>NC_082660.1:1162374-1806124 GCF_028023285.1 Balaenoptera ricei | reverse complement strand
TTTCAGGTGTACAACAAAGTGATTAGTTGATTACAACTGATTAGTTGTCATATACATATAGCCACTCTTTTTTAGATTCTTTTCGCACATAGGTCATTACAGAGTACTGAGTAGAGTTCCCTGTGCTATACAGTAGGTCCTTATTAGTTATCTATTATTTACATATATGCATCATCTCATTTTTATGTGGAATCTGAAATTGTCAAATTCACAGAAGCAGAGAGCAGAACGGGGGGAGGGGAAATGGGGAGATGTGAGCCAAAGGGCACAAAATTTCAGTTGTACAAGGTAAATAATTTCTGGAGATCAACTATACAACACAGTGCCTACAGCTAACAAGACTGCTTTTATTGTATACTTGAAATTTGCTAAGAGGCTAGATCTTCATTGTTGTCACCAAAAAAAAAAAAGAAAGAGAAAAACGAAAGAGCATGGTAGGCATGTGTGGTGATGGATATGCTTATTAACCTGTGATCAGTTTCACCAGGTGTATCAAAACTTCAGGCTGTGCGCCTCAAGTATATGTGATTCTTATTTGTCAAAGATACTCCAATAAAGCTAAAAAAAGGGGGAAAGAAGATTCCAGAGCAAATAGTTTCCTTCGCTTTGACACACTAGGAGCTCAGGCTTTCTAGGAATGGGATGCCATCCGGAGTCCAAACTCTGTGGCTGACCTCAATCCCCCTCCTGTTCCCCAGCCTCTGTCACCACTAATCTACTTTCTATGTTTGTGGATTTGCCTGTTCTGGACGTTTCCTATAAGTGGAATCACACACTGTGTGTCCTTCTGTGTCTGCTTCTCTCACTGAGCGTCAGGAGTTCAGGGTCCATCCACGTGGTACCCTGTGTCAGAGCTTCACTCATTTTTCATGGCTGCATAATATTCCACTGTGTGGATGGACCCCCCCCATGCTGTTTATCCATCCATCTGCGGATGGACACTTGGGCTGTTTCCACATTTATGCCCGTTATAAATAGTACTTCTATGAACACCATGCATACAAGTGCACGCATGTTCGTGCGGACATGTGTTTTCACGGCTCCTGTGTGTCTGCACCCAGGAGAAAAATACCTGGGTCACGTGGTAAGTCTACAGCTAATCTGTTGAGGAACCTCTAGGCTGTTGCATATCTGCATCCTTTTCATTTCAGTTTAAATGGACTTAAATCCAACTCCTAGACTCTGCCCCACTGGGAAATGTAATCTTGCCAATTATTGTGGTTCCCTCCTCTCCCGAGAGTCTCACAAGAATTTGGGTCATGCTCCATTTTCAGACAACTTGAAAACTGGTCCATCACAGATGCACTCAAAGCTTCACTCCCCCTTCATCCCCTCCACCCGCGACCAGCATCCCTTGATATCCTGAGGATGCAGGAATCTGTACCAAGACTGGGAACCGAGGAACCCAGAGGCCAGTCTCCCCGGACATGAGCGGCACCAGAATTCCCGCAGCTTTTCCTGGTGCCCAGACATCCAGACGTCGGCACTGGGAACTGGTCACCTGGTCAGGGGTCCTCAGTCGGTCACTGAGGCATCCCTGCCATCCGGAAGCCCCTGCAGTGGACAATTAGGGAAGTGAGAAATAAACATTTATTTTACACGTCTTTTTTTCTTTTTTTTGGCTGCACCGCAGCAGCTTGTGGGATCTTAGTTCTCCAACCTGGGTTCAAACCTGGGCCCCCGGACTTCCCTGGTGGCGCAGTGGTTAAGAATCTGCCTGCCAATGCAGGGGACGTGGGTTCGAGCCTTGGTCCGGGAAGATCCCACATGCTGCGGAGCAACTAAGCCCGTGTGCCACAACTACTGAGCCCACGTGCCACAACTACTGAAGCCCACGCGCCTAGAGCCCATGCTGCACAACAAGGGAAGCCACTGCAATGAGAAGCCCGCGCACCGTAACAAAGAGTAGCTCCTGCTCGCCACAACTAGAGAAAGCCTGCCTGCAGCAACGAAGACCCAACGCAGCCAAAAAACACAAAAAAAACAAAAAAAAACACCTGCGCCCCCAGCAGTGAAAGGCCATAATCCTAACCACTGGACTGCCAGGGAATTCCTAGAAATAAACATTTAACATTTAATGTGTTAAGCCACTGAAATTCCAGGGCTTATGTGTTCCCATGGTGATTTCACTGTATACAGTAGATGGCTTAAAACACTCCAGTGATGCGGCTCTTCTCATTTTAGGGGAGAAGAGTGCATCAGACAGGATCGAGCACCTCCTCTCCTGGGCATATTTCCAGAGACAAATGAAAACTCTAATTCGAAAAGATACATGCACCCCAATATTCATGGCAGCACTATTCACAATAGCCAAGGAAGGGATAAAGATGATGTGGTACATATATACAGTGGAATATTACTCGGCCATGAAAAAGAATGAAATAATGCCATTTGCAGCAACATGGGTGGACCTAGAGAATATTATGCTTAATGAAATGTCAGACAAACACAAGTACTACATGATGTCACTTATGGTGTGAAATCTAAAAAAATAAACCAAATGAACGTCTATGCAAAACAATAGCGGACTCACAGAGATAGAGAACAAACTAATAGTTCCCAGTGGGGAGAGGGAAGTGGGGAGGGGCAGGATGGGGTAGGGGATTAAGAGGCACAAACCATTATGTATTAAGCTACCAGGGTATATTGTACAAGATGAGGAAGGTAGCCAACATTTTATAATAAACGGAAGTAGAGTATAACCTGTACAAACATTGAACCACTATGTTGCACACCTGAAACTTACATAATATTCTAAATCAGTCAGGGCTCAGGAAACGGACAATCGGCCTCAGCTCCTCTCTCCCTCCCCCTTTCCCCAACCCCTCCATTTCCTCTCCAGAACCCAGCACCACATCACCAAAAAGTTTCCATTATTAAAGAAGCTTAGATGGGGAGAGCAACCTCAAAAGTCCCTAACAAAATGGGCACTGTTTGTGCCCTGCTCTGCGCTCGTCCCAGACCCGACGGACGGCGGGGGACGTCGTGCACAGCACCCCAGGGGAAGCCGGGCAGGTGGACCCAGGGCGGCACCAGGCTTCCGACAGACACACGGGCAACTGCAGCTGCGCCTGGAAGAGACCAGGCGGGCAGCACGCGCCCCGCAGGGCCGGCAGGTGGCGCGAGGAGATCGCGGTAAAGGGAATCCGGGCCGCGCCGGTGCCTGCGTCCCGGGAGGCAACCCCCCAATCACAACCGGAGTCTGCGGGGCACCCTCACCCCGCAGGCTGTGCCAGGTCCTCACACACGTGTGATGACCCCGCACAGTCATCCCGCCAGGACCCTCCCCATCCTCGAAGGAAACCCGGCCAGGGTGTCACAGCCCAGCCCCGCCCAAACCCTGGGAGGCGCGAGATGCGCAAGGTCAGAGGGCGGTTGAAGAATAAACACCTTAAACACACTCGCAGACATAGAACCCTAACGCAGGGTTACCAGAGGGGAAAGGTGAGGGGGAGGGATAAATTAGGAGCTTGGGATGAACGGATACGTATTACTGTACCCAAAATAAACGGCAAGGCCCTCCTGTAGAGCACAGGGAACTCTATTCAATATCCTGGGATCACCTATAATGGAAAAGAATCTGAAAAAGAATAGATATTTATAGAAGTATAACTGAAGCACTTTGCTGTACACGTGAAACTAACGCAACATTGTAAACCAACCATACTCCAATTTAAAAAGGGGATAAATATCACACAACGTGGAGCATAGGGGACACTTTGCCATCAGGAGTTTCCTGATGCCCCAAATGGGCACCCAAGTCTGGCTTTATACTTGGAAATTTGGAATTTGTGTTAAAGGCAGGGGAGATTTAAAAATCGCACTGCTGTTTGACCCCTACCTTACACCTTTTTAGAAACAATACATAATGATCTGTTGACACTGAATGACCCCTACCGTTGTCCCCGCAAGGAAGGGCGGGGTTCAAACCCCATAGACGAGTTGTTCTGGCTTCCCCTAGCTACCTCCTTTGAAAGGGGCACAATCCTTCCTACCTCAAAGGGATGGGCTTTATGTAAAATATTTCCACACACAGGAGACACCATGAAAGGGGAATCGATTAACCCATATTGTCTGTTTGTCCCCTTTTAGTCCCCCAGTCTCATATTTTTCCCTCCTAGGGCATTCCTATAGGTTATTACAAGATACTGAATATAGTTCCCTGTGCTATACGGTAGGTCCTTCTTAGTCATCTTACATTCAGCCTGATGGTTAAGAATGTGGAGCACGTGGGCATGCCTGCCTTAAAGGATATGACTTTTTTCAAAGAGCACAAAACTGCTTGTTAAATATCCCATTGACAGAACCAGGAGGTCCTCTGGACACCTGAGTTTTCCCCGTCTCTTTGGAAGGGTGGGTGGTGTTGAGATTGTCACAAAAGTGGGCATTTTCCTACAAGCCATCAATGCTCTATCTTGGCAGGATTTCCCCTGATTTTCACAGACCATCAATCTTTATCAAGCACCCACTCCGTGGGAAGCAAGGACCCCCCCCCCCCATAAAAGGGCATAAATACGGATTGAAGTCAGTTCTTGAGATCTTCTAATTGAAGAGCGTTTCAAATGTTAATTGGAAGCCACAGACCTGCATGCAAATTATAAAAGATTCCACACTCTGTCAACGGTACCCTGATGCATGAAATACAGATGGTTATCCCATCCACCTGATAAACATTTTTTAAAAGGAGACTATAAACCCAACCATTCAGAAGTAAAACCCTTTCCTACGGTTCCTATAGTTGGTCACCGACCCATAGCTGCTGCAATAAAGTTTTTTTTAAAGTGCTAAAGTCTGAACTTGCCATGAGCGCTGCCTTTGTTACTCTATTACTTGATGACTACCTTTCCAATGCACTGAGTTTAATGCATCCGTCTTTTGGAACAAAGCAGTTATCCCAAGAATGTGAGGAATATTTCCTTGCAAAGCGACCCCATTCTAAGAGACAGATGGGCTACAGCTGCTTCCCTTTACGGGGAAGTCTTTCTCCTATAGGCGCTTCTGTTCACAGACGGAAATGCGGTACATCTAAATTTTTAGTTTCAGTGTATTAAGCGCATCTACAAAAAGCCTTAGCTATTATCCACTGGGCTGACCCGTATGAACTTTGAAAGGATTTGGACAAATTATAAAAAGGTATATCCCACAGATAAGAAAGCTGAGAGAGTAAAGGAAAGCAGAAACCACACGCTAAAAAGATGAAATGCCATCCCAGCCTTAGGGTGACATCTTGCTACTATGGAAACATCCCATTTTAGTTCATTGGCTCTTGTTGGTTTTTATCATTTGCTCTGTTTTTTGGCCTCAATTAGCAAGTCTGTTTTCACCTAAGCCAACACATAGGCGAAGACCTATAATCACAAAAACCTATCAAGAAGGAAAAGAATGCTAATTTCAATACCGCCACTCTCATCACAAGACACATGCACCACCCACAGAGCCAGAGAGAAAACTGACAGTTTACAAATCGAGTTTTATGAGCGGGAATTCTGGAATCCAGGAACGGGACACCTGACCAAGCTTCATGGGTGCTGAATACTGGTGACTCGACGTGGAAATCCAGGAGACAGGGTCCCCAGATCCGTAATCCTCCACGGGAGATGGACATGGGGGGCCGTTCGGACAAGCTTCCTATGATAAAAACACACATGTGGGTGTTCCAAGTGATGCCGAGGGAGAAGCAATTATTATTGGATTAATTCAGGCAATTGAGTCAAGCCAGAGAAAGACACTGTCCAAAAACTCTCAGGAAAGGTGTTCAGTCTTCTATATAAAACGCTGGGCCGCCCCCAGCTTGCTCTAGGGTTACCCCAAAGACCTGTAGTCCGTTCAGGAAAATACACACATCTGTTCCACAAGCCCACCTAGAGAGAGTGGCTCGCCAGGGGTCCACAGCTTCTCTGGTTGGACCACGGCCAATGCTTGCTCAGACAGACATCAAGCCAGACAATCAGACGGGAGGGGACTGGATTCCTGATTCTCCCAGCCACGCAGGAGCCCTGGGTCATTGGGGGACCTTCCCTGCTCTTGTCTGCCTGCCCCAAACCCATGGGGTGCCCTTGCCCTTAAGCTCCCAAATGCTACCGCCAGCTCAAGTGAAAACCAATCCAGGGGGCTCACCTGTGGCTTACAGATGTCTGCTCATGGCTTTGCTTACCAAGAACATCTGGAGGGAAAGATTGGGAGTTTGGGGTTAGCAGATGCAAACCAGTAGATATAGGATGGATAAACAACAAGGCCCTACTGTACAGCACAGGGAACTCTATTCAATCTCCTGGGATAAACCATCATGGAAAAGAATACGGAAAAGAATGTATGTATATGTATAACTGAATCCCTTTGCTGTACAGCAGAAATTAACACACGATCGCAAATCAACTCTACGTCAATAACATTAAAAAAAAATTTTGTTCCTAACCTTCCATCCAAACTTCCCCCAGTGGTAGTTTCTGCATCTTTCAAGTCTCCGCCCACGGGGTAGCTACCCTCTAGCACCTTTGACAGACAGTATCCATTACCAGCCAGCACATGTGTGTGTGTGTATGGGCACGCATACACACACACACACACACACACACACACACACACACACCCAGAGCTTCCTGACACAGCACCGATGCTTCCTGCAGGTGGCGTCTCCTGCTGTTACAACCCACCGGGTTTTTAACAATTCCCGTTGCATCCACCCAAACCCACCTCAGACCCCTCTCACTGGTCGTGACCTGCAGTCTGAAAAACAGTGCACCAAAGCCAGGATGAAGGCGTGTCGATTCATCCACGATTTCTTTCTAAAGTTCAAGTTGCCCTGTAGGGACAGTTTGGCCTGGATTTTCAGGTTGCTTTATACACTCAGGAGCAAGGAAAGGTTTTAGACAAACGTACACACGTTGGGAAACAAAAGGAAGCCCTGACGGCTAAGAGTGGACCACCAGAGTCCAGCATCGTCCGGGGGCCTGCGGTTCAGCCACTGCACCTAGGCAGAGGCTTTAGCAGCTCCTGAATTTTGATTTTGGAACCAACCATGTATCTGATTCCAAAACAATTCACTCCAGGAAGATCACAGGCACTGAAAGTTGTCTTCCTGCAGGACTTGGAAGAGGAAAACCCATGGCAGGAGTAAATAGAAATAAAAAGCAACAAGGACAATTCTGAGAGTGGAAGGAGGACGGACGACTGACAGGAACCTCTGTGTGAGAGAAGGTTTCAGACAAAGCCAGGAGTGCGGGGAACAGGGGCTGAGAACAAAAGTTAAGTAACCCAGACGAGGGTGTGAACAGCAGGCTGGGTCCGAGGGTGCACAGAGCCTGGACACGTTATGAGTTTTACGGTGCTGGGTGAGGGCGTGCTTCTCGACAGAGTGACTCTTCTCTCTCCATCCACAGGACTAGCTTCCATGTCAAGGCTCCTCCGGGAATCCGATTAAGTTAAACACACACACACACAGAAGATGTTAACAGACGGGGACCAACCAGAACGCACCAAAGCTCACAAGAGCAATGTAGAAAATGCTCCCTGAACGGAGTTCATTTTCTCACGGTCAACATGCAAGTCCATTTGGTGAGCAAAGAATGGTGACATACGTCCTCGGACACCTCCTATGCCTTCACACCAGGGCGGCTCTGGCTCTGGGCTCTGAGGTGGGCGTCGGAGAGGTTCTGCAGACAAAGTTAAGTTTAACGAAGAACGTCAGAGGTGGGCTCCCCTCCCTAGCGGACCGCCGAGAAACAGGAGCTCTGCATGTGCGCGTGAGGTGGGAGCAGTGGAAGCGGGGATGGACATTCAGTTACCCTTCTTGTTTCGGCCAGGGAACAGCTCGAGGCTGGGAATGCAGGTGCCTTTCAGAATTAGAAGCTGCAGCCCTGGAAGAAGATGCCCACTATTGCTGCCCATCAGATACTTCCTGGGGGATACCAACAGTTTGCTGTGTGTGTGTGCAGATACTAGGTATTCCCCCCCCCCCCCACCGGTGACCTGGAGAAGCCCCCTGACTGCAAATCCTGCCGGGCTGGGTCACCTCACCTGCAAGGACATCCCTTCAGCCCGTACTCCTTTCACAGACCGCAGACCCGTCCTGGCTGCCCGGACCCGGGGATGTGGCCTCCTTCTTTGGCCCCAGCGTGGGTGGGTACCCTCCGTTCTTCCTATGCCGTACCGGGGGGGAGAGCACAGCCCCCGGGATGGGCTGCAGGAAGGGGTCCAGGGCCACTCTGGAATCCACTCCTGATTCTCTCCTCCCCCGTGTCCACGCCGGACCAGACCATCCCCCTATGATCACCGTGCCCGTCCTGCCTGCAGCCTCAGTCAGCTGCCGTCAGAGGGGATGCTGTTTCCGGTGGGGTCAGGTCCTGTGTCCTGTGTGCCAGGCTCTGAAGGTCACCTGGAGTGAGTACAGGAAAAGAGTCCCTGGCCGCCCCCCGCCCCCGAGGCACCCGGGACTCAGGGATGGGGGCTCCCTGCAGATGCGTTCCTCCCATTCACAGCCCCTCACCCTGCACACATGAGGCCTTCTGACCACCCGGTCCCTGGCGTTGGGGGCCTCACGTGGTGGAGACGGGAATCAGAGCTCCTGGGGCCTGAACGCCCTATCCTCTGGGACAGGGGTGGCTCTGGCTTTGGCATATCCCGAAGTTCTAGTCTAGGCCCTGGTACCCCTGTCCTGCACCGCATCTCTGAAGTGCTGGGCTGGGGGGATTCTACCTCCTTTCCCTGTCCCTGCCGGAAGGGCCAGCGGGCATCAGCCCTAAGCGCAGCCCAGCCGGCTGGAAAGGGGTGTGTGAGTGTGAGTGTGAGTGTGTGTGCGTGCGTGTGTGCGAGTGTGTGAGTGAGTGTGTGTGTGTGTGTGAGTGTGTGTGTGCGCGAGTGTGAGTGTGTAGGCAGGCGGTGGGGGACAAGGTCTGGTTTGTCATCCACAAGGCCCAGCCCAGGAGGGTGGGAGACGCACGTAAGGGAAGGCGGCGCGGGGGTGCGAGGCTTCTCGTCGTCAGGCAGGGCAGAAGCCCGCCTCCCCGTTCCGGGAGGTCCAGCCCCGGGCTCTTCATCTACTTCTCCCAGGACGGGGCGCCCCCTTACGGAAGGGCACTCCGGCCTGAACCTCCCCCCTGCCGCTGCCCCATCGCGGTGGCACCCCGTCCTGCCCGGCTCAGCAGCGAGTTGCATGCGAGCCGCAGCCCCTCCCGAGTCCAGCCAGCCGCGCTCCGGGAGGGAGAGGGGAGGAAGGGGCTGCCGGTCTCCGCCGGCTGCCTCTCGCCCGCCTTCCCCGGCCCTCCGTGATTACAGCTCAGCGCCCCGGCCGCGGGCCGCGGGGCGGGCGCCCGGGAACCGGGGAGCGAGGGGGGCGCGCGGACGGGGAGCGGGCGGACCGCCGAGGCTGGGACGGAGCGAGGGGGCCGGGGCGCCGGGGCGGGAGGGGCGCGCGCGGGGCCGCGGGTGGGGCCGCGGCTCCCCCCCCCGCCCCCCCCGCCGCGCCGCGGCCCCTCCCCGCGCGCGGCCCCGCGCCTCCCCGCCGCGCCCCCGCCGCCCGGCAGCCCCGCGCCCCACGCCGCCCGCGGACGGCCGCGCGCCGCGCCCCGCGGGGCCGGGCTTCCACCTGTCCCCGCGCGCCCGCCTTCTCGCCGCCGCCCAAGTTTGCGGGGACCTGCCGGGCGCGCCGCCTCCTCGCCTCCGTCCGCGTCCGCGTCCTCGCCCATGGCCGCCGCGCCCCCCGCGCCGCCCGCCCAGCCCCGCGGCCGCCGGGCCCGCTGAGCGCAGGAGCGCGGGCCCCGGAGCGGCGCCGGGCGGTCGGACCCCGCGCGCAGCCGCCCGGAGCAGCCGCGGCCGAGCGGCGGGCGCCCGTCCCCGGCACGGAGCACTGCGGATGAGGCGCGGGGCCGGCGCGGGGCTCCGGGCGCGCTCGGGGGTCGTGAGCGCCGCGCCCCGCGCCCCGCGCGCCCCGCCGGGGCCATGCAGTCGCTCATTTCGCCGGTGACCAAGGCGATCCTGGTGGCCCTCTTCATCTTCGCCATCCTGCTCATCCTGTACGTGATCCTCTGGTACATCTGCCGCGATGTCGACTGCGACCACGGCATCTGAGCGCCGCGGCCCCCGGCGCCCCCCGCCCCGGGCCCCCGCCGCGCGCCCGCCGCAGCCACCTGGCCTTGACCTTCAGGGACGGAGCGGGCAGAGCGGGTGAGTGCACTCCGGCGGCCGCCCTGCGGGGCGAGGCGGGCGCGAGCCACAACTTCGCGGAGGGCGCGGGATCCCGGCGCGGGACCGGCCCGGGCCTCGCCCCCCGGGGGGAGGCGGCGGCGGCGGCAGGGCGTGCGGAGGGCCGGGCGCCCCCCGATCCAGCCCGGCGCCGGGGGTCCGGGGAGCCGGGCGCTCCCGCCTTCGGCCGCCACCTGCGCAGCGGCCCGGGGCGGAGCGGGACCGAGCTCCCGGGCGCCCGGTTGGTGCCGCGCGCTGCCGGGTCCCCAGCCGTCGGCCCGCGGGCGCGGGGACCCCGGGCAGCCCCGCTGGGCCGTGCGGAGAGAGCGCGGCGCGGGGGGGGGGGGGGGGGGGAGCGAGCGCCATCCACCGCAAAGGGACACCCCCCGCCAGCGGTGGAAAACGGGTCGAAAGCCCGGGGCGCCCTCCTCACGCCCCAGGCACCCCCAAGGGGCGCAGACCCGCGGGGAGGGGAATTCCTCCCCGGTGCCCTAGCCCCCTACCCCAGAGGAGAGGGAAAGTGGGAAAGCTTTGCCCTCCACCAGGTGTGCCGAGCAAGTTTGCGACTTAAATAAATAGCTTGTTATCCAGAAAAAAATACCTCTCTCTGAACGTCTCTGGGCAGAAAGAACGTGTGAGGAAAAACACCCATCTTAGACAGGCTGCCAGTTTATGCACCTTCAGATGGCTAGGCCGTCCTCCTGGGGTAATCAGGGCAGAGGGGATGTTTGGGTCCCGGCGGTCATGTGGGAGCCGCCCCAGCTCTCAGCAGCCCTGCTTTGTGCAATTCATGTTCGTGTCTTCCTCTCCCACTAACCGTTTCCAGCCCCTGGAGGGTTAAGGAAACCGAAAGCGCAGACACCCCTCGTCCCCAGGAATGTTTGGAAAACCCACGGGGAGCGAGCCTGTCTGATGTGGGGCGATCAGGGTTTGTGCGCGTTGCGTGGGTTTTCTCCTGCGGTTAGAATTGGTGCGGAGTCGGTGAGTGGTCCTGCAGCCTCAGGCGCTCGTCTCCAAGATCCAGTGTCTGAGGACCAGGAGGGAGGGGAGGGGAGACCCATTTTCAAGATAACAAACGCTATTTGAGGGAACAGAGATCCGAGGACACCCCCCCCACCCCCACCCCGCAAGACAATGCCCCGAATGCAAATGCATTCTGAAGGCGTTCTGTGGAGCTGGCTGGGGAAACGCTCTCCTGTCACATGCATCTCTGGAGGGCCTGCCCCAGCTCCCCGGCTTCCCAGACCGGTCCCCTTCCCCTGTCCACCGCCCCCCCACCCCGACCCCCAGCTCAAGAGCCAGAGCCTTAAGATTTGCTCAGCTCAATTCGAAACAGACCAGGCAAACACATTCTGATAAATTTCTGAAGCGCGGCGCCTTAGGTATCAGGTGAACTAGCAGAAAGAGGTTACAAGACTCGTGATCACATCCCCAAACATGATGCCTTGAAAACTGTCCACCCCTCCACCAGAGAAAGTACCTCACAAGTCTGCATCCCACGCACGGCACGTGAATTAGGATCCAAAATTACAACAAACACATACACTGCGGGAGAGTGGATTAGGAAAGGGGAAGCCACCAATGGGAGGTGCCTGAATCTCGGGTGAGCCTGGGGGAGGACATTGTGATTGGGGGTTGGTCACTAGTGGGGCCCATCTGGGAGGGGTAGGAAAACACCTTTACAAGGAAAAGAGCCCAGCATTACATAACCGAGACCATCCAGGGTGTTTTCCTGCGGCCGGAGGGTCGGTCCCCCACGGCTGATGGTGCTGGACACACACACACACACACACACACACACACACACACACGGGAGCGGGACCCCATTCCCATCCGGTGACGTGTCAGGTCGGTACATGCTGGGCCTCCCTTGGGTTATTTTCCTCACACGCCATTTCAATCCCGACAGATCAGCATTGATTCCATTTCCCAGAGAATGCCTTCCCATCAATTAGAAACCAGCCATCTCCATATTATTTCTATGACCCATGAAATGCGTCTCCTTCGTAATCATTACTGTGTCTGTGGAGAGGGTCATCGCAAAATCAGGACAAAAACGTAGGGTCCCAGAATTCAAATTGCCAGGCGTGTGTGAAGTCGGCGGCTCTTAATGAATATGTGAGTTAATGCTCTTGCTGTGACACAGTAATCGTCACAGTATAGACACTCGCCCCTTCCCACCCCGACACAGACCAGGGTAGAACCACGGCCCTTTAGACAAAATGAAGTCACGGTCCCTCACGTTCACAGTAACCTCTGTGATCTACGAAAGACCTTCCCAAATGGTCTTCTGGATCGACGCCAGTATCCCCATTTCAGGTACAAACCAAGGTAGTTGCCAAGGTCACGGAGCCAGGAGTGCCGAGGCGTCACTGGTAAAGGACAGAGTCACACTCGGGGAGCTTCTGGCCAGAGAGGGGCCGCTCGGGAGACCTTCCTCTGCTTCTGTGAAAGGAGTTCCCTGTTCCCTCTTATGTCCATGACGCATGTTTCCACCCCTCACCTCTCCAAGGGAGCCCCGAGATCCTGGGGACCCCGTGGGTATTTACTGTCTAAAGAAAAGGGACCGCTCACCCGCCTCAAGACAGCAGCCTCAACCAAGAATCATTCGCTGGGGCCCAGAAAGATCACTCCTGAGTCCAGGGCGGGGAGGCTGATCTCAAAAGGCTGGAAAGAGTGTGACAAGGTAGAAATATCTGTCCTGTCACCTTCTGAATTTTCTACGGGCAAGCAACAAATCCAGAGTGCCTGCCAAAAGGAAAAAACAAAATGTGGCTTCCTATAAATAACAATTACATCTTATATTTACAGAGTGTGTTACAAAGTACCAGGCAGAGTTAAAAGGATATTATTTACATCGCATTTTATCCTTCTGACAGCAACACGAATCTAATGATTATCCCAATTATACAGAACAGAAAAAAAGAGGCTAAAAGAAAAAGGTTATGTAATTTTCCTAAGATGGCAAGGAAAAAAAATCAGTCACCAAGGGTCTCCCAAGCTCTTACCCCGGACCTGCATGCATGCTCACGTGTATCTGTAGATAAAACCTCACCTGCATTGCTTTCCGATTCCAAAAATTTTTAATTGTGTTTCTATCTTCACCTCTCCCTTAGGGCTTAGGAATAATATTCTTCTTTTAAGTTGTTTTTGATAGATTACAAAATAACTGCTTAATATATATTTACAGGCATTATCCACATAGGTTTCAATTTTAAAAAAGCTTTTGACTTATTTCTTTATAGATATTGATCATCAGCCACACAAATTTGAAAAAGTGAATTCAAGAGTGTGCCTAATATATAAAATAGATAACCAACAAGGACCTACTGTATAGCCCAGAGAACTATACTCAATATTTTGCAGTAACCTATATGGGAAAATAATCTGGAAAAGAATATATAAATGTATATACACACATGTGTATATATAACTGAATCACTGTGCTGTACACCTGAAACTAACACAGCATTGTAAATCAACTATAGTTCAATTAAAATTTTAAAAAGAGTGTGTCTTTATGTTTGTATTTTGGAAGTTATCAGTTAATGTTCCTAGGGCAAGGAAAGCTTTTGTGTTTGTTTGTTCGTTTGTTTGTTGTTGTTGGCTGCACCGCGTGGCTTGTGGGATCTTAGTTCCCCGACCAGGGATTGAACGCCTGAACCCAGGCCTTCAGCAGTGAAAGCGCCGAGTCCTAACCACTGGACCGCCAGGGAATTCCCAGAAAGCACTTTTTAAATAACAGTGTCCTAATATACTTTGTTTTGAGAACACTTTTGTGTCCTACAAGGATTGAGCTTGGCATCCTGTATTGTGTACAGATGCCCCCAAAGCTCCCTCCTGTGGCCCCCGCCCCTTTCTTCCCCAAACTGAAGGGTTCTCCAAAGAGGCAGAGAGTGGCTGCTAGAAACCTCGGCTTCTTTCAAAGAACAGTTAGTTGATGGAAGTGAGCACCTTGGGTCTGCGCAGAAGCATCAGGGGAAACGGAAACAGAGCATCCGGAACCCAGCACGAGGGACAACTGATGACACGTAGAAGGAGGCTGTTTGTCAATCACGTAAGAAAGAACTTTGTAGAAGTTCAACTTGAGCAGGACAGGAGCAAGCTGCCCCACAAATGGCCGGGGGTGTTTGCTTGCTGGGCAGTTGATTTTTGCTCAGGATGTGTGAGCTGGCGGGCGGGGTTGGAGAAGTATAGTCCTGGGGTTTCATACTCTGTGAGCTGATGTACCTATCCCCCAGCTCCCGCATCCCTGAAAAGCAAGATTCTTTGGCAGAAGCAAACATGTTGCAATTCAAGATAAGTGACTCTGGGGGACAAGAATTTGGGTACGGCATCTGATTCTTGGTTCTAAAGCTATTTTCAGCTTCAGAAAGAAAAAAAAAGGAGGCAGAGAATGTTTGTCAAGCCATCACAATGCCTCATACAATAGCCTTTGTTCCTACTTTGTTCAAGCTCCACTCCACAGATGTTCATCCTTAAAGTGGTCTGCATTGCAGATGTTTCTAGAAAACGTGGGCACTCAGATCACAGAGATCGAAGGTGTTGGCAGGTAAGGAAGAGCGAGCGTCTCACCCCTTCGTTTCAAGATGCGGTGTTCTCCGCGTGTCAAGCGAAATCGCAGTTGCAGAGTGAAATGGGAAAGAGAAGTGGATTTGCAGCTGGAAGGGGGCGGGATGGAGGCCTGACTCGGAGCCGGGGCTGCCGGGCCTGTGGCCGGCAGGGATACAGGAGGCTGCATCTGAAACCCACACGCCGGGCTGGGCTGCTGGGCTGTGCGTACAGGAGTAAAGCAGCTTAGCCAAAGAGGAAAACAGTCCCGTGGAGCGTCCTACACCCCTTCTGTGCCTCTGAGTGACTCCGTCTCTAAAAGACCATGTTTCCATAAGTCACTCCCCACCCTCCCACACAGATGGGGTCCGTGCGACATGTAAATAAAAAGGAAACACAAATGGAATATAAAGCATGACCTTCCGGCCACGTGCGGTCCACGCCGAGCTCCCAGTTTCTTCCAGGGAGGGGCGTCTGTCCCCCACGGGGGGTCCGGCACGCGCATACCCGCCGTGATGTGACAGACGTGGACCTGCCACCGTCTTTCAAGTAGCACTCCTCCCCCCCAGTTGGATTTTTGGGGCCTGGGAGCAGGGACCATGCATTTATTAAGCACCTCCTGTGGGTTTAAGATTGTTTCACGTGACCCTTACAAAACCCTGGGATGTGCTGTTGGGTTCTCCTCTGCGTAGATGAAAACTGGGTCCAGCTCCATGGTCAACAGGGATCTGAAGGGCAGGCTGCTGGGGCCAGCAGTGGCTGATGTGAGTCTTCTTGCTTTCAGTCTCCACTGGACCAGACCAAGCCTTCCGTTCACCTGCATTCGCCTCGCTGTGGTTCCTTAGACGTCCAAGCACAGCAGGCAGTGCTGGTGTCTGTGTGCATCCAGTGGTTGAAGCTGTAGGTCGACCAGTCGCCCGGGGTGATCATGGGAGGATCACCGGGGAAATGGGCTCACCACACTCGTGAAACGTCAAACGCATGCTTGCGTCTCCCAACGCACGACAGTCCGACCACCATGCACTGTCACATTACTCTTTATTAAAATGTTTATTGAAATATAGTTGATTTACGATGTTGTGTTAGTTTCAGGTGTACAGCAAAGTGATTCAGTTATACATAGATATGTATAAACGTATGTATTCTTTTTTACATTCTCTTCCGTGATAGGTTATTACAAGATATTGAGTATAGTTCCTTGTGCTATACAGTAGGTCCTTGTACTCTTTTGAATTTTTTTTTAATGTAACAGGAATGTCCTTGACAGTCTTCAGGTACGGCTTGATCCAGGGCCTCAACTGATGTCATCAGGACTCAGTGTCTCTCTGTCTCTCATTGCTCTTTCTTCTTTGGTACATGACTCTTCGTTGCTATGTTATCACCATGTTTGTGAAGCATGAATACAATTAGGATGAAGACTAAATTATTCCCCACCCCACCACCATCTCATCTTTTACTGTTTGGATACCAAGGGAGCAAGTCTCATGGGGATCATGACAGCACAGGTGTTGCATGTTATCGACTACACAAAATTCCAAGACAACCAAAGACAAAAAAGGACTGAATAAGATAGTAGAGGGGGATAGAAAGAGACATGGGAAGGAATGCATCACAAAACAGGGGCTTAAAACAGTGTGTATCGCATCAACTTCTAGAGGAAAAAAAAATGTGAACACGTAAACACAGGAGCTTGCAATGAACAGTCATGAGAGAAGTGAAAGTGTCAATTTGTTGAACCAGGGGCCTCCCGGACGGTCCGTTCTGCTCTTTTCTCGCTTCTTTTGAAAACACAAGTTTCTTCCGACGCCACTGATGCAGAGAATTATTTGAGCATCTTTTGGCATTTGTCTTTGCTTGTGTGTGGTTTCATCTTCGAAAAATACTACACGCACCCAGAAAATTACACCCAGCTGAAAGGAGCCCTGTACCACACACACACACACACACACACACGCGCACACACACACCTAAGACATCCGCCAGCTCCCTCGGTCACACGTGTGGTATTTGAGTCATATGCACCCACGTCTGTTATTAGAACTTTCCGAGTGAATTTCCCCTTCACAATTACTCACATGCTGAGACCCTTCCAGGGTCGAATTCCACAAACAATTATAGAACATATCAACAACGAATAACACATATGCATTGTAGCGCGTATGCTGACCATAGCCATGCAACAATTGTAAATCTGTGCTAACGTTTTATTTGATTCCTATCTCTTTTTGTGGTCATTGTTTTTGGTGTGTCTGTGACAAAGCTCTCAAGTGTTAGGACCCTAATCCCATGTTTCTCTGAAACCCTTTGATTTTTGTCTTGGATTTGCCCAGCACCGTGATTTTGAGAAACACGGAATACCACCTTATTGCAGAACTGGCTGTGATTTAACACCTTCCTTGTTTTTATTAACTTACTTTTAAATTTCCTGCAATTTCTTCAGGTAGGTTAGAGACGGCCCAGGATACTCATGCTCTGTGGAAACTAAAATCTCATTGTAAAAAATAAGGAAAGAGGATCTTGAGATTTTACTCTGCCTGGGGTTCACTTTGTTGTTTGCCATCTTTTGCTCTTTTTTTCCTCTTGAAGTGTTTCTAGGGTGCAGAGCTGTTTTGTTTTGTTTTGTTTTTCACCAAAGGAATTCTACTTAGGAAATAATTATTCTTCTCCTGGAATGAAAAACTCTCCTTGGCCTCTTCTTCAGCACTCAGGGCTTTATTTAGTCCACTGAGCTATAAAGAGAGGCTGCTTCCTGTCAGAGCTGGGTGACCTGTTTCAGGGCCTATATTTCCCCGTCCTCCTTGGCCTCCCAGCCCTTTTCCAGCCCACCTCCTCCTTGTGTGAATCAGGCAAAACCAGGGGAGGCCCAGCCTCGGCCTGGAAATCAGGATGTCACCTTCCGTCACAAGCGTAAGTCCCAGAATGATGATTTCTCTTTATCCCACTGAACTATTCCTAGAGTAATTTTTTACTGGAGTAGAGTTGCTTTACAATGTTGTGTTAGTTTCTGCTGTACAGCAAAGTGAATCAGCTCTATGTATACCTATATCCCCTCTTTTTTGGATTTCCTTCCCATTTAGGTCACCACAGAGCACTGAGTAGAGTTCCCTGTGCTCTACAGCAGGTTCTCATTAGTTATCTATTTTATACATAGTATCAGTAGTGTATATATGTCCATCCCAATCTCCCAGTTCGTCCCACTCACCTCCCCCGCCCCCCCTTGGTAACCGTAAGTTTGTTCTCTACGTCTGTGACTCTGTTTCTGCTTTGCCAATAAGTTCATCTGTATCATTTTTCTAGATTCCACATAGAAGCAATATTATACAATATTTGTTTCTCTCTTTCTGACTGACTTCACTCTGTATGACAGTCTCTAGGTCCATCCACATCTCTGCAAATGGCACCATTTCGTTCCTTTTTATGGCTGAGTAATATTCCATTGTATATATGTGCCACATCTTCTTTATCCATTCCTCTGTTGATAGACATTAAGTTGCTTCCATGTCCTGACTATTGTAAATAGTCCTGCAGTGAACATCGGGGTGTATGCATCCTTTCGAATTATGGTTTTCTCTGGATATATGCCTAGGAGTGGGATTGCTGGGTCGTATGGTAGTTCTATTTTTAGTTTTTTAAGGAAACTCCATACTGTTCTCCGTAGCGGCTGCACCAATTTACATTCCCACCAGCAGTGCACGAGGGTTCCTTTTCCTTCACACCCTCTCCAGCATTTATCGCTTGCAGATTTTTTGATGATGGCCATTCTGAACCTAGGGTATTTTTTTTTTAATTAATTAATTTATTTTTGGCTGTGCTGGGTCTTCGTTTCTGTGCGAGGGGTTTCTCTAGTTGTGGCAAGTGGGGGCCACTCTTCATCGCGGTGCGTGGGCCTCTCACCATCGCGGCCTCTCTCGTTGAGGAGCACGAGCTCCAGACGCGCAGGCTCAGTAGTTGTGGCTCACGGGCCCAGTCGCTCCGCGGCATGTGGGATCCTCCCAGACCAGGGCTCGAACCCGTGTCCCCTGCATTGGCAGGCAGACTCTCAACCACTGCGCCACCAGGGAAGCCCTAGGGTATATTTTTTGACTAGTGGTTTACTGCACTCAAGGAGTTAAGACGGGACGCCCATCTTCCACGAAGGGAGAATATGAATCATTTTCACCTGGCGGCCCCCTGGGCTAGCAGATATAAAGAGGTATTCATTCAAAATGGAAAACAAACACCAAAGGGAAAAGGTGGGGGGGGGGCATAAATTAGGAGTTTGGGATTGACATGTACACACTACTATATATAAGATAGATAACCAACAAGGACCTACTGTATAGCACAGGGAACTCAATATTCTGTAATAACCTAAATGGGAAAAGAATTTGAAAAAGAACAGATACATGTCTATGTACAACTGAATCACTTTGCTGTGCACCTGAAGCTAACACAACATTGTTGATCAATTATACCCCAATGTAAAATAAAAGTTTTTAAAAAGTGGAAAACAAAGCACAACAAAAATCACATGTAGGCGAAGGTGTGATTGTACACGTTCCCATACAGTATTTGTTGGATCATTATTCCAGAATTCACTGAGCAGCATAGAGGTTTATTTACATGTTACTTTGGGATGTTAGGTATTTGTGGAATTAAAAAGAATCAGGCGCTTCTGTACTTTAGTTTTAAAATCTGTGATGTTCTTTAAATTCATAATAAATTGATGCAGTTGATATTTAGGAACATATAAAAAGGTAATGTGAACTTTTCTGCTTTTGTTTGTGTTCAAAGTTTTGGTTTTATAAAACCAGATGGATTGAAGACTTACACAAGCATTTGAACACTCAAATAAGTGTAATGATTTTCTATTACTGTTTGAATATCTTCATTCCTCTTAAATTCACGAAAATTCCATGTATCTGAATAAGCATATAAAAATATTTTGGTCTTCCCCCCCTTTTTACACAGATTACTATTTTTGTCCCAAGTAAATAACACTTTTTGTTTTACATCATCTAGGACATTGACTGAACTACAAAAATGTATAACAAATTAAAGTCTGATGTGAATATTAAAAAAAGAAAAAGAAAAAGGAAATAACCGCAAAAATGCCTTGAATCATTGTATCAAAAGGATAAAAAATACATTTCGGAGGAAACGGCAGGCCTGGGATTGGGGAAGGAGGGCTGCATGTGCCAGTGTTTGGGGCAGTGGGACGTCATCTCACCCCTGTGGTCTGGGGGTTCAGGGCTAGATCAGCGCGGCCACAGGAGGACACCCTTTCCCGTACACATCACCGCCCCCATTTGAAAGGCTGCTCCAGTTCTGAGCCAGTACGGTTGAGGCCGAGCGGTCACAGAGTTTGTGCTGCTCCAAACCCATCACTCAACTATCAAAAGGAGGCATGAAGCAACAGTTAGTCCTTCCCCTTGCCCACCGGGACGCTGTGTTTCAGAGGGTCCTGGTGATGCCCGGCCCTGGGCCGGGTCCTGATGTTACATCCTCTGCTAAGCACATGCTCAGTCCGGGGTTGAGAGCCGACCCACGGTCCCGGCTCCTGTTCCTTGTGGCCCTTCTTCCTGCTCCCCCGGAGGTGGTACCGGGGGCGGAGAGACAGTGCAGATGACCACGGTTACCCCTCGGGGGCATTTGCATGTTTTCCTGCAACCTCCTCGAATCACGGCATCCGAAAGCCGGGGAGGACCTTGCCGCGGGGGGAAGCCAGGCTCCGAGGCTGGTCAGGAAGGGCGTCCTTTGTGACCCTCAAATTACCCCACAGGTGACCTGCCAGGCTCAGCCCTCTTGGGAATGTCAGTCTCCTGGGAAGACACAGAAATGGGTGGCGACCCACCCCGTCTTAAGGATGAGACTTACGAATAACAGGGCTGTAATCGGGGGACATCTGGTTTGGACTGACGGGTTAGCCTCCTGGCAAAGGCTGAATCAAATAGCGCTGGATCTGCTGGGAGTTCAGACTTCGGGAGGCCGGAAGTCCCAAGTGAGTCTTACGGGAACAAAGGCAAGGTGTTGGTGAAAGTTCCAGGAAAGCACCTTCCTGGCCTCTTCTAGCTTCTAGGGGCGGCCGCATTCCCTGGCTGGTGGCCACGCATCTCTCTGACCTTGGCGTCCACGCATCTCTCTGACCTTGGCGTCCATGGTCACATCATCTCCCCTTCCTCCGACCCCAGCCCCTGCCTCTTTGTAAGGACCTTTGTGATCACCCTGGGTTGACCCGATAATCCCAGATCATCTCTGTGAGTCTAGACCCTTAACTTCGTCCCATCTTCAAAATCCCTTTTGCCGTCGGAGGGATCGTCCACAGGCTCCAGGAATTAGGACCATGCCTTTGGGGCCATGACTCAGCCAGCCACATCCTCGAAGCCCCCAAATCTGATTTTCACACGAGACAGTGGACACCCAGAGATGTTTTGCAACCAGCTCGTAGCAACAGAGCTACGATGGGCCCAGGTGGGATTCCAGCCCCGCTCGGCCAGACCCCAGGCTTGAGACTCTCTCTCTCTCTCTGTCTTTATCTCTCTCTCTTTCTTTATCTCTCTGTCTTTCTCTTTGTCTCTGTCTCTCTTTCTCTCTCTCCTCTGTCTGTCTTTATCTCTCTCTCTCTGTCTTTCTCTTTGTCTCTCTCTCTCTTTCTCTGTCTTTAACTCTTTCTTTATCTCTCTCTGTCTTTCTCTTTATCTCTGTCTCTCTTTCTCTCTCTGTCTTTCTGTCTCTCCCTCTATCTTTGTCCTTAGCGCTCTCTTCTCTCTCTCTCTTTCTCTCTCTCTCTGCCTTGCTGCCTCTGTTCCATCAGTCCCGTGGCGACTGTTAGGAACGCTGCATTTTTCCGGACTGACCTCCAGCTCATGCTATCACGACGATGCCTTTGGCAACGTGTCAGATTCCAAATGTGTTGGAAGACTCAGCCCTTGACCTGAAAAGGTTCAGGGAAACCAGACAGTCACATGAAAGAGGGAGAAAATGAGACGAAAAAGTAAAATAGCATCTAGAAACATGAAGTTTCAACGCGAGAAGGGGTGATCAGCCCTGGCTACTCATTGGGATTCCCTGGACTGTTGAAAGAAATGCCGTTGTCTGGGTCCTCACCTCTGGGAGGGGAGGGGTCGGGGTTGATGTACGGGGGGTCAGGGTTGGGGGAGTGGAATGAGCTCTGAGCAGTGGCCGGCGCCCAGGTGGGAACTTCAAGGGCACCGGCTCCTTCCTGCCAGTGGAGATCAGCAAAGCAGTCGGTGTGTGTGCCCAGGTACGTGGTCCCAGGAGGGACTAGACAAACATCATTTTACAATGGCTGGACCACCTCCATCTGGGGACAGCTGGGGGGCGGGGAACGTGTTTAGACGTGCAGACAAGACAAGCAGTGAGTCCTTCAGGGTCAGAGACAGGACCCCCCGCAAGAAGAGGATGGGAGGGCAGCTACACAGCTCCAGACCTGCCCCGTCCCACACGGGGGCCACCAGCCACTCGTGGCCGCTACAGCTCAGAGCTGCACGGATACACTGAGGGCCTGGATTTTTCATTGTATTGAATCGTGATGGATTTAAACTTAAACCGCCACATAGAGTACCCATATTGGACAGCACAGCTAGAATTCCAACTTATGTACTATTTGATTCATTCACTGTATGTCTCTGCTGGGGCGGCCGTAACAAAGTAGCACAGAGCAGCTTAAACATCAGACATTTATGTCTCCCAGCCCTGGAGGCTGGAGTCTGAGATCCAGGTGTGGGCAGGGCTGGTTCCTCCCGAGGCCTCTCTCCTGGGCGTGTAGACGGCCGTCTCCTCCCTGTGTCCTCACGTGGTCGTCCCTCTGTGTGTGTCTGTGTCCTGATCTCCTCTTCTTGTAAGGACACCCATCCTATGGGATCAGGGCCCACCCTAATGACCTCTTTTTACCTTCATCTCCTCTTTAAAGACCCCATCTCCAAATACAGCCCCATTCTGAGGTCCTGGGGGTCAGGGCTTCAACGTCTGAATTTGGTAGGGGGGAGACACAATTCATGACCCTCAGTGAACAAATCTCTCCCGAGCTCCTTCCCGACCCGCGAGCTGCAGTCTTTGCCAGATGCCGCTCGTGCTGGCTCCGAGGGTAAATCCCCGGCTGGGGAGATGGCAAGGTTATAGGATAATGATTGTACGGTTTGATCCGCACCGGAGCCGACGTCTGGGCGGCGTGCCAAGGAGCCCCTGCGGACAGACTGTCCCTCCTCTGTGCTAGGGACGCACGGACGGGGACGCGGGTAGGAGTGGCGTGTACAGGAGGGGACGCTTCTCAGAGGCCACGGCAGTTGGCTGACCGTTGACCGTTGTCTGAAGGACAAAGATGGTTTCTCCGGAGGAGGCCGGGGAGAAAGTGCGCGCGCACACACACACACACACACACACCACATACACACACCCCGTTGTGTGCCCTGGGGCAGGAAACTGCAGTACAGCTTGCACTGCTGAGCCCCCCAGGGATCCGGTCCAGGGGTGACCCAAGGCTTCGTCACCCCTCAGCACCTCCCCTTCCTGACGGGGCCTCCCGCTCCCCCTCAGCGCTGTGCCCCTTAATCCCAACCTCACACCCTTCTTCTAGGGACCCCGCCTTAAGGCAGCACCTCATCCGACCATCACCCCGCCCGCTGGGTACCAGTCTCAGAGATGCTGAAGTCCCCCGTCCCAGGTCCGCAGCGGGTACAGGTGAATCACAAATCTCCTTTGTCCCACTCGTGCCTTAAGGATTCGTGAGGGGAGAAGGAAAAGAAGGTGCTGATGAAGGTCCTGGTGGGTCCAAGTCTCAGACCCTGAAAACCACGCTATGCACACAGTCAGTCCGGGGTTGAAAGCCAACCCACGGTCCTGGCTCCTGTTCCTTGTGGCCCTTCTTCCTGCTCCCCTGGAAGTGGTACCGGGGGCGGAGAGACAGTGCAGATGACCACGGTTACCCCTCGGGGGCATTTGCATGTTTTCCTGCAACCTCCTCGAATCACGGCATCCGAAAGCCGGGGAGGACCTTGCCGCGGGGGGAAGCCAGGCTCCGAGGCTGGTCAGGAAGGGCGTCCTTTGTGACCCTCAAATTACCCCACAGGTGACCTGCCAGGCTCAGCCCTCTTGGGAATGTCAGTCTCCTGGGAAGACACAGAAATGGGTGGCGACCCACCCCGTCTTAAGGATGAGACTTACGAATAACAGGGCTGTAATCGGGGGACATCTGGTTTGGACTGACGGGTTAGCCTCCTTGCAAAAGCCAAATGAAATAGTGCCGGGTACGGGGGCTGGGGGGAGTGTGGTCGTCCTTGCCCGCTCATGATGGTCTCTAAACAGCTACTGTACCCTAGGAGGTGGTACATGGAGTTTGCTGCTGAAATTCGAGTGACTCCAAGGAGGAGAAGCCTCTTTCAGTAGATATGTACTGGGGAAGTCTGAGGGGTGCTCCCACCCCAGGCCCCATCCCCCGGCTCACAGGGACCAGCCATCCACTTCCGAGCTGCCCCGCCTGCAACCCGGAGGGGCCCCCAGGTGCTGGGTCTGCCTTGGTTCCAGAAGATCCGAACTGGGAAAGACTTTGGCCACTTTCTGACAAAGGTGGAGGGGCCAGGAGTGGCGGCAGGTGGTTGCTTGGCCCGCTGTGCTCAGAGAACATGGGGCTCCTGGGGTCCTCAGAGGGGCACGACCGCCGGCATACAGCCGTACCTAGCATGCCACTGATGGGCCTGGGGCCCCGTTCCTGCACTTTCCCCTGGAAACCCCATACTTCCAGGGTCTAGAACAGCTCTGTCGAATGGCAGCACAGTACGAGCCACATAAATAATTAAAACGTTTTCTGGTAGCCACCAAGGTGCCAACTCCCACTTATAAGATAAATCAGTACTAGGGGCGTAACGTACAACATGAGAAAGATAATTAACTCTGCTGTGTGTCATATATGCAGGTTGTTAAGAGACGAAATCCTAACAGCTCTCATCATAAAAAACTTTTTTTCTATTTCTTTTATTTTGTATCTAGATGAGATGACGAATGGTCAGTAAACTTATTGTGGTCATCATTTCATGGTGTGTGTAGGTCAGATCACCATGGTGTACACCTTACACTTATACAGCACCGTATGTCCATTATATCTCAATAAAACTGGAAGGAAAAAATTGTTGTGGTAGCCACGTGAAAAAAGAAAGTAAAAATGGTCAAGATGAAATCAGTTGAGGGTTTCCCTGGTGGCGCAGTGGTTGAGAATCTGCCTGCCAATGCAGCGGACACGGGTTCGAGCCCTGGTCTAGGATGATCCCACATGCTGCGGAGTAACTAAGCCCGTGCGCCACAACTACTGAGCCTGCACTCTAGAGCCCGTGAGCCACAACTACTGAGCCCACGAGCCACAACTACTGAAGCCCGCACGCCTAGAGCCTGTGCTCTGCAACAAGAGAAGCCACCGCAATGAGAAGCCCGCGCACCGCAACAAAGAGTAGCCCCTGCTCGCCGCAACTAGAGAAAGCCCGCACACAGCAACAGAAACCCAATGCAGCCAAAAATAAATGAATAAAATAAATTTATAAAAAAAGAAATCAATTGAATTAATATATTTTATTTAATCAGTATATCGAAAAAGTATCATTTCAACAATATATATGTATATATGGGTGTGTACATATACATAAATGAACATGTAAATTTATATATTAATAGAGATACGTATGTTTCTATTTTTTAGTGTACAGAATTTATAGAAATTTATGAAAACATATATACATACACTTTATAAATTTTATAGGTATATACATGCATATATAATTTACTAAAATTATATTTTAAAATTCTATAGGTATATACACGCATTTAGAATTGTCTGTCTAACCATCAGGGAGATAGCTGACGTGCTGTTTTCATGCTAAGCCTTTGGACCCCATAGGTATCGTACACCTACAGCACGAGTCAGTTGAGACAAGCTTTATCTAAGGGCTTGGTAGCTCCAGGGTCGGATGCCCTAGTGTCTTCCCGCTCACCCACCTTTTCTGGGAGGGATTCCTGGAACTCCCTTGGCCCTGAAGGAATGCCCCTCTGTCTCTTCTGCTAATCAGCATTGTCAGTCATCCAGTTTCCTAAATGTAGGGTCACTCGGCCAGAGCTATTCCTGGTCGGGGGACACATCCAACCCACCACACATGGCTGCTGCTTCTGTGATAGATCACTGCCTTTTTGGGTGCCCTGACAGCAGCGGGGCCCCAGAATTCCCCGCCGTGCTTCACCGAGCAGCCCTTCAGCCTTCAGACACCGCTGATGGCCAGATCTTGTGTTCCGTTTGGCCCAGCCGTACAAAGAATAGAAATAATCCATGAACGGAACATGCTATTCATGTAGGCACGTGAGTCAAGACTCTCCTGCTAAACCCCAAATTTTATTTGGGTTTCACTACTTCTTCCCTAAAGTCCCTTTTCTGTCCCAGGATCCCACCTAGGACACCATATAACTTTCACCCTCATGCCTCCTTGGGCTCCTCTGGGCTGTGACAGTGTCTCAAACTTTGTTTTTGCCTTTCTCTGTCTGACTTACTTCACTCAGTATGATCATCTCAAAGTCCATCTATGTTGCTGCAAATGGCATTTTTTCATTCTTTTTTATGGCTGAGTAATATTCCATTGTATATATGCACCACATCTTTTTTTTTTTATATCATCTTTATTGGAGTATAATTGCTTTACAATGCTGTGTTAGTTTTTGCTTTATAAAAAAGTGAATCAGTTATACATACACATATATCCCCATATCTCTTCCCTCTTGCGTCTCCCTCCCTCCCACCCTCCCTATCTCACGCCTCTAGCTGGTCACAAAGCACTGAGCTAATTGCCCTGTGCTATGCGGCTGCTTGCCACTAGCTATCTATTTTACGTTTGGTGGTGTATATATATCCGTGCCACCTTCCTTCTCACTTTGTCTCAGCTTACCCTTCCCCCTCCCCGTATCCTCAAGTCCTTTCTCTAGTAGGTCTGTGTCTTTATTCCCCTCTTGTCACTAGGTTCTTCACAGCTTTTTTTTTATTCCACATATATGCGTTAATATACGATATTTGTTTTTCTGTTTCTGACTTACTTCACTCTCTATGACACACTCTAGGTCCATCCACCTCACTACAAATAACTCAATTTCGTTTCTTCTTATGGGGGAGTAATATTCCATTGTATATATGTACCAAATCTTCTTTATTCATTCATCAGTTGATGGGCACTTAGGTTGCTTCCATGTCTTGGCTATTGTGAATAGTGCTGCTGTGAACATTGGGGTGCATGCATCTATTCGAATTATAGTTTTGTCTGGATATAGGCCCAGGGGTGGGATTGCTGGATCTTATGGTAATTCTATTTTAAAATTTTCTTTGTTTTTGATGACCTTAGCTTTGATGAGCACGGGTTAGATTTCTTCTTTTAGGTTGCCCCTCTATTAGGATTTGCCTGATTTTTTTTTTTTTTTTCATTATTAGACTGGGATGATTGGTCTTTGAGAGAAAAACCACAGAAGTGAAGTGCCCTTTTCATCACCTTTTATCAAAGGGACATATTATCAACCTGACTTGTCACTGTGGGTTTTGGGGTTTCTTGGTCAGCTGGCTGAGGTAGTCAGATGTCTCCAATGCAAAGCTACTTTTATGTCCTCATTCCACACCCTTTTGGAAGGAAGACCCTGTGAACAGCCCACACTTAGGAAGGAAAACTATATCCCACCGTCTTGAGGGCACAGTATCTATTTGGAATTTTTCTGCATGGGATGTTTATTTTTCCTCCCTCATTTATTTATTTATGCAATCATGGATTTCTCCCAGTATGGGCACATGGATATTTATTTCTTATTTCGTGTTGCAATCCAACAGTATTTTATTTCCTGGCTCAAATTGCTTGGCCTTTGGGACCTCTTTCACTTTATCTTCTGTGTCCTACTGACATGCCCCAATTATTGTGTATTTTTGTACATTTCCTTACTTTCTGGAACTAGAAGACACTCCAGCCACATCCTGTGTCTTCCAAGCCCGGGTCCTAGAATTAGCCATTTCTCCAGGGAGCCCTGTTTCCTCTTATTCGAGCATGATATTAGGAACCAAGGTCTGGGTGCTGGGGGGAAAAAGCTTCTCAGCAGCATGGAAGAGATTTCGCTCTTGTGGGCTCACCACTGATGTTTTCCCCCTTACGCTTTTGTTGTCTTTCCTCCTCTTTACAACCCTTTAGGGGCCCTGAAGGGACAGAGAAGCTCCGGTTGCCCGCGGAGCCTACCATTCACCTGTCCTCCGGGTACAAGCCAAGAGGTCGTGAGAACACCCCCCCGCGTGGACCACCGGCCGGCCAGGACTCCAATGTGGATGTAGGGTCGGATGCGTGGACGTCCCTGCTCGGCCGTACTCCGGACAGTGCCCGCCAGCATGTGTTCCAGCTGCGCTGTGGGGTGAAGGGTGGTGTGACCACCTATGAGGATTAAGGCCATCCCCCGTCACTCATCTTGCCAAGCCATCGCCAGGCGGTCAGGACTCATGGGCAAGTGTCACCTCCGGGGCTATGCTGGCATCTGTAAGCTCCATACCCCCTTGTGGTCCCATCCTAGCCATTCCTGCCCGCCCGCCCCCCCTGGTCCAGCCCGTGTTGTGAAGTTTTCCTCTGCCTTCCCCTTGTGCGTAGTGGTAACTCACAGGGGTTCCAATGTTCAGTGGGGCAGCCCGGTGGAAGTGTTTGCTCTTATTCCTGGCTAGGCAAGTCCAGAGGACAATCAGCTTCAGATTATGCCATCGTGAAGGTAGGTACAGCTGGGGCCTGACCCTCTTCAGTCTCAGATGCAAGCCCATGCCCTACAACGTACACAAGCGCGCCCAGAGCTTCATGGCTTGCTCTTGTGTACACAGCAGGCAGACGCGCGAAGGGACACAGACAAGACACGCCCCACCATCCTTGTTGCCAACGTACCCCGAGTCTTTCTATCCGTCTGTTACGAGGAGCAGAGCCCATGATCCAGAAGAAGAGAGTCACCCTTATAAAATACCGACAAGAGACTCTGCACATGGAATAAGAGAGTCCTGGAACATTCTAGAAACAAACCTAGCATTAGTTCTCTTGCAACTGTAAACGATGCATCAGGCACTTTGGACATCGCATCACGGGTGAGACTTGCATTGCCCAGTGTGGCAGCCGCGGAGGACTTTGAGCAGTTTTTTCCCTCCACTCTGTTTAAACTCTGAGGGGGACCAGATGAAAATTCAGGTCCCCCCCCCGTCCCCCCGCGCTGTGGGGTGCGTGCACGTCTCGATGAATGTGCTGGGCAGTGTGCAACCCGGCATCGCCAACCCCTGCCCGCAACCTGTCCTTACGCATCCTGGTGAGCATTTTATACGTTCTCCCAAACACTCCCGTCCTTCCGTCCTGCAGGTGTGATGTATGGCACCTCTGTTCTCTCGTCGTGGCTTCTGTCTCCCCGTGTGGAGATGGGCAATAAAGACAAAGCTCTTCCAGACATATGGCTATTCCAGAAAATAAAATATTTTTGAAACCGCACCGCATGGCTACAGCTCTTTGTCTCATAGTGGGAACGGAACCCGGGCGTGTGTGTAGCTAACAGCGTGGCGCTTGGAAGAGGCACAGAGAATTCACTGACCCTGTAGAGATGGTCAAGGGCGGAAAGGTGTTTATCACACGAGGTGGCCATAGCCTCGTCTCTGTGCATCTTGCAGAATGAGACGCCTCTCAGGTGCTTTTCCGTAGGTGGGAAAGGGTGTAATTTCTATGAGAACAACCACAACAAAAAAGCAATGGCAAAACTGGGTGGTGATTTAACACAAGAGCTATTGTTCTGATGTCATCTTCCTAAACGAGGTCTGGTTTCCCTGCATCTCAGGAGGATTCAGGAAGGTCACCGCCCTTGAGCTGGAGAATGCTCCTCTCCAGGGCTTCTGGTCTCATTTCTCATCACACACCTGCCTCATCTGTGAGCTGCCCCACAAGGAGGACACACGTAAGACGCAGAGTAATCTCGTGACCCAGCCCAGAACAGGGTGGAAGGGCTAAGGAATGGAGTTGGAAGAGGCATATTTAAAAAAAAATATTTTTGGCCACACTGCCCGGCACGTGGGATCTTAGTTCCCCGACCAGGGATCGAACCCACGCCCCCTGAATTGGAAGCACGGAGTCCTAACCACTGGACCGCCAGGGAAGTCCCAAGGCATATTTAATGAGCACAATTTTAATTGGATAAAAGAAAAAAAAAACCCTCTTGTGCTTGTAATGCACTTATTTTCATATTAATCCAAAGAAGGAACATCTGGGCAAATCTGGGCTCAGGGATCATTTCTCTCTCTACACTCCCAACTAAAGGACGCAGTGTTTGAAGGGGCTGGGTGGGGGGCCTTTTCCCCTGGGAAAGGGGTTTCAGCATCGTGGGCTGGGGGGCCAGGGATGGCTTATCTAAGGGAGCAGGGGAGGATACAAGAAGCAGCTGGTTTGGTGATGACATAGGAGTTTTGTCAGAAACTGAACAAGCATTGGTGGGGAAGAACCCCACGGACAGAAAGCCCCCTCCTCATATTTTCAGGGTGCGTTTTGCTGAGACACCTGGGAGGCCTGAACAGGGAGAGACCTGAGTGCGTACCTCACGAATCGTCATCATTTTGCAGATGAGATCCCTCCACTTTCGTGCAACTGGGGGAAGATGGACAGCATCCCTCCGTGGCGGGGTTCAGGGCCCCTCCCACAGAGCATCCTGGCTAAGAGCATGGTCTAGAGTCAGGCTGCCTTGGCTTAAACCTAGGAGTGAACATCTCATCCTTGGGACACCCTGGGGTACCCAACTTAAGAAATGAATATCCTATGATGCCTACCGTATAAGGACCATGTGACAAATATGTTAATGTGTGTAGAATATGTTTAAAAACAATGGCATGATATAACCCTCGACATGTGCCAGTTACCATTCTTCTGCATAGTTTAAGTTCACCAAGGAACAAAGTTAGAAAAGGAGTAGATGTGCGCGAACATTTTTGAACGAAGGGGGCAGGATTGTCTAATTAAGTCGTGGGCTGTACGTTTATCCTGGAAGGCTAGCGAAGATGGTAAGAATTTACACCGTTCTTGAAACCTTATTATGTTGAAAAAAAAAAAAAATGATCTTGCACCTTGCCTGAAACTCTGAATACCGATCGAAAAGACTTGGTTAGAGGTTGGAGTTATGTGTGCCGGGTTAGCTGTGATAAGATGGGAAGACAGTCATCTTTCAGGGTCAGTGAAAACTCTGGACATGAATGGAAAACGCACACTCTTAATACCCAACCAAGTCCTGCACAAGTTATCAGGGGGTTCGCAGAAACCCTGCCCTAACCCACAAGCAGCCCCAATGAGAAACTCTCTGTTTTGGGGACCCTCACATCCACTTGACTACCGCATACTCAGTATTCTTTTTTTTAGTAGCATTTTTTAAATTGAAGTCGAGTTGATTTACATGCTGTGCCAATCTCTGCTGTACAGCCAAGGGACTCAGTTATACACATAGAGACATTCTTTTTTTATATTCTTTTCCATGATGGTTTATCACAGGATACTGAGTAGAGTTCCCTGTGCTCTACAGTAGGACCTTGCTGTTTATCCATCCTATATATACTAGTCTGTATCTGCTAATTCCAAACTCCCAACCCATCCCTCTCCACCCCTCTCCCTCTAGGCAACCACAAGTCTGTTCTTTATGTCTGTGAGTCTGTTTCTGTTTCATAGATAAGTTTGTGTCATATTTTAGATGCCACATATAAGTGAGATCCTACGGTATTTATCTTTCTCTGTCTGACTGACTTCATTTAGTATGATCATCTCTAGTTGCATCCAGGTTGCTGCAAATGGCATTTTTCATTCTTTTTTATGGCTGGCACATCCAGTATTCTTGTCAAAAGTTTCGAACAAAAGGAAAAACATCATTAAGATGATTATTGTCACATGTTTGGGGCCCATATCGATAGTTTAGAGAAAAAGGGTATAAGATCAAGAGTATTCGTACATTTTGAAAAAGCTTAGTGTTGTGGGAAAACGTAAGAGAAAACATAAGGAACAGTAAGGTCGTACTGTAGGCCCCATGGAACTATATTCAATACCCTGGGATAAACCATCATGGAAGAGAATATGAAAAAGAATGTAAGTATATATATATATATATATATATATATATATATATATATATATATATATATATATATAACTGAATCACTTTGCTGTACAGCAAAAATTAACACAACATTGTAAATCAACTATACTTCAATTAAAAGAAGAAAGAAAACATAAGGAAGAAGAGGAAGAAGTAGACGGATCCACTTTCGGATCGGGAATCGATTCAAAGAGAGGAAAACAAGGCATGAGTCGGGCATCAACATTTCCTCTTAGCACAGTTTCTGTTGTAACACAAAGCAAAGTAAGAATATATCATCCACACCGTGTAATCGTCAGCACTGGCTGCCAGTGTGGACATAGCCTCATTTAATCCTCCTGCCAGCCAGGGAGGGATGTCGCTGATCTTTTATAGATTGGGGAGCTGATGGATGTAAGTCATTTGGCCCACTTAGCACCAGCTAGGAGCAGGCATGACTCAAGCTCCGTGTATCCAACTGCGGGACCCATGCATTAATCCCCAGGACATTCTCACTTGCTTTGTGGTTTGTTGTGTTCATCCGTCTGAGTGGGGACAGCTCATGGTTCTTCTTGTGTTTGGTACAGGATTATTCATCTTCCCCAGTTTGGTTGACAAGTCCGTGTTTCTGTGACATGTTTTACTGTTCCAGACAACCGTGGGCTCCCCTTGCTCTTGTTGAAAGAGATGTAAATTTAAAATTGGGGTCATTCGGTTTCACACTATAGTTGACAGAGTTTTCAGTTGGAAAAGAACTTGCCCTGTTCTGGGGCCACTCGAGAGTAATGACCTCAAGTACCTTTGAAGGATACATCTAGTGATCACTCTCTCAATTGTAGTATCATGTACTGACCTCTCACTATGCCTTGTGCACCCAGATTTTCTCACAAATGCCCCATGACAATCCTATGAGGCGGGGCACTATGGATACCTCTGCTTTAAAGATATGACAATGGAGGAGCAGAGAGGTTGAGTTGCATGTCCAAGGTAATACAGCTGGTACCTGGGGCTGCTGACAACAGCATATGGACTCATAATCTCTGCATGGAACCACCCATCCTGCCCCTCTGACACTAGCAAACACCCTGAAGGATGGAAAGGGGGTGGCAGTAAACCAGAAATTGGAGAATCTTCCACCCATCATCTATCTACCCAACTGTCTATTCATTTATCCATTCATCCATCAATTCGTCTATCCATCTATCCATCCATTCATTTATCCACCCAATCATTGATCTATCCATCTGTCCACCCATTAATCCATCCATCCATTTGTCCATTGATCCATCAGTCCATCGATCCATCCATTCATCCATCCATCCATCCATCCGTCCATCCATTAATCTATCCATCTATCCATCCATCCATTTATCCACCCAACCATTGATCCATCCATTCATCCATCCACCTACCCACCCATCCATCCACCCATCCATCTATTTGTTAATCCATCCATGTACCTATTACTTTCTGAGATCAAATATTTATACCCATGTATATGCAGGCATCCTTCAATACCTGGCACAACCTAGGTTATCAGTACTCACTTCATGAATGAATGCACACATGAATGAATGAATGAAATAACTTAGAGTGGATCATTCTGCAGACTCTTTCTGGGACTATTCTTAGTTTTACTGAGGAATAAATCCAAGGGAAGAGAAAGAGTTGGTTGGAAGAGGCCTGGGTTCCCAGGTACACCAGAGGAATCATAGTCCCCTGGAGGGAGAGAGAGAGAGAGAGAGAGAGAGAGAGAGCGCCCAGTTCATGATGCAAAGAAATCACAAAACATATTCTGTGGAATACCCGTAAGTCTCTTTACATTCTCTCTGCTTGGCTATTTGTTCCAGAGAAAAACAATTAGATTCCAGAGTTGCCATGACTTTAGATAGAAGAGAATAAATGTTGGGCACGTGGAATTGTAATAAAAATTCTCAAGTTATGGTTCATAAATATCACCAAAGAGACGGATTAGATTCTCCCAATGGTTCAGGAAATTGGAAACGGCGGGTTGCCATACTGACTGTTACTCACTGTTTCATCTCTGTCCAAGTCCCAACAATTGCAACATCATACTCTACTCTAGAAATTGGAAAATAGAGGAATAATGTTTATGCCGTGTTGGCAAACATTTGGAACGAGGATGGATTACCTGATATTCTAAATGTTGCTCATTTCATAATGCCTGGAAGATCTCATGTCTTTTCCTTTCTCTTTTATTTTTTAAATAAAAGACACCTTTATAGTATAATATGTTTGTTTTTGGAATCTCTGCCTTAATGTATCTTTGACCAGTCTACCTAGATAAGTTTAAATAGCCATTTATCCTGGATTAAATGAATCATTTCTCACCCCTGAAGCAGAAAGACAGTGAAAGGTGGCCTTTTAGCATCTAGATCCTAGAGAATTTTATCATCCCCTACTAGTGTCGGCAAGCACCAGCCTCCAGACTCCCCTTTTTAAAGTGGGGCCCTGAGCCCCGCTGGGAAAATGCGCTTTGCTCAGTGCAGGATGGAGCTCTGGGTTTTTTCCACAAAGTCCACAGGGAGCTTCCCGTGCAGACTCTGCCTCTTTCAACGGTGAGTTCTAAAAGCATCAACGTAGCAAGACTCACTTTTAAAATTAATGAAAAAAAAGTTTAAATCCCTTTCAACCTTCATTTGCTGTGTACACAACTAATTACTCTTTAAAACTGATTGGGGTTTGGACTTGATAAAAGTTCCTGTTTTCTGCCATGATTGACTAACCCCTGCCCCATTTGTAAGTTTTTCCCCCCTGGCTTGATCTAATCAGCCCTTCAACACATGAGCTGTTTCTTCCTCAGGGACAAAACCACACACAGGCACAGAGGAAGGTGATGCAATTGTTCCTGTATCCTGTCGGGAGGCCATGCATGCTGTTGGCTGTTGCTAGTCTTACTGATGCATTTGAACTGATCCATCTGGGATGTTCACCTCATCTGCTCTGTGATAAATTGTCTGGGTGTGTTCAATTCCTATTGAAGGTCAGGGGAGAGGCTTTCCCAAGCTCCATATCCATCTCCCGAGTTAAGCAAACCTCCAGATTTCACTTTGCTACCATTTCCAGCCTAGGTTGTTCTCTGCAGTGTGTTTACACACATAACCACACATGGAGTGGTCCAGCATCAGCATCACCCAGCAACTGGGATGAGGAACAAATATTTGTTTCTTATGCCAAATCACAGTATCACACTACCTAACCTTCGAGATTTGAGAATATTTATTTGGGGTGTCATTTTACAAAATCACTGGATCTTATATGGAACCATAAGACCCAGAATTGCCAAGGCAATCCCGAAGAAAAAGAGCAAAGCTGGAGGCATCACCCTCCCAGACTTCAGACAAAGACTACAAACAAAGCTACAGTAATCAAAACAGTGTGGTATCAGCACAAAAACAGACATGGATCAAAGGAACAGGATAGAGAGCCCAGAAATAAACCCACAGACTTATGGTCAATTAACCTTTGACAATGAAGACAAGAATATACAATGGAGAAAAGACAGTCTCTCCGGCAAGTGGTGTTGGGAAAGTTGGACAGTCACATGTAAATCAATGAAGTTAGAACACACCCTCTCATCACACACAAAAATAAACTCAAATGGCTTAAAGACTTAAATATAAGGTATGATACCATAAAACTCCTAAAAGAGAACAAAGGCAAAATATTCTCTGACATAAATTGTACCAATGTGTTCTTTGATCAGTCTCCCAAGGCAATAGAAATAAAAGCAAAAATAAACAAAGGGGACCTAATCAAACTTACGAGCTTCTACACAGCAAAGGAAACCATCAACAAAATGAAAAGACAACCTATGGAAGGGGAGAAAATATTTGCAAACGATGGGACCGACAAGGGCTTAATTTCCAAAGTATACAAAGAACTTATACAACTCAATAAAAAAAAAAAAAAATCAAAAAATGGGCAGAAAACCTAACTAGGCATTTCTCCAGAACCATAAAAGAAGATGCTGGCTTTGCTTTAAGCCACAAAGTAGGTGGTAATTTGTTACGACAGCAACAGGAGACTGATTCACCTGTTAAAATATGACAGGTCAGAGCAAATATCCTTCTAGAGTGAATCACCCAGGGGTCTCATGAACCAGAGTCAGCTTCAGCCAGTCAGGATGGGGTCAAGACACTATATCTGTAACCAGCTCCTGGGCAACGGCTGCAGCGGTTGGTCCAAAAAACGGGCTTTGAGCTACAAGATTGACTGACAGATTTTCAGCATGGTGATTTTTTAAGTTGAAGTAGACTTGCTGTACCATATTATATAAGTTACAGGTGTACAATATAGTGATTCACAATTTTTAAAGGTTACACGCCATTTATAGTTATTATAAAATATTGGCTGTATTCCCTGTAGCATTGTGGTTTTTATCTTTGAAAAATTGTCCCCAGTTCCCCAGAAATTTTTTAGAGCTGGTGCATCCAAGGACCTTGATTTGATGGTGGACTCTAAGCTCATTCAAGGAGAGCAGGGAGTTTGCTGAATGCCTGGAAGACACTCATCACTTTCCACAATTCCTTGGACCATTAGCCCACAAGAGGGTGTGCCCCCTGTCCCCTATTCACTGGGATTGTAGCTGTGCCCTAACATGCAGAATGATGAGAAAATGAAGAGTTGGGGGTTTTCCTTGGCCGAAGTCTGAAATCTTCCAAGCATGACCTACGTTTCCCAAGTTTAATTCTGAGAAAGATGGAGATGCTGCAGGACAAAGGGACAATATCACCTGCATCTTTTTCAGAAATGCCATGGTTCAGAGGAGAAAAAACAGGGATGTGTTTGTGGAATGTGTCATTTCCAGGACAGCTCCTGAGCCCCCCTTTCATTCATCCTCCTGTTAATTCAGTGATCAAAGATAACTGAATGTAGGGCCATGCTCTTTCTTATAGGTCATTCAAGCAGGAAACATATTACTCACAGGTTCCAGGACATCTAAGCATCTAGACTTGCCTGGAAATCTCCTGGTTTTTAGCTCCATGCATATAAAAGTTTACTGGAAACCTCGATGTGTTTCTTACATATTTTGGACATACGCAGAACTTCTGGAAAGTTTTGAAGACCTTGTTCTAGAGACAAGGCTTTCTTGGAGGAAGACAAGAAAGCCATTGGGTAAGGGAAAATGTCAGCCTTTGATAACTCAAGCTTTTAGCACGTGAAGCATACCTATATATGTAACGTGAATCTTATATTTCGAAGTAAGGCACATGGTATATTTATATTCTACCTGCAACCTCTTGGAGAAGGGATTCTACTCCTGTCCAAAGTTACTTCAACAGTATCTAACAAACAGTATCTAACTCTATACAAACAGTAGTGTTCGTCTACAAGGTAACAAACTTAGGATGTTAATGGTTCTGGTCCCTGGAATCCAATTGGATTGAAATGTTCCTAAATGACCCCAGCCAAAATGTGTTCTGTGGTCAAGTTGGTTTGGGGAAAGTTGACGATCGTATCATAATCTCTCTTCCCTGGAAAGATTTCATTGCACTTGCGCAAAGAAAAGACAGAGACATCTTGCTGAAATGAATAGCTCACCCTTTGCAGCCTGATGTTTCCCACGTGTTTTGACCCCCAGAGCCCCTGTTACTCCCTGCTGACACTACAATGAGTGTCCTGAGTTATTTGTGTTGGAAGGAATTTTGCTTGGTGTAGTTTGGAAAACACTTAAGGACACAGAGAGAAGAATCCGGTGGTTCATGTGGAAGCCTCTGCTGAATGCTGATGGCAGTTCTCTGCTTCTTACTGTTCTCCATCCCCATGGACCATTCAGCTCACCCAATCTACAACCTCTGGATGCTGAGAAGACTCCTAGGCCTGCATTCTATAAATACATGCTTCTTTATTTACTGAAGTTGTTTACCAAATAAATATATGTGAACATATTTAACAGATAGACATTCCTTTAAGAAAAAAAATCACCCTTAGCCTGCATTTCTTCCCTCCCAAGCACAAGACCCACGTTTCTCAGAACTGTGCAAGTGTGATTTATTTTCTGCATTTATTTTTTTCTGCAATCTGGTAGAGTTTCTGAATCCCCAAATCAAAATAAGTGCCATTTAAAAAAAATCTTGCACAAACCTTTCCTATGACTCTACAACGAAAAGCAATTTCTGTTTTGACAGCATTTTCTCACATAATTAGCTTATTTGTGTGGTTGACCAGATATACACGTTATAGACCAAAAAAAAAAAAAAAAAAAAAGACACCTTTTCTGCCAGGGAGAAGAGCATTCCAAGGGAGTTGAGGAACTGTGTGGGGGCCAGGTAGCCAATGCACTGGTTGGGGATGAAGCTTGTTTATGAGTTTAGGATGAAGATGGACCCAGTGAGAGACCAGCCAGGGTCCTCTGACCCTTTTGCTTTAATTTCATTGTACACACTTAAATATCCCTCAGGGACGCTCACCCCCTCAGTCTTAGAGAACATTTCCAGGCAGTGTTGAACCTCCCTCCAATATTCCCACTGTATTTTTTAAAATAAATTTACCAATTAATTAATTTTATTTTTGGCTGTGTTGGGTCTTCGTTGCTGTGCGCGGGCTTTCTCTAGTTGCAGCTAGTTGCAGTGAGCAGGGGCTACTCTTTGTTGTGGTGCGCGGGCTTCTCATTGTGGTGGCTTCTCTTGTTGTGGGGCACGGGCTCTAGGTGTGCGGGCTTCAGGAGTTGTGGTGCATGGGCTCAGTAGCTGTGGCTCGCGGGCTCCAGAGCACAGGCTCAGTAGTTGTGGCTCACGGGCTTAGTTGCTCCGCGGCATGTGGGATCTTCCCGGACTAGGGCTCGAACCCGTGTCCCCTGCATTGGCAGGAGGATTCTTAACCACTGCAGCACCAGGGAAGCCCCTTCCACTGTATTTTGTGTGCACAGGTAGCCTCCAGCCCCAGCACCTGCACTGACTTACCTGTGCAGGTGTGGGTGTCATGACACTGGACGGGGGGTAGCTCTGTCCAGTCCCAGGTGGGAGCTCCATCCAGCCCTGCTCACACTTTCTCCCTCACACTTCCTAGTATGGCCACGACACTCTGCAACTTCTTAGTCAACCCAGCAGGCAATCGTGGGACTCTGTTAGGGTCTCCCGTGAGCTGAGGTGGTGATACATACACGGACTTGGTGATTCTGGTATGCATGGACTTAGGGTCTATGAGAGAGGCAGATTCTTATCGGGAGGTGAGGAAGGTCCACATACATCTTCCCAGGGTTGTGGAATACCGTCTCCCCTGGGGTCCCACCTGCCGTGGCCAATCATACTCTTGGAACGAATCACCTGTGGGGTTATGTGTCTCCCATCCCAAAGCCCCCTTAGGCGTCTCATCCATCTCGCCTGTCGACACCTTAATGGAGATGTGATAGAACCAGCTCCTACCCACCCTTGGGGCCCAACACTGCTTATCAGGTCCCAAATCCATGCTCCACGACCTCAACCAGGGTGGCCGTGTTTACACCACAGAAACTGACTCCAGAGACGGACCAGCATTTCTTTTTTTCCCTGGATAGTCGGTTAACCCTTTACCAGGACCCTGCTGTTCTGATTTGCATCCCCCAAGGAGAGAAGAAAAAATTGGTTGGCATGCACACATTGAAGAAAAAAGAAACATTAAAATGATGAGAGAGAATCTGAAAAAGAATAGATATGTATGTATAACTGAATCACTGTGCTGTACACCTGAAACTAACGCAACACTGTAAATCTACTAGACGTCAATTAGAAGTAGAAACAAAGAGGAAAAAAGATTTGCAATTGGAAAAAATTAAGTCAAAAAAAAAAAAAAAAAGGATGGACCACTATTTGAAGGTGAATAGACACAGAAAAATTTCAGTGGTAAGCAGCTCATGGAATCATGTAGGATACAGTGGCAGGCTTCCCACGGAATCCCCATCATCTTGGCGGGTGTTTATGAAGGCCAACCCAGTGCTGCCAGGAGGCGCATCAGAGTCTCTAGCTGGATGCGCCATCCAGGCCGCTTTCAACCGAGAACGTTTCCATGTGCAAAAATGTCATGCTGGTATAGCCGCCCATTTTCCCGTTGCTGAAAGGATCAAAGTGTTTTGCAAACACCTGAATGCCTTATCAAGCTGGAACAGAGCATTTGCGGTGGGTGGATTCGTTTATTTCCAAAAAAAAAAAAAAAAAAAAAAGAAAAGAAAATTATTTTTGGCCACCAAAAATCTTTCCGCTAAAAACAAATACGTTTGGGTAAAACATTTGGAGTAAATGTACAATTTTAATTCCAAAATATTTGAGGGGTGGGGGATGGAGGCATGGCTATTTCATGGATAATGTATTCAGGTTTGATAAAATGTGGTATAATGTTATAAATTTATTTCAGAACGTAGGTTAGGAACAAAGAAAAGCCATGAGTTAGAAGCACGGCTGGGAGAAGATTTTTAAATGTTTGAAATAAGCCAGTATGCTGAATATAAATGTTCATACACTCAAGTATGGCTCCCATGGGTTGATTTTTATTGATCATCTATCTGAAGGAACACAAGGAGGTTGTACAAATAATTGGTGGTGATTAACGTTGGTAAATGTAACAGATGAAATAAAATAAACCAGTTTGGGGATGATCATTCCCCAATGAAATTGTAGTTCCAATAAACCCAGAAACACGTGAAAGCTGGGTAACTTAGAAAGCGGACCAATGTACAGAAGTATCGAATCATTATGTCATAGAACAAGGACTAAAAGTGTTGTAGGTCAATTATACTTCAAAAGCAAACAAAAACTCTTAGAAAAAGAGATCAGATTGGTGGTTATAGAGACAGGGGGTGGGAGAAGGTGGAATTGGAGGAAGGTGATCCAAAGGAACTTTTATCCAGTTAAAAGGTAAATAAGTGCTAGGGATGTAATGTACAATATTATAAACATGATAAAAATAATTAACACTGCTCTGTGTTATATATGAAAGTAGTTAAGACAGTACATCCTGAGATTTCTCATAACGAGAAAAGCAAAAATATTTTTTCTATTTTGTTTCTTTTGTATCTCTATGAAATGATGGATGGTCACTAAATTTATTGTGGTCAGCATTTCATGATGTATGTAAGTCAAGTCACTATGCCGTATCCCTTAAGCTTATACAGTGCTGTGTGTTAATTCTATCTCAATAAACCTGGAAGAAGAAAAAGGTGGGAGGATTTTACGTGAAAAAAGATGATGGAAAATCCTTCATCACTGTGTTCATTCCAGCCTTTCAACGAACTGTAAGGAAAACAGCTCCACAACCAAGAAGAGAGACCCAGAGAAAATGTGCGTCCATTCTCCCGGAGTTTATTAGCGATAAAATAGTTCAAATTGCTAAATCATTCTCCAGATATATCTCTAAGCCTGTATTTAAGGAGCACTTCAACATGGTTGGAGAGCTTAAGAAAAAGAGAAAATCATAGCTCACGCTTGGTGCCAGAAGGATACAGATTCCTTTCAGCTCCTGTTTTAATTTACTTTAAAACGCAGACTTCAGCATTGATCTAGAGCCTCATTCCTCAATTCTAATTAAAGGGAGCAGTCAATAATTCAAAACCGTGACTAATAAAAATGTGCCTGGCTTTCAGAAGGGACGCGTAGTATCCTCTATCTCGGATCTACAACCCAAATTACATTTTAGGAGCTGTTATCTGTGTTTGAATTTCATGACTAATTGTCTGAACAGGGCGACCTGATAGTTGATGGGAAGAGGGCGTGAATTAAATAATCACCACATGGAGGGTTGGGCGTTTAGAGTTGTGTATGCATTTTGCTATTTTTACCTTCTTCACTCACCTCCTTGGCGGTTATATCTATAAAATGTGCAGGATCCCGAAACCAAACTTTCTGAATATTCTCCTGTCCGGGAGATCGAGGGCCAGCATCATGCAGCTTGTTTTGGATGACACACATTTAACTTGATACAAAATCGCTCACGATGAAAAAAAAAAAAAATCAGTGTAGCACAAGCTATATCCTCAGTGCTGACCAAATTAAGGGTAAACGAGATAGAATTGGGAAGAGTTTATTTCTAAGTATTCCGGCAGGAGATGAAATTTAAACTGGGTCGTTATGGCCCCTAAGCTAAGAACGGCTTTCACATTTTTAAACGGTTCCATTTTCTTATTTGAAAACGTTTTTTAAAATTTTATTTCTTCTTCCATATTTATTGAGATAGAATTGACATACAACACTGGAACAGTTGAAGGCGTATGGCGTAATGATTTGACTTACATCATGAAACAGTGATAAGTTTAGTGAAGGTTCATCTTTTCATATGGATGATTCAAATTCTCCAAATTAAAGAAATAGAAAAACATTTTTTTCCTTGTGATGGGCTCAGTTCTATGGAAGCTGCCTGGCCTGGGAGATCACCCCACACATCCCCAAGCTCAGGCAGCCAACGGGCAATGACCCATTGTACAAAAGACCAGCTCAGCGGTGCAAGGCAGGCGCCAGACCTCCCCAAGGGATCAAGCTGCAGAGATCACATCCTTGCTGGGCCGTTCCTCCCGCCCTGCTCTGTCTTCCTCCCTCCCTTTTCTCCTGAGAGCTCCCCCTGGACCCCCCAGCATCCCAGAACTCTGAGGCCACAAAGCAGCGATCGGGGAGGGAGCGTGACCCGCATCCCAAGGGTGGGACTGTTTGCTCCTGGATCCCAGACACCCCTGACTGTAGTTCAGTTCCCAGCCTGAAGCTGCAGCGGGTGTAGACGGCGCTTTGCTGGCTCCTGACCTGGAGGATGAGCTTTCGATCTGGACTCAGGTGAGCTGAGCAGACACTTTACTGCATCCCTTCACACCTACAGATATAGCACCACACTCTGTGTGTGTGTGCCTCTGGGTGTACAGTATTTTTCCACTTGCAAAATAGACCATCTCTTCTGCATAGCATTTTTTAACTAAAGACCAAAAAAAAAAAAAAAAAAAAAATCCCTAGCCGTGAGTGTTAATGGGATGCCAAATTCAATTTTCCTGCTCCGGAGAAATCTGTGTCTTCCTAGGCATGGAGGTAAGAAGGGCCGGCACAGACTCAATGCCGCAGGCAGGATTCTCTATTATCAAGGCTTGGTCAGGACATCTTCTGACACCCACATCTTAAGGGATGTCTGTTGGTGAACAGAGAACCGAAATCCAGAAGGAGGCCTAATTTCATGAGACTTGTTTTTAAAAAAAGACGAACGCAGAGGAAATAGGAGCGTGTCTGATGTAAGAATTTGCCTTCGTCTCTGAGGTACGGATGGGATGTTTCCCCACAAACCTTGCAGCCAGCGGGGCTGGCTGGTGCCCCACAGAGAGCTCTTGCCTGAAAAGCTTTGTTCCTTTGGGAAGATTGAGTCCAGCAGGAAATACCGCCACAGACGTCTTTAGGGCCACACACCCTAATACGAGGCACCAGAAACCCCCAATACTGCAAGCACCCCCCTCTTTACTTCTATAACCCACCAGAGATGAAACTGAGGCTCTTTTCAAAAATCTGTCTCTGCTCCAAATACCTCTGCCTTTGTGTCACTTACATCTTGATGCAAAACATCTTCCCCCCGAACTCAGAGGCTTAACCAGCACACGTTCCTGGGAGTCTGAAATCCAGGCATAGTTTAGCTGAGTCCTCTGCTTCAGGCTGCAAATGTGTCAGCCAGAGCTGGGATCTCCCCTGAGACAGTGGGAGGGTCCGAAGCAGCTGTTGGCAGGAACTGGTTCCTTGTGGCTTCTCACACTGAGGGTTTCGGCTCCCTTCTGGCTGTTGGCTGGAAGCCACTGTCCATTCCTTGCTGTGTGGACATCTCAGGACACGGCCCCTGGGTTCCATTAGAACCAGCAAATGGGGCGGGAGGCTCTGCTGGCAGAAGTTTCAGTCTTTTTTTTTTTAAATTTTTGGCTGCGTTGGGTCTTTGTTGCTGCGTGCGCACCTTCTCTAGTTGCAGCGAGCGGGGGCTACTCTTCGTTGTGTCGCTCGGGCTTCTCTTTGCGGTGGCTTCTCTTGTTGCGGAGCACGGGCTCTAGGCGCACAGGTTCAGTAGTTGTGGCGCACGGGATTAGTTACTCCGCGGCATGTGGGATCTTCCCAGACCAGGGCTCGAACCCGTGTCCCCTGCATTGGCAGGTGGATTCTTAACCACTGCGCCCCCACGGAAGTCCCAGAAGTTTCAGTCTTACGTAACACAGTCTCAGAAGAGACATCCACTAACCTTTGCCATCTTTTTTTTTTTTTTTCCTACACTGCGTGGCATGCGGGATCTCAGTTCCCCAGCCAGGGATCAAACCCTCGTCCCCTGCAGTGGAAGCGCGGAGCCTTAACCCCTGGACCGCCAGGCAAGTCCCTAACCTTTGCCGTCTTTGCATTAGAAGAAAGACACAGATTCCGCCCATATTCCTGGGGTGAAGATGACACGAGGGCATGAATATTAGGAGGTGGGGAACAGGAGGGACCATCTTGGAGACGCTCAACCACTGCAAATCCTCACGTTCTGGTCCCCTACAGAAATCGCTCTGCAGCTCTAATAGCAAGGTTTGCAAAACAAACACTTTTTTCGAAATCACCCAAACTATGAACTGTTGACTGCAGATGGCAAGATGGAAAAGCAGTAAACTTGCTTTTTCTTTCAATAATTGTTTAACAGCTGTGGCTTAAGGCCCAAACAATGATGAGTATTGTTCAATTTTCCTTGAGGTTGACTCGATCCATGACCATGAGCTAGTAAGGCAGGCTTATCAAACAATACGGAGAAGGCAGCTGAGAAGAAAAAACCAAGATGGCAGCCCATTGGCTGAATTTGGTGTCCTTTCTGGTTCTTCCATCTCACAAGGGTGTAAGTAGGAAAAAAAAAAAAAAAAAAGAATTGCCTGAGTGTAAAAATAAGTGCGAAAAACCACACACCTGTATTGTGTGTGGATTTGGGTCAAACATTTATACAGAGGCAAGCTGAGTTCCCAACTCTATGTGCAGTGCAGTCCTTTCTATTTAAAAAATAAAAAATAAGAAAAGGCTGACTTGAAGAGGAAGGAGTCACAGCCCAAAACAAAGAGGCATTGTGGAGAACTGCAGCTGGAATAGAAGGACAGATCTGAGGCACAGTCAGAGACAGGCTCACTAGACACAAAGGCGGGACCCTTCCTGAGAACCTGCTCCAAACAATCCCATCCCAACTCTGCAGACACAGCTGGATGTTGACGAGGTTGAAAGAACGGATTCACCGTGGCGGGGGTGGGGAGGGGGAAAGTGGGGCTTCAAAGGGATAAATCCTCATAAAATAAAAATTCCTAAACCCTGAGGCAAATTAAAGAGGAGAAAAACGCAGCCTATGGGGGGAAAATTGGACAAAATGAAAAGCAAAAACAATACCAGACATGACAAATATGCTACTATAGGAGGGATTCAAGAGATTTTAAATCATACATGGCCTCTGCAGGAATTACTTTTTATATTTTTTTTAAAAAGAGGAGAAGGCAATTACGAAGATTCCTTCTATGTGAAGGAAAAGACATGAACATAACAGAGCAAAGAACTCCATGTTTTTCAAATTTCTGTTTATTGTTTGCCAAGCTTTATATCATGAGGGTTTTACAAGTTGAACTATTATTGCATTCAAAAGGGATTACGCTATGTAACCTTTTGAGGCTGTCTTCTTTCACTTAACGTAGGTGGTTTTGAGCTTCTGCTATGTTGTGGTATGTGTCAGTGGCTTTTTCCTTTATTATTTTTTAAATAAATTTATTTATTTTATTTATCTATGTTTTGCTGCATTGGGTCTTTGCTGCTGTGCACGGGCTTTCTCTAGTTGCGGCGAGCAGGGGCTACTCTTCATTGCAGTGAGCGGGCTTCTCATTGCGGTGGCTTCTCTTGTCGCGGAGCACGGGCTCTAGGTGCACGGGCTTCAGTAGTTGTGGCACACGGGCTCAGTAGTTGTGGCACGTGGGCTCTAGAGCGCAGGCTCAGTAGTTGTGGCTCACGGGCTTAGTTGCTCTGCGGCATGTGGGATCTTCCCAGACCGGGGCTCGAACCTGTGTTCCCTGCATTGGCAGGTGGATTCTTAACCTCTGTGCCACCAGGGAAGCCCTTTTCCTTTATTTTTAAATTAATTTCTTTAAAAAAAATTACACCTCCATAAACTGGAAAAAAAATTTTAAATAAAGGTAATACACTATTAAAGTACCAAGAGGTAGCAGACCAACAGGGACCTGATTTAGTTAGTAGAATAAAATGGGTTATAATTAGCTTTTCAAATATTATCTCATTCTAAGGAAGCACATTTGATATATTTCCTAAAGAGTTGACTAAGATAATTGAAAATCTCCTACTTCTTGTATATCCCATGAAGGCTCCATTTTCTCCACATCAAGAAGTTCTTGGAAGAGACAGACAAATACCATGTGATATCACTTATATGTGGAATCTAAAATCTGACACAAATGACCCTATCCACAGGAGAAACAGACTCACAGACATAGAGAACAGTCTTGTGCTTGCCAAGGGGGGTTGGGGGGGAGGGAGAGGGACCGAGTGGGAGTTTGGGGTTAGCAGATGCAAACTATTACATTTAGAATGGATAAACAACAAGGTCCTACTGTAGAGCACAGGGGACTATATTCAATATCTTGGGATAAACCATAATGGAAAAGAATATTAATAAAAGAATGTATATACGTGTAAAAAAATAAAGAAGTTCTTGGGATGACAACTGAATGCACTGAACATACCAAGAATAGTGTCTAAAATAATAAAAATTGAGCTGTTTTGTTAAAGTTTCAATGAGGTTTTGTAAACTAAGTTTTTCAGAGTAAGGAGTTCGGTTAAGTTGTTAGTAGGCAGAAGACAACATCAATTTCTGATTCTGAGCTTGTGGAATGAGGGCTCCGGATTCAACCTTCCATTTACCCTGTACAAAATTAAATGTGAACAATATGAGATACATTGGGCTTAACCACGGTTAAAGCTACTCTAGATATCTTCCAAGAAGGAGATAAACTTTATTATTATTTTTTAAATTAATTTATTTATTTTTGGCTGTGTTGGGTCTTCGTTGGCTGCGCGTGGGCTTTCTCTAGTTGCGGCGAGTGGGGGCTACTCTTTGTTGCAGTGTGTGAGCTTCTCATTGCGGTGGCTTCTCTTGTTGTGGAGCATGGGCTCTAGGCACGAGGGCTTCAGCAGTTGTGGTCTGTGGGCTCAGTAGTTGTGGCTCGAGGGCTCTAGAGCGCAGGCTCAGTAGTTGTGCCGCACTGGCTTAGTTGCTCTGAACCATGTTGGATCTTCCAGGACCAGGGCTCGAACCCGTGTCCTCTGCATTGGCAGGCGGGTTCTTAACCACTGCACCACCAAGGAAGTCCCATGATCCCATTTCAATCTTCACAGTAACTCTATAGTGTCAGTATTATAGTCTGCGGTTCCAAGCAAGGGATTGAGATACATCAGGATAAAACCCAACAAAATTAGTACTGATCAAATGCTTACACAAAGGGTCACTCCAGAGAAGTGGTGGCCTCTCCCTCCCACTGACAATCTTTCCATGAAGTTATATAAGCCATTTGAAAAAGTAAACCTTCCAACTCATCCTTCCAAGCTGGGAGCATGAAGAATTCAATGTTGTCCACCACACAACCTTTCTTCCTGGGACCCCCTACTTTAACAGTTAACCTGAGTTCCTTAGTGGGTGGGGGTTGTGGGGGAATGTTCTCCTGACACATGGCACAGAGGTCCAATCGCCTTAATTTTGGAAAAAAGACTTCTGACTTCCTAACCCACTCCAGAATCCTTCAGTGGTTTGGAGACAGTCGAGAGTTCCTTACAAAAGTTAGTACAGAATTACCCACTCACCTCCTCTGGAATAAGTGTCTTTGTATCTTCAAATGTGTATCCTTCACAGAGGGAATCCTTGCTCTGCTTTCACACCCATCGTGATGAAATGATACAGCTCTTTGCATCTTTCACTTATGTTTACAGAACCCCCTGGTATGTGGCAGGCACGGTACTAGGCATTGGGATAAAAAGGGACACAAAAGAGATGAATTTCCTTTCTTCCTGGATCTTTAGTCTACTCAGCATAAGCGTTAATCAAACAACCGCACTTTAGGATCTCGTAGCCTCTGACTTTACTCTTAACTTTAGGAGAAGAATAATGTATGCGTTCATTCAATTCAGCACAAATGTATTGAATGCTTACCCAGCACCATGCCAAGTCTTGCTATGAGAAGGCAAGATTAACAGCCTCTGTCTCAAGGAGTTCACAGTCTAGTGGAACAGGGCGACAAGAGAGTCAGTCATGGGGTGCATGCCATTATTGCATTAAAAGATGGGCGCTGCATCTATCCTGGGATCCGGGGTTCTTCTGCTGTCATTGATGAGAAGGAGCGTTGATTCCTGGGGGTGGGGCACTTTCAGCTCTGATCTCCTCATCGTTTAGTTCCTCCTTCCTTCTTCCCTTTGGAAGATACGTAAGACATTTCCATCTCTAATACCCCATGATTACCAACGTCGTCCTCCACGCATGGGCTGAGCTAGGCGCTAGGCTTCTAAACTTGTAGTGGAAGCAGGGTCTGAGTGCAGATGAAATAGAGAGACAGTTAGATAGAGACAGAGACAGAGCTAGAGAAAGAGAAATAGATATATAGACACACAGAGATAGAAGTTGAGGCAGAGACAAACACATGCATGTCCACAGAGGTGAGGTAAAGGTATAGAGATGTAGAAACAGAGAGAGATGGAGGTGGAGGTATGTAGGCACATACTGAGTGATGGCTGTAGATATAGGTGTACATACTGTGGAGGCGGAGGTATAGAAGTACAGGTGTGGCTATAGGAGGGATATAGGGGCAGCATTAGTGTAGGGGTAGAAATATAAAAGTATAGGTACAGGTATAAATATAAGTACAGAGCTACAAATACATAGTCTAAGTGTAGAAGTATACAGATATAGGTAAAGATATATACACACAGGAATAGGCATAGATACAGGTTTATAGACAGAGATATACATATACATACAGGTATATAGATATGGTATATACAGCTATATAGACATGGGTATAAATAAAGTACAGATGTAGCTATAGGTATATACATACAAGAATACATATATAGGTATATAAATATAGTATAGGTGTAGGTCTTGAGGTAGGAGTATATAGTTATAGGTGAAGCTATATAGATATAAATATAGGTATATACCTATAGATGTAGTTATAAATATAAATATAGAGAGATAGGTATCAATATAGATAAAGGTATAGAGATACACATATAGATATAGGTATATAGAAATCCATTTAAGTAGAAGTATAGATATAGGTATAAACGTTTAAGTACAGGTGTATGAATTTAAACAAATGTATGTGGATGTAGGGATAGAGCTATAGGTAAAAGTATAGACAGAGCTATAGGCATCCGCAGGTAGATACATACATGTTCTCTCTACAGGTATAGCTATTTAGATATAGGTCTAGCATAGGTGTGGGTAGACAGGTAGGGGTGTATAGGTGTGGGTGGGCAGGTAGGGGTGCATAGGTGCAGGTGGGCAGGTAGTGGGGTACAGGGGAGGGTGTAGGCATAGATGTGGCGATAGACACGCACCTCAAGAAAGGTAAGACCGAAAACCAGGGGAGTGGAGAGGAGGGGCCGGCCAGCCCCCTGGGAAGAGCAGGCACAGCGTCGTGATGGGAATGGAAGATGGCCCCTTGGTGGGGTCTGGAGGGTCTCCTCTCAGCTCCTGGGGCAGATGGGAGGGGACTCCCAGTGGGAGCTCCTGCAGACGGAAGGTCTCCCCAGGCTCTGGAGACAAGGATGGGGCGGAAGGCAGGTTTGTGCTGGGAGGTGACCCCGGGGTCGTATGATCTGGATCCCAGATACCCTGACGGTCTTTAACCTTCAGAGCATGGGAAGCCATAGTGGGTCGTCCTTCTCTTCAAGCCCATCCTCCTCCGCTTCCTGAGCTGCCATACCCGGGGGTCTCACCTTCAACGGGCGGGCGCACCATTGTGCTGGGTGCCATGGAGGCCAGAAGATGGTGGTCCCTTGGGGGGAGCTGCCAACAGCTTCCAGAAGAGGACGACCCCAGTCTCTCGGTCCAGCGGCGGCTGCATGGGCAACCCCCTCCTCTCCAGCACCCGTGGTCCTCGCGTGGGACCCCAGAGCCTGAGCACTTCCTTCAGGGGCTCCGTCGAGGAGGTGCCCTTGCTTCTCCTCCTTCCTGCCCAGATCCTTCCAAACTCAGGAGCGGGTTTCCCTGTTCCTCGGGTCGACGAGGTGCGTCCCAGCTGCTAAGGTCCCTCGGTCCCCGCTTCTCCTCCTCCCTCACGCCCAGAGCCTTCAGTTCATCTGCAACCAGGGTGCAGCTTTCTGGATGCCTACCCAGAACCCCGGGCATCGCCCGCAAAAGGTGCAGCTTCAAAATAAGCAGAAGGATACGACATGATGAGTCAGCGGCACCATCTGAGTCAGGAGATGACTAATACACCCAGAAGATGTTCTGTTTCTAAATCAAGGGTGGGTTTTAAGACAGACTTGCTTTCCCCCCTGCCTCTTTTCTTTCCCAGAAGGAGATCCAACAGCAAGCAGATTTCAGGTTGTCAAAATATTTTTGTAGCTTTCTTATAAGCAGCAGAACCTTTTTAAAACTTTTATTTGGTGCCGTGCCACCTTGGATGGTAAAGTTCCATGGTTGCTTCTCAACGCAGAAGGACTGCATGTCTCTTTATGGTTCAAGAGCCTGAAAACCCTTCAGGAATTTGAGAGGCGGGCCCCCCCCCTGGAGCGGGGGGTACCCAATGAGACAGAGGTGCATTTGTAGTTGTCTACCTTTATTTGTGTTTAAATAAGATCTATCCTTTCAAAACTGAAGATTTCAATGCACAAAACCACGGGCAAAAATCGCATTTGGACTCACAGTTTTCAGCAGAAGCCAGGGACGTGGAAAGACTACCGATTTGGCAGTCAGATCTGTTATATAAATCAGCTTTCATCTGTCTCCATAAAAACAGGAAATCAGCTCAGATGAATAATTTATTTGTTCAATTAAAAAAAAAATTGGACCCTTCACACACAAGCCCTAGAGACCAAGCTCAAATAATTAACGCGGCAATAAGAAGTCAGATATCACGTGAGGAAAAAAAAAAAATAGTGCGTTACATACACACAGGCTCCAATGACGGAATTTATATTTTCTCTCAATAAGCTTCCTGGTTCTGACAGGGTGATATTTGGTCCACAGTTCAAGGCTGAATGAGAACCCTCTGTCCCAACGACTCCTTGATTTTCCTTTTAATTCTCATGCCCATTACTTCCAAATTCCGCATTTTTCTCCACTACGGAGGATGCAGAGATTTTTTTGCAGTCAGGACCAACTCTAGCCACGGTGCTTTGTGGGGAGCACAGCTCCAGCCTCTCGGAGAGGAAATACATGTTTGTTGCTCGAGCACACCACACTCCGAGCCCTGGCCCACAGCCCCCAGTGTGACCGCCCGCTAAGCCAACCAAGACTCTGGGCTGAAGGGAAGGGGTGAAGGATGTCCACAGTCAGCACGGATGGAGGTGAGATTCGAACTCACCCAACAGGGACCCCAGAGCCTGGCTCTGCCCTTCAGAGAGATGAGAGGCTGGGGGTGGGGGGTCTCGACCTTTCTCTGAAGGTGCCCACAGGAGGCCGGTTGTTCTCCTCCCACCGACCACATCTGCAGCGTTTGCACAGCTTCCCTGCTTCTCGGAGGGGGCCGAGCTCGCCCTGCCGTCACTTATAAGGGATCACATCCGACCCTGACGCCAGGGCCCTTGAGGTTGACCATGAAAAGATCATTAAAATGATAAACGTGGGAAAGACCCAAGAGGCTCTGGGAGGGGGCCTCTGACTCCTTGACTGCTGGGCGAAGGGGAACCTTACATCCAGGGTAGGTTACAGCCTTGATGGGCCCCTTCCTCCATTTAAAAAATATAGTTCAGGGAACTCTGCTCAGTATTCTGTAACAACGTAATTGGGAAAAGAATTTGAAAAAGAAGAGACACGTGTATATGCGTAACTGAATCACTTTGCTGTACACCTGAAACTAACACAACATTGTTAATCAACTGTATGCCAATATAAAGTCAAAGTTAAAAATAATAAGAATAAAAACTTTAAAAACTAAAAAAATATTAAAAATTGTATTTTATGACTGTGTTGCTATAAACATGAATATCATCCAGGCTGTGTTATAGGCACATTTTTTCTTTTCATTTTAAAAGAATTGAAAGCATTTAATGGGCCCCTAAATGTTCACAGACCCTGGGCACTGCAACGTTTTGTTTCAGTTTGCTTTATTGTGCTTTGTACATGTTGAGTTTTTCACAGTAGGTTTGTGGCAACCCTGCGCCGTCAGATGATGCTTTACATTTTTTAGCCATAATGTATTTTTTAATTAAGGTAGGCATATTTTTTTTAAGGCCTAATGCTATTGCACACTTAATAGACTACAGTCCAGTGTGAACATAACTTTCACATGTACTGGGAAACCAAAGATTTTGTGTGACTCTCTTTATTGAGATATTCACTTTATTGCAGTGGTCTGGAACCAAATCCTCACCATCTCCGAGGTGTATTACCTGTACTTGATGATGAGTACATTTTACATAAACAAATTTCTTTTAGAAGAGGGTGCATAGTGGATGCAACCTTTTTTTAAAAAATTAATTAATTAATTTATTTTTGGCTACGTTGGGTCTTTGAAGCTGTGTGCAGGTTTTCTCTAGTTGCGGTGAGCGGGAGCTATTCTTCGTTGCAGCGCGTGGGCTTCTCATTGCAGTAGATTCTCTTGTTGCGGAGCACGGGCTCTAGGCATGCGGGTTTCAGTAGTTGTGGCACGTGGGCTCAGTAGTTGTGGCTCCCAGGCTCTAGAGCGCAGGCTCAGTAGTTGTGGCTCACGGGCCTAGTTGCTCCGCGGCATGTGGGATCTTCTGGGACTAGGGCTCGAACCCATGTCCCCTGCATTAGCAGGCAGATTCTTAACTACTGCGCCACCAGGGAAGCCTGCAACCATGTTTTTTTGCTTTTTGTTTTTCAATGTGGTTACTAGGAAATTTTATTTATTATTTTTAAATGTTTTATTTTTTATACAATTTTTAACGGTTACACTCCATTTACAGTTATTACGAAATGTTGGCTCTATTCCCTGTGCTGGATAATATATCCTTGCAGCTTATTTATTTTATACATAATAGTGTGTACTCCTTAATCCCATCCCCTTATCTTGCCCCTCCCCCCTTCCCTCTCCCTACTGGGAGCCACTAGTTTGTTCTTTATATCTGTGAGTCTGCTTCTCTTTTGTTATATTCACTAGTTTTTAAAAAAAGTGATTCGGTTGTATATATATATGTATGTATGTATATATACACATACTATATATATATATATATATATATATATATATATATATATATATACACATACATACATATATATACACTTTTTTCAGATTTTTTTTCCCTTATAGGTTATTACAAGATATTGGGTAGAGTTCCCTGTACTCCACAGTAGGTCCTTGTTGTTTATCTATTTTATACATAATCGTGTGTATCTGTTAATCCCAAACTCCTAATTTATCTCCCCCACTCCCCCCTTTCCCCTTTGGTAACCATAAGTTTGTTTTTGAAGTCTGTGAGTCTGTTTCTGTTTTGTACATTAGTTCATTTATAGCAATTTTCAGATTCCACCTATAAGTAATATCATATGATAAGTCTCTTTCTCTGTCTGACTTACGTCACTCAATATGATAATCTCCATGTCCATCCATGTTGCTGCAAATGGCAATATTTCATTCTTTTTCATGGCTGAGTAATATTCCTTTGTATATATGTACCACATCTTCTTTATCCATTCCTCTGTCGATGGACACTCAGGTTGCTTCCATGTCCTGGCTACTGTGAATAGTGCCGTCTAGAAGAAATTTTGAAAAAGAAAGCCATTGTCTTGGAAAGAACCCCCTGGAAAGTGGTGTGGGTATGAGATGCGATAGAAGAAGAGCGTAACCTACATTGTCTGGGGCGTGTTCACCAAACCTGTTCACAGAACCTTCAAAAATCCTCAGGCTATAGAAACATTGAAAACTTGGTAAGGACGTTAAAAAAAAAAATAGTCCAGATGTTATTTTCAGTATCAACGCCTTGGCCATTTCGGAAGAAAGTAGGACACAAGCTATATATAAATACGTCAACAAATGAAAATCCCTTTGTGACTTTGCCACCTCAGGAAAAACACCTCAGCTTCTAGCTGGATATCTGGTATCATGTTGGGAATGGTGGTGTGGACTTTTCTTTTCTTGCCCACATTGAGAAAGCAACTCTTTGACAGTGTGAAGCTTCCAGAAAAGGTGAGAGCAAATTTAATTTGCATGAAGATTAATACCCTGCTCTGAGGAAAAGCAAACTCATACCCAAGAAAATATACAGACTCATTTGATCCTTGAGTGTGTGTGTGCATGTGTGTGTGTGTGTGTGAGGACTCAGTGTGTTGTGTTGCCCTTTGGAGGTGAGATAGGCAATGCTAAAATGTAATATATATATTTTAAAAGTTTTATTGTGCATACAGTTGAAACTAATATAATATTGTAAATCATCTATATCTCAATAAAAAGAACATTTGTAAACAATATAATACCACCTATTGAGAAACAACAAAAAATTGTATTGTGATAATATATATAAATATTATAAATATATATTATATATCTAAATATATATACAATCATATTATACAAACACCATATTAACAAATTAAGGAATAAAAACCATATGATCATTTCAATAGATGCAGAAAAAGCTTTTGACAAAATTCAACTCCCATTTATGATAAAAACCCTCCAGAAAATGGGCATAGAGGGAAGCTACCTCAACATAATAAAGGCCATATTGACCAACCCACAGCAAACATCATACACAATGGTGAAAAACTGAAAGCATTTCCACTAAGATCAGGAATAAGACAAGGATGTCCACTCTTGCCACTCTTATTCAACATAGATTTGGAAGTCCTTGCCACAGCAATCAGAGAAGAAAAAGAAATAAAAGGAATACCAATTGGAAAAGAAGTAAAACTGTCACTGTTTGCAGATGACATGATACCATGTGTAGAAAATCCTAAAGATGCCATCAGAAAACTGCTAGAACTAATCAATGAATTTGGTAAAGTAGCAAGATACAAAATTAATGCACAGAAATCTCTGACATTCCTATACACTAACAACAAAAAATCAGAAAGAGAAATTAAGGAAACAATCCCATTTACCATTTCAACAAAAAGAATAAAATACTTAGGAATAAACCTACCTAAGGAGGCAAAAGACTTGTACTCAGAAAACTATAAAACCCTGATGAAAGAAGTCAAAGATGACATAAACAGATGGAGAGATATACCATGTTCTTGGATTGGAAGAACTAATGTTGTGAAAATGACTATATTACCCAAAGCAATCTACAGATTCAATGCAATCCCCATCAAACTACCAATGGCATTCTTCACAGAATTAGAGCAAAAAATTTTACAATTTGTATGGAGACACAAAAGACCCCGAATAGCCAAAGCAATCTTGAGAAAGAAAAACAGAGCTGGAGGAATCAGGCTCCCTGACTTCAGACTGTACTACAAAGCTACAGTAATCAAGACAGTATGGTACTGGCACAAAAACAGAAATATAGATCAATGGAACAGGATAGAAAGCCAAGAGATAAACCCACACGCATATGGTCAACTAATCTATGAAAAAGGAGGCAAGAATATACGATGGAGAAAAGACAGCCTCTTCGATAAGTGGTGCTGGGAAAACTGGACAGTTACATGTGAAAGAATGAAATTAGAACACTCACTAACACCATACACAAAAATAAACACCAGATGGATTAAAGACCTAAACGTAAGACCACACACTTAGAAGAAACTCTTAGAGGAAAACATAGGAAAACCACTCTTTGACATAAACCACAGCAAGATCTTTCTTGACCCACCTCCTAGAGTAATGAAAATAAAAACAAATGGGACCTAATTAAACTTAAAAGCTTTTGCACAGCAGAGGAAACCATAAACAAGATGAAAAGACAACCCTCAGAATGGGAGAAAATATTTGCAAATGAAACAACTGACAAAGGATTAATCTCTAAAATATACAAACAGCTCATGGAGCTCAATATCACAAAAACAAACAATTCAGTTAAAAAATGGGCAGAAGACCTAAATAGACATTTCACCAAAGAAGACATACAGATGGCCAAGAGACACATGAAAAGATACTCAACATCACTAATTATTAGAGAAATGCAAATCAAAACCAAAATGAGGTATCACCTCACACCGGCCAGAATGGCCATTATCAAAAAAATCTAGGAACGATAAATGCTGGAGAGGGTGTGGAGAAAAGGGAACCCTCCTGCACTGTTGGTGGGAATGTAAATTGATACAGCCACTATGGAGAACAGTATGGAGGTTCCTTAAAAAACTAAAAATAGAACTACCATATGATCGAGCAATCCCACTACTGGGCATATACCCTGAGAAAACCATAATTCAAAAAGAGTCATGTACCCCAATGTTCATTGCAGCACTATTTACAATAGTCAGGACATGGAAGCAACCTCAGTGTCCATCGACAGAAGAAAAGAAGATGTGGCACATATATACACTGGAATATTACCCAGCCATAATAGGAAACGAAATTGAGTTATTTGTAGTGAGGTGGATGGACCTAGAGTGTGTCACACAGAATGAAGTCAGAAAGAGAAAAACAAATACCGTATGCTAACACATATATATGGAATATAAAAAAAAGAAAATGGTTCTGAAGAACCTAGGGGCAGGACAGGAATAAAGACACAGACATAGAAAATGGACTTGAGGACACAGGGAGGGGGAAGTGTAAGCTGGGATGAAGTGAGAGAGTGGCATGGACATATATATATTACCAAACGTAAAATAGATAGCTAGTGGGAAGCAACCGCATAGCACAGGGAGATCAGCTCGGTGCTTTGTGACCACCTAGAGGGGTGGGATAGGGAGGGTGGGAGGGAGACGCAAGAGGGAGGGGATATGGGGATATATGTATGCATATAGCTGATTCACTTTGTTATACAGCAGAAACTAACGCAACATTGTAAAGCAATTATGCTCCAATAAAGATCTATTAAAAGTATATACAATCAATAAAAATAATGAAATCTGCCATTCTGACCATTTTTACATGTGCCATTCGGTGGCAGGAATTACTTTTATACTATTGTGTAACCACCATTCCTCTGTGTTTCCAAGTATTTTTTTTTTCCCAAGTATTTTTTAATGTAGTAAGCCAAAGAGGAAAAATGCTTGCTTTCTAAAAATGTGTTTGGACAAAGGCTTTGAGAACGGATGCCAACGAATCTTTCTAAAAATGATGAAATCATCTGAGTCAACTGAAGTCCGTGGCATTTGGGAACAAACGTGTTTTGCTGTGCTCACGACCGTCCTGGGGTCCAACAAAAATTCTGGGTCCATTTGGCACTAAGACATCCTTGATGAAGGAAGGAAGGAAGGAAGGGACATTTAAAAGGGCAATAATCATCAGCGTCATACATCTTGGGATTTCAAGTATCAGGCTCCTCAAAATGCCTTCTATAATCTGCACAATGTATTTTATTGTTATTTTTAAATAACTGTGACCCATGTTATCTCTATGTCCCATGAAACACAGACAAAGGATTAATCCATTAACACTCTTCAGGGACCTCTGATGTGTTCCACCTACCCTGTTCCTGTGCATCTCAGGATAATCTGGGAACGGAAAACTGTGTTGGCTTCCCACTAGTTATCTCAATTGTGTAACCATCCTTAGATATTTTTAAGGAAAGAACACTGCTTAGATTATTAAAAAAAAAAATACAATGTCCACTAACCAGGATATTTGTTAAGCCTTCCTACACCTGTGTGAAATAAGTCAAGAAAACATAGCTTATGGACTTCCCTGGCGGTCCAGTGGTTAAGACTTCGCCTTCCAAGGCAGGGGGTGTGTGTTCGATCCCTGGTCGGGGAGCTAAGATCCCACATGCTTCGCGGCCAAAAAAGCAAAACATAAAACAGAAGCAATGTTGTAACAAATTCAATAAAGACTTTGAAAATGGTCCGCATCAAAAAAATCTTTAAAAAAAGAAAAGAAAAAGAAAACCTAGCGTGGTACCACTTGGTTTCTGCACACAGACTGGAAGATGAGTCATTGGTTTTTCTAGGACGCTTGAGGGGACACCCACCTGGAAACCCCCCCCCCATGGCAGGGGTGCCCCCAGAGAGCTCGGGCATGGCACAGAGTCTTCACTTAGGTGCTCCCCACTGAGAACCAGCACGTGGAGAAAATCACAGCTGAGGCTCACGGTGGAGGAGGGGCAGACACATCTGTGGTTCTCCGTCTAACCTTCATGAGAAATGATGAATGGTCTTAAGGCTTTTGTTGAATTTAATTAGAAAGGGATGCCGTAGGGCTGCTGAATCGATAACTTTCCCAGCTTTTATTAAATCCCTCCTTCCTTCCTTCCTTCCTTCCTTCCTTCCTTCCCTCCCTCTCTCCCTTCTTCCCTCCTTCCGTCCTTCCCTCCCTCCCTCTCTCCCTCCTTCCCTCCTTCCTTCTGTCCTTCCGTCCTTCCGTCCTTCCCTCCCTCCCTCTCTCCCTCCTTCCCTCCTTCCCTCCTTCCTCCCCTCCTTCCTTCCCTCCCTCCTTACCTCCTCCCTCCCTCCCTTCCTTCCTTCCCTCCCTCCTTCCTCTCTTTCCTTCCCTTCTGAACTCGTTATGTTACCCAGGAGCAGGACAAATCTCTTCCACCCGATGTACACTGCCACGTTTCTCTAACACTTGTGCCCCATCCCTTCCCTCTGATCCTCCACACCCACTACCCAGCCTTCTCCACCCTGCTCAACCTGTCGGGGCAGGGGGTCTGGTGCACCTGGACCACATCCCGGGGTTCCCTTGCCCTCTGGCTGCCGTTCTAAGAGCGGGGAGCCCCAGCCAAGGCTGGAGGAGGCAGCACATCCCTGCGTTCCTGATGCCGCATCACCAAGCACGGGCTTTCTTCTCTTGCCCAAGGCCCCGGCTCCCGTCCGCTGACCCTGTCCATTTAGCTGTCTTTTCCGGGTCTGGTCGCTGTCCCTTCCCTCTGCTGCCACCGCCCGAGATGGTACAGGCTCGCCAGGTTCCCAGCCCCCAGCAGCCCTCCCCGACCACCGCTGCACCTCTGGAAACAGTCCTTTATTACAACTCTTCCACACCCTGTGTGTCCATCCACCTCTTCCCTGTAATCCACCCTCCCACCCCTTTCCTCAGAACCAGATACCAACCTGCGATCTCTGAGGGTCGTCAGGAAGCGAGATCGTTCCACACACAAAAGCCCCCTCATTTATCAGTCACTCAGACATCGAATGCAAGAGGTGCCTAAACAGGCTGGCTATAACATTCCCTTGTAGGGGAAAAACGCTGGAGCGGTTGGATGTTTAAAGCAAAGCATGGACATGCACCCCGAATCTTAAAAATCGCATTTACTGTTTCTTGAGCCCTGACTGTGCAGATGTTGTGGTGATTTTTTTTAAAGTTTATTTTATTGAAGTAGAGTTGATTTGTTGTGTTGTGTTAATTTCTGCTGTACAGGAAAGTGACTCAGTTATACATATGCATACATTCTTTTCCATTATGGTTTACCACAGGATATTGAATAGAGTTCCCTGTGCTCTACAGGAGGACTTTGTTGTGTATCCATCCTGTAGATAATAGCTTGCATCTGCTAACCCCAGACTCCGGATCCATCTCATTATGGTAAATATTTGACACGGATCCTCTGATGGAATCCTTCCAACCTCACACTTAGGTGGTGTCATTATTTCCAGTTTACGGAGGACAAAACCAAGGTCCCCAAAGGATGGACCACGTGCAGATTCTCTGCAAACGCATGCCTGAGATATTGCCTTGTTCTTGTTGTTTTTGCAACCGTTTTTGCAGAAGGATATTGGAAGAAAGTGATATTTTGAACACTGGGTGTTCCGTGGTGGATAATATAACCTTGTTTTACGGGAATCCATCTGGCCCGTGCAAAGGGCCAGTTTTAAGGAAACTGGAGGCAAAATCAACCTGGCACATTCTTAAGTTGCATAAAAGAAAAGCTGACATATTCCATGTGTATCAGGGTCTCCTTAGGTGAAGTCATTTGCCGGTGGTGAATCAGACAGGTGAAAGGGACTCGGCCCAATTAAGACTGAGGACGCTGACGGCTGCTATGATATTGCAGATTCCTCGTGGAAGGACAAAGAAGGGGTTGAGAAGACGTTTTGAGGCGTGTGTCATCTGTACACCATTGACAACAGATTGAATTGTAATGCCGATTCTTAAACACATCTGTCGTTTGATTTTATACTAAGTATTTAAACAACGTTTTTGTTTCAGAATAGTTCCAGATTGACAGAAAAGTTGCAAAGATAGTCCAAGGAGTTGTTGTATAAGTTACAAACTTTCCCCTATTACCAACATCCTGCATTAGCCTGGCACATTGGTTACCATTAATGAACCAATATTGATGCATTATTATTTACTGGTTCATAGCTATGCAGATTTCCTGCGATGTCCTTTTTCTATCCCAGGATCCACATGACATTGAGTTGTCACCTCTTTGGGGGCACCTCCGGACTGGGACCATTTCTGAGACTTTCCTTGCTTCCGATGACCTTGATAGTTTTTTTAAAATTACTTTTTATTGGAGTATAGTTGATTTACAATGTTGTATAAGTTTTTGCTTACGGCTAAGTGATTCAGTTTTATGTTTATATAGGTTCTTTTTCTTTTCTTTTCTTTTCTTTCTTTATTCTTGGTTGCATTGGGTCTTTGTTGCTGCGCGTGGGCTTTCTCTAGTTGCGGCGAGCGGGGGCTACTCTTCGTTGTGGTGCGTGGGCTTCTCATTGCAGTGGCTTCTCTTGTTGCGGAGCACGGGCTCTAGGGCACACGGGCTCAGTAGTTGTGGCTCGCGGGCTCTAGAGCGCAGGCTCAGGAGTTGTGGCGCTCGGGCTTAGTTGCTCCGAGGCATGTGTGATCTTCCCAGACCAAGGCTCGAACCGTTGTCCCCCGCCTTGGCAGGCGGATTCTTACCATTGCACCACCAGGGAAGTCCCTACAGTAGGTTCTTATTAGTTACCTATTTACATATAGACCTTGATTGTTTTGACTGGTGCTGGTTAAGGATTTTGTAGGCTGCCCCTCTATTGGAATTTGTCTGATTTTTTATCATGGTTAGACTGGGATTGTGGGTTTTGGGGGAGGAAGACCACAGAGGTCAAGTGCGCTTCTCATCACATTATACTGGGGTGGTGACTATGAACACGGCTTATCACAGGTGAGGTTGACCCAGGTGCCCTGGTGGATGTGTTTATCAGATTTCTCCACTGGGAAGGTACCACTTCCCGCTCTTTTCCATACTGTACCATTTGCAGCCCACACTTACGAAGTGGGTAATTTGCTTTCTAAGCAGTAAACACTTCTCCGATTCAGCGTCCTCATTTAAGAAGTGGGTGGATATGGTCCTTTATCATAGGGGTGGGGAAAACATCCACTCTCAACCACAAGGATTTTTAACAACGAACAAACTTCTCTATAATAATATATAATTATAGAATTTCTCCAAATCATCTCTAAGGCTGCACCACACAAGGATCTCAGTTATAAAAAGCAGTGGAAGACTTCCCTGGTGGTGCAGTGGTTAAGAATCCGCTTGCCAATGCAGGGGACAGGGGTTCGAGCCCTGGTCCTGGAAGATCCCACATGCAGCGGAGCAACTAAGCCCGTGCGCCACAACTACTGAGCCTGCGTTCTAGAGCCCGCGAGCCACAACTATTGAGCCCGCGTGCCACAACTACTGAAGCCCTCACACCTAGAGCCCGTGCTCTGCAACAAGAGAAGCCACCGCAGTGAGAAGTCCATGCACTGCAACGAAGAGTAGCCCCCTGGTCGCCGCAACTAGAGAAAGCCTGCACGCAGCAACAAAGACCAAACACAGCCAAAAAAAAAAAAAAAAAGCAGTGGATTACTTTCCCAAGAGATAAAAGTGCTGAGGCTCAATTTATGAAAGCAAAGAGCTCTTCTGAGCAACTTGACGTCTTAAAGATGAGAGGAAGTATCGAATTCTGCTCCCAGCAACTGGAATGTAGCTTCAGTTGGACTGAACGTCCTACAGATAACAAGTATAAACTCTGGATGAAATTTCTAAACATTAAAACTCTCTGAAGGCACTGGGGCATGACCCCAAATGAGCAGAAACCAGAGCAGGGTGGGGACTCTTTTGAAAAATGAGGAACTGCACAGTGAAAGTTGTGTTATCTCTGCAACGTTTCTCCTGAGAGCCGCCCCCAGTCTGCTAATCTGGGGGAAGCTAGAACCACCGCAGGTTTACTAGCGTGTAAGTCAGAAAACAGAGCTGGCAGGTGCCTGATCACCTGGAAAATGAGGATGAGATTCCTCAATGGGGCATCTGCGGCAGGAGACTTTACAATCTGGGTGTGAGTGTTGCCCACGTTTTTGGCAGATCTGGATGACGCTTGTGTAGGAAAGTTCCAGGGAACTGGGTAGAACGGTTTAGCCTGAAGCAGAGGTTTCAGCTGCTGCCCAGTGCAGGGAAGGTAGAGTTTAGAGCTTACATCCCGCCTAGTGAACTGTCTGATGGACTCTGCAGGGGAAGTTAACTGTCTACAGAGTCAGTTACAACACACGGACCACAATTTCCATCACACACACACACACACACACACACACACACACACACGATAGATGTGAGGAACCAGGAAAACATAATCTAAAATCAACTGGATATTTGTTTTTCTCTTTCTGACTTACTTCACTCTGTATGACCATCTCTAGGTCCATCTACATCTCTGCAAATGGCACTATTTCGTTCCTTTTTATGGCTGAGTAATAGAAAAACAAATATCGTATAATATCGCTTACATGTGGAATCTAGACAAAGGGCACAGATGAACTTATCAGCAAAGCAGAATTACAGACACAGATGTAGAGAACAAATGTATGCATACCAAGGGGGGTGGGTGGGATAAACTGGGAAACTGGGATTGACATATACACACTATTGATACTATGTATAAAATAGTTAACTAATGAGAACCTACTGTGTAGCGCAGGGAACTCTACGTGCTCTGTGGTGACCTAAATGGGAAGGGAATCCAAAAAAGAGGGGACATATGTGATTCACTTTGCTGTACAGCAGAAACTAACACAACATTGTAGAGCAACTACACTCCAATAAAAACTAATTAAAATATAATAAAATCAAGTGGAAAAAAAACCCCATATCAATTCACCCCAGATGACCCTGGTGCTGGAAATAGCAGATATAAACTTTAAGTGTTTCCATATCAGACCCCTTGACCCTGACTCACCCGAGTTTGTCATATTGTTTCTTCGCTGCTCCTCCCTTGTCTCTGTATCCCCTCCCTGCCCTGATTAGCAACTGTTTGAACCTGCCCTTTGGAACTCAGGGAAGGTCCAGGAGGCTGAAGCCTTTATTCTGCAAATAAGAAATGGGGGACACACAAAGGATTTGTCCCCAGGAGGGCCCCTCAGGGTCCTGCTCAGTTTCAGCCAGACAGAAGTTTGAGGTTGGGTGTGGGATGTCTTTTTCCCAAACTCTCAGCTCTCACATCTGTTTTCTGCTCCTAGATAACTTGGCCGCAATACCGCTGGCCTTGTAGAAAAAGCCCAATGTTATTATTCATGTTCAAAGGCCTCCCTGGAGCTCCAGCAAATCCAGACAGAATATACCTGCCATGCTTTCTGTGACTCTCTTAGGATGAATGACCAGAGGCCAGAGGATTATGAAGTCTTGATCAAGAGTCTGTGAAATAAATGCTCCCAGGAAAAGAGGACCAAGGATGCACAATAAATAATAATGATGATGATGATGATGGAGACACTTACAAACTTCTGAAGTCACCAACTTTGACATCTAAGTACATAAATTTCCGGGGAAATAGAGTCAGATATTTTCTCATCAGAAAAGAATTTTGCTTCCATATTACAGAAATAAAAAGGAAAATGGAACACAGATAAGACTTTAAAGACGCCCCTGGGACTTCCCTTGTGGCGCAGTGGTTAAGAATCCCCCTGCCAGTGCAGGGGACACAAGTTCGAGCCCTGGTCCGGGAAGATTCCACATACCGCGGAGCAAATAAGCCCATGCGCCACAACTACTGAGCCCGTGAGCCACAACTACTGAGCCCACACGCCTAGAGCCCGTGCTCCTCAACAAGAGAAGCCACTGCAATGAGAAGCCCGTGCACCGCAACAAAGAGTAGCCCCTGCTCGTCGCAACTAGAGAAAGCCCACGCATAGCAACCAAGACCCAACGCGGCCAAAAATAAATATAAATAAATAAATAAATTTAAAAAATAAAAATAAGAAGAATAAAAATGCCCCTGAGAAATAGGGGTGGGGTCATGATTCGGTTAAAAGCGAAAGAATTCAAGGAATGACTTTTAAGACGGATGCAAGAATCTCACACTTTGCTTAGTCTCTAGAATTCCTACAGGAGCGGAGGACCTCCAAGGCGTTTAAACTTTTCTAGATTCTATACACTGAACATGTAAGAATGTAATGTCTTCCCACTGTTTTACTTTTCTGAACATGTTTTCTCTGTGATGGCGTCTAGGAGGGACAGCAGTAATCATCAACAGGATTAAAATACAAATATGAACTTTGGGGGCTTCCCCGGCGGTCCAGTGGTTAGGACTTGGGGCTCTCACCGCCGAGGGCGCGGGTTCAATCCCCGGTCAGGGAACTAAGATCCCACAAGCCAAAAAAAAAAAGTGCGGCCAAAAAAAAAAAAACATCACTCCATTCACATAAACCCAGCTGTCGTGGAAAGAGGTTTGTTATGAATAAAAAGACACCCATTTCAAAAAAAAAAAAAAATCTGAACTTGGGAAAAGACAGTGAGGACGAAACTAACATGGAACCCATCACTGTCTTCGGAACGCTTCCTTGAAATGAAAGGATTCTTATACGGGGTTTGGTGGTAGAGAAGGATGCCCACGTTGGAGAAATATCCACACACAGGCGTCACCCTTAGCCACCCAGCTGCACCTGCCTTCTTTGTTCTGCTCGTCACAATAGCAGAAGATAAAATGGGATGGCAGATTTAGAAGCAGATTTCAAAGGCACCCTCTCTTGCTTTTCCCCAGAGACACACATTATTGTGTGAATACCCACATAGGCGTCACAGCTGCTTCCGGAAAGAAGGACCACAGAAGGCCAAAAACAAAAACAGAAAGCTCGACAATGTTCATTTTCTGAAGTGTTCTAAGGAGTTTTCTAAGGCCTTTCTCACCAACTCGGTCGACAAAGTGTCCAGGTGGGAAACACCAGGAAACTCAGCGTTGGGAAGAGAACACTTATGATCACCTGGGTAGCTCACAGCCTTCTCATAACATGAAGGAGGAAAGGGATATTTCACCAGGACCCTCTCCCCTGTAAACAGATAAGGTAGGAGGTCCCCGAGAAAGAGAACTAGGCATGGCTTTCTTGACATAAGAGAAGCCATTTTTGGCTTAAGCCATTGTGGGATCTAGGCCTGGCCGCCATGCTTGCCCTTGAACAGGTCTTGGTAATTAATGATCTTAAGGGAACCAAAGAACAAACTGTTATCAGACAAGAGGAGGAACAATAGCAAAGATAACAAACCAGTGGGAAAGTCTCCCAGTTCTGTTCCAGTGGTGAAGATTAGTCTGAAGCCTCAACCACCAGATCCACTGGGACCTAAAGGAGGAGGATGATATAGACCTTTTCTGACCCTGTGACTTCAACTCAACTAAAACTTAGACTCTGTGGACCTTGGCCCCAGTGCAATGCTGAATTCTCCTCTCCTCAAGCCCCTTCATGAATATGCATGTACCCTGAGATTAAAGCTTCCCCAATTTTGCTGTTCGGGAAACACTGCTTTGGGAAAGGTCCCCTGTGTTCTCCCTACTTGTCGCAAATAATAAATCCTTCCTTCTCCTGATTTTGGCTTGGCTGTGTCTTTTGGTTCCACACCCACCAAGAGGGGAGCCCAGTTTTTGGGTAACACCCCCAAGCCTTTCCCTTCCCTCCTCCCATTCTGTGCAAAGGCAACTCACATAGGATAATGTGGACTTCTTGGGTCCTTGGAATATCATCGCACATCCCTGGTGTGACATCCCCAAGACCACCTTCACTTCCAGCGCCAACTGTAACTTGTGGTGCCCGCGAGACCACCCCCAGGGTCCATAGTTCACCATGTGGACCCAGAGAACTCTGCCAAGCTGCTGATGTCATTGTTATGGTTCATTACAGGGAAAGGGCACAGAATAAAATCGGCTGAGGGAAGTGGTGCGTGGGGCGGTGTCTAGGAGAGACCAGGTGTAAGCCTGCAGGTGCCCGTCCCAGCAGAGTAACGGGCAGGGCTTTCCCCTCCCACCAAGGGTGTGTGCTAACATCCAGGTGTTGCCAACCAGCATGGTGGACGGCCTGGAGGACTGACTTCGGTCTCCATCTCCTCCAAGGTCGAGCTGACGCTGCACGCCCCAAGGCCCCCATCCTAAATCACTTTGGAGCACAGACTACTGGTCGTGCCCCAGGCCCCAGGCAAGCAAATATACTCTTATCAGGCAGGACATCCGAGGGCTCAGAGGTGACCTCCCAGGAGCCCAGGAGACAAGGCCAGACCTGGCTTTGAGCAAAGTTAATTCTTTCCTGCACACCTGGGTCCCAAAGAATATTCTCCATCTGGACTGGGAACTTTGAGGATGTGGAGAAACGCAATAAGAGGACAACGATCTCTTTCTGGGCCTCCCAGAAGCATCCGGCCCCCCCCAGGTGCTGCTAGACCTTTTACGGGGCTGCACCGCCGCAGCAAAGAGAGCTTTATCCCCGAACGCCATCGGTGCTGATGCTGAAAGCTCAGCTTCTCTCTGCACCGGTGCCGAATTGCATCTCGGAGGGGTGAAGCAGAAAAGGAGAGCTTTATTGCTTTGCCAGATAGAGGGGGACACAGCGGGCTCCTGCCCTCGCAAAACTATGTGTCCCAACTTGGGAGGGTTTGATGAGGAGTTTATAGCAATAGTTCGAGGGTGGGGTTGCTGATAAGATTAGGGTGTGTGCAGGGGCTTGGCCGCTTCTCCCTTGATTAGCAACTGTTCGCATCCGTCCTTGGGAACTCAGGGAAAGTCACGGAGGCTGGCGTCTTGCCTATAAGAAAGGAGGGAGAAAAAGGCCTCTGTGACCCGGAGCCCCAGAAGGCGCCACTCGGTTTCAGCCCTGGGGTGGAGATACACTGCCCTGAGAAAACCTCCTGCAGCTTCCCCTCTTGCTACTAAAACGGATGGGATATTTTCCTTCTTTAATGCGTTCATAGTTTACGTGTATTTCTTTCATCTATGGCATTATTATTATTATTTTTTGACTTATGAAGGGAAATAGTGAGAACCCCAATTGCTTGCAAAATGTCCGCTCTGGGTGTCTTGATGATTCTGGCCCTGAGTGCTGAACATTTTGTGCTGCAGAACTGGCAGGGCCGACGCAGAATAAAAATGCAGCCGCGTGCCCAACCTTGATTTCAAGATGGCGACATGTGTGCGACCACCACCTCTCTCTGGTTTCAGAATATTCTCATCCCCCCAAAAGGAGAACCCCTAACCCCATGAGCAGTCACTCCCCATCCCGTGGTAACCATGAATCCACTTTAAGTCTCTGTGGATTTGCCTGTTCTGGACGTTGCCTATCAACGGAATCACACACTGTGTGTCCTTCTGTGTCTGGCTTCTCTCCCTGAGCATCGAGTGTTCAAGGTCCATCCACGTGGTAGCCTGTGTCAGAGCTTCACTCCTTTTCATGGCTGCATAATATTCCACTGTGGGCATGGACCCCATGCTGTTTCTCCATCCATCTGTGGATGGGCTAAATGATTTTATAAGCACTTTATTCCATCACAGTGAGAATTCCCTCACACGATGTATAATAAGGATGCAAAAGCAAACCTATAAATACCCATACTACACACACACACACACACACACACACACACACACACACACGCAGTGAAAACAAAACAAGGCACACCTTGGCATCCACACCAGCTTTCTCTCCAAACTTCCGGATCTTTCTCTTTTTTCTCTTTAACAGTTCACCAGTGGATTCTGACTCAGGAGGTATGTAATGTTTTCTGGGAGTCTGCCTTTTTAGGGAGTGACCAGGTTTTGGGGTTTTGTGTGTGTGTGTGTGTAATTTCTGGCAGGTCTGGAGCACACCTCCAGAATGTAGGCCTTACACGAGTCTCCCCAGACTCATGGAAAAACACCCCTATGGATCTGCCCCGTGCACGGCATCTGTGTGGGGTCCGGCCTGGTCTGCACACCCAGTAAAACACGGGGACCCCCCTTCCTCCTTACACCACCGCATCCCACCCTCCCAATCATACTGTGCCGCAATGACTAAAATTAAGGCCCATGTGATGTGCTTCCTTGGTGTCTGGGGGAAACCAGGGGGCCCTCAAATGGCCTGATGGCACCCTGGCCTCCCCGCTCAGCCCCTCCCTTTCATTTCCCCCAGCCCAGCCCCCTCCTCAGCAGGGGGACCACGCTCGGTGCCGGCTCATTCCTCCGTAGTCAGCGGAGCTCCCGTCTGCTCGTGGAATTATTCACACGAGCCCATCACACCCTCCCAGGGTCCCCTCAGACCCTTGTGACTAGAAAGCCTGCCTCTGGGGTTCACCCTGACCTCGGAGGCAGCCCCGTGAGGCCCCAGTGGGCTGTTCTCCTCCCCAGGCTGTGAGTGTACGTGACGGCCTGCCTCACGTGGGCAGTGCAGGGTAGCGTGTGTGCGGCCATCCCCTCAACCCCCCGGGGCAGGACTCCTCCGAGGGAGGTCCACGCGGGCACACACACACGCACAGGCATGCACGCACATGCAGGCAAGCACACCATAGTTCAATTGCTAAGTAACCCATCAACTCTTTATTTATTTATGTATTTTGGCTGCCCCACGGGGCATGCAGGATCTTAGTTCCAGGACCAGGGATCCAACTTGGGCCCCCTGCAGTGGAAGTGCGGAGTCTGAACCATTGGACCGCCAGGGAAGTCCCTAACCCATCAACTCTTGCCCCATCGTTCAGGAGGGAGGTGAAGTAGGAAGAAATCAGTCTCATGTGCAAAGGTTGCATCGACCAAGTGTTCAAAGCGCGTGTCACAGCTTCCTATCATGCTGGGTACAGAGTCACGGGGCGTCCCACCTTCCAGGAGCTCAGGGCACTTGCCTATATCTCCGCCTTCTGCCGGGCACTGAACTCGGGCCCCCCTGATACCCCAAGAAGGCTGGACACCCAGAGCCTGGAGGAGATTTGGGCTCCGTGATGATAGTGATGGATCCAGGTCTAGGTTATAGAATCTGAAGGTCTGAAGACATACTAGGGTGACCACAGGGCTCGAGGGGTCTGACTATCCCCTCAAGTGTCAGGATTTGAGGGCTCAGAACTATGGCTGGTGGGTCCCTTTCAGGAGAAAATGTTTTTCTTCAGCATCCATGTTAGGTTCCGAGGGCTTTCGTAACCAAGTGCCCCAAACTGGGGGGCTTAAACAACAGAAATGTATCCTCTTACAGTTCTGGAGGCCAGAAGTCTGAGATCAAGGTGTGGGCAGGGCTGGTTCCTCCTGGGGGTTCTGAAGGAGAACCTGTTCTAGCCTCTCTCCCAGCTTTGAGGGGGCGGGGGAGGCTGCTGGAGACCCTTGGCTTATAAACGCATCACTTCCATCTCTGCCTTCTCCCCTCGAGGTCTGTTCTCCAAATCTCTTGGTCTTTTTAAGGACACCAGTCATTCGATGAAGGGACCACCCTCATCCAGTCTGACCTCATCTTAACTTGATTCCATCTGCAAAGACCCTGTTTCCCAATAAGGTCCCATTCACAGGTGTTACACGTTAGGACTTGAACACATCTTTTAGGGAGACACAATTCGACTTACAACAGCACCCCAGGTTGAGGATGACCACAGGAGGGATAGATCCAAGGTACCATAAAATGCCCAAGCCCACAAGACCAGGGCTCATTTTTAGTACCGAGCAGGGGATCCTGTTCTGACCCGGTGCCCCAGCATCCCTCCTCTCCCCAACTCCACTTCTTGGAAGTAAAAGGAAAATAAATAAATAAAAGGGGAAGAGGGTGCATGTCCCTAGGACATGAAGAGGACACAGATGTGGGCTAAAAAATATGCTGATTTCCTGGTCCGTGGCTCCAATGGATACTATAAAGACCTTTAACAGGACCTAATAGAGCAAAGGCATCTTTACAAATTCAAGGGACATCACAGATGCCGAGAAGAACTTTGGTACTTCACACTCTGAACATGCACAACATCCCAGGTGTGTACTGGAAAACGTCGTTACTATCCACGAGTTGCCCCAATAATTAGAATTTCTGGATAGGAGAAGCATGGAGGGGCCTTGGTTGAGAACACCATCGAAGACACATGCAGAGATGCATGGAAAAGGAGGTTGGTTTTGTCATTAACTTATTACTCTGCATGACAGGGATTTGTACAGAGATGTTCGGAGATATACTTAGGCATCAAAAAAGTGTGTGTGTGTGTGTGTGTGTGGGGGGGGGGGGGGCGGTGCGTCTAGGACGCTGAAGCTTTATATAAGATGGACAGTGGAGAATTCAGTTCAATATCAGTCAGCACCCAGGAAACACCATCCTCATTCTGAACTCCACCAGGGCCACCAACTCAGGCACTGAGCACACTTTTATGAGAACATACCCTGCTCCCGGAACTGTGCACAGAGACCACATCTACCCACACCCCTACGGATGTCCAGCCACTGGCCCAGGGACTGAGACATTAAACGCTGAAATAGAAAATATTCGTATGTAAGAACATGGGTCCCAGATAAGACCAGGCCTCCTGGGACTTCCCTGGTGGCGCAGTGGTTGAGACTCTGTGATCCCAATGCAGGGGGCGCGGGTTTGATCCCTGGTCAGGGAACGACATCCCACATGCATGCCACAACTAACAGTTTGCATGCCACAACTAAGGAGCCCACATGCTGCAACTAAGGAGCCCGCCTGCTGCAACTAAGACCCGGTGCAAACAAACAAATCAATAAATATTAAAAAAAAAAAAAAGAGACCAGGCATCCTAGTGAATTACAATAGCACGCTTTGCACTGGCGGAGTCCACGGTTATTCGTAGGGAATACAATTTGCACGATAACAGTGTTAGCACCAGGGATAGGAGAGGAATGAAACAGAAGTGGCTGGTGTGGCCCATGTCCCTGGTGTGGCAGAGGAGCTGCTATGGGGGCTGCCTGATTGCAAGGAGACTCAGGTGGGAGGGAGGCTGTCGTAGGCTGTCAGTGGCTGTCGTAGGGAGGGTGACCTTTGACCACAAAGATGCTCCTTATCAACACAAAGTTCTCTGAGGGCCCACGTTGCTATGGTTTAGTCTCTGGCCAGCATCACTGAAGCCCCCTTCTCTGGGGTCAGGGGCCTCTAGGAACTGACCACCCCATGTGATGCTTCAGGATCTGGCTTCCTCGGGGCCATTCTATGGTCACCTTTGCGGCTTCCATAACATAGATTAAAATTTATATTTTAAGACAGTTCTGGTAGAAAACTTATTTTCCATGCTGCATGCATTATTTATAGGTATTCATTATTATTATTATAGTCTTCCCCACCTGATTTTAAGAGAAGCTCAAAAGGACCCCAAAGATGATCATAAGCACCTTGTACTGTGCCTAGGGTGCCTGATGGCAGATGTTGGCCTCTGGGTCAACCAAATGGCTGCTCTCGCCCTGCTTCCTGGGCCTCCCCTAGGGGGCCCCATTCTGCCTAACCTTCTTTTCCCGGGGGATGTCCTGCCCCTCATCTGGAGTTGTCCCTGCCTCTTCTGGTCCAGGTGAACCTACCTTCAGTGGTGGAGTCCTAGAATCCTTGAAGGGACGGGAATTTGTCAAGCATGGTGGTGGAGACCAAGGATATCTCCCAAAGATGTCCAAGCCAGAATCCCCTGGAACTTTATATGGCACAAGGGACCTTACAGATGTAATTAAGGTACGGACCCTAAAATAGGGAGATGATCCCAGATTAACCTGGTCCCTGCTCCAGTCTAATCCCATGAACCCTCAAAAGCAGAGACCTCTGGCTGGAGCGGGAGAGATGTGACCGACGGGAAGGTGAAGAGATGCTGAGGGTGGGATTTAGGTGACACCTGCTCAGACCAGAGAGGGGATCCTCCCCTGCCCACCACTGACCACCAGCGTAGAAGTGGGGACTTCAGCCCTACAACCACAAGGAACTAGATTCTGCTGTTAACCCAAATGAGCTTGGAAACAGCCTCTTCCAGATCACTCCCTTGGGAGTCCAGTGGTTAGACATCTCGATTTTGACCTTGTCAGACCTTGAGCAGGAGACTCACAGGCAAGACTTCTCACCTACAGGGCAGCGAGATCATATGTTGGTGTTTGTTCGAGCTGCTACACGTGGGGTGATTTATTACAGGTGCCATAAAAGTCAAGGGCATTTGGAGCATCAACATTCTAATGCGTTCCAGGCTCTCTGAATTGGGGGCCGTGGCTGGAAGCACCTGGTGACGACCCCAGCCCCTCCATTCACCGCTCCAGAAACCACGTTAAAACACAGACGCTTCGGGGAGATGGCGCAAGAGGACGGGAGGCGTCAGCTGGCAATGGGCCTTTCTTTTTGGACAAACACCCAGGGACAGGTTCACGCCCCCACTGTTCCCTGGGCTCCACCTGCTTCTAGGTCCTTCTTATTCTGTCACGGTGGCCACACCCGGGGCTCTTGCGGGAAACCCTGGAGGGTGGCAGCTATCGAGGCTTTCCCTGATGCTCTTTTCTGGGCACACCTGGGCACACCTGGGTGCACCTGGCCAAGAGGGGAGGCTGATACCATGGTCTTGCCGGGGATCCTGGAAAGGCTTCCTGGCCTTGGTTTTCTCATCTGTAGGACAGAGGGTCACAAAGACCAGAAAGACCCTTCTAACCCAGCCTTGGATTGCACCAAAGAGGTCTGTATCTTGAGCATCTCCAGGTGGCCTGAGTGGAGGGGGGCAGCCTGCACGTTGGGGGTGACCCCCCAAGTCAGACCAGCTGGGTTCACTTCCTATGGCGATGGGGGGAGACCCAGAGTCCAGGTGCGGGGGTCACAGTTCCAGAGGGTTGTGGAGTGTGGGATCCTGGGTCCTAGCAGGGGCAGGAATCCTGGTGGGGCTGGGGTGGAGATCCTTGGTCCTGGGTGTTGGCGGGCGCTGATGGCGGGGGGGGGGGGGAGGTGGTCTCTGCTGGTGTGTGTATGAGGGGTGCTGTCCAGTAGGTGTCCGAATCGGGGGATATGGATGTGGTCCAGGGTTCTGATGGGTATTAAGGTCCCTGTAGGGTCTGGGGTTGCCAGGTTTAGGGTTTCTGTAAGGTTCTGGATAGGGGTCTGTGTGGGGTCTTACTGGGGTCTGGGTTGGGGGAAGTGCAGGGAGGGAGGGTCCTAGCTGTGATCTGGGTGGGGGTCTGGTGGAGGGCCCCTCAGGGGTCTCTGGGGGTCTGGTGGAAGTCTGGGCGGGGGGTTCCATGCTCCATGAGGGATCCACGTGGGAGTCCATGGTCCTGTCTGGGGGGGCTGGGGTTCTGCTGTGGAGGTGGGCAATAGCCTAGGGGGGTCCACGGTCTCAATGGAGGGTCTGAGGTCCACGAGGGCTCTTGTGGTCAGAGGGCCGGATTGGGGGTCCCGGGCAGGATTCCAAGGTCTGGGTTGGGTCCACGTCTGGGTGGGGGTCCTGCAGCCAGGCAGGGGTCCCGGGGATCCGGGCGGGGTCCGTGGTCTGGGCAGGGGTCCCTGGTGTCCGTGGTCTGGGTGGGGGTCCGGGGTCAGGAGGGGTCCCGGGGTTCAGGCAGGGAGGGGACCCTGGGGTCTGTGGTCTGGGCGGGGGTCCTCGGTCCGGGTGGGGGTCCCTGGAGTCTGTGTTCCGGGCGAGGGTCCCTGGGGTCCTTGGTCCGGGCGGGTGTTCCTGGGGTCGGGGGGTGGGTCCCTGGGGTCCTTGGTCCGGGCGGGGGTCCCTGGGGTCCTTGGTCCGGGAGGGGGTCCCTGGGGTCGGGGGGGTGTCCCTGGGGCCTTTGGTCCGGGCGGGGGTCCCTGGGGTCCTTGGTCCGGGAGGGGGTCCCTGGGGTCGGGGGGTGGGTCCCTAGGGTCCTTGGTCCGGGCGGGGGTCCCTGGTGTCCGTGGTCTGGGTGGGGGTCCGGGGTCAGGAGGGGTCCCGGGGTTCAGGCAGGGAGGGGCCCCTGGGGTCTGTGGTCTGGGCGGGGGTCCTCGGTCCGGGCGGGGGTCCCTGGAGTCTGTGTTCCGGGCGAGGGTCCCTGGGGTCCTTGGTCCGGGCGGGGGTTCCTGGGGTCGGGGGGTGGGTCCCTGGGGTCCTCGGTCCAGGCGGGGGTCCCTGGTGTCCTTGGTCCGGGCGGGGGTCCCTGGCGTCCTTGGTCCGGGAGGGGGTCCCTGGGGTCGGGGGGGGTCCCTGGGGTCCTTGGTCCGGGAAGGGGTCCCTGGGGTCGGGGGGTGGGTCCCTAGGGTCCTTGGTCCGGGCGGGGGTCCCTGGTGTCCTTGGTCCGGGCGGGGGTCCCTGGGGTCCTTGGTCCGGGAGGGGGTCCCTGGGGTCGCGGGGGGTGTCCCTGGGGCCTTTGGTCCGGGCGGGGGTCCCTGGGGTCCTTGGTCCGGGTTGGGGTCCGGGCGGAGGGCGTCAGCCGGGAGGGGGTCCGCGGCGCGGGCGGGAGTGCCTGTTCCGGGCCGGGGTCGGGGGCCCGGGGTCCGGCGCCGCGGGTCAGGCGGCGTCCCGGGGTCCAGGCGGGGTGCGGGCGGGGTCCGGGGCGGGCGCGTGGGCGCGGGGGGCGGGCCGGCGCGGGCGCGTTTCCGCCGTCCGGCGGGGCTGCGAGTCCCGCGGGCGGCGCGGAAGCGGCGGCCGGGAAGCCATGTCGCCTTTGTCTGCGGCCCTGGCGGCCCTGCGGGTGTACGCGGTGGGAGCGGCGGTGGTCGTGGCGCAGCTGCTGCGCCGCCGCCTCCGGGGCTTCGCGGAGCCAGGTCAGCGGCCGGCGGCGGGCGGGGGCGTCGGCGCGCGGGGCGGGCGGGGGGCTCGCGGCGGCGGCGGCGCCCGGCCGGGGTCGCGCCCCTCGCTCGGCCGGGACCCCCGGGGTGGGGGGCGAGCGGGGGAGGGGGGCGGCGGGGCCCCGCGTGTCCTTGACCCCGGCCGCCGGCCAGCGCGCGCCGCGCCGGGCGCTCCCGGAAGCAGGGCCGGGCGGCCGCGGGGGGGAGGGAGGCGCGCCGTCCCCCACGCGCCCCTCCCCCGCTCCGCGCATCCCGGGCCGGGGTCGCCCCGGGGGTCCGCTGCCCCCGCGCACTGCGGGCCGGGGTCCCCGGGGTCCCGCGCGCCCCGCAGCCCCGCGGCCGGGGGGAAGGAGGGGGCGCTGGAGAGCCGGCCGCGCGCAGGGCCGGGGAGGACGGGCCTCCCCGGGGCGGGTGGGGGACGCCGGGCGCGCTCGGGGGCGCGGCGAGGCCTGGCGGGAGGGGCTTCCGCTCTGGGGCACCTTGTTCCTCTGGCCCCCGCGACCTCCGCGGCGTCCCCGGTCCCAAACTTTCCGGGGACCCGTTCGTGCTCTTCACGCACGTTGGGGACCTCCGGGGGCGGGGGGTGGCGGCGGTCCGTCTGGGGCTGTGCCTGGTCGCAGCGGCGTGCGCAGGACGTAAACCGGGGAAGCCTGTAGGAACCTCTGTCTGCCCTGATTTGCAGGAGGTCACACTAACCCTAGGCTACGCGAGCATACATGAGTTGTATTTTTAGGTGACAGATGACTACTTTCTAAAACAAAGTATTCGGTGGGAAGAGTGGTGCTGTGTCACCCTGTGGCCGGTCTCTCTAATGTGTGGCCTAAGGGGATAGATATAGTCTCAGGTTCACCCGTGTTTCCACCCTTTTGGCCTAGCACCTCCAGCACCGTCTGGGCAACACGCCTGAGACACGGGGGTGAAAAAAGGCAGAGAACATGTGACTTTGGTTGTGAAAATACTTGAGAATCGCTCCACTCCCCGACGGCAGGGGCGCTGCCGGGGCCACGCTTTGCAAACCTGCAGCTCCGAGCAGGAGTAGATATTTTTATATGAGCTCCACCCTCCCAGGCCTCCATCCAGGGAAATAAATCTTCCAGGTTTATGTGAGGTGAGCATTTGGTTTTTTGATAAGCTGGATTTCGGTATTTTTTAAAAAAAAAACACATTGAGAGCGATCAGAAATGAACAGAGGGTAAGAACCCAGCCAGTACCTGGGGCTCGGGGGTGGGGTCCGCATAGTCACCTTTGAGATCAGGACTGGCTTGTAAACAGTGAAGAGGTATGGAAAGCTGTCCCAAGTTGCCCCAAATGGCCCCAGGTTGTGGAGCGCCGCTCCGAGCAGCTTTGCTCCCAGACGGGTCTGGCTCTCCCGCCTGGGAGCCCGTTTAGCTGCTCGCAGAAAAGACAAGTTGAGGATGGAATTTAGACTTGTCGGTGTTATCGCATGCAGCACCCCAAAATGCGTGCCTCGGAAACGTGTTGGAGATACATGCAACCTGAGGGCTTGCCCTGTGGTTTCCACCTGTTGATTGATTGGGAAAAAAAATAAAGTTGTGAAAAGGCAAACCAGCCATGAAGCCATGTGTCAGCCGAGGGCATCCTTATTCCGGCTTTTGCAGAGGGTTGTTTCATCGAAAGATGGACTTGATGGGCTTGCTGTGTGCAAGCCACGTGGTCTGTGGGGTTAGAAATCATTTTAGATCTGGGTGGAGGAGTGAACGAACATTCGTCCCATGTGCCTGGTGGTGGCCGGTGTCCCAAGTGGCACTGTTCCTCTGCTTTTGGACCCACTTTTTATTTGCTCCTAACTGGACTTAACCCTTGCGGGGGAGGAGACATTGAACTTTGCCCCGGTTTGGAGCTAAATAAACAGTGACCCAGAGGCCCAGTGCACATGGAGAGTAGCTGGGATTTTTTGTTCTTAAACATCAGATGTTTTCTTTTTTAAAAAAATAATTTATATAGTTTATATAAATAAAAATGTGCACAGTATAAAATAGTTGATACGGAAATATTCTCTTATTTATATATTCTAAACAGATAATGACAAACCACAGCGGTGATTATTGAAGTGCACTTGGTATTGTGAAAGTTCTTTGATAACCCACCCTGAGCGGTCAGATCATGCATCAGATTTAAAACTACCTTGGTTATGATCGTTTGCTAATATATTTGCATGTCAAATATTGAATATCTAGTGAATCTATCTATAGATCGTCTCAGCGTTTTCATGAGTTGCTTGTGCATACTGCACATATTTAATGCAGTTATATAACTTTTATTGGGACTCCTTAGATAAAATGGAGCTCCCTCGCATTTATTACTGTCGCTTTGGAATTGTGGGTGGTCCTGCACATTTTATCAGGTGGGCGACAGGTGTGTGGTGTGAGTTCACGTGGATTCTATGAAAAGGTGAAGGAAGATGCTGAAAAGGTAACCCACTCCTGAATGTTACCTTAAAATGCACTATCTGTAAACAAGATCATTCCAAACTCATGATTGTTGCAGGTTGTGCCTTGATGGAGACGTGTGTAAGCAAATTAAAAATTCCTGTAAGAGAGTCTGATTTCCAGATTCTCTATGGTGACTGTCTATTACAAGTTAAATGTCTCTGATGCATCAGTGAGTTTTGAAAGGGAGAGAAAATCATCCAGATGTGTTTTACAGGGCAGTTCTGATACCACACAGACATTTCCCTTAAGAATTCTGTTGGAAATAGGAGGTAGGTCTGGAAATGGACTTCTGCTGATGGGCTAACACCCCAAGAGATGTCAGCTGGCCCATTTATGAAGCTATTTTAGGATGGATCCTGGTGTTCAAACTGTAGGGTTTTTAAAAACCGATAAAGAGGAAGTTATTTCTCGTTGGTGTTGTGTACATATGAACAGTTGGGAGTTGTGCATCCAGGGAGGTGAAACCACAGTTTTCATGATCTTAGGTGTTTTTAACTCTTAAAAAAAATAAGTACTTCCCACCCCCCCGACAAAGAGCTTGTTTTTAAAAAAATTAAAAAATTTTTACTTTTCGGCCGTGCCACGCAGCATGTGGGATCCTAGTTCCCTGACCAGGGATCGAACCCGTGCCCCCTGCCTTGGAAGCGTGGAGTCTTAACCACTGGACCTCCAGGGAAGTCCCAAAGAGCTTTTGTTTATGTGGCTTTTACTTATCCCTATGGATCTTATTCACTTAATGTTAATTAAATTTAGATTTATTTGAAATGAAAAAAATCGTGAACAGAAATGTGAAACAGAAATTTACAACATATATTTCAAGTAACATAACAAGTCACTTACATGTTATTCCCAGTGAAAAATAACTATATTCTCCAACACAAACAAACAGAAATCAGGGAGAGTGGCCCTGTTTTCGGTTTCTTGCCGGTTTCCTGAAGTACCGGCTGGGCAGAAGGCAGCTGGTTCTCCACTTGGTGGCTTCATCCTGTGTCTTGTGACATGTTCCTCGTGTTGGTGAAGCCGATTGGGAAGATCTGGCTGGTGTCTCTGATGTGAGAAAAGGCAGGACCTCGCCACATCGCTGGCAGTGTCTTGGCGATGGTCCCCCCCCCCAAGAGATGCTCGGGCCGCCCTGTGAGAAGGACCCTGTGGAGAGGCTGCTTTGACAAAACCTTGATGCCTGACTCTGACGGGAGACGTAGACCTTGCCCTCCACAGACAGTGGAGGGTGGCCTTGTGCAGCCGCCTTCAACGTATGTGCTCAGAGCCCTCCTCCTGTGTGTCACCTCCTTGGAGGTTCTGACGTCATTGGCCCGAAGGAGGTGGTGCTGCAGGGGGAGGCCCCACGGGCGGTGCCTCCTTAGGCTGTCACTGTGTCGGGGTTCCTTCCTGCTTTGTGTGCAGAGCTTTGCGCCAGGGTCGCGCTGGGCTCCTTCAGCCAAATCACAGCAGTAATTCATCATCATCATCAAGGTGTAGTCGGATCTGATAAAACTGAATGGCGTGGCCCACGCGGGATGCGGCAGCTCATATTCCAGAGCCCAGGTGTGGTGCCCGCCGTGAAGTTCCCGTCGCTTTCTGGGACCACCTTTGCCACGCTCAGGTGCCCCATCCTGGCTTGGCTGTAGCATGTGCTGTCTTGGGGTTTCCTCTTTGTGAAAGTCCTGGCTGTGTCGGATCCCCTCCCCCTGTCCTGGAGACTTTGGGCCTCACCTCTGAGCAGTACATCCTTCTGCCCCATCTCTGGCTACCGACGTGCCCCTTAAATCAGCCCCCCCCAAGTGTGACCTCTCCCTGAAAAGCCTCAGGTGGGCCCTATTGACCGCAGGGCGCCCAGCACCAGGGGTGATGTTACCACTCATAGCTTTTATAGTTTTGTTCTCATCAGCAGAGCGTGCGGGGGCGGCCGTAACAAAGTACTTAAAATCACGGAAGTTCATCCTGTCTCTTTCTGGAGACCAGAAACCCGAAGTCAAGGTGTCCCAGGGCCGCGCTCCCTCCAGAGGCTCCAGGGGAGGGTCCTTCCCGCCTCTTCCAGCTTCTGGGGGCTCCAGGCGTCCCTGGGCTTGTGGCCGCCTCCCTCCCGTCTCTGCCTCTGTCTTCACGGGGCTTCTCCTCTGTGTCTGTGTCTCTCCTCTCCTGTGTCTTAGAAGGACCCTGTCATTGGATGTAGGGCCACCCTCCTCCAGGAGGACCTCATCTCAGATTCTTCATCACATCTGCAAAGACTCTATTTCCAAATAAGGTCCCACTCTCAGGTTTTGGGGGGACATGAATTTGGGGAGGGGGGCCGCTATTCAAACCACTGTCGTTGTTACTGGGTTTTGGCTTTGAACATACGCCCCACACTCAGAAAACACCTGGTTGGTGCACTTTGTGATTTAACCCCCTGAGTGCTATACAGGGGGTTGAAAGCTTGCAGGCTTAACCCATTTCAGGGGGAAGTCTGTTCCATGGACATCATTTGAGGAAATCAAATAAGTAATAAAACTAACATTCATGCTCTTAAAGCATATCTTTTTCTCTCTGTGTCTAGGCATATATATGTATATATATTTGTTTATGATTATTTATTTCAAAAGATCTCTTATTGAAGCATACTTGAGTTACAATATTGTGTTAGCTTCAGGTGTACAGTACAGTGATTCAATTATACGTATATATTCAGATTCTTTTCCATTATAGGTCATTACAAGATATTGAATGTAGTTCCCTGTGCTATATGGTGGGTACTTGTTGCTTATCTATTTTATATATAGTAATGTGTACCTGTTAATCCCAAATTCCTAATTTATCCCTCCCCACCTTTCCACTTTGGTAACCACTAGTTTGTTTTCCATGTCTGTGAGTCACAGCCAGCTTTTAAGAAAACTCAGCTGCCCTTTTGGGCGTCCTGGCCCTGATTGGCAGCTCCAGGGAACCGAATGTGGGGGCATCACCAACAGTGGGAACCCGGGGACCTGGCCCTAAGGTTAACTTCCCCACTGACAGCCGGGCAGTGCTGCACCACAGCTCACAGGTATCTCTGTGCCCAGGTGTGAGTGCCCACGGTGGGCATTTTGAGAAGTTCCAGGGGTTGAGAGATCCATTATTGCCCCAATCTGGTTCCTGATCCCAGATGCACCTGGGAGGAAAATAGAGGGACGTCCCTGGTGGTCCAGTGGGTTAGGCTCTGCGCTCCCAATGCAGGGGGCCCGGGTTCGATCCCAGGTCGGGGAACTAGATCCCGCATGCCTCAACTAAGACCTGACGCAGCCGAGATAGATAGATAGATTAGACAGATAGATAGATAGATTAAAAAAAAACAACAGCTGGAGCATGTGCAGTTCAGAAAGTAATATTTTTAACTTTCTTTAATTGATATATAGTTGATGTACAATATTATATAAGTTTCAGGTGTACAACATAGTGATTCACAATTTTTAAAGGTTATATTCCATTTATAGTCATTATAAAATATTGGCTGTATTTCCTGTGTTGTACTATATGTTCTTGTATCTTATTTATTTTACACCGAGTATTATAGTTTGTTCTTCTCAATCCCGTTCCCCTATATTGCCCCTCTCCCTTCCTTCTCCCCACTGGTAACCAGTAATTTGTTCTCTATATCTGTGAGTTTGCTTCTTTTCTGTTATATTCACTAGTTTAAAAAAAAAATTTTTTTTTTTGGATTCCACATATTACTGATACCATACAGTATTTGTCTTTCTCTGTCTGACTTATTTCACTTAAGTGTAATAATCTCCAAGCCTATCCATGTTGCTTCAAATTGCGCAGTTTCGTTCCTTTTTTATGGCTGAGTCATATTCCACTGTATATGTGTACCACATCTTCTTTATCCATTCCTCTGTCCATGGACGATGGACGTTCAGGTTGCTTCCATGTCTTGGCTGTTGTGAATAGTGGTGCTGTGAACATGGGGGTGCGTGGATCTTTTTTCTAATGGGTGTTTTTGTATCTTTCGGGTAAATATCCAGGAGTGGGATTGCTGAATCATACGGCATCTCTATTTTTTAGTTTTTTAAGGAACCTCCCTCCTGTTCTCCACAGTGGCTGCACCAATTTACATCCCCATCAACAGTGCAGGAGGGTTCCCTTTTCTCCACACCCTCGCCAGCATTTGTTATTTGTGTTCTTTTTGATGATGCCCGTTCCGCCGGGGGGGGGGGGGGCGGGGGTTAGGTGATATCTCACTGTGGTCAAAAAGGCATCATTTCAAAACATAAAATTAGAAAAAGCTCGTATTTAATGACACTCCGCCAACTTAATATCCGCTTGAGACCCTCTGTTTTCTTCTGATTGGAGCCACATCTGATGGTGGCGTGTGACACGCGTGCTTGCCGACCAGGTTTTCGGTTGGGGAGGTGGGTCGTCTTGGGCTGGCGGGACGCTTGGGAACGTGGCCTCCGTCTGGAGAACAAGCCCCCCCTGCTTGGTGTCGGGGCTCCTGGATTTCCTAGAACAGGACAGAGTAAAGCAGCTCAGGTGAGGAAAGAGCTGTCATCAGGAGTCCAAAGACGATCCAAAAACTAAAAATAAAAAAGGCGTGTCCTCGGACGCACCCGGATGGAAGAGCTGCTGGCTTGTCAGACCGGCCCCTCTGCTTTGCCAAAGCCACGAGCCGGAGCGGCGGCCCCCGGGGTCCCTCTGCGTGCGCCCTTGGTTCCGGAGCAGCCCCACTCCGCGCCGGCTGGAGCCGGGTCTCTTCTCACGCTGTGTTTGTCTCGCTGCTTCTCGGCAGGTCGTCCCGAATGAGCGGAGGCCCGGCCGGGGTGGCGCAATGGAGGGCAAGAGCCTGGAGGGCGCGCAGGCCGATCTCAAGCTGGTGGCGCATCCGCGCGCCAAGAGCAAAGTGTGGCGCTACTTCGGCTTCGACACGAACGCCGAGGGCTGCATCCTGCAGTGGAAGAAGATCTACTGCCGCATCTGCATGGCCCAGATCGCCTATTCGGGCAACACCTCCAACCTGTCCTACCACCTGGAGAAGAACCACCCCGATGAGTTCTGTGAGTTTGTGAAGAGCAACACGGAGCAGATGCGCGAGGCCTTCGCCAGCGCCTTCTCCAAGCTCAAGCCCGAGGCCGCGCAGCAGGGCGCGCAGGAGCCGCTGGCCGCCAAGGCGGCGGCGCACGGCCACGAGGGCCGCAGGCAGCAGGAGCTGACGGCCGCCGTCATGGGCCTCATCTGCGAGGGGCTCTATCCCGCGTCCATCGTGGACGAGCCCACGTTCAAGGTGCTGCTGAAGACGGCCGAGCCGCGCTACGAGCTGCCCAGCCGCAAGTTCTTCTGCGGCAAGGCCATCCCCGAGCGCTACGGCGCCGTGCGCGACGCGGTGCTCAAGGAGCTGGCGGAGGCCGCGTGGTGCGGCGTCTCCACCGACCTGTGGCGCAGCGAGAGCCAGAATCGGACCTACGTGACGCTGGCCGCGCACTTCCTTGGCCGCGCTGCCCCCCACGGCCTCTTCCTGGGCTCCCGCTGCCTCAAGACCTTCGAGGTGCCGGAGGACAACGCGGCCGAGACCATCACGCGCGTCCTGTACGAAGCCTTCATCGAGTGGGGCGTCAGCTCCAAGGTGTTCAGCGCCACCACGGACCGTGGCAAGGACATCGCCAAGGCCTGCTCGCTGCTGGACATCGCGGTGCAGATGCCCTGCCTGGGCCACACGTTCGACGCGGGCATCCAGCAGGCCTTCCGGCTGCCCCAGCTGGGCGCGCTGCTGGGCCGCTGCCGCAAGCTGGTGGAGTATTTCCAGCAGTCCGCCGTGGCCATGTACCTGCTGTACGAGAAGCAGAAGCAGCAGGGCGCCGCCCCCTGCATGCTGGTCAGCAACCGCGTGGCCTGGTGGGGCAGCACGCTGGCCATGCTGCGGCGCCTCAAGGAGCAGCAGTTCGCCGTCGCGGGCGTCCTGCTGGAGGACAGCAATAACCACCACCTCATGCTCGAGGCCGCCGAGTGGGCCACCATCGAGGGCCTGGTGGACCTGCTGCAGCCCTTCAGGCAGGTGGCCGAGATGCTGTCCGCCTCCAAGCACCCCACCATCAGCATGGTGAAGCCCCTCCTGCACATGCTCCTCAACAGCACGCTCAACATCAAGGAGACGGACTCCAAGGAGATCAGCATGGCCAAGGAGGTGATCGCCAAGGAGCTCTCCAGGACCTACCAGGAGGCGCCCGAGATCGACATGTTCCTCAACGTGGCCACCTTCCTGGACCCGCGCTACAAGAGGCTGCCCTTCCTGTCGGCCTTCGAGAGGCAGCAGGTGGAGAACAGGGTGGTGGAGGAGGCCAAGGGGCTGCTGGACAAGGTCAAGGACGGCGCCTACCGCGCCCCCGAGGACCCGGCGTACGCCGCGCCCGAGGAGCCGCCCGTGAAGAAGCCGGCGCCCTCCGCCACGCCGCCGCCGCCCGCCGCCGTCATCAACGACATGCTGGCCGAGATCTTCTGCCCGACGGCGGGCGTGGAGGGCCAGGAGGAGTGGCTCGCGCAGGTCGTCGAGGAGCTGAGCAACTTCAAGTCGCAGAAGGTGCTGGGGCTCCACGAGGACCCGCTCAGGTGGTGGTCGGACCGCCTGGCGCTCTTCCCGCTGCTGCCGCGGGTGCTGCAGAAGTACTGGTCCGTGGCGGCCACGCGCGTCTGCCCCGAGCGCCTCTTCGGCTCCTCGGCCAACGTCGTCAGCGCCAAGCGGAACCGCCTGGCCCCCGCGCACGTGGACGAGCAGGTCTTCCTGTACGAGAACGCGCGCGGCGCCGAGGCGGAGCTGGAGGACGAGGATGAGGGCGAGTGGGGCCTGGACCACGAGCAGGCGTTCCCCCTGGGCGACGCCGTCCACGCCGGCTACTTCGGCATCAGGGACGGCGGCCTCGTGTAGCGGCGCGGGGGCGGGGTGGGGGGGGCGCAGGTGACCGCGCGCGGGCGCCCCGTCGGATGCTTGGCTGTCAGTACTGACCCCGCAGGGCGGAGCGCTGCCCGGGACAGAGGAAATGCGCCGAAGACAGAGATGGACCCTTGGTGGGGCTTCGGGCGGCCCAGAGGACGGAGGTGGGGCTTCGGGCGGCCCAGAGAACAGAGATGGGCTTTGGTTGCCCCAAAGGAGAAACATGGGCTTTGGGTGGCCCAAAGGACAGATAGGGGGCTTTGGGTGGCCCAGAGGATGGAGGTGGGCTTTGGTTGCCCCAAAGGAGACAGATGGGCTTTGGGTGGCCCAAAGGACAGGTAGGGGGCTTTGGGTGGCTCAGAGGACAGAGGTGGGCTTTGGGTGGCCCAAAGCTGGTGAAAACGAGCGTTTTCTCCGGAGGGGCCCCTTGCGTCCCAACGCAAGGGAAAGAAATGACTTATAAAAGCTCTAGATGTCCGCTGATAGGATTGCAAATGCTAAACTCCGGAACAGAAGCACGGCCGGCAGGGATGTTTTGCCCCCTAGATGATTCCATACCTGCAGCATTCGTGTTGTCTGCGAGGGACGCTTTGGGGTAAATCGGAGAAAGATTGAAACCGACGGGCGGCTGAGGATGAAACCCCCTGCGTGTCCTCCGCCGACACCGTCCGTGGATGTTAGCCGTTGGTCGGTGAAGGAACCCGTTTACACTGTCATTTACGTGGGAACCTTGCCTCTGAGTAGCCGAGGAGAGACACTTCGGCCGATGCCCTGTTTTCAACAGACACCAGTTTTATGTTTGGTGGCAAATGTTAACAGTGAGCCTGCAATGCAACCGCTTATAAAAAAAAGCAGAAAAGAGGTGTCGGTTGTAGTGTGTTTTCTGCCATGAATCTGTCTTTTTTCTCCCCTTGCCCGAATTCACAGTGCTTGTGAGCCCCGTAGCTCATGGGTCTTGAGGTGGGTTTTTTGTGAGTCTGATGCTTCAAAGGTCCAGTTTCCCCAGAATCACTTTTCTTGGGATGAACATAGAGAAGGCGGTCCCCACTCCTTGGAAACCCTGCTTTTGAATATGAAGGACGCTCTCGTGCCCACGGCCGGCTCTAGAGGGCTGATTTAGATTTGATTACCGGAAGGGGCTCTTGCATTCTCTGTTTTAAACTCAGCACCAATGGGGGGTGGGGGGCATTGAGTTAAAAATAATACCAGGGATCATTTTATCTTTGGGGGTCCTTGTGGGTTGCTTCCGCCACTGGGGAAACAGGAAGGCTGTTTCTAACACTTAGAACTACTTTTATTTATTTATTTATTTTAAACGAATTGCTTTTCTTTAAGAGGCAAAGCCCCTGGACTTCCCTGGCGGTCCAGTGGTTCAGACTCCGTGCTCTCAATGCAGGCGGCACGGGTTCGATCCCTGGTCGGGGCCCTAAGATCCCACATGCTGCACGGTGTGGCCCAAAAAAAGAAAAAGGCACCACTCTTATTTCTGATTCCCACCTTAAAACAACCCAGGTCCGGATGGATGTTTTGTCAGGAGGTACACGATTTACAAATGCCCCGTCTCAGCCCTTGGCAATCTTTTCCCAGGACCCCAACATCGAGCCGCATCCCGGGGGCTTAAGGAGGGCATTTCTCCAGGTTCATGGCTGGGGACTTCTTGTGGCTCTGGCCAAGGCAGTATTTTACCTTGATGTCACCAGCCTTGAATGTGTTTAGGAAATCAGGTGTCAGAAAGCAGCTTCACCAGCGCCGTCACCTTGAAGGAAAGCGATAACATCACTGTCTCCAGGCCCTCGGCTCTGCTCTCCGGCTGGAAAAAGAGCCGCAGAGATGCACATCCCACCTCCTGGGCTGTATTTGGCTGCTTTGCATCTGAGCCCCCCTCACATTTCTTAAAATCTTGGCTTTCTGTCACTCATGTAAACTTGTGTCCCTCCAGCCAGCCGCCTCTCTGCGTTTCTCACATTTTTTTCTAAGCCCTGGGGTTGCCGGCCCTCTTCCTGGCTTGTACTTTTTCTTATTTAACACTTTTGAATCGGACGCTTGTTCGAGAAACCCCAGCAGTAAACGGACTCCTAGTTTATCTGTCTGTCGTGTGGGAGTAACGCTTTGCACTTGCAGGAGAGCCTCCGACCTCGAGGGAGGGTTTTATTTCTGTTTGTTTAAAGAGACTTTTCCAAGCCACGCAGAAGAAGTAAGGCCACTGTGCTTTGTTCTGGGGTCTTTGGAAATCACATCAAGGGTGTGATGCATTTCTGGATCTTTTGGCATCAAAATGTGTTTATGTGAATAAAGCTGCGAGCCGGGGAAGCCTGCTATGGGAGTAGGGATTCTGCACGTTTGTTCCTTGGCCTGTCTTTGCACTGGGTGTAGGGAGGAGGGGGAGGATGGTTGTAAAAACCCGAGCCTTTTTGGGTGCTGACCTCAGACCATGTGTATCACTAGGGCATCTGGGTTTTTTCCCACTGACTCCTTTCTCTCCCCGTTGCCTTCCTTTCTCTCCTTCCTTTTAAGAAAACGAGGTACCCCAGAAACAGACAGACTGGGAGGTCGGCGTCCGTCGTAGTTTTCTCCTTCTGCATATTATAGGTTGCCTCTGTTCCTGGGGGCATGGGGAGGGGGATTCAAACGTATAATTTTTCTGCACAAACATTTTGAGTTTAAACGGGCCAGTTTTCAGTCATGATAACCTGACACTTCCAGAGCTTTCTCTGTCGAACGTTAAGTGCAGTGTGTCCTTCAGTGTCTTAGATAAAGTATCATCGCTGGCATCCCGGACTTCCCGTAAAAACCCAGCCCCTGACCGTTAAGGATGTGTCTTATCTGGGTCAGGCCAGGACTCTGCTTCCTCAAAATGGTGTGTGTTTCACGCTCAGGTCTTGCTGTAAAGTCAGTTTCCTTTCAGAGCCCCGCTCTCATCCCAGCTCGGGGAGGCGGGCGCCGCAGTGTGTGTTTGGAGCGACCCTGGGGTCTCGGCCGCCCTCTGAGCAAGGCCTGACCCCCTGAGAAGGCCTGGGGCCCTTCACAGGCTTCTGAAAGCACCGCGGCCCTCGGACAGTTCGTTCTTCTGGTTTCCGGGTGCAGTCTGGACCAATCCCCGACACATAGCTAGAATTCTTTTCCTTGGGAACCTGCAGCCCCGTGTGTCCCCGTCCTATAAATTGTACTGAATTAAGACCCAGCATTGGATGTTTTGCAGCTGGCCACCGGGGGCTGGGTTTGCAGCTCTGCCTGGAAACACAAGCCCTTCTGTGCCTCTCACGGCTAGCGGACCCACGGCTGGGCCTTCGGGGCCCTCCTACGTGGCGGGGGCCCTTGGCCACCCTCCTCTGAACTTTGCTGGCTGCGTCCTCTGCAGCCCCGTGCGGGGGGAATACAGCTGCTGCTTGCCTTGGGTGGCTTCACCCTCACCTCCAGCCCCACCGGCCTCTCCTCCGGCCCTGCCGTGCGCACAGCCGGCCCCGTCCTCCCTCTCATGCTCAAGTCAAGGTCCCGACCGTTCAGGCTCCCCCTTCTTCTCTGCAGACCCGGGGTCCTGGCCTGCAGCTCTGGCCTAGACCCGGCCTGTGGGCCAGCCCTGCAGACGCGGGGCCCTCCCGGGCCCTGGGCTTCGGGACCTGCGTGGTCTCCGGGTCCCCGCGGCTGCCTGGGCCCATCCCGGCTTCCCAGGCTGTGACTCCGAGGCTGGGGGCTCCGCGTGGCCTCTTTGCTGGGGTTGTTTCTGCTGGTTTTCTGGGAGCACTCTTAGAATATCTGCTCAGTGGTTTGACCTTCGGCCTGAAGCAAGGTTGGGATGCTTTGCCCACCTCTCGTTTTCAGCCCAATTTGTTCACCTTCTCGATTGACCCGAACTCACTCAATTTTTGGGGTGACGTGAGACCAGATGGGATAGGCTTTTGGCAGGTGGCAGATGGCACAAGGCAGGGGCACGTTCCTCAGGGGGTGTTTTCTTAGGGAGACGAGCATCGCTCCCTCTGTTAGAAGGATGGAACCCGGCGGCCTCCGCAGCTGTCCTTGAAAGAGGACTTTTCCTGAGAGATTTTGTCACATGGGGTCCACAGCGAATGCATTTCCCCTCGCACGGTGGGTGTTCTGGGAGGTGGTACTTGATGAGTCTTCTTGGGGCTTTTGCTTCTAGGAGGATCCTGGCTGGGTCTTCGTGGAAATGAGGCGGTGATTGGAGGGTCGGTGACATTGGGAAGATCACGTCTCGTGCACAGCACCGGGGACGCCGGGATTGCGGTTTATGGGCCAGCGTAGGAGCTGATAATTGTGTCGATGGCCAGTTTGTTACATACATACTAACCTTTGTGATTCCATGCCTGGATGGAGTTGATTCTATTTTTATATATATATATATAAATATATGTATATACATATATATATTTGTATATATTATATATAATGTAAATATGTATATAAACATAAGTATATATATTTACATATATAAATATATATACTTTTATACCCTATCTATGTGTATCTTCTTTTTTATATTCTGTCAATCAATTATCTGTCATCTATTATCATTCATCTATGTATATATTACATATCTATCATCTGTCTACATTTTTATCATCTATGTATGTATTTATGTATTATTTATAATCTGTCTATGCATCTATAATCTATCATCTATGCCTTTGTCCATTTTCTATTATCTATCGACCTATTTATTATCTGTATCTATTATCTATATTATCTATGTATTTATGTATCTGTGATGAATTTATCATACATCTCTGTATCTATCATCTTTCTATGTATCTGTTATTTATCACCTATATACTTATTATTTATTTATCATCTATGTATCTATGTATTTTCTGTTACCTATCAATTTGTCATATCTATCTATCTGTCTCTGTTTATCTATCCATCCATCCATCCATCCTATACCTTTATGGGTAAACTGAAGATGCGTTGAGCAGCTTTGATTCTCCCCGCGGGAAATTTAATGAGTTAATACATTTCTCCTTACAGGACTGCTGTCATTGGTCAGCGTGTCATGGATTTACACGTTTCCCTGCTCCATAGGCACTCTGGCAGGAACCGTGGGATTCCTACCGTCCACCCTCCTCCCGGAACCTCTGAGCACTCAGCATTTCCAGCTTCTCGCCCAGGAGGGCTGGGGGAGTATCGCCCTGCGCTCAGTGCCTGGTCCCCTGGCTCCTAGGCTGCTGTGGCCCTCGCCCCTTCACACGCACTTGGCCAGAGAGCTACACCACGCCTCTCGGGCCAGGGCAGCTGGCCCCGTAGCGGATGGGCTGAGTGGCCGCAGGCCTGCCTGGGGAGTGGGGGGGGGTCTCCCCAAGGAGGAGCCCATTCCTGGGCTGTGGGCGGTGAAGCCCACATGGAGGGTCTCCAGGTGGCGGAAGGACATGTGGGAGGTCCAGCCGCTGGGATGCGGTGACCGGGTCACCTCCCTTCCCGCTGGCATCCGGGGTCTCGCGTGCCAGGCCACGGGGGCCAGTCCTGGGTTTGTGATCAGCTTGGTTCGGGGCTGTCCCGCCGTGTACGGCCTCGTGAAGGAGCGCGGCCCGGGACAGCGGAGGTGGCGCACGCGTAGTGCCCGAGCCAGCGGTGAGCCCGCCTGGGTGGGTGTCTGGCAGGAGGGACACCCCCTGGGAGGGGCTGGTGAGGTCGGGGCGAGGGGCTGGCGGTGGCCCTCCCTGGTCTTGTCCTGACCGCCCCGGCGAGGCGTTGGGAGGGGTTGGGGACGGGGAGGTGGATGAAGGGAGGAGAGCAGATGCACAGTCGGGGGGGATGGTGGGTGCTCGATGCACGTGCAGGAAGGCACGTCCGTACTGCTGGCAGCGCAGGGGGAGACCGAGCAGGGGGCCCCCAGCCCTGCCTTTCCTCCTCCGCCTCCGACCTTCTCGTGTGGACACCTCCGGGTGAGGTGGCGGGAGCATGTTACAGACTGAGTCTTTGTATCCCCCCCGAATTCATATGTGGAAGCCTTGCCCCCCAAGGGGATGGTGTTAGGCAGTGGGGTCTTCGGGAGGTGATTAGGGTTAGCTAAGGCCATGAGGGTGGGGTCCCCGCGATGGGATTAGTGTCCTTATGAGAAGAGGAAGAGACCAGAGCTCTCTCTCCACCACGTGAGGACACGGCAGGCATGCAGCTGTACAAACCAGGAGGAGAGCCTCGCTGGGAACTAATCTGCCCTCGCCTGGTCTCGGACTAACAAACAGCCTCCACGACTGTGAGAAGCACGTGACTGTTGTTTAAACCACCTTGTCTGTGCTACTTTGTTACAGCAGCCAGTATTAGTCAGGGCTCTCCAGGGAGACGGAACCAACAGGATATATCTAATATCTGTGTAGATGGATAGATAGATGATAGATAATAGATAGAGGATAGATAGATAATAGCTAGCTAGCTACATGATAGATATGTAGATGATAGACATATGATAGGTAGATAGATGATACAGATAAATGTAGATATTGGTTCTGTTTCTCTGCAGAACCCTGTGTAATACATATATCTGTATCTTTATCTCTATATTGGTATGTATATATTGACTGATTGATTGGAATTGACCTACACAGTTTGGGAGATCAAGAAGTGCCGCCGTCTGCCATCTGGAGCCCCAGGAAAGCCGGTGGTGTGTTCAGTCCGAGTCCAAAGGCCTAAGAACCAGGCACACAGATGTTCAAGGGCAGGAGGAGATGGACATCCCAGCTCAAGGACAGAGAGAGAGAGAATTCTCCCTCTGCCTTTGTGTTCTATTCAAGTGTCAACTGATTAGACGGGGCCCACCCTCCCTGGGGAGAGCCATCTGCTTTCCTCCGTCTACCTGTTCAAATGCTCATGTCGTCCAGAAACACCGTCCCAGACACATGCAGAGATCACGGTGCCCCAGCTCTCTGGGCTCCTGGTGGCCTAGCCAACTTGATGCGTACCATTACTCGTCATGCAGCCCGGGCTGGCAGATAGAGCAGCTGAGTGCCACAGGACGTGACCAGGGCTGCAGGCTTCAGCGGGCACAGCTCTTGGGTCCAGCCGACTCTCTCGCCCACGTGCTCAGGGGCGGCTGGGGGCCTCTTCAAACTACCTGTGACCTCACCCAGCCCGCAGAGGGGATGGGGCTTATAGTCAGACATAAAAGACTCCCGCTTAGAAAGGCCTCTGTCGGGTCCCCGTGGAGGCTGTTTTCTCTCCCCCTTTCCGCATTTATTCCTATCATCCCTGGGGCTTCTCCCCACATGGCTCTTTCCTCTGGTGTTGGCCCTTCTAGCATAACCATTTTTATTTTTAAAAAAAATTTTATTTTATTATTTATTTATTTTAAAAATTTTGGCCATGCTCTGCGGCTTGTGGGATCTTAGTTCCCCGACCAGGGATGGAACCCGTGCCCCCTGCAGTGGAAGCGCGGAGCCCTAACCACTGGACCGCCCGGGCAGTCCCATGGACCTCTTGTATTTCTCGGTTTGGAGGGAGTTGCCACAGGGTTTAGTGGTGGCCGCCGCAGGAGGGAAGGTTTAGGATCCACGCGAGGCGACATCACGAGGCTGAAGAGCTGCGGGGCCCCTTGGCTGCCCCCCAGCTCTTTCTGTCCCCAGCTCTTTCTGTCCCCCTGCTGTTGGTGGAAGCAGCCGTGCTTGCTGGCTGACACCTGCACTCGTTTCTCAAGCTGTGGAAACTCGCCAGCACGAGAGGCGGCCGTCAGGTCCTCCTGCCGCAGGGATGAGCCATCATCCAGGCGAAGGTGCCGTGCTGGCTTGAGCTGGTGCCTTTTCCGCGCTCCTCTGGTCTGGCTGGCTGGGTCCCTGCCTCCAGGCGACGCCCATCGGAAGCTCATTAGGGCTCTCGGTTGCCTGAAAACTCATACTTCGTGCTGGCTAATTCTATGTCAATGTGGCTGGGCTGTGGACCCAGCTTTGTGGCCAAACGCTGGTCTAGAGGTTGCTGGGAAGATATTTTTTAAGATGAGAGGAACGTTGGGACTTCCCTGGTCGTCTAGTGGTTAGGACTCTGTGCTTCCACTTCAGGGGGCACGGGTTCGATCCCTGGTTGGGCAACTAAGATCCCGCAAGCCCCGTGGCATGGCCAAAAAAAAAAAAAGATGAGATAAACATTGAAATCATGCAGCAACATGGATGGACCTAGAGATGATCATACTGAGTGAAGTAAGTCAGAGAAAGACAAATATATAATAATATCACTTATATGTGGAATCTAAAATATGATACAGATGATCTTCTGTACAAAACAGGAACAGACTCACAGACATAGAAAACAGACTTATGGTTACCAAAGGGGAAAGGGGTAACTAAGGAGTTTGGGATTAACAGATGTACACCACTCTATATAAAATAAACAACAAGGATTTACTGTAGAGCACAGGGAACTGTATTCAATATCTTGTAAAAACCTATAATGGAAAAGAATCTGAAAAAAATATATCACTGAATCACTCTGCTGTCCACCGGAAACCAGCACCCCATTGTAAATCAACTACAATTAAAAAAAAATTGACACCAGGAGACTTTGGCATAACCAGATTCTCCTTCACAATGTGGATGGGCCTTGTCCAATCAGTTGAAGATCTTAGGAGAAAAAAAAGACTGAGGTTCCTCAAGGAAGAGAGGATTCTGCCTCCAGATGGTCGTGGGACTCAACCTGTAACCTCAGCTCTCCCTGGGTCTCCAGCCTGCTGGTCTACCCTGCAGATTTTGGGGTGCCCCCTCTACACATCTACGGTTGAATGAACAAATTCCTTCCAATAATCTCTCTCTCTCTTTCTGTCTCCCTCTCTCTTTCTCTCTGTGTTTCCTGTTGGTCCATTTCTCTGGAAAGACCCATAACTAAACATACTTTATGTCCATAGATGGCACTACAAGAAAGCCAGTTAGAGTCGGGGGTCCAAGGAATACAGGAGCCAAGCCCCTCCCAGTCATGAGAGGACCTGTCAAAAAAAAATTTCATTTCCTCATACTGACGGACTTAATTGCCAAGCGTCTTCCTCTCGTGTAAAACACCCAAGCTTTGGTCACCCCACTCACTGTCAATTTTAAACATTTCCTTGTCATTGAATTCTGCTTCTCAGATACCAATATTTTTTTTGTAATTCAGAAAATGTAGTTTTAATAAACCCTTCTTAAAGAAACCGTAAGTCTTAATTCTGCGTAATTGATAGTTGAACAGAGAAAATATTTAACTCTGTAGTTCAGATTAAAACGATATTGGCGATTATTGTTACAAAATAAAATGGTAATATTATAAAGCTGTCAATATGAAAATTACATTAGTAACTAAAGCTGTCAGGAAAAATGAAATAGAATGAGAAATTCATGTAAGTATTCCAATTTCATCATTCTTTAAAGATGAAAATTTAAAATGTCACATTAATTTAATAATACAAGTAATAGATACATAAACAATTATCAAGGTATTGAACTAAACCCTAAGCCAACATGATACTGATGCCTGCTATCTGCTATCATTAGTCTTCCTTTTTTCATTCTTTGAAAACTTTCTTGAATTTTTCATTTATTTAAAAAAATTAATTTTTTTAATTGAAGTATTGTTGATTTACAATGTGGTGTTAGTTTCAGGTGTAGAGCAAAGTGATTCAGTTTTATATTCATTTATATATATATATATATTCTTTTTCAAATTCTTTTCCCATATAGGTAATTACAAAATATTGAGTATAGTTCCCTGTACTATACAGTAAATCCTTGTTGGATAAAGAAGATGTGGTACATATATACAATGGAGTATTACTCAGCCATAAAAAAGAATGAAATAATGCCATTTGCAGCAACATGGATGGACCTAGATATTATCATACTAAGTGAAGTTAGACAAAGACAAATATCATGTGATATCACTTGCATGTGGAATCTAAAATAATGATACAAATGAACTTATTTGCAAAACAGAAATAGCCAGAAAAATTTACGGTTGCCAAAGGGGAAGAGGGGGAGGGGTAAATTAGACTGGGATTAACATATACGCACTACTATATACGAAATAGATGAACATCAGAGGCCATTATTAGTGGACATGCTTTTTTTTTTTTGCTATGAACATTTGATTTATTTCCCTATAATAATACTCTTTAACCATCATCCTACATCAGATACAACTTTGTATCCTGTTTTGGTGTTTGTTTGTTTTTTTTCACTCCATCATTTCTCTGTGGTCTATTGAAAACCAAGTATAAGTGACTGCAAAATACTTGCCTCTGTTTTTTTGGTCACTTGCATAAGGTTCTAAACAGTGTTTATCATGTAAAGCGTGATCGCTTTACAGGTGATTCCCTCTTAGTTATGCATACCCCCTTAATATCACATTTCTTTTCTTCCCCAACTTTATTGAGACAAATTGACCTGTAACATTGTGGATGCTTCGTGATGGACGTGCTTAAATAGAATTGTGCAAAGCTCAGGGTGTGCTCCGAAGGTGCTGGTGGTTTAATTCTCCCCTGAAGAATCCAGGCACTTTTTCATGCGTCTTTACTGGGAGCCATGGGTGTCCCCAGACTCTGATGTGTTGGGATAATTTCTGGGGAGCTCCTGTTTTCCTACCAGCCCTGGACAGCCCCGGAGTCCTGGGTGGTGGCTTCTGAGGCTGCCCCATCACTAATTTGTTTGTTTGTTTCTGCCCACACGTTGCAGCTCGCGGGGTTCTAGTTCCCCGACCAGGGATGGAACCCGTGCCCCCTGTCTTGGAAGCGCGGAGTCTTACCCACGGGACCGCCGGGGAAGTCTGAACGCATCACTAATTTTGACCCCCCGGCACTTCTGTCGAGGCTGATGCCTGGGCCTGGCTTCTCTGAGTTACCTCCTGGGTCGGCTGTGGTTTTTCTCAGACATTCTCATCTTCTCCACGTCCGTTCTTTGGCAACTGACAGCTGGTGCTGTCGATTCTGGGTCTCCCACCTCCAGCCCACATGAGCCCCCTTTTCACGGCGGAATTCTCGGGACGTCCACACACCCACGCCTCCCCGGTTGTCCGTGATTCAGCGCGGTCTTCACCCAGGTTGAGCAGCTTTATTGAGAATTAATCCACTATTAAATCATACAATTCAGTACAGTTTTCAGTGGACCTGCCTCCTGGTGCTTGGGCTTATGGCTTATGCCACCCACCGCCGAAAGCAAGAACTGCTGCTTTCCTGAGGGATCTGGACAGCATGACATGTGCTTGGCCTCCCTGGACCCAGCATCACTTACTGTGACACAGTATCATTCCTCACGCCATTGCTCGTAGGACTAAGTCACTTTTTTTTTATATAAATTAATTTTATTTATTTATTTTTGGCTGCGTTGGGTCTTCGTTGCTGCGTGTGGGCTTTCTCTAGTTGCGGCGAGTGGGGGCTACTCTTCGTTGTGGTGCGTGGCCTTCTCATTGTGGTGGCTTCTCTTGTTGCGGAGCACGGGCTCTAGGGTGCAGGCTTCAGTAGTTGTGGCACGTGGGCTCAGTAGTTGTGGCGCACGGGCTTAGTGGCTCCGCGGCATGTGGGATCTTCCCCGACCAGGGCTCGAACCCGTGTCCCCTGCATTGGCAGGCGGATTCTTAACCACTGCACCACTAGGGAAGCCCCCTAAGTAACTTTTTAATGTAGGGTCTGGATGTCTTTCTAGATTGTTTCCTTTTCTGCCAATCTCACTTTAGGGTTGATACGTAGATGATATGATGTATTCATATACTAAGCTTTCCCATCTCTGCCCCCCCCCTCACCTCTCCAGTCTTAATGCTTCTAGATCATTCTATCCCTGGGATGAATGTCCATTCTGTTCCTCTTCCCTGGTCACCAAACGGGTCACAGGCTGGTACGGTGTCCAAAGGGCCGGATGGTGGCTTTGTCTGGAAAGGTTGCTTCCCATCATCTGTCTGTCAGGCAGGTCTCACTAGTGAGACTTTTAAGCTTCTTAATTATTGTGGTTTATCGACGCAGCCATTCTTCAGGACCTACGTGATGCTGCGTGTCAGGAAAACGTATCCCTGGGGCCAGCTGACTTGGAGGTTCAGCTACACGTCATTTTAACATTATTCTGTCAATTTTGAGGTCTCTGAGACACATGCACACACACATGCCTAAGATGGTAGGAGGTCCATGAAAGGGTGGCTTATATATGTCCTTCTTCAGTTGTGAGAAGAATACCAGAATTTCCAAGTCCCCGCCTATCCCCCATTATTCACGATTAAGCAAGGTGTTTCCCCCATTTTAAGCTGAGAAATAATTCACCATACAATACACCCAGTACATGGCGCAATTCAGTGGTTTTTAGTATATTTGCAGAGTTGTACAAACACCATTGCTATGTTATTTTAGAACATTTTAAAAATCACCTCCCAAGGGAATCCCTGTACCTGTTACCTGTCACTCCCCACTCCTGTTTCCCCCCAGGTCCTCTGTCTCCATGCGTTTGCCTATTTGAGTATTTCATATAAATTGAATCGTGGCATATATGCTCTTTTTTGGGTCTGGCATCTCTCACTGAGCATCCTGTGTTAAAGGTTCATGGACACTTGGGTTGTTCCCACTTTTCTGTTTACTGTGAATCACGGTGCTGTGAGCATTCATCACACGTATTTGAGTGGATACGTGTTTTCATTTCTCCTGGATAGATTGATACCTAGGAGTGGCATAGCTGGGCTATTGTATCTCCAATTTTAACCGTTTGAAGAATCGCCAGGCTGTTTTCCAAAGTGGTTCCTGCAATTTACATCCCCACCAGCAGTGGAGGAGGGTTCCGATTTCTCTACATCCTTACCAACTTTGTTATTTTGTTTCTTTGTTTCTTTCTTCTTCTTTTAAATGGTTTTTTTTTTTTACTGTGGTAAAAGTCACATAATACAAAACACACTGTGTGGCTTTGATTTATGTTTTGCTAATGCTCTCTTCAAAGAGGTATGTTGTTATTTCCCAGCACAGCACAGGAGCAAAGATTTACGGAGTGAGGAAATGAATTGACCACCCACGTGCTCTTGGAAAGATTCAAGGTGGCTTACACGTGTCTGCGGAAGATAGGAAACACAGAACAGAGACCAAAGTCCAGAAACCTGGTAGATGAGGGACGAGGTAGTGTTACTGCTGGCCTGGGCTTAGCAAACCCCTGTACCTGGTGTCCACTCTGTCTCGTGACAGCGGGCAGTCCTGGCTGGGGGTCCAGCTCTCAGTATTTGATAAAAGGACCAGGCACGGGGTCATCCCCAATTCAAAAGGGAGCCAGAAAGCTTGGATCATTTCAAATCAACTGGACAGGGGCCGAGAAGGCAGAGTTTTTTGTTTTGGTTTTTAGTTTAGTTCTTTTTCTCTTTTAAGAAGGCTATATTACATGGCATTGGTTTAGACTTTTTCAAAAAAGTTCCTGGGAATTCCCTGGCGGTCCAATGGTTAGGACTCGGCACTCTCACTGCTGAGGGCCTGGGTTCAGTCCCTGGTCGGGGAACTAGGATCCCGCAAGACGTGTGGCGTGGCCAAAAAAAAAACAGTTCCTACTTTGAGATAACTGTAGATTCACGTGCAGTTGTGAGGAATAAAATGCAGCAACACTTTACCTGTTTTTCTCCCAGGGCTACCCACTTGCAACACGGCCGTACCACATCCCAGCCTAGATGTTGACTTGGGTGTGATGCAATGCTTTTATTCAGATTTCCCTGTTCTAACTTGTATTCGCTTGTGTATGTGCGTCTGTGAGATCCTGTTGCACGTGTGGCTTTGAGAATCCACCATCACGGTCAAGACACAGGGCAGTTCTGTGACCCCAAGGATCCCTGGCGTGGCGCATCTCCTTCCCACACCAACCCCCCACCCCGTCCTTCACCCCTGGCAGCCACTAATCTGTTCTCTATAATTCTGTCATTTCAAGACTGTCATAGAGATGGAGGCATACACAATGGGACCCTTTTGAAATGGCTCTTTTTCTCCCCACTCGGCATAGTTCCCCAGAGATCCACCCACCTTGTTGCCAGAACAATATGCCTTTCTTTTGAATAACACCTGTAAAATGACAGTCACACTAAAGATCTTTCTTTTACGAATATTTTTGTTCCTGTGTCTCTGCAGACCTGTGGGAGTATGTCTGTGGCATTAAATTCTTAGAAGTAGAATTGCTACGTAGGGTACATGCACGTCCACTTCAGACGCCCTCCAACTCACCTCCTAAAAGATACAGTCTCGGTGGAAAATTGACTAAATGTGCAAACGGTTCATTTTTCTGGGGCGTTGCCATCCTGGATGGGACCCAGCTGTTCTGATTGATGAAACCTACTAACTTCCTTTCCTTTATTTTCTTTAAGGAGGAGTGAGTCCCAACATCCTGTTATAGATCTGTATTTTATTCAGTATCGGTGAATTCCTTGTTTATTTCCTTTTTCTCTTTTTTGGGAGGGTACAAGTTCTGATGCACCCGTGAGGCCAAACAAGCCGAGGCTTCAGAGTTTGGAGCAGAGAAAGGTTTATGGCAGGGTCCTGCAAGGAGACCGTGGCTTGTGCCCCCAAACCCCCGAACTCCCGAAGGGTTTCAGCAAAGCATTTGTAAGGGCAAGGTGAGGGAGGGGCGTGGTTGGTTATTGCAGACTTCTTGGTGCAGGAATCCTTTGTCCACGTAAGTCAGGTCACAGTGTTCCTTTTAACCTCCAACAAAACCAATGTTATTCTCTGTTGTGCAACTTTTTCTATCTCTATGAATGGAAAGGCGTTACACCCTTAAAGGTCAGAGCCTTGAGAAAGGGCTATCCTGTATATTTCAGGCTACGGGCAACATTCTGAACTCAAAGCAAAAGAATACGAAGGTTAAAGTAAAAGAAACAGACCTAATGTGGAGTCAGATATGTTCTTCTCCGTTAGCCTTGGAGCTGTCTCTAATGTGCCGTGAGCTCGGTATACAGAGAGCTGTCGTTTTGCCATTTTTCCCAAGCGCTGGCCATCACCGAGGCATGAGGTCAGCACTCCAAGTTAGACGCTTCAAACAGAACCACGAGCGGAGAGCATTCTAAACATAGTCTGGAAGGGGCCTCTCTCCCCGCACCCTGCAAACATCGTGCCGTTTGCCAAGATCTCAGTTGCCTTTCTTCTTGCGGAGCGTGGTGACCCAGAAACAAATGCAGGGGCGAGTAGCTTCATGCTGCAGCGTTGGACCCAGAGGCTGCAGAGCTGAATGGCTTCGGGAGGAAAGGTGCAGGCGAGAGCCTTGCCATGGGGCGGCTTGTAGACACCCATCTGGGACGGGGCAGCTGGCGACACGGGTCCCAGTCACCACACGGCTCCCAGGCTTGGGATCAGCTTACATCCAGAACTGACGGAGCACTTTCTCCGGCATCTGTCGGACAGGAGCTGACAGGTCGGAGTTGGTGTTGAACCCAGGATCAAAGACGTGCACGGCGTGGAGAAGAGAGGGTGACAGTGGAGGTGATTTACAGGGATCCCGTGGATCTGTTTGCAGCTAGATTTCCGGGGGAAGCGTGGAAGGAATGTGCATTCCAGCTGACCCGTGTCGGGGAGATAAGGGGGGCAGAGAGGCCCCGGGTCACCTGCCCTTCTAAGGAGCTCCCTCCATCCAGGCTGGTGTGTCCTCGCGTGGGTGTACGTGTGTGTGCGCGTGTACGCCCCTGGTTAGGGTTTGAATCACGCCTCCTCCCCCAAAAAACATATGTTGGAGTTCCCCCCCCCCCCAATACTGTAACCTTATTTGGCAGTAGGGTCTCTGCAGATGAGCAACTTCAGGTGAGGTGACTTGGGTGGGTCCTCACCCAACAGGACTGGGGGCCCAGTAAAAAGGGGAGATGTGGACACAGAGACGCTGAGAAGGAGGGCCCTGTGAGCACACAGAGAAGACGGCCATCTACACGCCAGGGAGAGGGGCCTGGGGCAGACGTTCCCTAAGGCTGACAAAATGAGGAAGTGTGCTCTGCAGAGACCACCCAGGATGTGCCTGGACAGTTGTTGGCTGAAACATCCCCCGTCTCAGCAGAAACGCCGTCAGCTTGGGTGGAAGATAAATAACGCACATGCTTGTAGCATAAGCATATCCCGGATGTTGCATGGGCTGTGCTTACACCAAAAAGTGCTCATTGCTTGTCGTAAATTGTATCTCTGTCTCTATCTGTTTAACTATATATGTATCTATGTATCTATCATCTACCTACCTGAACTATCCATTTATCTATTCTCAGTCTGTTTATATCCGTTATCTGTCATTTATCTATCATCTGTCAATCTATCATCTAGGTATGTATGTGTCCAACCATCTTTATCTATCTACGTATCGATCTGTGTATCTTTCTGTCATCTTTCAAGCTATCATCTATATCATCTTTCACGTTATCTTCTGTCTGTCTATTTATATCTATCTGTCTATCATCTATCTATGTATCTATCTATGGAGAGATTCATTTTAAGGAATTGGCTCATGTAATTATGGGATCTAGCAGGTCCCAAATCTTCAGAGTGGGCCAGCAGGCTGGAAACCCACGGAAGACTTGCAGTTTGAGTCTAAAGACCGTCAGGAAGCAGAATTCCCTCCTCCTTGGAGGATCTCAGTCTTTGTTCTATGGAGGCCGTCAACGGATTAGACGAGGCCCACCCACACCAGAGAGGGCAACCTGCTTTCCTCAAAGTCCCTTGATTTAAATGTTCATCTCATCCAATAAAACACTGTCACGGAAACGCCCAGAATAACGTCTGACCACGTATCTGGACCCCGTGGCCCAGCCAGTTCGACACGTAAAATTATCCCAGGAGCTGTGATGGTCATGCAACCGGGGAGCACCTGTGATAGGATTCTTCTCTCAGCCGAAGCCAGAGGGAGACGCAGCTCCCATACCGGGCAGGGCACTGGGATTCGACAGCCTGACACTTGGACTGTTTTGGGGTGGGCCTGTCAGCTCCTTGCTTTGGAGGTCAGCTCTCCGGGAAGGGCGGGGCCTGGCCCACGTCTGGCCTGGGTGCTCAGCATCAGGGCGGTGGTCTCGTTCTCAGCACACGTTAGAGGAATGATTCCCTTGACCTCACGTCCAGTGCCTTTCGCCTGGCCGTTCCTCCGCCTACCCTCCCTGGGGAGCTCCTGCCCATTTCCTCCTTGGCCGCCTGTCCTCCCACGGCCGGTTGAACCACGTGGACCCCTCCGCCATCCCAGGATGCAGGTGCCGCAGATGCAGAGACTAGCCTCTGGGGTCTGGGAGGGGCAGCCTCTCTCCTGGGCATCTCTCGCTTCTTCTGGCCGGTGCCCTGCGCCCGATTCAGAGTCCTCTGTGAGTGCTGTCCACCTGCGAGGAGGAAACTGTAGACCTTACTCAGGTTGGAGGGGGTGTTAATGCCTTCGCTGGGTTTTCCTGTGGCCACTTCTCAGCAATAGACATGGGGGTAGAGGCGAGATTTTCAGAGGTTGCAGGTGCCGACGGAAGCGTGTCTACATCGGATCTTTTCACTTGACGTGTCTTTTTTTTTTTTTTTTTTTATAAATTTATTTTATTTAATTATTTTTGGCTGCGTTGGGTCTTCGTTGCTGCACACGGGCTTTCTCTAGTTGCGGTGAGTGGGGGCTACTCTTCGTTGCGGTGCATGGGCTTCTCATTGCGGTGGCTTCCCTTGTTGCGGAGCGCGGGTTCTAGGCACGAGTGCCTTAGTAGTTGTGGCACACGGGATCTAGAGCGCAGGCTCAGTAGTTGTGGCGCACGGGCTTAGTTGCTCCGCGGCATGTGGGATCTTCCCGGGCCAGGGATCGGACCCGTGTCCCGTGCATTGGCAGGCGGATTCTTAACCACTGCGCCACCAGGGAAGTCCCGACATTTCTTTTTAATGAAGTATTCCATTCCTTTCTGGGTGTGGACCCAGGGGTTTGTTTGGAAGCCTCCTTGACAGGGAAACAGAAACTCTCTCTCTATTCTTTTCAGTTCTGGTGGGAGGGACCAAGAGAATTAAGAACCTTTGTTCTTTATTTTAAAATTTAATTTAATTATTTTTTATTATTTTTTCAAAGTGTAGTTAATTTACTATGTTGTGTTAGTTTCAGGTGTACAGCAAAGTGATTTTATACATATTATATAACATATATAATATTGATACTTGTTATTTATATATATATTCCTTTTCAGATTCTTTTCCCATATAGGTTATTACAGAATATTGAGTAGAGTTCCCTGGGCTGTCCAGTAGGTCCTTGTTGTTTATTTTATATATAGTAGTGTGTATATGTTAATCCCAAACTCCTAATTTATCCCTCCCTTTTCCCTTTGGTAACCATAAGTTTGTTTTCTATGTCTGTGAGTCTGTTTCTGCTTTGTAGATAGGTTCATTTGTGCCATATTTTAGATTCCACATATAAGTGATATCATATGGTATTTCTCTTTCCTTTTCAGACTTACTTCACTTAGTATGATGACCTCTAGTTGCATATATATATGACTAATTTTTACATAAATAAAATAGAAAATAAAATATGTAAATATAAAATAAATATATTTATAAATATTATAAATATTTATATAATATATAAATATTATATAATTTATAAATCATAAGTAATGTAAATATAAATAATAAATATTATAAATATAAACACATATAACTAATAAATATTTGCATAGTATAAATAAATATAAACATAAATATAAAATATTTAATATTCATAAATATTACTTATATTGACAAATATTTATGTTAAAATAAAAGTATCATTTACTTATTTTCATATTGTCTCTTATCATTAAATAATACATCCTATTTTGCTATTATCTTATTTACTTTTCTTGTTTACTTATTTTACATATTAAATGTTTTTATGTATTAAATATATTAAACATATTAAAATATATTAAAATAAATATGTAAAATATGTAACATTTAAAATATATAAACATAATTTTACCTAGGATAAGAATATAGCATAGATACTATTTGTAAATATCTAAATAAAAACAAACATTTCATTTATATTTATATAAGAATATATTTTACACATATATTTTTATTTCTTTTTCTTTTCCTTAGTGGTGTGAAAAAACTTCTGGGCAGCAAGTGTGTTGCAGGTTGCGAAAGTCTGGGGACCTGTGTTGTAATCTACTTTGCCTTAACTGTTCAGTTTCCCCCTTAACCTCGCTTTGAGATGCAAGTTCAGGCTGCTAATGAGGCTTCTGTGGTCGTCCTTTGGTTTTTCTCTTTATTTTGGCCCTGCCGCGTGGCTCGCGGGATCTCAGCTCCCTGACCAGGGATTGAACCCAGGCCCCTGGCAGTGAGAGCCGCAAGTCCTAACCACTGGACCACCAGGGACTTCCCCGTCCTCTGCCTCTTCTGTGTAACCCTGGGAGCTGTAAGATGCCCCTCCAGCCCAAGACCCCAGCGTGCACCTGTGCTCACGGTACACAGTCGCCGCAGCACAGCACTTCACACGCGTTCAGAACCTGTTGGTCTGCATTTTCAGGAGGGACAGATGGATGCCAGGGGGACAAGAAAAGTTGAGTTGGGTCCTCCCTAAGGCTCCCCACCCTGCAGCGCGGTGCTGGAACCCTTCTCTGTAAACGCCAGGAGCCTAGGAAAATAGCACTTTTATTAATCCGGCTCACCTGCCCAGGAAATAAACCCACATGCGGTTGGAATCCCTTTAGTAGAATCAAGCCTGGGCGTCTGGGAACTTTGTGGGGCGCCTGAAGGACTCATGTGGGGTTCCTGTGAATGAAGGACATGCTCTCTCTGATGGATACGGTGATGGGAAATATTCTTGGGGCGGGGGCGGGAGGAGGGGTGGTCCTCCCCGCCTCCCGGGAGATATCGGTGTCCCTGCATCCCTCTTGGGGCTTTTCTTTGTAGGGTTGTTCCTTCATGTTCTGGGCAGCAATGCCTTACTGCACTGGTGGGTAACAGGTTGTCCCCACTTATTGGAAGGATTTTCTAACAAGTGGATCAAACCTGACTCCTGGCCAGCAGGTGGCATTATCACCTGAGCTTGGACCGCTCGGGGCTGCTCAGTGTTCCCTGTGTGATGGTGGAGACCCAGGATGGGCTGGGATACCCCATGGTAGGGATGAAGGTTGCCCCACTGTATGCACGTATGGCAGGTGGTTTATCCATCCTTCTCTACGTACGGAGAGACAGGTGCTGCCCTGAGGAACCTTGGCTTTACATTGGCAACCGACCTTGTCTCTTCACGGCAGATTCCTAGAAGTGATTTTTCGAGATCAAACGATAGAAGCACGTGTAATTGCACTAGATATTACCCAATTTCCCCCAATGGGGACTGTGCTATTTTGCACTCTTACCCACGCTGTAGGTGAGAGAAACGAGGATGTAGAAGTCTTTGAACTTCCGCCAACCTGACGGGTGACATGGTATCTCGCAGTTTTCGTTAACTATTAACATTTCTCTTATTAGGTGTAAACTTGGGCATGTGTTTTTAAGGGCCATTTCAGTATGTTTTTATATCAACAGGTGCTTTTGCCCTTCTTCTCTGTAGAGTTGTTTTTTTTTTTTTCTTGATTTTTAAGAACTCTTTACATACTCGGAAAATAGCCCTTTGAATGTGACTTTGCTTATGGTGTTGTTTTCGTTTTAATTTTGTGGTAGGATTTTTTTTCTTCTTCTTTTTTTTGGCCACGCCTCGTGGCTTGTGGGATCTTAGTTCCCGAACAGGGATGGAACCCGCGCCCCCTGCATTGGGAGCATGGACTCTTAACCACTGGACCGCCAGGCAAGTCCCTATGGTGTTGTTACTGTTTTTTAACTGTGTACACTTTTTTTGGGAGTGAAATTGGTCTATTTATTCTTCTCAATATTGAGTTAGAATTAGGAAGGCATTTCCTACTCTGAGGTTGAGAATAAATTTGTCCCTGCCTTCTTCGAACATTTTCATTGTTTAGCTTTTTTCCTCTTGGAGTTCATTTTGATGTGTCCTGGGAGGTATGGATCTCATTTCATCTGTTTTCAAAGGTCTTTTTAGATGTCCCCAAACCATTTATTAAAAAGTTTATCTTTTCTAGACAACAAACTGGTGGTTACCAGTGGGGAGAGGGAAGGGGGGAAGGGAGAGATAGGGGTAGGGGATTAAGAGGTACAAACTGCTGTGTATGAAATAAATAAGCTACTGGGACTTCCCTGGTGGTCCAGTGGATAAGACTCCACACTTCCACTGCAGGGGGCATGGGTTCCATCCCTGGTCGGGGAACTAAGATCCCGCATGCCAAGTGGCACGGTCAAAAAAAAAAAAAAAGAAGAAGAGCTACAAGGATATATTGTACATCACAGGGAATACAGCCAATATTTAATAATAACTACAAATGAAGTATAACCTTAAGATATTGTGAATCACTATGTTGTACACCTGAAACTTACAAAATATTGTATAGCGACTCTACTTCAATGAAAAACGTGTAAAGAAATGAAATAAAGGAGACAGGGAAAATACAAAATTCATCTTTGCCACCTTGATCCTATAGTTAAAGCTCCTAGGACTAGCCAGTTCCTACAGATAGCAAATAACTGACCTGTAAACATGCTTCTCAAATACAAACCTACCCATACAGATCCACGCCCCACCCCCTTCTCTAAGGGGCTCCCATACTCTGGGCCACCATCCCCCTGCCCTCATCCCCCCCAGGGCAGGTACCAGACAACTAGGGCAGCCCTTGCACCCAGGACCTGCTGGAATTATTCACACCAGCCCATCGTAATCCTGCTCACCCTGCCTCACCTGTTCCTTCCTGCAAAAATCACAGTAAAGGCTCTTGTCTGGTTTCCCCCTTTCCCTCTGCCTCCTGACCGGCCCTGGTGCTTCCCCGTGTAACCCTGTGTGGTGTGCTGTGGCCCCCTCCTCTTGGGAACTGTGAGTGACCAACCGTCTTTTCAATATTGGTCGTCTCCTGACCTGTAGGCCTCACCCCATACTTGAATAATAAGAAAACCTACACTTTATCCTTTCTTCCTTCCCCCCCTCCCTTCCTTCCTTCCTCCCTCCCTCTCTCTTTCTTCTTTTTTATTTTTACATCACAATATACCCTTTTTATTTTGGTCACACAATGCACAGTACAATTTTAAAATGGAGTCAAAAACAGAAGTCTAACGTTTAGTAAAGCATTATTGCACCTTGTATAATAACATGTTATCGACACTTTGGGTAGTTTAAGATTTTCTTAGAAACAGTAAAGTTTATTTATTTTATTGGTGTATAGTTGATTTATTTATAACGTGTTTATTTCTGCTGTCCAACAAAGTGATTCCCTTATACATACATATACATTCTTTTCCGTATTCTTTTCCATGATGGTTTATCCCAGGATATTGAATATAGTTCCCTGTGCTCTACAGTAGGACTTGTTGTTTATGCATTCTGTATATAATAGTTTGCATCTACTAACCCCAAACTCCCAGTCCTTCCCTCCCACAATCCCCACCCCATTGGCAACCACAAGTCTGTTCTCTCTGTGTGTGAGTCAGAAACAGTCAATTTTACACCATCATGTAAACGTATATTCTCATATGTTCGGATACGTGTAGGTTCATGCAAAGGTACATGGGTAAAGGAGTCATCATGTTCTCTGTTTTTCTAAATTTATTATTTATTTATTTATTGGCTGCATTGGTCTTCGCTGCTGCGCACGGGCTTTCTCTAGTTGTGGTGAGCGGGGGCTACTCTTCATTGTGTTGCGGTGGCTTGTTGCGGAGCATGGGCTCTAGGCGCGTGGGCTTCAGTAGTTGTGGCGAGCGGGGGCTACTCTTCATTGCGTTGCGGTGGCTTGTTGCGGAGCATGGGCTCTAGGCGCGTGGGCTTCAGTAGTTGTGGCGAGCGGGGGCTACTCTTCATTGCGTTGCGGTGGCTTGTTGCGGAGCATGGGCTCTAGGCGCGTGGGCTTCAGTAGTTGTGGCTCGCAGGCTCTAGAGCGCAGGCTCAGTAGCTGTGGCACACAGGCTTAGTTGCTCTGCGGCATGTGGGATCTTTCCCGGACCAGGGCTCGAACCCATGTCCCCTGCATTGGCAGGCGGATTCTTAACCACTGCGCCACCAGGGAAGCCCATGTTCTCTGTTTTTATAAGATATTCTGTATTCTCATGTGGTCTCCAGACTTTGTAGAAAACAATGGGCCGTCCCTCCATAACAAGCAATTTCCTAACTACATTTGAGAAAACGCATACAAGTATAAAACCTACACTTTACAACACAACCAACATGGTCCGAGAGGATTAACCCAGGACTCTCACCCACAGCCGTCAATGATAGACGTTATCCGGAGCTTTCTGCAGATCATTTTGGCAGCGTTAATTCCTGCAAAGGTATCATCGGGGACCGAGCAAGGATTTATCAGGTGGCTTTACCAGGCTGTCCTTATTCAGGGCAACTGTACCGTATTACACTCATGTGTCCCGAGCCTGTAGGAATTCAGAAGAGCAAAACCACAAATATCGAACCACAACTCCCATTGGCATCATGCCCTCTTTTGCGACTTCATTCTCATCAACGTGTGCTCTGCTTCTAAACCTTTACCTCGGTTTCTTTTTCTTTTCCTCTGCAGTTTTCCCCCTACAACTCGAGCGTGTCGCTATAGTGACCGGTGGGACCGATGGAATTGGATATTCGACAGCGAAGCATCTGGCCAAATTGGGCATGCACGTTATCATAGGTGATGATTCACTTCTACAACTCCTTGTATCTTAGAGCGAGCGGGAGATACGCAGCTGCTTGCTTCTATGCGTATGGAAATATTGATGTGATTCCAGATCCAACAAGGGCAGAAGGCGTAAGGGTGAATACTCAAAAACCGAAAGAGACAGGAAATTGTGTTGCGCTTATTTTTGGACAGGAGTCAAGGTTGTGCTGTGATATGGATCATATATTTTTTTCCCTGTGTGATTCACTGCAGTAAACAACAATAAATGTGAATTAGTTTGCCAGACCTCTCCTAACAAATCATATGACAAACTGGGTGGATTAAGCCACAAACATTTTTCCTGTCCCAATCCTGGAGGCTGGAATCTGAGATCCCAGGTGTTGGCAAGGCTGGTTCCTCCCGAGGCCTCTCTCCTGGGCGTGTAGACGGCCGTCTACTCCCGGTGTCCTCCCAGGGTCATCCCTCTGTGTGTGTCTGTGTCCTGATCTCCTCTTCTTATAAGGACACCAGTCCTATGGGATCAGGACCCACCCTAGTGGGTGGACCTCATTTTACCTTCATCCCCTCTTTAAAGACCCCATCTCAAATACAGCCACACTCTGAGGTCCTGGGGGTCAGGGCTTCAACATATGACGTTGCAATGTCACGATTCAGCTCCCAACAGAATCTGAACAGCTTCTGCATTTCAGATTCTGAACCGAAACTCTGTGTTTCCCTTCTTCTTTCTGAAACTTTCTAATGGCTTATTTCGGTCCCTAAATCCTCTTTGAAAATGAAGGGACTTTCTTCTGCTAGGGAAGTGAAGATGGTTCAAGTGAGCTCATTTTACATTTGTGAGCATTCCCATTCAGTTGGAGGTAGAAGTTTAAATCAGCTGGAAAAAATGATATGGGGAGATGAGCTTTGAAAAAAGGCTGTAATATTTATCATGCTTCTCCCGACATCATCTGGATTCAGTTAATCCCTTTTATGGTGTCCGTTTTTATGAAAATCATACTGCAGGTCTGGTTTTAGGTGTTAGGGATTGCTTTCACTTCAGACTTTCTAAAATATTAACCACGGCCCTTCATTCATTCATTATCGATTCATTTCTTCCTTTCTCTCGTTTTTCCTCCATCGTGTGTTGAAGGATGATTACATCTCAGACACAGCACTTGGGGCTGTGGATTTAAACACACGTGCATCTTGCTTCTTTGTGGGTCTGTCCATAAGCTCCATCCGCAGCCAGATTCCCCCTTTTCTGGTCCCTGAACACCTTCACATCTAGTGATGCCTCAGTGTACAAACTGAAATCCATCATAGTATCAACCAATTGTATTGAAATGCAGATATAAAAGTATATAAGGAAAAAAATTGCCACATAATTATACACATCACATCTTTATACAACAAATAACATGATCTTCTATGAGTTTAGTAACCCATCTGATTTGGAGCTATGAGGATCTTTTTTTTTTTTTTTTTGGTTGCGTCGGGTCTTAGTTGCGGCAGGCAGTCTCCTTCGTTGCAGCAGGTGGGCTCCTTAGTTGCGTCATGCATGTGGGATCTAGTTCCCTGACCGGGGATCGAACCCAGACCCCCTGCATTGGGAGCGTGGAGTCTTAACCACTGGGCCACCAGGGAAGTCCTGCTATGAGGATCTTAAACCTTATTTCAAGACATCTTCAAGAACTGAACGCTGATAGGAGAATGTGGTTTCTATTGGTGGCCAAGCCATAGATCCTGTCCATTCTATCCTCTTTGTCTCGTCCACATTCCCTTGGAGGCCGGTCACGATGATGATGTCCATTCTTCCCCATCGAAACTCACAGATGCCCTGAGCCCCACGTAGGGCATCCCCAGGGGTCCAGGGCACACACAACTCTTCCCTCACGCCCTTACATTTGAACTTTTTTTTGCTTTTGCAAAACCTGACTGCACCATGAAAATTTCTTCCATTTCATGGCCTGTCCCATGTTCCACTCTCTTTTCAAAGACTGCAGTTTCTTATCGTGATTCCCTTTTTCACATAACCATCTTTCTCTCATGTATGATGGGGTCTGTGGAATGGCCCACATTTGTCTTGCTTTGGGAGCAGTAGATCACTTCTTGGTCTACTTCACTGTTCTTTGTCCCCATTGAAGGGTTCTTTTCATCAGCAATATGGCTAAGTCCCATTCTCTGTTTTCTTTTGTGTGTGTGTGTTTTCTTTTTCTTTTTTTTCCCCCCTCTTTCAGTAAGTCTTTTTTTTTTATTTATTGGAATTTAGTTGCTTTACACTGTTGTGTTAGTTTCTGCTGTACAGCAAAGTGAATCAGCTATGCATATACATCTATCCCCTCTTTTTTGGATTCCCTTCCCATTTAGGTCACCAGAGAGCACCGAGTAGAGTTCCCTGTGCTATACAGTAGGTTCTCATTAGTTATCTATTTTATACATAGTAGTGTATATATGTCCATCCCAATCTCTCAATTTATCCCAGCTCCCTGCCTTTCCCCCCGGGTAAGTCCTATTCTCTTGATAGATGTGGACATATTAAAAGTTTCTGAACTTGAAATTACCAACTTTATCACTCTCCATAACTCCCCTTAGAGGAAGATGGGTTGGTTGCAGACCAGGAGGTCTTGTGGGAGAGGGAATGCATCTGAGGATGTATATCTGGAGCTACTTATCAACCTGAGCACCTCTGTGATCTGTTTGTGTCTCTCTGGGGCCTGAGAATATCAAGGAGGTAGGATGTGGGAGCCCAGGGTGGGAGCAGATCTCAAGACTGCAGGGAGACTGTGAGATGGTGATGGACCCTAACCCCCTGATTTGTTGACTTTCCATGGTGGGTCAGCCTCTGCTGTCTCATTAGAGACATGACAAGCCTTCCATGTCTTGGATTTCTGCCAATATTTGGAAGACTTGGTCAAAGTGATGTCAGCTCTTGAACAGGAGGAGCCATACATCCCCTCTGAGGACCGGCTGGACCTGGGCTAATGGTGGGAAGATGCTGGTGGAGCAGTCCAGGAGGAACTTTCTAGTCTGAGCAGAGATGGGAGGCTGGCATCCAGTGCTGGGTATCTCTGCCCCTGTGATTCCTCCGCTGCAGACATCTTCATCTTCTTAATTCCTAGTGAAGCTAGGTGATGTTGGAAGACAGAGAAGTAAAAAGAGCCCCATTTCTGTGCTTTTTGCCGCAGTGTGGTGGTTTTAGCTCATGAGGAAGTCTAGAGGGTTAGGTCAGGAGGAGATCTAGAGGGAAGGTCAGGAGGAGGTCTAGTGGGAAGGTCAGGAGGAGATCTGAATGGGAAGGTCATGAGGAGATCTAGAGGGAAGGTCAGGAGGAGGTCCAGTTGGGAAGGTCAGGATGAGGTCTAGTGGGAAGGTCAGGATGAGATCTGAATGGGAAGGTCAGGAGTAGGTCTAGTGGGAAGGTCAGGAGGAGGTCTAGTGGGAAGGTCAGGAGGAGGTCTAGTGGGAAGGTCAGGAGGAGGTCTGAATGGGAAGGTCAGGAGGAGGTCTAGTGGGAAGGTCAGGAGGAGGTCTGAATGGGAAGGTCAGGAGGAGGTCTAGTGGGAAGGTCAGGAGGAGGTCTGAATGGGAAGGTCCAGAGGAGGTCCAGTTGGGAAGGTGAGGATGAGGTCTGAATGGGAAGGTCAGGAGGAGGTCTAGTGGGAGGGTCAGGATGAGGTCTAGTGTGAAGGTCAGGATGAGGTCTGAATGGGAAGGTCAGGAGGAGGTCTAGTGGGAGGGTCAGGATGAGGTCTAGTGTGAAGGTCAGGATGAGGTCTGAATGGGAAGGTCAGGAGGAGGTCTAGTGGGAAGGTCAGGAGGAGGTCTAGTGGGAAGGTCAGGAGGAGGTCTGAATGGGAAGGTCAGGAGGAGGTCTGAATGGGAAGGTCAGGAGGAGGTCTGAATGGGAAGGTCAGGAGGAGGTCTGAATGGGAAGGTCAGGAGGAGGTCTGAATGGGAAGGTCAGGAGGAGGTCTAGTGGGAAGGTCAGGAGGAGGTCTGAATGGGAAGGTCAGGAGGAGGTCCAGTTGGGAAGGTGAGGAGGAGGTCTGGTTGGGAAGGTGAGGAGGAGGTCTAGTGGGAAGGTCAGGAGGAGGTCTAGCTGGGTGATGAGTATATACCGCAGACACGGGCACTGAGCATATGTGAGCAAGCCTGGGTACCCATGCATTTGAGGGCTGGAGCACTGACTGATATCACCTCCTTTAGGTGATGCTTCTTGAGCATCAGGGATGGTATCCGTCAGCACCAAATTTCTACTCCTCTCGAGTTAAACAGAGAGTAGACCGCATGTCCTCACCCACCTGTGTCTCCTTTCCCACTAACGTTCTGATGTCCCTGTTTGAACTTTCCCCGAGGGACACAGGTCTGACCCTACCTGTCAATCCAGTCATGTAGGGAGTCTTACTGCCTCGGTGTGTCTTTGAGGGGATAGTTGAATATATCCTGAGAGGGACAGTTTTTCTTCTTACATGACAGCTGGAGACAAGGTCACTTAATGAAACATTATCATTGGTCACAATGCATTTTTCTACTAAACACAGATTAAGAGATGGGTTTAATCAATTCCACACTCTCAGTCCCGAAGCCATGAATATTTAAAGAATAATCAATTACTTGCTGAAGAATTGAAATGATAATCTGGGTCCGAGTCCAGCCCATTAGTGTTGCTAAGAATGCATGAATTATTCAGTTTCCCATCTGTTCACAGTATCTTAGTTCCTACCGTTTCAAAATACTATTTTGGTGGAGGATCCTTCTTTTTTCATAATTCTTAATAAACGGTCATCTAAGGTTTAGACCAGGGGTTGGTACGTTTTTTTCTGCTATAGGCTGGATGATAAAGATGATCGTAGGTCTCTCATGATGATCAGCTCTGCCCTTACAGCAGGAAAGCAGCAATGGCCAATACTTAAAGTTCATGGCTGTTTTCCAATAAAACTTATTTTTTTATATCAAGCGATGGGCCAGATTTGGCCCCAGGTCCGTAGCGTGCTGGCCCTAATTTGGGTTCAGTATCTTTTTTTTTTTTTAAACAAGTGGCAGTTCTGTTGCTTCTTGCAGATCTTTACAATCTGGTGGCCAGGGTGCTGTCTTCAGGGGGCGGACCTGGATATGAGAGGTTGTCCTTCCCACTCGACTTGGTGCCCCTGAAACCCTGCACCGCAGCACGTATAAAACCTAACCCCTGCCGCACGAAGGTTGAGGGGAAGGCAGACCCACTGCGTTTGAGCCCTGCTTCTGTCGTGGCGGAGTGTTTCCTGATCTGCAGCCATCACTCGGAGATGTATGGGCAATGTTGGCAGCTGTGTAGGGTCAAGCATCCCATATCCAGCCCATAGGAGGCAGCTGCTGAAGATGACCTTCGCCCCCAAGGTGCCTGTCCATCCCTCCCATACAATCCAGCCCTGACTGCCTGAATATTTTTTTCTTTGATTTCTTTTTAATTTTTTAAATTTCTGTTTTCTGTTGGCGCATAGTTGATTTACAGTGTTGTGTTACTTTCAGGTGTACGGCAAAGTGGATCAGTTACACGTGTACATATATCCACTCTTTTTTAGATTCTTTTCCCATAGAGGTCATTACAGAGTACTGAGTAGAGTTCCCTGTGCTCTACAGTAGGTCCTTGTTGGTTATCTATTTTATATCTAGCTGTGTGTATAAGTCAATCCCAAACTCCAAATTTATCGCTCGCCCCTGGTAACCACAGGTTCGTTCTCTAAGTCTGTGAGTCTGATTCTGTTTTGTAAATAAGTTCATAGGTATCATGTTTGTTTAGATTCCGCATAGAGCCGATATCATATGATATTTGCCTGATTGCCTGAACGTGGAGCGAGCTGCCCGTCGGGGGGCGCTGCTGGCCATGGCCAGTTTGTCCTGCCGTTCCGTCGCTTCTCCCCGACCCACCCTCAGCTTTCTTTCTTTCTCTGGACACTTATGTCTTTCTGACTTCATTTGAGCTTCTGCTACGCCAGCCCTTGATGCCAAGATGGTCTCAGGCTGGAAGTAGCCCAGCAGCAGATGGTGTTTTAATGTTTAAAAATTGCACAAGTTTCAGAAACAAACTCATACATGTCTGCAGCCCTCACTTACCCATGAATTCTTTTTTTTTTTTTTTTTTTTTTTTGGTCTTTGATGCCCGGAACATTTAGGGATGGAAGACATGCCTTCTTTCCCATCCTGCCCCTGCACTCCCGCAGTGCAGGAAGCCTCTCCCAGCAAAAACACGTAATAGCCGCATAATGTTTATTTCTTGAAGGAGCTGGAGGTGCAAATGACTTTTGCAGCTGCATCTTCTTGATGTCTGCAGCTTTGAACGTCTCCGAGGCGGTGACAGTTTCTATATTCCTTTTCGTTCACCCCCAGAGATGTCCTTTGCCACGTTTATCTTCAGCAGGAGGCATTTCTGATTCCCCCTGGGTTCACCACTTCTCCTCTCTTACATGTTTGTTACAGATAAACCCGTTGCTGTAAACATTTTTTTTGTTTGTTTTGTTTTGGAAAGGGCATTGCCTGGATTCATTTGGGGACACCTGTCAGTGACACAGAGCACACAATACAGAGGAAAAGAGTAGGGAATACTATTAGAGTGTGTAAATGAAACCACGGGTACGTAAACAGCATGCAGAAATGCTTGATAAGAGGATTCCTTGGCAGTGTACTTTCACGGAGACCTCGGTAGGCTTTGACCCGAGAGAACCAGCATCTTGCCAGCGGGGGGGCTGGCTGCAGGTGGGAGGGTGACATGGGCTGGACTTGCCCCTCCCAGGCCCCTCAGCGGTGTCCTCACGCCCCCCGTTGGTTCTCTGGGCGTCAGGGCTCCACGCCCACCGCTGTGTTCACAGGTGCCAGCTCTGGCCTCCCTGCTGAAGGTCTCCTGTGACTCAGCCCCCAGGGAGTGGGCAGGTGGGGCTTCTCCTGCACAGGGTCAGAGACGCTGCTCGAGGCCGGCTCCTTAATAGGGGATCCTGTCTGGGAAGCAAGCTGTCCTGGCTTCTCCCCACCCTGAGCAGCAGCTACATCAGGCCCCCCCTTAAAATGAGGGCCGTCTGCGCACAGACGTAGGGAAAAGCAGCCCCCCTGCCGTTCCGGCTCTACCCTCGTGGTCAACACAGATTCACCCACTCAGGCATTGACGAAACCTCATTCACTTTCTTTCGCCCCAGATTCCAACTGGAGCACCCATATCCCACACAAAAGACCCATCGCCACCCTTCTAAGCGAACGTTCCCAGAATCGCACCCGCTGATTTTCCGGAGTCACGGGTAACGGGAGGAGACATCTCGAGCTCATGGTGGGAATGTCCCGCGATGGTTTTTTTTTTTTTTTTTGGCCGTGCCACGCGGCTTGTGGGATCTTAGTTCCCCGACCAGGGATTGAACCCAGACCCTCGGCAGTGAAAGCGCAGAGTCCTAACCACTGGACCGCCTGGGAAGTCCCCCGCGATGGTTTTTATAGCTCAAGCCACTGTGAACAGAGTGGTCGCCTGGACCAAAAGTCTCTCGAAAGTTCTATGTCTGGTCTGACATTTCTGCTGACAGTTTCATGCTTATGCTGTTGGTGTCCCCGTGGTCCTGATGCCACTAGGTGCTTCGTGTCCCTGGAATCACTGAAAAGTAAGATGTCCCAGAAATGCATCCTTTTGACCAATCCACCTAAAGAAAATGCGTCTTCAATGGATACGCTGAATCCGCTACAGTTGCTCCGATGGCAAAACTCAACGCCAGGACGGAAGGAGACACTTAGCGTGTTGTAGGGCTGTGTTTACTGTCTCAAGAAAACATCGTTTCACGTGGGGTAGTTTCCTTACCCTGAATTGTATCTTTTCTTTTCCTTGTAGGTGGAAATAACCAGGGCAAAGCCGAAGAAGCTGTGAGGAAGATAAAAGAGGAAACCCTCAATGACAAAGGTACTGTACTGCCTGGTGGACAGATGGCTCTTCTGCTTGGTCTGGGGGCTGCAGACCCTGGCGTGGGCTCAGGGACCCGGATGGTGGAAGTGGCTTTGGGCAGCGATGTGTCTGATTCTTGGGCTTTTCTTCGGGGGGCTTTTGTCCTCCTTGGGGAGTGGAAGGTGGCAAGATTGCGATTCTTGAGAGACACATGAAAACCCCGGATGGACGGGTAAGCCTCATCTGTCCCTTTGTGTCAAGACTCCCACGCGTGGTTGTTCAAGGTGACCGTCCGGCCCTCTGTCCAAGGCTGGGTCGTGTTGACATTCCCAATGTCTCCCCTGCCCTCGTGGCAGGATGCCTTTGATCTTTTTTCTTTTTCTTTTTTTTTTTTTAACTTGGGGTAGAGTTGTTTTACAATGTTGTGTTAGTTTCTACGGTACCGCGAAGGGGAGTTCCCTGTGCTATAAGGCAGGTTCTCATTAGGTATCTACTAGGATGCCTTTGATCTTGAGACAGAGCCCAGAGGGGCCTCCGCAGCTCTCCTGCAACACCAGGCAGCTCTTGCAGACAGAGGCGCTGCTTCCCTCTCTCACCTGCCCAGGGGCAGAAGTGGTCCACTGTTGTGACAGCCGATCGTGAACCCCCATCCCCAGTTTGCAGTGGCTCAGGGGGCCGCTCTCTCCAGCGCCTTGGTTTCCACCCAGCGTGTATTTCCCGGGCCTCTAGCAGTAGCAACCCCGGGGGCAGGTGGTTAGAAGTGCCGATTTCCAGCCCTGAGCCTGGGAACCTCTGCAGGCGGGGCCGGGAACCTGCATTTCCCCACGTCCTCCCCGGGGATCCCCCTGCCCCCTCACGTTTAAGAATCGCTGCTGTCGTGACTGCGTGAAACCATAATTTCCAGAGCAAAAGAGGAGTCTCGTGGGAAACCGCCAAAGCGTGGGCTTCTTTTCATGACTTGAAAAACCGTTGGAAAGAATGAAACAATAATTCGCCCAAACCCGCTCGTGTTACAGGCCTAACCAGTCAAGGTGCCAAGGTTCATCTGGGGCTACGTGTGCTTCTTTAAAACGTTTAAGAGCTTCATGTGTTCTGACAGAGCTGTAATCCGTAGCCCTGATTTATGGGAGGAAAGAACGTTCTAAAACATCTTTAGACAATTTCCTGGTGGCATCAGCCTTGTACGCTGCGATTCACAGTTTGTGCGGAAAGCTCACAGATTAAAGGGAAAACGCTTCGGTAGCAGCTCTGTGCTGGAGGGGAGGCCTCCAGGGCCTGCGGTGGGCAGGGCGGTGATTCCTAATCACCCAGGACGGTGGTGTCACGCCCCTCTGGTCAAGGCTGGTGACAGAGCCTCGGCTGTGTCTGCTCCTGTGTCTTCATTTCTAGCAAGTGACACCAAGTAGATCCATGAAATTTGCATCTGGGAGAAGTAGCCGCCGGGGCAGGCGGTCAGTCAGGTGCACACCGACAGCAGAGAGAGCCCAGGGGGCTGCACAAGCCCCAAACCCCAGCCTGCCTGCACCCCACTTCCTGGCAGCACCCCCTCCCCGCCGGGCATCCGAGTTTATGGAAAGGGCGAGGCTGGGCGTCCTTGGTGGGCAGCGGCCCTGCGCTGGTCCTTGTGTTGCTTGGAGCACGACCCTTGCCCAGAAGCTGGCAGCGCTCAGGGAAGCTCAGGTTCCCCCTGGCCTGGGAGGGGACATGGGGGCCAGGGAGGGGTCTGGACACAAGCTGAGTGACCCCTGAGGTCTGCAGCAGGGCTATGATCTGAGCCAGGGGGAGCGTGGCCACTCCCACGGGGGCTGGTCCAGTGAGGGAGTGAACCCTTGAGTACACACGCACACGCACACGCACCTTTGAAAATTCCTCTTCGGTGCATTGAACCAAACATGAAAGCAGCGCTGTCTGTATTTTACACCAGAAGCCTGGCACTTGGCAGTCGGTCCGTGGGCAGCACAGCCTGTGCACGCCTGGAGCGGCCGCCGTGAGACAGGTGGGAGATGCTGAGACCTGGCCAGAGGAGGGGGGTTTGGTGGTGCTCCTCGAGCTGACGTTGCTGAATTCGCATCCAGCCTCGGGATTCCCCCAAGCCAAGGTCCGGCCAGTCCCAGGGGAAGAGGGGCACTCCCTGTGCCGGGGACCCGCTGCGCGAGGGCAGGGCCGGTGGGGACCTGGGTCTCCCTGTGCATCGGTGGCCGTCGGTCGGCCCTCACCCTTCCTCTTGGCTTAGCTCCCTGCAGACTCGGCCGGACCCGGTCTGGGTCGGAATGCTGTCTGGAGTGGAACCCACCGCCCTGCAGAGGTGCCTCTGTCCAGACCAGCCGCCCTGCTGCAGCCTCTGAGGGTGTTGTCCACACAACCCCCGGCTTCCCACTTGGCCAGGGGGAGCCCCACCTGTTCCTCGCTCATGGCTCTTCCGTCATCCTCTGGATTCTCCTCTTTTTTTTTTGGAGCAAATCAGCAGATAGCCTGAGACTCGCAGATGACTGTCGAGAACACAATTATTTCTTTTCTCTTTGAAGTTTTGATTGGGGTATAGTTGCTTTACAGTGTTGTGTTAGTTTCTTCCGTACAGCAGAGTGACTCAGTTATACAGAATACATGTACCTGTTCTTTTTCAGGTTCTTTTCCCATATAGGTCATTACAGAGTGTTGAGGAGAGTTCCCTAGCACAATTATTTCTAAATGCCGAATTTCTCTGTAGTCTACCTCCCCCTTCATCTCTGTACTGACCCTTTTTCCTTAGTTCCTCGTTGAATGCTTTACGTGCTGTACTTTCTGCCTTTGACATCACGGTCAGTTGAGGTCATATTTGGGGCTGGGATGGAAGGACACCTGCGTATCCGTGTATGACTAGTTCGGCTTTCAGAAGGATGTATTTGTGAGTGTGGTCAGGAATCAAGGGGATGTTGGTCATTTCCCAGCCTAGAGATTTCCAGGGAAGAGACTTTTCATACCTTATCACCTTGCATCCATGGTACCGAAACCTTTATTGCTCTTGAGTAATTACGTGCTGATGCAAGCTCTCTTATTTGGAGCAAATAGTCTTGCTAATTTACCAAAAAAAAAAAAAAAAAAAACCCACCCCCAAATACCAATAAAAACCCGAACACCACAAAAACAAACAGCAAAATGGCATAACAATGTTCAAATGAACCCAAATGGAAATAGATAATTTAAATACTTTTAAAAGGACTCCAGGCAGGTAAACTTTGCTTTGCCCATTTCACAGTGAAGCACACAACCCACGAGGGAATTCCTTAGTCCCAAATCCTGGGAAATGTGGTGTCCTTTTTTTTTTTTTTTTTTTTTTAAGAGTTTCACTTAATTTTTATTTATTTATTTATTTTATTTTTGGCTGTGTTGGGTCTTCGTTTCTGTGTGAGGGCTTTCTCTAGTTGCGGCAAGCGGGGGCCACTCTTCATCGCGGTGCGCGGGCCTCTCACTATCGCGGCCTCTCTTGTTGCGGAGCACAGGCTCCAGACGCGCAGGCTCAGTAGTTGTGGCTCACGGGCCTAGTTGCTCCGTGGCATGTGGGATCTTCCCAGACCAGGGCTCGAACCCGTGTCCCCTGCATTGGCAGGCAGATTCTTAACCACTGCGCCACTAGGGAAGCCCTGTTCTTTGTTTTTAAAAGGAGAAAGGCATCCCTTGCTTTGTGTCACTGTTCCACACTTTTCCACTGTCACCAGTGTCGTCCTGGACAATTTTACACCTTTCCTAACGTCATTCTTTTTAAAAAATTTTTAAATTAAAGTATATCGTGTTAGTTTCAGGTGTACAGCACAGTGATTCAGTTATACATGTACATAGATTCCTTTTCAGATTCTTCTCCTTTCTCTGTTATTACAGAATATTGAGCAGAGTTCTCTGTGCTCTACAGTAGGTCCTTATTAGTTATGTATTTTGTATATAGTGGTGTATCTGTGTTAATCCCAGACTCGTAATTTATCCCTGCCCCCCACCTTTCCCCTTTGGTGACCATAAGTTTGTTTTCCATGTCTGTGACTCTGTTTTGTAAATAAGTTCATTTGTATCATTTTTTAAAAAAGATTTGTTTATTACTTATTTATTTATTTTTGGCTGCTTCGGGTCTGAGTTGCAGCACGCAGGCTCTTTGTTGTGGCGCATGGGCTTCTCTCTAGTTGTGGCGCATGGGATTTCTCTTCTCTAGTTGTGGCGTGTGGGCTCTGTATTTTGTGGCACGTGGGCTCTCTAGTTGAGGCGTGCGAGCTCAGTAGTTGCGGCGTGCGGGCTTAGTTGTCCCGTGGCATGTGGGGTCTTAGTTCCCCTGACCAGGGATCGAACCCACGTCCCCTGCATTGTAAGGTGGATTCTTTACCACTGGACCACCACGGAAGTCCCTGTATCATTTTTTATTGACGTATAGTTGATTTACAATGTCATGTTAGTTTCAGGTATACAGCACAGTGATTCAGTTTTATACATATATTCCTTTTCAGATTGTTTTCCCATATAGGGTATTACGAGATACTGAGTAGAGTTCCCTGGGCTGTTCAGTAGGTCCTCGTTGGTTGTCTATTTTATATAGAGTAGTGTGTATATGTCAATCCCAATCGCCTAATTTATCCCTTCCCCCCTCTTTCCCATGGTAACCATAAGTTTGTTTCCTATGTCTGTGACTCTATTTCTGTTTTGTAAATAAGTTCATTTGTACCATTTTTTAGATTCCACATACAAGCAATATCATATAATATTTGTCTTTCTCTGTCTGACCTACTTCACTTAGTATGATAATCTCCAGGCCCATCCATGCTGCTGCAAACAACATTATTTCATTCTTTTTTATGGCTGAGTAGTATTCCATTGTATATATGTACCACATCTTCTTTATCCATTCATCTATTGATGGATGCTTAGGTTGCTTCCATGTCCTGGCTATTTGTAAATAGTGCTGCTGTGAACATTGGGGTGCATGTATCTTTTCAAATTATGGTTTCCTCCTATCTTTTTTTTTTTTTTTTTTTTAAACATCTTTATTGAAGTATAATTGCCTTACAATAGTGTGTTAGCTTCTGCTTTATAACAAAGTGAATCAGTTATACATATACAATATGTTCCCATTTCTCTTCCCTCTTGCATCTCCCTCCCTCCCACCCTCCCCATCCCACCCCTCTAGGTGGTCACAAAGCACCGAGCTGATCTCCCTGGGCTATGCGGCTGCTTCCCATTAGCTATCTATTTTACATTTGGTAGTGTATATATGTCCATGACACTCTCTTACCCTGTCACATCTCACCCCACCCCCTCCCCATATCCTCAAGTCCATTCTCTAGTAGGTCTGTGTCTTTATTCCCGTCTTGCCACTAGGTTCTTCATGGCCTTTTTTTTTTTTTTTTTCCTTAGATTCCGTATATATGTGTTAGCATACTGTATTTGTTTTTCTCTTTCTGACTTACTTCACTCTGTATGACAGACTCTAACTCCATCCACCTCATTACAAATACCTCCATTTCATTTCTTTTTATGGCTGAGTAATATTCCATTGTATATATGTACCACATCTTCTTTATCCATTCCTTATTTATTTATTTATTTTTGGCTGTGTTGGGTCTTCATTGCTGTGCGCGGGCTTTCTCTAGTTGCAGTGAGCGGGGGCTACTCTTCGTTGTGGTGTGTGGGCTTCTCACCGTCGCGGCTTCTCTTGTTGCGGAGCATGGGCTCTAGGCGTGCAGGCTTCAGTAGTTGTGGCATGTGGGCTCAGTAGTTGTGGCTTGCAGGCTCTAGAGCTCAAGCTCTGTAGTTGTGGCGCACGGGCCCAGCTGCTCTGCGGCATGTCGGATCTTCCAGGGCCAGGGCTCGAACTCGTGTCTCCTGCATTGGCAGGTGGATTCTTAACCACTGCGCCACCAAGGAAGCCCTCTCCTATCTTTTTGATTTAACTTAAAATGGCCCTTATTGACAGTTTCCTGTTTCCTACAGGCGTCCTTTTCTTTCCCTCTTTCAATTTTTTTTAATTGAAGTTCAGTTGATGTACAATATTATATATTTCATGTGTACAGTATACTGATTCGCAACTGTAAAGGTTGTACTCCATTTATAGTTATGCAAAAATATTGGCTATATTCCCTGTGTTCTACAACATAACCTTGTAGCTTATTTATTTTATACATAGTAGTTTGTACCTCTTAATTCCCTACCCCTATCTTGTCCCTCCCCCCTTCCGTCTCCCCACTGGTGACTACTAGTTTGTTCTGTGTATCTGTGAGTCTGCTTCTGTTTTGTTATATTCACTAGCTTGCTGTATTTTTTAGATTCCACATATAAGTGAGATCATAGACTATTTGTCTCTGTCTGACTTACTTCATTTAGCATAATGCCCTCCAAGTCCATCCATGTTGCTGCCAAGGGCATGATTTCATTCTTTTTTATGGCTGACTAGTATCCCATTGTGTGTATATGTACCACATCTTCTTTATCCATTCATCTGTCTGTGGACACTTAGGTTGCTTCCATGTCTTGGCTGGTGTAAACGGTGCCGGTATGAACTTTGGGGTGTGTGTATCTTTTCGAATTATGGTTTTGTCTGGGTATATGCCCAGGAGTGGGATTGCTGGATCATATGGTAGCTCTCTTTTTACTTTTAAGGAACCTCCATCCTGTTCTCCGGAGTGGCTGCACCAACTTAACATTCCCACTGACAGTGTAGGGGGGTTCCCTTTTCTCCATGCCCTCTCCAGCATTTGTTATCTGTGGTCTTTTTGATGATGGCCATTCTGACAGTTGTGACATGATGGTGAATGATTTAATAAGTGAATTTTGAAAAAAATGGACTTTTAATTTTGGAACAGTTCTAGATTACAGAAGAGTTGTGAAGGTTCCTGAGTTCCCACATACCCTATGCCTAGTTCTCTCCATCATTAATGTCTTATATTAAGTTCGTGTCTCACAGTGAAAGCACCTTATTGGTCTATGATCCCTGACTAAAGACCTTATGTTTTTTCCGAATTTCCTTAGTTTTTACCTAATGTCTTTCTTCCGTCCCAGGATCCCATACAGGATGCTACGGTAATATCTAGTTGTCCCATCTCTTTAGGTTCCTCTTGGCTGTGATCATTTCTTAGACTCTCCATGTTTTTTGATGACCTTGACAGTTTTGCAGTGTGCTGGCCAGGAATTCTGTGGTATGTCCCCCTTTCATCTTTAACTTGGTGTCCTGAGGTAGCCAGTGAGCAGGCATGCCTGGATAGACAGACACTAGACAGGTGTTCATACAGACAGATGATTTCCTGTGGGCAATTAGAAGGTTTAACCATGCCTGGAGAAAACCATAATTTGAAAAGTTACATGCGCCCCAATGTTCATTGTAGCGCTATTTATATACAATAGCCAAGACATGGAAACAACCTAAGTGTCCATCAACAGGTAAATGGATAAAGAAGATGTGGTACATATATACAATGGAATACTACTCAGCCATAAAAAAAGAATGAAATCATGCCATTGGCAGCAACCTGGATGGACCTAGAGATTTTCATACAAAGTGAAGTAAGCCAGACAGAGACAGACATATATCATACGATAGCACTTATACGTGGAATCTGAAATATGATGTAAATGAACTTATTTACAAAACAGAAACTGACTCACAGACATAGAAAACAAACTTATGGTTACCAAAGGGGAAAGGGGGGAGGGATAAATTAGGAGTTTGGGATTAACATATACACATTCCTATATATAAAATAGATAACCAACAAGGACCCACTGTAGAGCACAGGGAACTCTACTGAATATCTCATAATAACCTATCATGGGAAAAGAATTTGAAAAAGAATAGATGCATGTGTATGTATAACTGAATCGCTTTGCTGTAGCCCTGAAACCAACACAACATTGTAAATCAACTCTACTGCAATTAAAACAAAATGGCGTTCGGCGAGTCAATTCTATTAACAAAGGAAAAAAAAAAGAAAGTTTAGAAGGTCATCATGTCTTTTCTGAAGGCACGAAGGCGCACCACAGCCCTTTGTGAACATTTAGTCTTATCACTGCTCACCCCGTGTTCTACCTGTGAAGGGCTCTTCATTTCTCAGGCTCGGGAATGATTAATGTTAACCTTTGGAAGCACCATCAAGGTGACTTCCATGAGAGAGGGGATTGTCTGCCTAGTTTCCTTAGCTTGTCTACAAATACTTACAGGAATAATAATAGAAGAAAAAAAACCACGGGGAAGAATTTTCATTCTCAGCGTGCGTCCAAAGTTCTATTTCCCCCACCAATAATTTATGCAATATTTTCACTCCCTCCTGCATTGTCCTGTTATCCTGTTCCGTGTTTTCTCCTCTTTTCATCTGTGGGGAGGAATCATCGCCGAGGAAATTCATTTTGACCGTTCCCTTCTAACACACCTCAAGACGCTCCGTGCTTTTAAACTTGGTAATTAGAGAACCTGCTCGCGTGACCGTCTCTAAAAGTGATTCTGGAAATGTTACTTCCATGATATTTTTCCCCCTGGGGGAAATGAAGTAGTCTTTAGTTGTTATAGAAGATAAACATATGGTAAGAAAGGTTTTTTGAAAAAATAAAACTTGAAGGATTATGTAATGATATTTCAAATGCTTACATGAGACCCAGAGGTTAACGTTTCCTGGAGGGGGGCTTCTCCTTCAGTGAAAAGGACGTTGCCTCTGAAATTGTTGTCACGATTCTGATGAGAACAGTGGCCCAGCTCTGCACACATCTGTGGTCCTCTCCGTGTTATTATCTCTGTGATGCGTGGTCTGGGGTGTGCAGAGCCCATGACGTTAGCATGTTAGAAATCGCGTAGATCCACTTTCTAACAGATACTTGGAGGCTCCATAAGGTACTGTAGTGCCTTGAAGATAAATATTTATTTTCACTTATCGCAGGTTTTGTTTTAAAACCTTTTCCTGAAGAGGAAAGTTTCACTCTCTCCTCAGAGCAGGGTGGGAGATTCACATGGTCCTAAGTGTTTGCAGGTAGCATTATTCCGCCTTCATTTGTGAGAGCTATTTTCCACGCACGTAGAGTTCTGGGTTGAAAACACTGCCCTACCCCCAGGATATTAAAGTTGTTGTGACCTGGACTTCTGGCCTTCGTTGTTTCAGATAGGAAATCAGCTATAATTATTATCATTATTTCCTGAATATAATGTGCCTTCTTTCCTCTTTTTTTTTTTTTTAACTTGTTTTCAGAATTTTGATAATATGCCTATGTGTGATCCCCTGTGTTTATCCTACTTGGGTTTAAAAGGCTCCCTGTAGCCGTGGGGTAGGAAGTTTTAATAAAATTTGAACAATTTTTAGCCAATATTTTTCAAATACTTTTTCTGCTTTGTTCTTTCCACCTTCATGTCGGTCCACAATTACACATATGGTAGATTACGTGACACTGTCTGACATTTCATTGAGCTCTGTTCATTTTATCCAACTTTCTTTTCTTCCTTTGTGCTTTAGCTTGGATGATTTCTATTGAACTATCTCAAGTTCACCAAATTGTTTTTCATTTGTGTGCAGTACACTTGTAATCCCATCCTTGGGTTTTTGTTTTCCTCAAAACTAACTGTATTTTTCAGTTTTAGGACCTCCATTTGGTTATTTTTAGTTTACACGTCTTTCCTGACATTCTTCCTTTCTTCACCCTTGACCTCCATCTTTTCTTGTAAATGCTTTAATTCATAATTGTTATCTTAAAGTTCTTGTCTCTTCATTCCAACAGCTGCATCATCTCTGGGTCTGTTTCTATTGATTTTTTTCCTTCTTGACAGCAGGTGACATTTTCCCATTTCTCTGCATGTCTAGTCATTTTTTTGTGTATTGGACATTGTGACTGATCCACTATAGAGATTTTGGGTTCTGTTATCTTCCTCTGAAGAATGTTGAGCTTTGTAGCGGCCAGTGATATCACTGGTGGGTTACCTTGGCTTCACGTCTTGTTATGATGAGTCTATTTCAGTTCTGCCCTTGGGCCTTGGATGGAGCTCTCAATCTTAAGATACGGAGCTCTCAATCTCAATCCTTTGTTCTAAGACGTAGCCCATCTCAGGATTCAGGTGAGACTCTGAGCTGTTCACTGAGCCCCTGCAACTTGGCAAGATGCAAATGTCATCCTGTCTCCCCAGCACCAGGCAGTGGCTGAAATTTCTCTGCTCACATCTTTCAACCTTCCAGCTGCAGTTTGCCCCTGAACTCCTTGGTGTCTTGCCGTGTTTCTGCAGTTCACTAGTCTGCTGAGGTTTCGATGGGATTTTCTACTCAGATTTTTCAGCTCCCGCCCCTGTGGCCTTTCATTTTGGATTGTGCCCCTCCATTCCAGCTGCCCTAGGGGCCCCAGACTCTGACCTTTGACTCCTCAGTCCAACCAATTGTCACTCTCTCTTGGAGGTCTGCATCTGTGCATGTTGAAATTTGAGAAGTACCCTCAGGGCACCCCCCCCCCCCAAAAAAAAGATAAATGAGAATGGTCTGTGGCAAACCAGAATGTGTAGCCCCTTTTTAATAAGCTACTGAAGTTAGAATAAAGAGCTTCAGCAAAACGGACAACCAAACCGCTTTTTGTTAGAAATGATGCTCATTAGAGTACACAGGTGCATCGTGTTGGATACTTTCCCTGTAGCGGGTATTGTTTTAAACGCTTTACGTGTATGGATTCACGTGGTCCTCTCCTAGGAAGGAGTTGTTATCACTATTCCCTTTTTACAAGTGAGGAAACCAGGGCACAAAGAGTTTCGGGAAGCCTCTTAACATCATGCAGTTAATAAGTGGAGAATTTGAATGTGAACTCAGAGTCCTGGAAGGAACCCAGAAATAGAGCGACCCTTGGAGACGGGGAGAGATGGAGAAGGCAGGGAAACAGAAAGAGAAAGGCGGGAGGAAAAAGACAGAAAACAGCTCAAGCATCTCAACAGACGGGAGTTGGGTGGGTGTGGATGGCCCAGGGTCTCGTAGGGACCCTGGCTTGTACATTGTAGTGTGTTCTGTCCCCAGGACAATCTGTTACACACACACATCTGTGTGCACGTGTGTGTGAGGTCATAGATGGCATTGCACGCTTCTGTCAGTGGGACACAGTGAAGGCAGGAGAAACATGGCGGGGTTATAACCCTTCCTGTTATTTTCATAGCGACAAGCACGCAGCAGAGGGAACCACATGTGCCCCAAGACCCCTGAGAGTACCCTGAGAGCTGGGCAGGGCTCTAGGGCCTCCACAGCCCATGGGAAGGGTATGGCTCCTTCAAATCCAGAACATGACCCCATGAGGAAGCAAGACCCCAGCTGCCACCCGGGTTGTATGTATATATCCATTATAGATATATATCCATTAACAAACTCTTCCTTTTCCAAGTTCTGTCTAGTTGGACGTCTTTCTCTGTTAATAAAGAGAAGTCCTTATTTTTATGGCTACGTACGCTTCTGTTGTCAAGATATCCCAGGGTATTTGCCTAATTTCTCATCAGTGGCTTGTGTTTCGTTATCCTGTGTGTTCGGTGCCCTTGTATTTGTATCTTAAACACTTACGTACCTTTCCCCCGATGCCTTCTGATACGTAGGATGAGGAGTCAAAGGCACTGAATGCAGGTTGCCAAACAGCTCTCCAGGAATGTGGCACTGATCACGGCCACCACGAGTGGACCACTTGCCCTTGTCCTCCGCTGTGTGTTTCCACGTAGAGCTATTCATCTGGGTGATGGTTTGGCCACTGGGTGAAGCCGTTTGGCCTGAAGGGGACTGGCAAGGATGTCGTGTGCCGAGGGATGCAGGATGCAGGTATTGCAGGGTCTTGGAGCTCCAGGTAGAGACATCTCTCTCTCTGGGTAATCAGGCCACCCATCTCCGTGTGTCCTGAGCTGACCTCCTTACCTGGAATTCACCTTCCAGGACTTGGCAGGTTACACTTTGGAGTTGATTCAGCCCTTTTCTTTCTCTAGCCTCATGTTTGCATCACTCCTCCGCCCGCCCGATGCCTGCAGATAAGCCTGGGCGTGGGCGGGGAGGGTGCAGCTCGGGGTTTTCAGGGCTTGGTATACTCCTTCCTTGGTCATTTGCCTAATCACCATCCCAGGCGTGGGCTTCTGCCCGTCAGACGCCCGCCCTGACTTGTCCTCAGGGCGTTCCTGTTTCGAGTACCTGATTGATGGCACCTTTTCACGCATCCACATTGGAGACGTGCTGAAGGGGAGCACAGGGCAACCGGTGATGGCATGCGTTTCCTAAATGTCCCGCCGCAGAGCTGGCTTCCCAGCGTAGGTTTTCCAGGGGTGGACCTGTCACTGGGAACCTCGCCCTATACAGCGCCCCTTCCCATTTGGAGCGAATGCCATGGATCACCTGCTTGTAAAATTAAACGTGAGAAGACGTTAAGATTCCTTTAGGGAAACGAGTCGTAAAAAGCCCTCTCGTCTGGAACGCACATTCTTTCTTTGTACCCAGTGGTGGTTTGAGGGGTCACCGTGCAGGATCTGCTCACCTGGCAGGTATGTCCAAACCCCTTTGTCTCTCTATGTTATTGTTATTTTTTAAATTGCTACACTTTAGTGTTTAGTACAGTTTTAAGTTTACAGAAAATTGAGGACAAAATACAGGGAATTCCCAATACCTGCCCCACAGTTTCATCTGTTATTAACATCTTGCACGAATACACGACATCTGTTACAACTGATGAACCAGTATGCACACATTACTAACTAAGGTCCATAGTTTACATTAGGGGTCACGCTCGGTGTTATACGTTCTATGGGTCTGGACAAATGTATAATGATGTGTATCCACCATTATCGTATCATGCAGAGTAGTTTCACTGCCCTAACACCCCTCTATGTTCTGCCTATTTATCCCTCCAACCCCTGGCAACCACTGATCCTTTTATTTTTTTACGTATTTTAATTTGTTTTTTTTTTTAGCACCGATCCTTTGACTGTCTCCACAGTTTTGCCTTTTCCAGAAAGTGATAGAGTTGGAATCACACAGTCTGTAGCCCTTTCAGATGGGCTTCTTTTACTCAGTCATATGCATTTAAGGTTCCTCCCTGTCTTTTCATGGCTTCAGAGCTCCTTTCTTTTTAGCACCGAATACCTATTTTTATAAAGGACAAAATTCCCCCTATACAGGATTTTAAATGCTTGTGGGCAAGCACGACCACCTACAGCGCTGGGCGGTAGGTGGGTGTACCCAAAGGAGAGGGAGTTGCAGGGTACAGCGTCTTCAGTTTTGGAAAACCGCAGCTGTTAGGTTACCCCCAGAGGAAGGTCAGGGTGAGGGTGAGGGTGAGAGGGAAGAGGTGGGCGGTGGTCCGATTGGACGGCCAGGACTTGGTACCTCCCCGCCTGGGTTGGAGGGCAGACTCACCCTGAGCCCGTCCCCAGTTCCTGAGTATCGAGCCGCTCTACCCGCCTGTGTTCCCAGCTGGATGCGTCTTCTGCCCTCTGAGGCTGTTTCCTCTCTCTCATCTTCCGTCGGGGGGCCTCACGGAGGCCACCCCTGCCCGCTGCCCGGCGGGAGCGCCCAGGGCTGGGGTTTGGAACAGCCGGGAGCGGCCGCATGACTGATAGCACATCATCAGCTTTGCAGATATGGCACTTGGGGGACCCTTTCCCGATTCCCCCCGCCCCCCCGTAACGGGGACGTGGCTTGTCTTACAGGTTAATTACCCAGAAACTGATAGGGTGGTTTTAGTCACGCATCCCTCGGGCAGGTTGTGTAACAAGAGATAATAAGTGTGGTTCAAAGACAAAAAAGAGCTCCACCTCCTGGCTGCTTTCTGGAAACGTTCTGTCTGTGAAACCGCGCCCGGGCGGTTGAGGGGCCGGTGAGGGGTCCCCAAAGGCCACGCCAAGCCTGTCCTGCGGGGACCTGCTCCTGCCGCAAAGACAGAGGGACCAGGTGCATCCGAGCCCAGGGCAGGAAAATGCGTCCCGACAGCTCTCGTGGCCACGGTCCAGCCCCAGGTGTGCTCGGCCCGCTCCTGCGCCTGTTCCGTGATGGGTCAACTGCCGTGGACGTGGCCGTAGCTTCAGCAGTGATGGCCAGGCGGAAACGGGGTGGTGGGGGTCTGTTGGCTCTGTTTCTCACACTCCGGACCCCCTCGTGCCTCCAGAGAGGGGACGTGGCCTGGGAGCTGCCCTTGAGAGCCTGTTGGCCATTTTTGTGTTTTGGGCAAAGCTGGGATCACGTCTGCTGGGTGGGGAGACGGGGCTTCCACCTGGCCTGGCCGGGAGGTGGGAGGGAACGTCCCAGGAAGACGCTGCTGCTTGTTCAGGGCAAGCTGAGGGCTGCGACCGCGACACCGGCCTCGTTCCCCACGACTAGCGATTGGCGGAAGCATCACCACCCATTTCTCAGGGAATGAGGACGGTGGCTCTGGAGCGCAGGCTCAGTAGTTGTGGCACGTGGGCTCAGTAGTTGTGGCGCACGGGCTTAGTGGCTCCGCGGCGTGTGCGATCTTCCCGGACCAGGGCTCGAACCCGTGTCCCCCGCGTTGGCAGGCGGATTCTTAACCACTGCGCCACCAGCGAAGTCCCAAGGAAGGGTATTCTGACACCTGCTACCACATGGGTGAATCTTGAGGTCGTGACGCTCAGTGAAAGAAGCCAGACGCAAAGGACAAATTCTGTAGGGTTCCACTTCTGCGAGGTCCCTGGAGGAGTGAGATTCATAACGACAGAAAGTAGGACGGAGGGTGTCAGGGGCTGGGGGGTGGGCAGGGGACGGGAAGTGAGTTTTTAATGGGGACAGAGTCTCAGTTGGGGATGGTGGAAAGTTTCTGGACCTGGATATGTTTTCGTAACCACCAGCCTCTTGCCTCTGGGGTCCCCGGGCTCATCCTGGTGACCTCTTTGAGTAGAACCAAGAATGACCCCCTAGGACTCGAACTCCGGTGTTGTCCACAAGACCTGACACCCCCAGCAGCCCTGGGAGGACGACCAGTCCCCGTGGAGCTGCCTCTGTCCTGTTGTCACGGCCACGGACTTCTTCGGGCGGGAGCCAGCACCTGTGCCGTGTAGCTGCCCCTGCAGGTAACAAGATTCAGGTTTCAGATTCGGGTTTCTCCAGACAGGTGTCCTCTGTGACTCAGCCCAACCCCTAGGCCGGCCCCTTTGCACGTCCCGGGTCTGGCTGAGGTCCCAGAGGTGGGGGCCCCGTCCTCTCACCCCCAGCATTTCCTCTGCGAGCGTCTACACTTGGGGTTCTGCCCATTTCCCATCCGTTCGTCTATAACCTTGGTGCCTCAGCTGATAGGTGGCAGGAGCCCCCTTTTAACCTTTAATGCTTCTGATTCAAAATGCAATTTCCAAAGGCCCAAACTCACATTAATTTTCGAAAGCTCCCCTTGTGAAGCATGTCGACAGGGGATTCATAGCCAGTAACAAAATATTTTATATTTGAAATGGAAATGCAAGGCGTCACAATCTCTGGGATACAGCCAAAATATGAAGAGAATTTATGTTGCTCTAGGCTCTTGTATGAAATGAAAAAAAACAAAATTATGACTGGGCACCCAGGGAGTGAAGTAAAAATTAGGAAGCACGAATATGAACGTAATCACAGTGCGCAGAAATAAAGCACCAAGTGGAAAGAGCAGAGAAGCCACAAACAAAATCAATAATAGTTTCCTTCAAAAAATAATGAGTGGATAATCACCCACCAAACAATTATTCATCTTTCATCTCACAAGATGCAGGAACAAATTAGTATTGCCTTGGAATGAGAAAGAGAAAATATCACCCAATAAAAATATGATTTACGTTTGGACAAAAAGGAATTTATTCTTGACTCTGGGCAATACTATTTGATTACCTGTTACAAAAGGATGTCTCATTCCTCAAAATTGGATTTTCCCAGATTGGTGCAAATAGAATTGGAGATCATGCACAGATCAGCAACATGTTGAAAGACCAAAAGTCACAACTCTCCCCCAAAAGGCTGCTGCCTGTAGTGAAGTTCCTAAGTACTCTTTCCAAACCTCCAAGGGTGATGTAGATCAAGGGTCTGCAAATTTCAGACCCTGAGCTAAATCTGGCCCTCTGCCTTTTTTTGGCAAATAAAGTTTTTTTGAAACACCCACACCCATTCATTTACTTACTGTCTGTAGCTGTGTTTGCCCGAGGTCAACAGAGTGAAGAATTGCAACAGAGACTGTATGGCCCACAAAGCCAAAAGTATTTACTCCTTGGCCCTCTGTGCAAAACGTTTCCCAGCTCTTGATCTGTAAGCATTCAAAGGGGCCATGGCCACCAAGCTTACTTTATGTGTTAAATATACTTTTCTTCCTAACTGCGCAATTTCCAAAGCAAAGGTATAGATCAACTTGCTTACTAACCTAGATACAGAATGTTTAGCTTAACTCTAGCTATTGAATAGACTCCCAGGTTAAAAAATACTCTCTGACATAATTACGTGTTCACTTCCTTACAGAAAAAATCATATTTCTCTCAGAAGATAACAGTAAAGCATTCAGGATCATTCACTATCCATTCATTAATAAACTTCTAAAGAAATTAATTTTGTAGCAGCAGCTGGAAGGGTGGCAGGTGGTCTGTCTACACCTGAAGCGTGAATTGAATGGATAACAAGTGAGATTCCAGTTCTGAGGCTGGTTGATTGCTTCTGGCTGCCTGGTACCCTGAGCTGAGAACGATGCTTCAGCAAGGGAGACTGTGATTGATTGGTGATGTCTGCTGTGGTCACGGAGAAAGGACTGTGGCACATATGCTACAGTCTTTTTTTCTTCTTCTCTTATAAATTTATTTATTATTTTTTTAAATTGAAGTATCATTGATTTACAATGTTCTGTTAGTTTCAGGGGTACAGAAAGTGATTCAGTTTTTTCTCTCTCTATACACACATATATATATTCTTTTTCAGATTCTTTTCCATTATGGGTTATTATAAGATATTGAGTATAGTTCCCTGTGCTCTACAGTAGGTTCTTGCTGTTTATCTATTATATGTATAGTATAGTTTACGCCCAAATTTCTAATTTAGCCCTCCCTCCACCTCATAATTATTATGAGACAGTTATGACCTCATAATTGTCTCATAACCACAGTGAACCGTAAATCTCTGAAAGCATTGGAAGCGGCCACCAGCCAGCACCAGAGCCATTTGGCTGGTTCATGGGGGACATTCCCAAGCCTTAGCCACTGCTGGTGCTGAGCGGGCACTTGACAAATAAATTATTTTCGAAGATAACCAGATAAGTTTGGTTCTTGCTCGCATGGAGTTTATATTATAGCTGGAGAGGAAGATTAATCAAATAACAGCACACTTGTCTGAGTTGGCAAAATTATGATAAATGCTGTAAAGCGCTGTCCTTAAAGCAGCTATGTTAAAAGAGTCACTTTCGTCCCCTCGCACGACGCTCTGTCCTCTGGTTTCCTACCCTCCTGTGCAGTTTCCTCTTTCTTTGCTGCCCCTTTCATGCTGGACCCCTTTGTGTGTCATCCCAGCATCTCACACAACACCCCTCTCCTGGGTATTGCATGCAAAGCCATGGTGCTGGTTCTCCCTGATACAGTTTTCTCTGAAACTCCTGCCAGCTAGACCTCTCTGCCCACGCAGCACGTTCAGGACTGGACGTGATGTCTTCCTTGTCCCTGATTTGGTCGGTCGTGCCACCACCTCCCAGCTGGAGGCTAGACGCCGGGGTTTCCCTGATGGGTTTTGCTCCTTATCAGGCCTCTTTCTCCAGCCAGTAACTGAGCACTGTGTCTGCCTCCTAAACATCTCTCCAAAGCATTCATTTCTTTTTCTGTGCTGCTGCCGCTACTGCACCTGTTCGCTACCTGGTCCGTAACCCACCCTCCTGGCTGGCCTCCCATTTCTGGACTGCCCATGCTGTTGCCTTACCTGCTTAAACGCCTACGGGTGGAGCCCTTCCATGCTTCCTCCCACTAGCTCTGGACTTGAATATGAGCTCTCTCCTCCTGCGCCTGACCTACTCACCCTACACTTCTCAGCCTCTACAGCAGACCCTGAAGGAGCTGTCCTCAACTCAGGTGCCTCCACTCCTTGCTCCCTTACCCTCTTCCATCTCGCCGACCTCACACATTGTACTGTGGTTTGTGTAACTGTGTCACCGATTTCCTAGTCCTCTGCATGGTCCCTGGCACATCGTGGACACATAAAAAATGTGCCGGCCAGAAGAATGCGGTGCGGAGAACGTCTTGTACTTCGTGGGACCTCAATGAATGGCAGATGTTATGACAATGATGGTGACAGTGATGGCGGTGATGGGTGTTGATAATGATCATGGTGATGGTGATGATGGTGGTGATGGTGGTGATAATAGAGTGATGGTGATGATGATGATGGTGATGATGGGGATGGTGTTGACATGGTGATGGTGATGATGGTGGTGATGGTGGTGATAATAGAGTGATGATGATGATGAAGATGGTGATGATGGGGATGGTGGTGACATGGTGATGGTGATGGTGATGTAAATGGTGATGATTACGGCTCTCTTGTCCACTGTAGTTACTCACACATAAAGTCACAGCATTTTGGAAGGGATGCTCAGAGGCATTTTTGGGCTTCCTGGGGATGCCCAGGTAGCTGCTGGTACCAACTATCTCATTTGTGTCTGTCCTCTACAATATGCTTTTTCCGCTGCGTTACAGGAGAGACTCATTAATTCTGTGGATTCACTGTGTCCTGTGATGGTATCATATTTAATTTAACATAATTGTCAGAAGGAATGTCAGGAGAAGCTAATTTGAGCCGTCTATTTGACCTAGGGCATGGTATTTCCTTAATTTTTGCATCTTCTCTCCTGAGCTGAAATGTCGCAGCTTTTACTCAACTGAGAGAACTGTCTTTTCCTCTGATACCCCCAGAAATAAATTAATTCATGTTCGTCTTCATTTCATTGATACCTTTGTCCCTCGATAAGGAGGTTGCTGGTAAGAAATTTTATCTCATATCACTTTTGTCACTTTTCAGCCTTGCTTTTGCATAGAGCATTTATCAGACATATTCCTAGTCACCATGGTAGCTGGCTATGCTTTGCGTTGATTAAAATACATCTTTCAGGACAACATAAAAAAAGAAACTCCTCCACTACTTCTTAATTTTCTTATATTAGAACTGCAGTTGTAACCTTACCTCTTCATTCTTCTTACAGCTAGAATTTTCATGATACAAAATACTTACTTTGAAAGCCCTTTCTCAATGAAATCAATTGCATCCCAGATAACTTTTGCACTGGGTACATGGGCACTGAGACAGGACACTTCCCCCCAGGAAATGTAAGTCAGAGAAAATCAATTTTCTCCTTATTCTGTTCAGAAAAGAACAATCTGAAGGTTGCAGAGGGATTCGGGGTGGGGGGGGGAATGGTTGCTCTTGTCTTTTGTTTTTTCTGAGTCCTATTTTGTCCAAATCTGAATTACGTGAATTCTGATAAGCAAATACCTCCTGTCAGACGTCCCTTCCCACCCCTCATGGAGAGTGTTTGACAGGGAAAGAAACTTTGCCCACATCTGTTAGCCACAGTTCTAGTACACGCATCTCCTCACTGATGCTTTAATTCGGGATGTGACTGCCGTGATACCATGCAAAGGTAATGACTGACACATTCTCGGGATAATTCACGAGGTCCACTCTTCATGGAAACATCCTTGCTCTACTTAATGGTCCCGAGACTATTCTGTGGCCCCTTCATCTGAGTCTCTTCCTCTGCTGCCACCTCCTCCCAGGAGCCTAGGGAAGCCGGCCACATCTGACGTACTCCTCCCCACCCGCCTTCCCTGGCTGATGCCAGCCCTCACGCCTGCAGACTCTCGGCTCCTGCCTGCATTCAGCTTCCTCGCTCAGCCAAACAGAGACTCTGGTTGATGGAACTCAAAGAATGCTTCTCTAGGGAGCAGGGGTTCTGTTTCTGAATATTTTAGTTAAGCCCGTTGAGTCTGGGAGGGCCCATAGGACCTCTTCATGCATCCCCTGGTCCACGTTCTGCCCTCAAAGGCGATGCTGTTGGCCATCCCAGAAGCATGGTGACACTTCTCCATCAAGCTGACTTGTCCGTGGAGCTGGGCAGGTGTCAGCCCCCTGTCACCCCTCCAAGTTTGCACAACCAGGCTCTTAACCTAATCATGCACCCGTCAGGTTGGAACTTTACAGAAGTCCCGTCATGCTTGGCATCTTGGTTGCTTCCCTTCGCCTGTGGGAAGCTGCAAAGCTGGGGCTTGTCCTGGGCGTAACAAAGATGTTTCATGACTCAGTCCCCTACTTCTAGGGAACATAGAGTGTCATGGGGGAAAGACACTGATGCCGATTTTGCTTTCACCTGTTATGCCCCTCCATCATTCAGACCCATTCTTTGTCTGCTACTCTTGTGGCTTGTAGATGCTCTGAATTGGGCACCCCCTGATTCTCCTGTTACTGAACCAAACTTTGGTCCACTCGCCCATGCGCAATAAAGCCAATCTACTGACACCGGGTTGTGGTGAAGGAAAGTGCAGCGTTTACTGCAGGCACCAAAAAAGGAGAACAGGCAGCTCTTCTCAAACGTTCTTAATATACTGGGACTTCCCTGGTGGTGCAGTGGTCAAGAATCCGCCTGCCAATGCAGGGGACACGGGTTCAATCCCTGGTCCGGGAAGATCCCGAATGCCGCGGAGCAACTAAGCCCGTGTGCACAACTACTGAGCCTGCGCTCTAGAGCCCACGAGCCACAACTTCTGAGCCTGTGTGCCACAACTACTGAAGCCCATGTGTCTAGAGCCCGTGTTCTGCAACAAGAGAAGCCACCTCAATGAGAAGCCCGCGCACCGCAACAAAGAGTAGCCCTGCTTGCTGCAACTAGAGAAAGCTCATGCACAGCAACGAAGACCCAACGCAGCAGGAAAAAAAAAAAAAAAGTCCTTGATATAATCCATTGCCTAGAAGCTCACGCCTGTTATCAGCATGTTAATCACTCATCCCTATACATCCTAATTAGTTTCTGCCAGGCTGCTTGATGGATTTTCCAATGAGGAAGGCAAGTTGCATGCTCTTTAGAAACGTCTTAGTAGATGAGGGCACAGGAAATTCTTGTTGAACGAGACTTGATGGCCCAAGGATATCTGAAAATCCACTCCATCATCTGAACACGTAACAATGAGACTGGAAAGGTCAGATGCAAAATGCAACAGGAAAACGACTGCCCCTCAGTTTGTAATGCTGGAATCGGTGTGCCAGGCACAGTCTTGGCCCCAAGCAAATGATCCAAAGGTGATGCAGAATGCTGCTGTCCTTGTAGCAGACTGAGTGTTTTCATACGTTGTGATTGCGAAATACGGATCCAGGGCAGGATTCTTCCCGTTATTTTATTTATTGCCAAGGAACACAATAAACTTTTTATACACACACACGCACCCACACACACACACCACCTCTTCTTTATCCATTCCTCTGTCGATGGACATTTAGGTTCTGAGGGTGGGTCTTTAATCCAGTATAGCTGGTGTCATTATAAGAACACAAGACACAGAGAGAGACGCTGAGAGGAGAAGCCATGTGACGATGGAGCAGAGATTGGTGAGCTGTGTCTACAAGCCAAGGACCAGCAAAGATGGCTGGCAGCCCCCAGAATCTGGAGAGAAACCTACAACAGATTCTCCCCTGGAGCCTCCGGAAGGAACCAGCCCTGCCCGCACTTTGATCTGAGACGTCTGGTCTCCAGAACTGAGAGAGGATACTTTTCTGTTGGTTTCAGCTGCCTGGTGTGTGGTCCTGTGTGATGGCGGCCCCGGGGAAACTAATACAGGTGTGTGCACTCAGGGGGTTCATCAAACTGCATGGCCTGGCCGCGTCGGTGTTCAGGGCAGTGATGTTAAATGAACGACATCCAGTGAGTGGTCGCCGTTTCTCTGTGTTCTCCGGGGGAATCCACTGCATTGCTCTCCCAGGAACACCGTGTATGATATGTGATGTGGGCTGTTTAGACTCACTGGTCCGAAATGCTTACCCTCCATCATCCTCCGATGACCTTCCACCTACAGAGCAGGCTGTGGTTTGTTAGCAGGATACAGTGTATCAGGGGCTTTCAGATCTGTCTTCTCACTTAATTCTCTGCAGATGTTGAGAGAAAGGCCCTATTAATATCCCCCTTTATCAAACGTGGGAACTCTGGGGCCCCTAAGATGAGGAATAAGGGAGTGGGCTTTTATACCCAGATGTTCTGCCCTCCCTAATCAGCAAGTGCTTCCTCAACCTGGCTTTGCATCCAGTTTAGTCCAGACACCCCATAAAAACACACATTCCTGGGCCCCGTCCTCTGAGAGTGACCTGGGCAGATATCAGGTCGACAGTATTTTTAAGAAGTTCCTCCAATGAGTCTATCGCTGGCCCCACAGAGAGGCGCTCAGGGAAAACACTGAGAATGTTTGCAATTTCGTCATCATCTCTCTGGGTTAACAAGAGCCTTGGTCTCATTTCTGGAAGAAGGAAAGAATTCAAGAACCGTTTTCTTTGCACGTGCACTATGCCCGATATTCAAGCACAATGTTGCAAAAAGTAAGATGACTGTTTATTTGCATGTCCCCTGACACATCAGACCTGGTTTCAGGAATCAGTTTGCAACAGCATGGAAATCATGGACCGGCTTAAACTGGCTTTGCCTCCTTAAATAGGTTGTTGATTAATCAAGCTGAAACAGCACCAGCTGAACCTGCTTTCGCCTCATTTAATAGGTCGTTGATTCATCAATCCTCGAGTTATTTTACAGAGACAGCACCGCACATGCTTAAGACGGGAACCCACGTTTCTAGGGTGACCTCGGAACCAGGAATCTTCAGTCTACAGAACTTAAGAACTAGAAATGTTACCACTGGAGCCCTTTATGAAGCGAGAACTCCTTCAATAAGGAAAATCTGGCTTCCAGCTGCAGGAGTAGCTTATATGGCCTGATTCGAGACTAGCCAATCAGCTTCCAAGCTTGAAACTCCCTAACCCCTTAAAGTTCACTCCAGACGCTGAATCCTGTGTTTGAGAGTTTGCCCTCTTGCTGGTTGACCTGACAGTGAAGCTCTTCGTCTTCTGGGAAAGCTGGTGCCGTAGCATTGGCTTCTGTGCACGTCGGGCGGTGAGCCTTTGCTCCGTGACAAGTCTTGGGGGCGCTTGTCACACGCTGAGTCACCTAAAGATACGGCGTCTCGGTCAGTGTGCCCCCACAAGCCCCACCGGCCGGAAGAGAGGTCTGAGACGCGTGTCCAGGAGGGATGACAAGCCGCTGGCGCCGTTTTTCATGATGCTGTTGGGCAGGATCCTGTGCCGTGAATGGGGTGCAGAGGTAAGAATGCGGGTGCCGTTAGGTGTGCAGCCTGGGCTGGGTTCCCACGTGCTTTCTACAGAGGCACATGCAATCCCGTTCAGCCTCACGGAGGGAGAGGAGGCTTACACTCTCCCTGGTTCAAATAGGGTCACCCGGGGGGAAAGGAAGACCAATTAAGACTCCAACAGCAGTCTCCACGAATTGTTGCCAAACTTGCATATGGTGGAGCTGGGTGGAATATGACACCCCGAAAGACGCCTGCACCCACCCTGCCCATCTTTGTTTTGTGCCCCATCTTTTTCATCCAGCCCAGGCTGTGGTCACTCGTGGACTTGGTCTGACAGCTGTGGGAGAGAAATGGGCTGAATTCTTAATGAGTTGGACCATTGTCAAAGCAAGGTGGGGAATCCAGGCAAAATACCATCTGGAAATGTAGATGCATTTTTCTAATTACTGGAATGTATGTCTTTCGATGTATCAGTTTGAGTGGAAATTGTGATTTTTTAGCTCACTTTGCAATTTGTGCTGTTTTTGGAAATCTATAAAAATACTGAATCGAGTACACCTGAAACTAATAGACTATACAGCAACTATAGTTCAATTAGAAAACCCTGTAGGTTTTAAAAACTTAATTCAAGGCCAAATCAAGAGGTAACTGATTAAAACCTGAAACTTTCCCAAGACAGTGAGTGTATATTCCCAGCAGAGTAGCTAGAATGAACACTTTCCTGGTGCCTGTATCATAATCTTATATGGGGCCTTTGGCTGCGTGTGTTAAACATTTCCCAGACTATTGGTCCCATCTGCCCTTGCTGCCCCTCCCTCCCCCCGCCGAAAAACCATTCTGGTTGATTATCTGGTGAAAATCTGGCTTTGAAGCAAGGCACTGCCCTTCTCTTCCATGCTTCAAATTCCCCATCAGACCCTCAGCCCAGCGGCTGTGTTACCCAGCAAATAACTAATAGACGATTCTCCATTACTCAGTTTCTCCGAGACCGTATCTAGTCACCCCAGACCTTCTCTGCAGGTGCATTTAACACGGAGAAGACTGTACCGTGTTTCATGTTTTATGTCCACGTGACTTCTCCCGTGTAAGCCCCGTGAGGGCAGGGTCTGTGCCCCACTGGGGTACACGGGGAAATTCACAGGATGCCCACCTACCCAGGCCTGTTCGCCAGCCGCGTTGAGGGCAGCGCTTGCAGATAATTGCTACCAAACCAGGCTTGAGTCCCGTGCTCAGGAAAGCCCGACTCCGGACCCCGGGCTGTGGTGAAGGAAAGAGCAGCGTTTGTCTGCAAGACGCCCCACGTGCGGCCAAGTGTAGAGGAGGGCAGCTCGTGCCCAAGAGACCCGAACTCCCCGAAGGCCTTCAGGGAAAGGTGTTTAAAGCAGGGCGAGGGAGAGGGTTTCGGGTGCGAGATCAGCTCGTGGACGGTGTTCGGCTTGGTTGGTGGGGACCTAGGAGTCCACGTCGTCAGCCTTCTGATTCCAACCACCTGGGGTCTCCGTGCTGGTGGGCGGCACTCAGGTAACTGCTCCCACCTGGTGTGGCTTTCAGTCTCTGCAAAGCAACGCAAAGGCCGTGGCTCAGAATATGACCTGTAGCCCTTAGGGAGCAACTGAAAGTCCTTGACTCTGTTTAATGGCTTAACTATTCTTTTGTTGTCTTGCGTGACTCTTAATTCTTTTGTCTCTGCATTTTCTCACTTCTCTGATTAAATTTATTTTTCGGAGCTCGGGGAAGTCCGCGGAGGCTACAGTTTTTCTACCAATAAGAGGCAGGTGGAGGTCGTGGGGAGGGGCGTCTACCCCGTGAGGCCCCATAGGCTCCTGCTCGGTTACACCGTGAGTTGGCAGGGCTGTTAAGACGGCCCAGAAGTGACAGACGAAGCCGGACCGGGCTGCCTTCCTGGGATCACTCTTCATCCTTTAGCGAGACCCCCGGCTTGGGTGTTTGTGCTGTGGCCTCGTGGCTGACTGCCCTCCCGCTGGCTGGCAGTATCCACCAGTACCTGCTTCCCCCCCACTGTGGCTTCAGCCAGGGCTGGGGGCTTTATTTACTGTTCTCTCCGTCGTGGTAACCTCCGTCTGGGGTGGGTGCTGATCCTGGGCCATGGGAGGACACAGCTCCTCGGAACCGAAGGCGCTGAAGAAGACGCATACATCAGATTGTCTCTCGAATGCCCACTCTGACCTAGCTGATTAATGGCGCTCATCATGGCCTCGCGAATATGAGAATTCGTGCCCGAGCTGGCTGTAGCATCTCGTGGTTGGTATCCCGAGCCCTCATCATGCTTCCCTTGACTCTAGTTTAATCCTTCTTGAGCATAATACCTCCGTTTGAGCATAATACCTCAGCATAATACCTTCTTGAGCATAATACCTCAGCATAATACCTCATGCTTCCCTTGACTCTAGTTTAATCCTTCTTGAGCATAATACCTCCGTTTGAGCATAATACCTTCTTGAGCATAATACCTCAGCATAATACCTTCTTGAGCATAATACCTCAGAAGCGTAATACCTCATGCTTCCCTTGACTCTAGTTTAATCCTTCTTGAGCATAATACCTCCGTTTGAGCATAATACCTCAGCATAATACCTTCTTGAGCATAATACCTCAGCATAATACCTCATGCTTCCCTTGACTCTAGTTTAATCCTTCTTGAGCATAATACCTCCGTTTGAGCATAATACCTTCTTGAGCATAATACCTCAGCATAATACCTTCTTGAGCATAATACCTCAGAAGCATAATACCTCATGCTTCCCTTGACTCTAGTTTAATCCTTCTTGAGCATAATACCTCCGTTTGAGCATAATACCTCAGCATAATACCTTCTTGAGCATAATACCTCAGAAGCGTAATACCTCATGCTTCCCTTGACTCTAGTTTAATCCTTCTTGAGCATAATACCTCCGTTTGGGGTGCTGAAACAAATAATACATGTAAAAGCCAAACGCATGTGTTTCTGGTAGTGTGTATATTCCCATTTTGTGGAAATCAGCAGATGTTCTTAGAAACACAGGGAGGAAGGCCGGATGTGGTCATACTTCATTCCTTACAGGGTGTATGAGTTTCCAGAGGCTGAAACAATTGACTACAAACAAGGGGCTTACAACATGAGCTTGTCCTCCTCCAGTCCTGGAGACCAGGTGTCTGAGGTCAGGGTGTCCCGGGGCTGTGCTCCCTCCGGAGGCTCCAGGGGAGGGTCCTTCCCGCCTCTTCCAGCTTCTGGGGGCTCCAGGCGTCCCTGGGCTTGGGGCCGCCTCCCTCCCGTCTCTGCCTCTGTCTTCCCGGGGCTTCTCCTCTGTGTCTGTGTCTCTCTTCTGTCTCTTAGAAGGACCCTGTCATTGGATGTAGGGTCACCCTCATCCAGGAGGACCTCATCTCAGACCCTTCACTTCCTCATATCTGCAGAGACCTTTTGTCCAAATAAGGTCCTGTTCTGAGGTTCTGGGTGGACGGGTCTCTTGGAGGTCTACCCTTGTAACCAATACACAAGAGAAGATGGAAAAGGGACCCGATGAAGGGATGGGGATTCCTGCCCCAATTACGTACGCTCTTGATGTTGTTCATTGATGGAAAGTCGAGGGAAATACAGTCCGTATCTCTCACCGGATACGTAAGGGAACTTTGCTCCCCTGCTTCAACCAATGAAGGAAAACCATTTTTTTAGATTTTCCTAAGAAGTCTAAAAGAGGTCCAGGAGGTGGGGCCCGCATGATGGCATTAGTGTACTTATAAGAAGAGGAAGAGGCAAATAATTCACTCCCTCACTTCCCTCCCCCTACCTCAGGCAGTGATCTGAGGTATTCAGATCATTCAGATGGTATATATTTTTAAATCACGCACTTAATTTGAATTACTGGTGAATTCATTTTCCTTTTAGATGTTCTAAAGGATAAATTTGAAAATTCACTTTATTAAGAATTTTTTTGACGTGGACCATTTTTTTTTTAAAGTCTTTATTTGTTACAATATTGCTTCTCTTTTTTTTTAACTTTTTAAAAAAAATTAATTTATTTTATTTATGGCTGTGTTGGGTCTTCGTTTCTGTGCGAGGGTGTTTTCTAGCTGCGGCGAGCGGGGGCCACTCTTCATCGCGGTGCACGGGCCTCTCACTATCGCAGCCTCTCTTGTTGCGGAGCACAGGCTCCAGATGCGCAGGCTCAGTAGTTGTGGCTCACGGGCCCAGTCGCTCCGCAGCATATGGGATCTTCCCAGACCAGGGCTCGAACCCGTGTCCCCTGCATTGGCAGGCAGATTCTCAACCACTGCGCCACCAGGGAAGCTCTGTTGCTTCTCTTTTATGTTTTTTGGTTTTTTGGCCATGAGGCATGTGAGATCTTAGCTCCCTGACCAGGGATTGGACCCTCACTCCCTGCATTGGAAGGCGAAGTCTTAACCATTGGACCACCAGAGAAGTCCCTGGAAGTTCACTTTAATAAAAGTGTGTGTGTGTGTGTGTGAGTCTGTGTGTGTATGTATCTGCGTATTTATCCTTTTACTTTTATCTATTTATTTATAGATAATAGATATCTATTAAAAATAAATAGGTATCTATTAAATATAAATAGATATATAAAATATACCTATACATAGTATTAGTAGATATCTATTTATAGATACAAATATGGAGACAGAGAGACTATTCTGCATATTTTTTATTGTAACATGTTTTTAAAACTTTCATATTGGAGTAGACTTGGTTTACAATGTTGTTAGTTTCAGGTGTACAGCAAAGTGATTCAGTTATACATATACATGTATCTATTTTTCAAATTCTTTTCCCATTTAGGTTATTACAGAACATTTGGCAGAGTTCTCTGTGCTGTACAGTATGTCCTTGTTGTTTATCTATTTTAAATGTAGTAGTGTGTAGGTGTCAATCCCAAACTCCCAATTTATCCCTCCCCACAGACCTTTCCCCTTTGGTAACCATAAGTTTGTTTTCTGTATCTGTGAGTCTGTTTCTGTTTTGTAAATAAGTTCATTTGTATCATTTTCTTTAGATTCCGCACATAAGTGATATATGATATTTGTCTTTCTCTGACTTAGTTCACTTAGTATGATCAACTCTGGGTCCATCCATGTTGCTGCAAATGGCATAATTTCATTCTTTTTTATGGCTGAGTAATATTCCATTGTATATATGTACTACACCTTCTTTATCCATTCATCTGTTGATGGACACTTAGGTTGCTTTGTTCGAGAACTTCGTATACTTAGCTTTGCCAGGTTTGTACAGAGAAGTTGAAGGAAGAGGATGGTGGTTCAGGTAAGGCTTCCTGAGCAGACATTTGAGGCCGAGAATGGTTAAGACACAGGGTGATTTGGTGATTACAGGGTGCATTACTGAACCACTTTATGTTCTAAATGTCTGAAAGTGAGGACTGTGGGCTGACATCCTGTGAGTGGGAACAGCCATGAGCTAATGTACTAATTTCAGGTCCTTTTCATGGTGTTGGGTGCAGCTCACCCGATTTGGATAGTATGATCACCCAAGATTACCTTTGAAACCGTCCACGAGTGGACACCTTGAATCAGGTTGGGTGCAGGTAGAACATCCAGGTGCGTCCCCTCTGTCCCCCACAACTGTGAACGTTCAAGATCATCACCTCCAGTTACGTCATTAAATAAAAGCACCCGAGCAAGAGTAAGTTGATGACGTTTATCACAATTCACTGGTTTACCAATAAGCCTTCCAGGTAACTGGGAAACCTCTCAGGTCAGACTGTGCTCTCCAAATCCTGTGCGTTTTCCTATGACTTTTCATGGATTGCTTCCCCCTACATTTGGTGGGTAACCACCTGACTTTTATTATTTAAAATATTGAGAAAATCCCGTACAAGGGCATGCTTCTAGCTACCTACTTGGCATCTGACGCCAGTGGGTTTCAAAATAAATACTAGTATTGAGGATGTTGGCATGAAGTGGGTCTGTTCCTTAGATAAACAGTGGGCATGGCTGAAGATCTGTGAAGTGCTGACAGAGCCTCGGAAGGAGAGCCCGAGATTTCAACACTCTTTTTTTTTTTTTTAAGGTTTTTTTGGTGTGGACCAATTTTAAAGTCTTTATTGAACTTGTTACCACATTGCTTCTGTTCCGTGTTTTGGTTTTTTGGCCGCGAGGCGTGTGGGATCTTAGCTCCCCGACCAGGGATTGAACCCGCACCCCCTGCGTTAGAGGGCGAAGTCGCAACCACTGGACAGCCAGGGAAGTCCCTAGATGTCAACACTCTTGACGTCCCATCCTTGGCAGCCAGGGATGACTACTTTTACCTGCAGCCCATCTTGGTTCCTCAGTGGCAGGTGGTTTTGAAAGCTAGATTTCCACTCATTTTTCCCCGTGACACAGAAATCCGCCTACGTCCGTCCAGCCATCCTGCCAGCTGGGTGGCCTCTGTGTATCTTGATGAATTTCCAAAACAAGAATGGTTAACCTGTGCTGAATGCCCTTTTAGCATCTCACTTACCCCAGTAGGTTACAGCCGCCTGGGCACAAAACCACGCAAGGTGATTTCGGGATGAATGTGCTGGGAGGTTTGGTCGTTCATGCCTGCGAGACTTCTCTGTGTTTTTGCTATGAGATCCTTATTTCATTTTATTTTATTTCTTTTTTTAATTGAAGAATAGCTGATTTACAATGTTGTGTTAGTTTCAGGTGTACAGCAAAGTGATACAGTTATACATATGTATATATTCTTTTTCAGAATCTTTTCCCATATAGGTCATTACAGAGTATTGAGTAGAGTTCCCTGTGCTATACAGTAGGTCCTTGTTGTTTATCTATTTTATGTATAGTAGTGTGTATCTGCTAATCCCAAACTCCCAATTTATACCCCACCCCTTTTCCCCTTTGGTAACCACAGGTTTGTTTTCTAAGTCTGTGAGTCTGTTTCTGTTTTGTAAACAAGTTCATTTGTACCATTTTTTTGTTTCAGATTCCACATACAAGTGATATCATATGGTATTTATTTTTCTCTGTCTGATTTATTTCACTTAGTATGATCATCTCTAGGTCCATCCATGTGGCTGCAAATGGTATTATTTCATTCTTTTTTTAGGGCTAATATTCCATTGTATACATGCACCACATCTTCTTTATCCATTCATCTGTTGGTGGACACTTGGGTTGCTTCCATGTCCTGGCTATTGTAAATAGTGCTGCAGTGAACATTGGGGTGCATGTATCTTTTTGAGTTAGAGTTTTCTCCAGGTATATGGCCAGGAGTGGGATTGCTGGATCACAGGGTAGCTTTATTTTTAGTTTTTTAAAGAACCTCCATACTGTTGATATCGTTATTTTAACTCGGAGAGTTGGCTTTGTGAATTGGGCTGTTTGAATTTTCCTGCCTGCTCACTTCATTAAGACCCTACCTTTTGTAGAGTCTCATTGGATTAGGAGTTGGGTCAAGATAAGGACATACCTGTTATGGACTGAATGTGTCTCCTGCCATTCTCCCGCCCCCGCCAATTCATATGCTGAAGCCCTGACCCCCAGTGGGATGTGTTAGGAGATGGGCTCTTGGGCAGGTTTGGATGAGGTCAAGAGGGTGGGACCCCATGATGGCATTAGTGTCCTTAGAAGAAAAGGAAGAGGCACTAGCCTCCAGAACTATGAGAAATAAATGTCTGTTGTTTATAAACCTCCCAATTTGTACCAGTTTGTTTTAGAGGCCAAACAGACTAAGACATTTATTTAATTCATAAAGTGTTTTATTGTTTATTTAAAAAAATAAATGGACCGCCTCTTAAAAAATTTCCAAGTGACAAAGCATCATAGAAACACACTAGTATATGTGTTAAATAATTGTTAGAAATTACTCACAACAGTTATGTTTAAAATAGTCATTTCATATGTTGAGGAGGTTTGGTGCCTAAAGAAATCCCACCATATTTTATAGATGTATTAAAAAGAAAAAGGGGGAATTCCCTGGTGGTCCAGTGGCCAGGACTTAGCGCTTTCATTGCCGTGGGCCCGGATTGGGGAACTAAAATCCCACAATCTGCAGCGCGTGGCCAAAAAAATATATAAATAAAAAAATAAAAAGAAAAAGGGATGGCAAGAAACTCATTGAGTAGCTGACACTTTAAAATACTTTTAAACGTAGACTTTTTGAAGCGGATGTTTTAAGATAGAGGGAAACATTGTGATACATTGTAACCATCCAGGTGATGCCCTGTGGCTGGATTTGCAGACGAGGAGGGGCCCGCCAGCCAGGGAATGTGGGCATCTCTGGATGCTAGAGGAGAGGAGGAATGGATTGTCCCCTGGATTCCCCAGAAGGAGCCAGCCCTGCCCACACCTTGATCTGAGCCCCGTGAGACTCATGTCAGGCTCCTGGTTGGTGGTCATTTGTCCCAGTGGTCGTAGGAAACCTGTACGTAACATCTACTTATCTTTTCAGAACCATCAGTTTTAGATTCTGCACAACATGCACAGACTCCAGCCTCTGTGTGTGTGTGTGTGTGTGTCCGTCCAGTTTATGGCTAATCCTGCCACGTCCTGGGGCTCCATTCGACGCTCTGGCCGCTGTTCTGAGAGCCCCCAGCCCGGCAGTGCCATCCTTTAGAGGGAAGTCCACCTGTGATTTCAAAACCAAAAGAAAAGACAGACCTTTGTCTTGGATTCTGGCTTGTCTGCTGGATGGGATCACACTGTGATTTGTTAGTGAATTACCCTCATAATTGGTCTAATTGCTTTTCTTCTGCAAATATTCCTCCGGATTCATTAGCATTGTAATCAAGGCTTCGCTGAAGTTGATTTAAGGAAGTGCGTGGAGGCGGCCAGACATCCTTTTTATTCAGCCCAAGAGGGCTTTCTCTCTTGCTCTTGCCCGAGTCTGTGTTGGAGTTTTCTACTCACTGATGGGGGTGATTTCAGGGGCTGCCCTTGACAGCGTAACAGGAAAGGTCAGAGCTCGTTCTAATAAACAGCACATGCTAGCGCCTCACCAGCGCCAGTCCATGCATCGCTCATTGTTATGCGTGGAAATAAATTCCCACTGAAGGAAAATATTTTCCGCGGTGCAGTTTCACATCATCCTGGGTCAGTCGTTGGCCTGTTGATGATGATTTTCCAAGCAGCTTGGGACTGTTCCCGGGTCATTTGGGCAGGCTCAGATTCTTTTTTCTTTTCTTCGTAGATTTTTACTGTATGGTTTGTTTGATTCAGTTATGACTGGTTAAAGAAATTAAATTAGATACAACAATTGGATCATGGTTGATGGAATTAAGTTATATTGATTACATGACAGCTAACCTCAAATAATCAGAATAATTATATACAATGACTAGGCATTCAGTAAATGCTTTGCTGAGTAAATGAATAATGAATGGGAAAATCCCAAACAGATGTCAGAACAGTTGCTTGAAAAATTTCCTGTAAACTCTGCCTACTTCTGAAATTTATCCTGTTTCCAATTCTCCCAAAGAGAAAATTAATATCAGCAACTTATATTTATTCTTTACCAGGTGTCAGGTACTGTACTGTTTCCCCTGTATTAATTATTTTTTTTTTTAGTTTTTATTTTATATTGAAGTATAAGTTGATTTACAATGTTGTGTTGGTTTCAGGTGTACAGCAAAGTGATTCAGTTATACATATACACGTATCTATTCTTTTTCACATTCTTTTCCCATTGAGGTTTTTACAGAATATTGAGCAGGGTTCCCTGTGCTCTACAGTAGGTCCTAGTTGGTTATGTATGTTAAATATAGTGGTGTGTATATGTGGAATCTAAAAAAAAAAAAAAGATACAAATGAACTTATTTACAAAGCAGAAACAGACTCACAGACATAGAAAACAAACTTATGGTTACTGAAAGGGAAAGGTGGGAGGGGGAGATAAATTGGGAGTTTGGGATTGACATATGACAGATTTTTTCTGACGTATAGTTGATTTACAATGTTGTGTTAGTTTCAGGTGTATAGCAAAGTGATTCAGATACATACACACACACGTAGTCTTTTTCAGATTCTTTTCCCTTATAGGTTATTTTGAGTAGAGTTCCCTGTGCTATACAGGTAGGTCTTTGTCGATTGTCTATTTTACTTTTTTAAACTTTTAATCTTTATTTATTTGGCCGTGTTGGGTCTTGGTTGCAGCATGCGGGATCTTTCGTTGCGGCGCACGGGCTTCTCTCTCATTGTGGCACATGGGCTTAGCTGCCCCGGGACATGTGGGATCTTAGTTCCCCGACTAGGGATCGAACACGCATCTCCTGCATTGGAAGGCAGAGGCTTAACCACTGGATCACCAGGGAAGTCCCTCTATTTTATATATAGCAGTGTGTATCTGTAAACCCCAAATTCCTAATTTATCCCCCCTCCCCTTCCCCTTTGGTAACCATCAGTTTGTTTTCTATGTCTGTGCGTCAGCAGGCTCAGATTAATCCCCTCTTCCTTTCTTTGCCGTGTTGGACTAATTAGCTGTCAGGAATCTACAAAGAGCCACGTGCCACGGGAGTGATTATGAAGGTCAAGGGCATCCGTAGACTTGTGACGTGGGAAGGAAGGGCTGATGGCCTCTGGGATACTTGCTCAGGGGTGAGATATGCCTTGCCCTCTTCTGTTCTTTTCTTCCCTGGCGAGCTAATCGTGGAGCTCGGGGGCGAGGCAAGCGGTGCCACAGGACGGAGTTGCGGGGACAGGTCCACACGTCAGGAGAGCCACAAAGTGGTGAATCCCTAAGGCTCCCGATGCAGTGAGGACAAAGCAGGGGGTTTCCGAAAACCAGGTCCCCTTTCTCCTTGGGTGACAGTCCTGGGGCGGCCGTCACCAAGTGCCACCAGCTGGGGGGCTTAGACAACAGAAACGTGTCATCTGTCCATCCTGGAGACCAGACATCCAAGATCAAGGTGTGGGCAGGGCTGGTTCCTTCTGGAGGCTCCAGGGGACAAGCTGTCCCCTCCCCTCTCCCAGCTCCTGGGGGCTGCAGACAATCCTCGGTCCATCTTGGCTCGTAGGATCATCACCTGCTTCTCTGCCCCTGTCCTCACGTGACCTTTTCTCTGTGTGTCTCTGTGTCTCTCTTTTCCTCTCTTCCTATGAGGACCGCCCTGCCCCCCACCATCACGTCATATTTAAGACCTGCCCTACTCCAGGAGACCCTCACCTTTTTCTGCTCTTCCAGTTTTACTGAGATATAATCAGCATCCAACACTAGATACGTTTAAGGCGTGCAGCATAATGATTTCACTTGCATACATCATGACATGATGACCACAGTAAATTTAGTCGACGTTCATCTCTCATACAGACGCAAAATAAAAGAAATAGAAACAAAGTTTTTTCCCCTTGTGATGAGGACGCTTAGGATTTACTGTCGTAGCAACTCTCACGTTTAACGTACAACAGTGTTAATTATATGTATCATATTGTACATTACATTCCTAGTACTTAGTTATCTTATGACTAGGAGTTTGTACCTTTTGACCACGTTCATCCAATTCCCCTCCCGCCACCGCTCCCCTCTGGTAACCACAAATCTGACCTCTTTTTCTGAGTTTTTGTTTGTTTTGAAGTATCACTGCCCTACGACACTGTTAAGTTCCTGTTAACACAACCTAGTGATCCGACATTTCTCTACGTTTCGAAAGGATCACCACGACGATTTAGTTACAACCTGTCACCATACAAAGATGTTACAGCGCGGGGAATATAGTCACTAATTATGGATGTTTCATCCCCGGGACGCACTCATTTTGAACCTGGAGGTTTGTACCTCCTCATCTCCGTCCCCTGTTCTCTCCGTAGGACCACACTTAATGACTCACGTCTGCGATGACCGTATTTCCGGATAAGGCTTATGTTCACTGATCTTACTTAGGGCCGTTCTGTGCTCATTCCTGGCGTGTGAGCAGGTGGGCACAGGGCAGCTGCTTTGTCCTCCGCTGTATTTGCAGCGCAGTAAACAGTGCCGTGCCTTCCAGGTCCTCAGGCAATCGGGGGAGCGATTTGATGGGTTTTTGCAGCGTGTAAATCATCAGACACCGTTGTCTGCATCTGAGACGCCTCCGACAGCTCCCCCAAAGGGTCAGGACGAGGATAAATTGCAGGACCTCCCTCGCAGACAGGGCTGGGGTTTTACATCCTCGGTGAAGAGGTTTACACAGGGTGGAGGCATACGGGACTGGTGGAGACGTTGTCAGGGCCTGTGGACGGGGTCCACTCCCGGCTTAAAAGCAACAGGCCCCCAAAGCAAAGGGACCAGGGGCGGACGTGTTTGGGAGGCTGAGGGCTGGGAAAAAGGGCACCTTCATTTGCAATCTTTTTTTTTTTTTTTTTTTAATTGAAGTAGAGTTGATTTCTAAAGTGTTAATTTGTGCTGTACAGCAAAGTGATTCAGTTATACATATGTGTACATACTTCTTCATATTTTCCACTATGGTTTATCACAGGGTATTGAATATAATTCCCTGTGTGCTACAGGACCTTGTTGTGGATCCCTCCTTTTCATACCAGTTTGCACCTGCTAACCCCAAACTCCCACTCCATCCCTCCACCACCCCACCCGCCATTTGTGATCTTGAATTGCTTTGTAAGAACATCAGCAACGCATGGGAAACACTTCCTCCCTGGGATGGCTTGTTGTTTAACTGTATTTATCGTAGGGGGATTCAAGCCGCCTGTCCTTGGTGACGTGTCGGTGGGTATCCTTTCTTAAGCTCGTCCACATTCTTGCAGCGTAAAAAAGACTCTTCTTCCTTCCCTCCATGGATGTCTTCCTGCAAACAGGACTGGGAATATTCATATGTCCCCGAGCCCGCGTGGGTCTGGAGGACCGTGGGTACCACCCCCTCCAACATCCGAAAATAGTCAGGATGCGGTCGTCGGATGCAGCTGCCGGGTGCCTTTCTTTGACCCAGATTTTGTGAGGCAGGAGCCTTGCTTGGGAGGGAGCTCGTGGGAAACCCACAGGGAACGCAAAGGGGACTTCACAGCCCGCGGTAGGACTTGCCGGCCACAGAGGCTTCAGCAGGAAGGTGGTTCCTTCAGACAACACACGGCTCGCCCGGCAAGCATCTGAGAATTCCTGAGTCCCCCAGGCTTGAAGGCACACAGTCAACTGAAAAACAAAGTTGCGTTTTCTGTATGTTTCTTGTTTGAAAACTCTCTCCCCCTCTCTCCCCCTCTCTCCCCCTCTCTCCCCCTCTCTCCCCCTCTCTCCCCCTCTCTCCCCCTCTCTCCCCCTCTCTCCCCCTCTCTCCCCCTCTCCCCCCCTCTCCCCCCCTCTCCCCCCCTCTCCCCCCCTCTCCCCCCCTCTCCCCCCCTCTCCCCCCCTCTCCCCCCCTCTCCCCCCCCTCTCCCCCCCCTCTCCCCCCTCTCTCCCCCCTCTCTCCCCCCTCTCTCCCCCCTCTCCCCCCTCTCTCTTTCTCTTTCTCTCCCTCTCTCTCCCTCTCTCTCCCTCTCTCTCCCTCTCTCTCCCTCTCTCTCCCTCCCTCTCCCTCCCTCTCCCTCCCTCTCCCTCCCTCTCCCTCCCTCCCCCTCCCTCCCTCCCCCTCCCTCCCCCCCCCTCTCTCCCCCTCTCTCCCCCTCTCTCCCCCTCTCTCCCCCTCTCTCCCCCTCTCTCCCCCTCTCTCTCTCACACACACACACACACACACACACACATGCATGCACACACACTCGGGAAAGTAGTGAAGACCAGGAACACATGCCCCAAAGGTCTTGGGTGTCGCTTTCTATAACCACAAACAAGTCAAAACTGGTGGAAGCCTGGAATCCCTAAAGGACTCGCCATTTCCTTATGAGATGAAGTTCTGAAGGGTCATTCATGAGTCACCCAGAAGAGCATCCGTTCCTGGGGGAGGAATTAAAGCTTTTTTGAATGATGGAGACCCCCGTGTATCTAGAATCCAGCATCACCCCTGAGTTAATGAAGAGCCAGTAGGGAAGTCCCCTGCTGAGAATGTGACACGTCAGCCATGTGTCTGGGGACAGTCAGGGATACTCTTTGCAGCCAGAACAAGCTCTAGGACTCAGGTGGGGTGGGGAGGAATCGGGAGTTCCCATGGACACACGGAGTCTTGCCAGGCACTGGCCACAGACAACGGGGGCTTTGACCCCAGAGAACTCCATCCAGCTGTGCTCAAGTAACCACCTTTCTGAACTTGCCCAAACTCTTAAGAAAACATTGCTGGGTTCCATTTGTAGAAGTCACTGTTCGGTCTTTTTTTTTTTATTGAGGTATAGTTGATGTACAATATTACATAAGTTTCAGCTGTGCAATATAGTGATTCATAATTTTTAAAGGTTATACTCCGTTTATAGTTATTATAAAATATAGGCTATATTCCCCGTGTTGTACAATATATCCTTGTATCTTATTTATTTTATACGTAGTAGTTTGTACCCCTTAATCCCCTCCCCCTATCTCTCCCCTGCCCCTTCCTTTCCTCAATTGGTAACCACTAGCTTGTTCTCTGTGAGTCTGCTGCTTTTTTCTTATATTCACTAGTTAGTTGTATTTTTTAGATTCCACATTTTTTTGAGATCATACAGTATTTGTGTTTCTCTGACTTATATCACTTAGCATGATATTCTCCAAGTTCATCTGTGTTGCTGCAAATGGCATGATTTCATTCTTTCTTATGGCTGAGTCGTATTCCATTGTATGTATGTACCACATCTTCTTTATCCATTCCTCTGTCGATGGACACTTAGGTTGCTTCCACGTCTTGGCTGTTGTGAATAGTGCTGCAGTGAACATAGGGGTGCAGTAATTCGTAAAGATACATGCATCACTGTTTGCTCTTGTTCCATTAAGGTTGCATGCTTTAGTATTCTAAATTGAGGTTTCTACAAAAGGTTCCATGACCCTATGGCACATGATGTTGACGTGAGCCAAAGGACGACAGGCTGTGATGGGCATGGGCTTGTCAGGTTCAACTCCTGGTCCTGCCTTTTAGTGACAGGGAAGGCATTGGGTGGGCAGGTGCCTCAGCGTCTGTGAGCGACACCATCACTGTCTTTACAGCGGGGCTGATTCCACTTCTATGAGGTCTGAGATGTGATGCCATCTGGCTCCTGCATGTCATAGGTGGGCCCCGTGAACTGGTTTTCTGGGGCAGCTGCAACAGAATTCCTCCAGCTAGGTGGCTTAAGACAACACAAGTTATTCTTTCTCAGTTCTAGAGCCCAAAAGTCTGAAATCAAGGTGCCTGGCGTTATAGAATGCCCCAGAGGAGGGCCCTTCCTGCCTCTTCAGCCTCTGGGCGCTCCAGCAATGCTTGGGGTTTCTCGGCTTGCTGACACATCCCTCCAATCTCTGCCTCCTTTTTGCTATGCCTTCTCCCCATGTCTCTGTGTCCAGATTTACTTCTTCTCATAAGGACACCTGTCATTGGATTTCAGGTCCACCCTAATCCCATAGGACCTCATCTTACCTCATTACCTCTGCAAAGAGCCTATTTCCAAATAAGGTCTCATGCACTTGTCCTGAGTGGACTCATCCTTTCGAAGGGGCCAAAGTTCAACCCACTACCGCCAATGCCTGGGCAAGAATCTGGGTGGATGTTAGGCTCGCACCCCACATTTCCACATAAGAGTCTGGAGACCTTTGTCCGTGGCCTCCATATTTGTAATAAACACATCATCCTGTTTAGATGACAGACACCAGCCTTGCAGGTGACGCTGGCTGGCATTCTTCCTGTGGACAATTCCCTTTTTTACTTTGGTTTATGGCAAAAGCACGCGCGCGCACACGCACACACGCACACGCACACGCACACACACACACACACAGTCTTACCCTACAAGTTCTAATGCCTCCAGTACCTGCTGCCTTCAGCCCCTGCAGCTAGATAGAATCTAGACTTTAGTAAGAAAAGAGTCACATAGTTGCCTAATTCCATCTTTCTATCTGAATTAGAGGTACCTGCATGGAAGGAGGGGGGACTCTTTCTTCTACAAGAAAAACAAGACCCCAGGAAAATTGCCCTTTTTATTTGTGTTTGGGTGAAAGCATTGTGACAATGATGGTGGCCACGGGCAACTTAGTAAAAAAAAAAAAAAAAAAAAAAAAAAAAAATCACAGTGAGGCAACTTCTTTGCCCGGGGAATCCCGTGGATTCTTTGAAAACCCCCTGAGCTGTGTGCTTCCCAGACGGAGACGAAATAACAAACCGAAAATCAAACAAACAGACGAGCCAAGATCATACAGTAGCTCAGGACCGTCCCTGTGGGGAGAGGAAAGCAGGGGCACGCGTGGGGTTTTCCAGACAAATACACATAGGTAGAGAGAAGCAGGAGATGATTACGGAAAATGCCAGCCTCTCTGCGGTCGAAATCGCTTTCATTATTTTCTCCGCACGGTCCCCCAAACTGGAAGTAAAGAAATGCATTTTAGAACCATCGTGTGCCCACGGCACCTTAACTTACTGCTTTTAGGCGTATTCTCTGTGTTGTGTGGATTACTCCCTGCTGGAGATTTGAGGGCTCACCAGGGGCGGGGAGGTTGCTCCCCACCCGGACGTGGTGCTTTGTGCCCTCGCCGGGTCCCCTTTGAAACTGGCTCAAACGTGCCATGACCACACGGTCAGCCAGCCTCCTTGGGGTCGGCACCTTCGGAGAATGCAGGTGGCGTGGTCTGTTCTTGGAACGCTCTGTTTATTTTCAAAGGCAACCAGATGTTGGTATGTGAGAGCCGATTGTTGTCTGGAGAACACGCATCACCTGGGTCGTCGCCTGGGCTGGGCAGGTGTGTGGGCGGGGCCGGCGAGCAGACGCAGGAAGGTCTTTCTCTTCCTCACTCGCTGCCCGCCTCTCTCTCTGACTTGTTCTGCCTAATAATATACCAGATGGAAACCTCCTGAGGTCCGGCTGCCGTTGGCCGTTTCTGTCCATCACTGGTCCTGCCTTCCTGTTCCTGCTTCCTCGGTAGCACTTTCCCGCCGGAGAGCTGTGCCTCCTCTGCGGTCCTGCAGCCTGTGTCCCCCCGTGGCCCGAGGGCTCTGCACGGGTGCACCACCCCCACCGTGCCAGGCGCCCAGCAGCCCCTCAAGGCATCACGTCGCGATGGCCAGCTGGCACTCAAGGCCTCATTTTGAGATCCAGCCTCATCCCCTTCTTGCTGCCCTGATAGTTTGTAACTCCGTGGAGACTGAGTCCGGCCACAGCCTAATTGGACAGCTGTTCTTTAAAGCAGTCATGCTTTGGATGTGAGCATTTCCTGCTGGTAAGGTGAGGGCGTGAGCGCTTGAAGGGCATTGGAGACCACCTATTGCAATAGGAGGAAGGAGGGCTGTTGTCTCAGGGAGTGTGGCCCAGCCACGCGATGTCCATGCATGTAAAGGTCAGCAGGAAGGACTTTCCTTCATATATGAACCTAGAAAGAATGGGGCGTGGGAAGATTCAGGTGCCGTCATTGAAATGTTTGAGCCGCGTACGCGCTTCCTTATAGACAGCTGATTTCTGGAGGGGTTGTTCTGCCTTCCGACGCCGGGTCAGAAGTCCAGAGGCCTGGGCGGGGGGAGGACAGAAGCCGAATGAATGTGGGAGCTGGTCCGGCCGGCAGGCGTTTTGTCCAGATGAGTCAGCACAAGCACAAGCTTCAGCTCGTCACTGGGGAGCCTGAGGCTGGGACCTGTAGGGTCTGGGTGTGGCCTTGTTCTGGGTAAACTGGGGGCCCCTGTGAGTCTTGGCCAAGTGATACGGGGACAGAGGTTCTTCAAAGTACAGCGTTTCCTGGAACACAGAAGGAATGGGGGGTTTACCTTTAGTTTTCCAGGAGCACAAGATGCCATGGACGGAATGTGTGTCTCCCCAACATTCATAGGTAGAAGCTGTGACCCCCAGTGGGATACTACTAGGGGATGGGGCCTTTGGGAGGGGATTCGGGTTAGATGAGGTCACGAGGTTAGGGTCCCCGTGATGGGATTAGTGTCCTTTTAAGAAGAGGAAGAGACCAGAGCTCTCTCCCCACCACATGAGGACACAGTGAGAAGGTGACCATCTGTAAGCCAGGAAGAGAGCCTCGCCAGGAACTAATCTGCCCACGCCACGACCTCAGACTCCCAGCCTCCAGAACCATGAGAAGACAAATGTCTGTTCTTCAAGTGTACAGTCTGGGGTGATCTGTTATAGCCGCCCACACTGACTAGAACAAGACTCGAGGAAAGTTTAAAGATGTCCGTGGATTATGGTCCCATGTGTAAGGTCTTAGAAGTTGTAGTTTGGGGACTTGGAGAAGCCCAAGGCAGAGGGGCCATCTGTCATCTTCTTCCAACTCATTGGGACCGTGGAGATCAACATTCCCTGCTGGCTGCCCTTTTGTCTTCTTCAGATGTCCTTCAGGACGTAATAGTGTTGTAAGCAGGTTGAGAATCATGGAACCAGAGGAATCAACTGCCTAAGGTCAGAAATTCAAATCATTGCTGCAAAATGAAGATGATAATCTGTGTTGCTCAAATGCTCACATGAAATTACAGGCAGACCTTGATTTATTGCAGTTCTCAGATATTGTTTTTTTTTTTAAATAAATTGAAGGTTTATAAAAAATGAAATTTTTATAAAAATTTTTAATGAAAATGGAAATTTTTATAAAAATGAAATGAAACCAGATTAAATTCTTCAAAAGGGCAGTTCATTTGCTCATTTCTTGTTTTTTTCCTTTGCCAGTTTTGTATAAGTTTTTGACACGAACCCATCACCCTCTGCCTGCAGTTCTGACAGAGACATCTCTCACCCTCAGACAAAGTTCACTTTATTCGTTCTACACCAGTTTAACCTCGGTATCTTCAGATAGAATGTTGGCGAGTTTATGACCAACTGGCACAGATTCTGATAAATTCATTGGAAAAGGGACCATTTCCCACTCAGGAGATTTATGAAGTCTGTCAAAGAGGGTAGTGGGTTTGTCTCAACGGAAGGAGATTAGACCCAGTGAAAACGGGAGAGCTTTCATGGGATTTTAGCTTACACAGAAGGCAACATGCATTTCAAATTATTCTTTTTTAAAAATTTATTTTATTGAAGTAGAGTTGATATGCAGTGTTAATTTCTGCTGTACAGCAAAGTGATTCAGTTATACATACATTCTTCTTTATATTCTTTTCCATGATGGTTTATCACAGGATATTGAATATAGTGCCCTGTGCTCTACAGTAGGACCTTGCTGTTTATCCATTCTGTGTATAAAAGTACGCATCTGCTAACCCCAGACTTCCAATCCATCCCTCCCCCGCTCCCCTCCGCATTGGCAACCACAAGTCTGTTCTCTATGTCTGTTTTTGTTTCATAGATAAGTTCACTTGTGTCATATTTTAGATTCCACATATAAGTGAGATCATATGGTATTTGTCTTTCTCTGTGTGACTTCTCAAATTATTCTTAAAGAGTGAAGGCAGACCTTGGTAATGATGCGGGTTTGGTTCCAGACTCCCGTAATAAAGTGGATATCGCAATAAATCGAGTCACACAAATTTTTTGGTTTCCCAGTGCATGTAAGAGTTATGTTTACACTACACTGTAGTCTATTAAGTGTGTAATGGCATTATGTCACAACAATGTTCATTAATTAATTAAAAATGCTTTATTGCTAAAAAAAGGTCACCATCCTCTGAACCTTCAACAAGTCATAATAGTAACATCAAAGATCACAGATCACAGACACCATCACAAATCGAATCATAATGAAGAAGTTTGAAATATTGCAAGAATGACCAAATATGTGACACAGAGACACGAAGTGAGCAAATGCTTTAGGAAAAATAGTGCTGATAGACGTCGTGCTCCATGCAGGTTTGCCCCAAACGTTCAATTTGTAAGAAATACGGCATCTTTGAAGCACAATAAAACAAGGTCTGCCTGTAAATTCATGTCAGCGTTTGATCAACACAAATTAGCGTCATCTTTTTGTAGCAACGATTTGAATTTCAATATGCCTTTAAAGTTTTTTCTTATAAAATATTTCATGCATAAGAAAGAATATAAATAATAGCTGTGTACCTGACATGTAGTTTTATCAAATGTCCACATTTTGCTAAATTAGTTTTAGATCGTGTGTGTGTTTGTGTGTGTGTGAGTGAAATACAACGTTTCAGATACCATTGTGCCCCTGCATATCCCTCTCCATTTATTTTGTTATTACATGGAAAAAATCACTAGATACTGTAGGTCAATAGGAGAAATTTCAAACATTGTTTTGCATGGCTTAATAGGTCTTCATCTTCTGTGTATTCACATTCTAGAAGAGAAAGATGTCTCTTTACTGTTCTTATTTTCAATTCCCAGATGATGCTTCAATTTAAAACTAATTATCTAAGGAAATAGCATCTCTTTCTCTGCTGAAGAAAGTTGTGCTGTGAAAACTGGGATCTTGGTTTTAGCAGTTTCTGGTTATCTCTGAGGTGAGCCCCGCCATTCCCTCCTGGGTTGCCTTTATCCAAAGCCCGGGCAGAGTCTGGGTGTTTGTGAAATGGCCCCATTTGGACCAGAAGTGGGTCATGGGCCTCTTCACGAAACCTCCAGAGTCAGCTCTTTGGGGGCTGAGTTTCACTTTGCATCTCTCTGCACTTTGCCAAGTGGTATAAAGGATGGAGAACATCAGATGTAAAAACGACCCAAGATGCAGGCAGAGACCCCTGGGATCTCTTGATTAAACCCCACATCCCCGTCCTATGTTGATAGTCATGGTAATCTCCTCATGGGATATAGAAGTGCAATTGTAGAGCATTATCTTAACCATGTTTCAGAACTGGTACTTTCTGCTCTATGGTCAGCAATAGCCATAGATGCGCCTGCGGGTTCTGAGGGGGTAGAATATGGTCTGTGATAACAAGCCCGGCGGTGGGGGAAGAGATCCCGGTGCAGGGTGTATGCTGGGGGAGGGGAGGGCTGTCACGGGACCCCAGCCTTCATCTCAGGTGTGGGCGGTAGGGTAACAACTATTCACAGAGCACCAGGATCCACCTGCTTCCCACCTCAGGCCTGAGCCCTTGGAATGGTCTACAGTCCTGGGAGCTCATGATTCCTTGAACCACATTGGGTTAAGGATCATGCATGTTGGGATTTGTCCATTTTCACCCAGTTTGGGGAAATCCTGGGTCCATCCTCAGAGCTTTGTAGGCCTCAGGGTTCCCTAAAGTGTGGAGGATGGAAGGTTGCCTATCCCGGATGTGTAATGGGGACCAGGTCTTAGGATGAAGGAAGTAAATGTCCAAGGAATGTGGCATCCCAAACAAAATAAGACAGAACCTGGCATACTGACCATGTGTGGTCTCCTGTAAGGTCTACTGCTTTTCCCTCTGGGATGCCGTTTCTGTTTCTTTTTTCATACATGGGCAAGTGATCCATTCTGCACACTAACTGTACCAGTCAATCCATATTTCAGAGAATAAGAGTCATCATTCTGTTGATGATTCCAGGTGCCATATTGCAAATAGCCATTATGAAAAGACCCCTTGTTGGTTTGGGGGGATACTATCAAAGATAATCCACAATTGTCTGGAAAAGCTATCAAAACACACCTCTGTTTTCCAATGACATGTCTGCGTGAGGTTGGATTTTCTTTAACAGAAAAAACATATGGCAACAGATGGAATGTAGAAGTCGATAGGAGAATCGGGCTGTCTTCCTCTTAAACCATACCTTGGCAAAACTGTAAGACGTTTGCAAAACTGTAAGACGTTTGCAAAACTGTAAGACGTTTGCAAAACTGTAAGACATTTGCAAAACTGTAAGACGTTGGCAAAACTGTAAGACGTTGGCAAAATTGTAAGACGTTGGCAAAAACGTTAGACCTTTAGAACCTTCTGTCTAGACATAGAAGCCAGAGGCCGTGTCTCCAGTGTGTGGCTTCCCAGCTGGGCTTTTCCCCATCTGCTTCTGCGTTCCTCCTCTTACAATATTTCTTTCTGTTTAAGAAAGTCCAGCCTCACCCAAGCATGTAGTGGGAAAAAAGGGAGGAGTATTTTCATAGCTCTTTCATATAGTTGTGGACAATCTTTGACGCTCTTCCAAACCCAACAAGTAGTGGCTTTGTAAAGGGGAGTTGCCCCATGGAATCTGGAATCTTTAACGATGCCAGGTAGATGGATGGGTTCGGCGTGTTCAGCCGTGAGGCCTGCCGTTGGCTGTGATCACTGGGGCAGGGCCGAGCACCTTTCATTCGTGAGAAATGCACTGCGAGTGAAGGATAAGGTCATAGCACCCATTTGGTGGATCTGTGTCCCACATGGAGAGGAAAGGCTTTCTCAGCCCTCAAACCACACCTGCCCTGTGTGGGGCAGCCACGTGGTCCCTGCTTTCGTGGAGCTCCTGGCCGAGGTGACGGACCGGGGTCCCCTCCCCATGACCCGTGCGGTGGGGGAGGGCAGGAGGAGTGGGTAGAGACACCTGGGCATTGAGAGGAAGCATGGACTTAGTGTGTCCCTTCCAGACAGACACGGTCCCAGCATCTGCACCCCTGAGCCTCTCACGTCCACAAAAGAGCCCCCCGCCCAGCATGGTCCCTCCCTTATCTGCACCCCGGAGCTCCCAACTCTGCAGAAGAGCCCCCGGCCCGACTTGCAGCACCCCTCTGTGTGTTCAAGGGGGAGTCCACGGAGAGCCCGCAGCCCAGGGCAGGAGGCGCCCAGAAGGCGCTCTAGATTTGTGTGCCAGGAAAGTGCTGTGCTTCCCGGGGCTGCCATCTCCACGAGCCAGCCTATGCACACGGTTTTATTTGTAGCGCATTGGGTTATTTTGTGTGGCCTTCTCCACAGACAGAGGGGTTCTGTGGTGGTTGGGGATGGTGGTCTATAAACGTAGGGCTCCCTGGAGGGCCTCAGAATATTCTGGAAGAACTAGAAGACCTCCGGAGGAGGGAGATGGCCAGGTAGGGGGAAACACCAGATTCTGTGTTATTGGTCCGGAGTCCTTGACTCGGTGTCAAGAAATAACAATGGAGATCCATGCGACAGTCACGCGTGTGTGTGGCACGTGCGTCATCGGAGGTGGCTGTGATGTGTAGTGGAGAAAGGGGGTCATACCACGTGTCACATTCACAGGCAGAAGGCAGCCGGGGAAAATAATTCCGTGTACACGAGGGGCGTGAAGTCGATGACTTATTCTCTCTTCTGTCACGAACCCCCTCTGCTGTAACTCATCGCCCTCCCTTTGGCTACAGCAGGGTCCTTGCTCCTGGGTTCAAAAGGAGTTTGTCCAGAGGGTTAGCTTGCAGGTTAATCCTGCAACAGAGCCCAGGTCTTTCTGTCCTTACTTGGAAGGGGTGTAAGTGACAGTGTGGAAGGAAAATGTGCGTCTGGGTGGGTCACCTAGGAGGGTACAGTCTTTGGAGGCTGGTGCACGTGGTCTAATATCACAGCACACACACACACGCACACACACACACACACACACACACACACACACACACACACACACACACACCCCATGTTAGCATAAATGACATGTTTTCTGTGAAAGCAAAACAAGCAAACAAACTCAGGAAGGAAAGTGGCATTGTCTTACATTTTTTGCAAGTGTCTTATGTTTTTGCAAATGTGTGTGCTTCAGAGGAAGACAGCTGGATTCTCCTATCGACCCCTGCATTCAGTCTGTTGCAATACGTTGTTTTCCTCGAGGAAAATCCAACCTCACACAGACATGTCTCTGGAAAATGGAGAACTGTTTTGATAGCTTTTCCAGACAACTGTGGATTTTCTTTGATATTATTCCCCCAAACCAACAAGGGGTCACTTAATAATGGCGAATCACAGTATGGCATCTGGGGTCATTATCAACAAAATTTTCTTACTCTGTTAAATTAAAATCAGTTGTTCTAGGTTAGTATTTGGAGTGGACCATTTGCTCATTGGTCCTTTGGAAAAATGTACGTTCACAGAATTATGGAGGTCTTCTCAATGTAGACCCATTAAATTATACAATATCCCCCCAAATCATATTTGTTAGTATAACCGCTAATCTCATCAGAGAAGGCTTTATGTATTGGGAAACTTTCAAGCTCACGATAGCAGATAAAAGTTTTCCACAATTACAATTTTCTTGTTAAAGCTCAAATTTTGTCCTTGGCGATAAATACTGTCATTGGTTTTCCTTAAGGTGACGTGCTCACTTAGTTCATTTTCAAGAAACTGTCTGCCAAATATCCCCCACGTGGAATAGCCGTAGTTACTCTATCACTTGTTCTTTCAGGCAAAACTGGTGTTCAGAGAGGCAGCGCTCACTTACCGTGCCAGCCAGCCAGCATGCTTCAGCGCAGGGTAGACGTGCTCTGTGTATACTTCCCCTCTTGTCACATAGGATGTTAAAAATATATATACTCTATGCAATGGAATACGACTCAGCCATAAACAAGAATGAAATCACGCCATTTGCGGCAACATGGATGGACCTTGAGATGATCAGACTAAGTGAAGTAAGCTAGACAGAGAAAGATAAATATCAGTGACATCAGTTGTATGTGGAAAGTTTAAAAAATGATACAAATGAACTTAAATACAAGACAGAAATAGACCCACAGGCATAGAAAACAAACTTACGGTTACCAAAGGGGAAAGGCGGTGGGGAGGGATAAATTAGGAGTTTGAGATTAGCAGATACACACTACTATATATAAAATAGATGAACAACAAGGACCTACTGTAGAGCACAGGGAACTCTACTCAATATTTTGTAATAACCTATAAGGGAAAAGAATCTGAAACAGTATATCTATCTATCTATCTAACTGAATCGCTTTGCTGTACACCTGAAACTAACACAACATTGTAAATCAACTCTAGTTCAGTGAAAAAAAGTTTTTTCCACCTTTTTGGGGAAAAAAAAATACCTATATACCCAAAAGTCAAAAACAACAAAATTAATCATCTTTACTGCTCCATCAAGGACATTTTTAAGTGAAACTGGCATTGTTTTTGCTGTAGTAGTGCCGGGGGTGAAGGATACGATGGCGGCCAATACAGTTGGGGCCACGACCTTGACTCAGGCTGAGGAACAGTTTTCCCCACGGTAACTTCTGCACCATCATGTAAACATCAACACAGTGAAGAGGGAAGAAGCATTTCTGTACGATTATGAAAATAGTTTGGACCTCATGGATCCTACCCCAACCCCACCCCAGGCTGTGTGGTCCCACCTTGAGAGCGCTGATCTGATGAACAGTGATTTCCAGTACTCATCATGGTGAGCAAGCATAAAACCCACGGTCCCCTCCACAGGTACCAGAAAGAGACCCTCCCTGGAAGGCCATCCTCTTGGAGACTGGTTATGTCAGCTTCTGACCATCGTTCTGTCCTTGGGTTCCATGAGTTTTGGTCTTTTCATTGGGTTTTTGCTTTTTCATACCACAGAAAAATATCCAACAGTCCTTTCAGCAAAGCAGTGTTTACTTGCTTCAGGCTGATCATGTCACCTTTTTAATTTGCCTGCACCGCAAGGCACTGGATGCGTCCGTGAATTTGGTGATGTGTTTTATTTTGGGGTTTTCTCCAGGGACCTCTATGGCAGCCTTCAGTAACAGTGCTGATGGAGTTAAAAAAAAAAAAAAAATGAAGTATAGTTGATTTACAATGTTATATTTGTTTCAGGTGTACAACATAGTGATTCAATACTTTTATAGATTACACTCCATTCAAAGTTATTATGAGGGCTTCCCTGGTGGCGCAGTGGTTAAGAATCCGCCTGCCAATGCAGGGGACATGGGTTCAAACCTGGTCCGGGAAGATCCCACATGCCACGGAGCAACTAAGCCCGTGTGCCTCAACTACTGAGCCTGCGCTCTAGAGCCCGCGAGCCACAAGTACTGAGCCCGTGCGCCACAACTACTGAAGCCCGTGAGCCTAGAGCCCGTGCTCCACAACAAGAGAAGCCACCGCAGTGAGAAGCACCTCAACAAAGAGTAGCCCCCGCTCGCTGCAACTAGAGAAAGCCTGTGCGCAGCAACAAAGACCCAACGCAGCCAAAAAAAAAAAAGTTATTATGAAATGTTGGCTATATTCCCTGTGCTGTACAATATATCCTTGTAGCTTATTTATTTTGTACGTAGCAGTCTGTACCTCTTAATCCCCTCTCCCCTTCCCTCTCCCCACTGGGAACCACTAGTTCTCTATATCTGTGAGTCTGCTTCTTTTTTGTTATATTCACTAGTTTGTTGTATTTTTTAGTTTCCACATATAAGTGATATCATACAGTATTTGTCTTTCTCTGTCTAATTTATTTTATTTAGCTTAATACCCTTCAAGTCCATTCATGTTGCTACAAATGACAAATTTTCCTTTTTTATGGCTGTGTAATATTCCACTGTATATATATGTCACATCTTCTTTATCCATTCATCTGTTGATGGACACTTAGGTTGCTTCCATGTCTTGACTGCTGTAAGTAGTGCTGCTATGAACATGGGAATGCATATGTCTTTTCAAATTAGTGTTTTTGTTTTCTTTGGGTATATACCCAAGAGTGGAATTGCTGGATCCTATGGTAGTTTTATGCTTAATTTTTTGAGGGGGCCTCCATACTGTTCTCCATAGTGGCTGCACCAATTTACATTCCCACGACCAGCGCACAAAGGTTCTCTTTTCTTTACATCCTCGGCAATACTTGTTATTACTTGCCTTTTTGATGATGGCCGTTCTGACTGGTGCGAGGTGTAGTTTTGATTTCAATTTTGATCTCATTGTAGTTTTGATTTGCATTTCCCTGATGATTAGCGATGTTGAGCATCTTTCATGTGCCTACTGGCTGCCTGTTTGTCTTCTTTGGGAAAATGTCTATTCAGGTCTTCTTTTATCTTACTTTCCTGAGGTGTGTGGTGTGTGTCTACGTATTTGCCTGTGGGTTTAATCTGCACCATCACTGTAGGCCTGGGCTTTACATCATGTGGGGAAAAGTCCTCGTTTGCCCTTCTTCTCCGACCTCTCTTATCAGAGGCAGTCTGGCCAGTTTGGGGATTTGCTTCCATGGAGCGGGTCCTGTGATGCTTCGCCTCTCACTGTCCTGTGACAGGATGTGCTGAGATTCCTTGCCTGTCCTCTCCTGCACCCTCCGTAGGGCATGTTATCAGCTGGGTGATGCCAATTCAGGGTTTCATCCAGAGTAGATGCATTGCTGTTTGACCATCTGTCTGACGTTTTCACCAATGTCTTTGCTCCCATTATTGCAGTTGGGAAGTACGCTGTTCTTTCTTCTTTTCTCCTTTCCCGCGTGCATTTTGTCTGGCTAACCTCCTTTAGGGGGTTAGGTAGAATCATCATCAGTGTCTCAAATTTGAATTGAGTATCTAATTCTTAAAAAAAAAAAAAGCATAAATCCCTAAAGACCACATGGTAATCTTGAGTGAGTTTCATAATAGGAGGAGTTTGGCTAGGAGAGCTTGGGCATCTCCTACAGAGCTGCATCACCTTGTTTGAAGTGCCCCTGGGCGCGCAGGGGCTCCAGAATGGCTGTCTCGTTCCCAGCTTCACTGCCACCTCTCTGCCTGTGCTCAGCCAGCCAACCCCATGTTCGCCGGAGCTTTTGCAAATCATGGTCTGGACTTTGGATGGCGTAGGAGAAAATGTCAACTTGAGTACTCAGAGACAAGTCTGAGAGTCACCCTTGTCATGAAGGTCGCTGATGAGGACCTGGGTCCAGAAAACTCATCAAGCGTCCTGCAGGACTTGGAGAGGGTAGGCTGTCCTCTCAAACTTGAAATGCGTACGGGAAACCAGTCCAGAGGTTCAACGAATCATACAGGGTCCTCGAATTCTGATGGAGGACGGTCATGCATCTCAACGAGAAGGCACGGGTCCAAGCCGACTGTGATTTTGCAGTATCGGTGCCCGCAGTTCACTGCAGAGCTCCTGGGATGCCCTAGGCGCATTTTAGGATGACGCTGACTGTTGCGGAAACTGCGGAATTGCAATCTGTCATGGCGTTCAGGATGCGTGACAAGGTCATTTTGGTGGCCGACAGCCATAGGCTATACCTCTCCATCAGACAAGAACAAAGCAAGAAAGGTAGTCAGTTGAAGCTGCCTGCAGCTTGGAAGGTTGCTGTGATTTTTTAAAAACAACAGGGAGACTTATTGTTGAGATTAAAGGTGAGTAGTCCTTGGTGGTGGGTGAGAGCTGGGACTTTGCAGCTTGGGTGCCCACTGAAAGCCCCTTTGCCCATAATGATACAGGGAGCATGGGTTACAATGGTAGACGTTTTCACAGAGGCGAACATAATTTTACTGGTTTCCGTGGATGGTCCAACTGAGATTCTGATTTCTCAAGAACAGGGTTTCTCAACCTTGGTGCTATTGACAAGTCTGGTGGAGGGGGTAGGGGTCAGAATGTAAATTGGGGAGGGGTCTCCAGCAGGTAGAAGGCATGGAGGAAGAAGGCAGGCTGCGGTCCTGGACCATTAATAGGAATTAAGATTGAGTGCTCACAACACAGTGCCCAGGGATAAGGGCCCGGAAAGAAAAGTTTGGGTGTCAAAGATAAGAACGATGGATGTGGTCTGGGGATGGCGTGGCATGGGGATTAGGGGTGGAATGGGAAATAGGGAGGGAGGAAGGAAGGGAAGGAAGGAAAGAGTGAAAAAGCAGAGAGGGGTTTTGCAGAGACCAGTGTTGGTGAAGTTCTGTGAACCTAGGACTGGATTCATTCAATCCTTTACACTTGAATTCTAAACTGAAAAAAGAAATACACTCACACACATCTTGGCAAGGTGTCACATGACCTTGAACCTGAAAACGTCACGGACGTCCTACATATCCTTTTTCCATCTTGGAAATAGAGGGGCTGCTTTCACAAGGGCTGCTGCTGTGGCTGATGTGGACGGTGATTAAGACATTGTCCGTACACAGCCTTTCCCCGTAGCATTCATGCCTGGGCCCTGGTTCCAACTCCTGTAGCCGGATTATGCTTTGAGAAAAAGGTTGGGCTGAGTTTGGGCACTGTCTGTGGCCACAGAAGAGACAGGAAGTTCAAACCGCCTGCGTGGGCTGGTGCTGATAATTTTGCTTGGCTTGCTGTGCCCCGCCAGACAGATGTCCCATCCAGACAGGACCGCTTGTGTGTAGTCTATGGCATCGCGACGTTTAGGATGTTATTTGCTCCGATTCTCGGTGTTCTCGCCAAGAATAACTGAAATCAGGAGGAAGGTAGAAAATGGGATACGTTTCCTCCTCACGTTTATGCAAATGACATTGGTGGCACTGAACCTCTCTCCCCTACCTCTGATTTCCTGCAGCGTTGGTACTGTGACTGAGTTGCTTTAGGGAGCATCTCCTCTCTTTCTAGAATGTCTCTATCACTGAAATATACTGAACCTTGACAGAGGGACGCAGTTGGGATTGTCAGCTTCCCAGAGAGAAGCTGTGAGCCTTTTGGAAAAATTAAAGAGAGACATTTTCCTGCAGACCAAGGTTTTTCTGGGCGTCTTCATAACGTCTGGGGTTTAATATAAGGACACAGATTGGGGGAAACGGGATGAGGAAGGGTCGCCCCACGGCGTTCTGGACAGGTTGGGGTTTGAGCATCCAGGGTGAGGTGTTTAAGTCCAGACATATCCCAGCAAAGGGACTAAACATTCTATGTGCACGTGGATTGGGGTGTAAATGGGGAGACGAGGGATTCCAGGAGTCCCCAAGCTGAAGGAGTCAGAACTAAATGAGATTGTTAAAGCTGTTGTAGAAGCTGGTTCCTCTACAAGTTAAACAAGTGAGTTAACGTATCAACATATGAGTTGAACCTATGTTACCATTTGAACATCTCTCGGTATTTATACAAGAGAACTGAAAACAGGTGTCCACACGAAAACCTGTGCCTGAATGTTCACAGCAGCACTACTCACAATCGCTAAAAGATGGGAACAACCCAAGCATCCATCAGGGGATGGATGGATACACAGCATGGGGTCCATCCACACAGTGGAATATTATGCAGCCATGAAAAGGAGTGAAGCTCTGACACAGGCTACCACGTGGATGGACCTTGAACACATGATGTTCAGAGAGAGAAGCAGACACAGAAGGACACACAGTGTGTGATTCCATTTATAGGAAACGTCCAGAACAGGCAAATCCATGGAGACAAATCGTAGATTAGCGGGAGCTGGGGAGAGGAAGGAATATGGGGTAATAGCTGTACGGTAGAAGGTTTCTTTTTGAGGTGAGGAAAATGTTCCGGAATTACATCGAAGTGATGGTTGCACAGCCTTGCGATTGTACTAAATGTCAATGAATTATTAAGAATTTAACAATTTAAAACATGACAGTTAACTTTCTTTTTGATACAGCTTTATTGAGATATAATCCTGTACCATAAAAGTCACCCTTAAAGCATACAATTCAGTTATTTTTCGTATGTTCGAGTTGTGTAACCATCACCATTATTTAATTTCAGAATGTGTTCATGGCACCAAAAAGAAAATTCTGTGCCCAGCAACACTCACTCTCCATTAACCTAGCCCCTCCTCAACTCTGGCAGCCTTGAATCTGCTTTCTGTCTCTGTGGATTTGCCAGTTCTGGACATTTCATGTAAATGGGATCACACACTGCGTGTTCTTCTGTGTGTGGCTTCTCTCACTGAGCATCGTGTGTTCAAGGTCCATCCACGTGGTAGCCTGTGTCACAGCTTCACTCCTTTTCATGGCTGAGTCATATTCCACTGTGTGGAGGGACCACATTTGTTTATCTATCATCAGTTGATAGCCATCTGAGTGGTTTCCACTTGAAAGAATTTTAAATTTAAATTTTAATTTAACATTTAAATTTAACATTTAAACTTTATATTATGTGCATTTTACCACACACACACACACACACAAAGCTAATAAGTCCTGACAGCTTTCTATATCCCAGGCACTACCAGAGCCTGGTAGTGTTTTATGATGTGACCGGTTTCACCCCACAAGTATCCTTTGAGGCAGGCACTTTTATGATCACTATTTCATAGATGAGGAAATGAAGGTATTGAGATACTCAGGAGCTCAGGAACCCCCAGGTAGTCAATGATGGGGCTCGGAGGAGAACCCAGCACCTTCAGTCTCCCCAGTGGATGCCCCGGTTCCCCCATAAACAGGAGGCACCAGGGCTGAGAACTGTTTCATAAAACACAGATATTGTATTACTGTCGTAATGACCTCAAGAACGGAGCTGGGTTCCTACAAAGGGGGAAACATGGGTCCCAACTGGCCAGACCACGAATGGACGGGCAGTTCAGATGGTGGAATGTTCCAGAATGAAGGATGAGCCAGAACCTTGTTGAAGGATGAGGGGTTAGGGCGCATTAGGGGGATATTGTGAGAGGTGGCACAGGAAGAGTTGGGCGTTCCCCATGGCGGGTCTTGGTCACTCGCGGTGGAGAAGCTTCCAGAAGGTCATGAGCAACACCTGTTTTCAGTGGGATGTGTTGAGGGTGAGGCATCCCAGGTGGAGGAGGTTTTCTGGGAGCATCTTCTCTGTCGCTTGTGTTCTGTTGCCTTACTCATTCCTCTGTGGCTTCATGGAAAGGACACATGTCCCAGAATCCTGGACACCTCCACACTTTCATTTCAGGAGCAGATGTCTCCCTGGCTTCTTAGACCTAATATCTGCTGCAGGTTTGGGGAGACATATATGAACCTTGTTTCCACTGACTCACTTTGGGACCAGGGCCAAGTTGCTCTCTCCCGCATGTCTCGGTTTCCCAGTCTGTCAGCGCTCAGGGTTGGAGGGGAGCATTGACCCGGAAGATTCTTTTTGTTGCTTCCAATTCCCTTTTCCAGAGCTACTGTCCTCATGATCAGAGTATATTACATCTGTTTGTGGGGAATTTTGGGGGATTGGTAATACACATTTCTGCTTCTGACTGAAAATTGGATCCAAAGATAGGACAAATAATGCTTTGCTTTTCAAAACATGTTTCTGGATTCTGTGATATCCACAGAATATATGTTTGGCAAATATGAATATTTTATACGTAAACCAGGGTGTCTCAGCACTACTGATATTTGGGGTTGGATGTCTCTGATGTGGGGCATCCTGTGCTCTGTGGGGTGTGGAGCAGCTTCCCTGGTCTCCGCCCACCACGTGCCAGGAGCTCCCCCTCTCCCAGTTGTGACAATCAAAATGTCTCCACATTGACAGGTGGAAGGCAAAATTGCTCACACTTGAGAACCGTCGTGAGATAGATGGATGGATAGATAGATAATTGATACATGGATAGAGAAATGATAGATAAATAGATTGATAGATAGATGGATAGATGAGACAGATAATTGATAGATGAGATAGATTGATAATTGATAGATGGATAGATGCTTAATAGATAGATGGATAGATAGATGATAGATGATAGATTGAGAGATAGATAATTCAAAGATGGATAGAGAGATTGATAATTGATAGATGAATGGATGCTTGATAGATAGGTGATAGATTAAATAGATAGATAGATATCGTATAGCATATAGACAGAGTCTCTTATGCTAAGGCAGACTGTCTCAGTCTTGGCTCTGTTGAGATTTGGGGTAGATAAATCTCAGTCATGGGGGCGTCCTGTGCCTTGTAGGATGTTGAGCAGCGTCCCTCCCTCTGCACCCCCAGAAGCACATCCCCCCTTCCCAGTTGTGACAACTAAAAATGTCTCCAGACTTGCAGACTGTCCACCCTCGGGGGAGCAGGGGGGAGGGGAAGCAAAATGGCCCCAGTGGAGAACCACTGATGCAGAACCTATTGCCTTGGAGCGTGACTGCCCGAGAACTACAAAATGACCTGGACCCAAAACCTGACTGCACTCCAAGCCCCTGGGAAGGGGCCGCCACGCCAGCATCCTGGGGAGCATTTAGACCTCTGGGTATCATGTCACGTTACAACAGTTTACTTCCCATCACAGGTGGGTGTGACTTGAGGACACTCATCCTGGATGTCTCCATCCCACCCAGCACTCACCCTTCCCTTCAGCCCCACTGTGTGGACGCCCCCCTGCATCCGTCCTATACCCTGGGCCGGTTATGTGGGGAGGACTCTTCCCGCACAGCCCCATCCCCGCCGGGAATGTCCCCACACCAGGGGCTCTGATTGGATGAGTGAGGACGTGGGTGGCTGAGGACCGGCTTCCGCTTTGCCCTCCTGTTCTTCTGTGCCGATTTGCTCTGATTCATAGGACAGTGATTAAGAGTGGCGGATGATACCCGCATTTGATTAGAGATCCTGAAATTGTACCACCCATGGCTGGATGGTGTCATTGGTCCCACTTCCTGTCCTGTATCCTGGAAGAAGAGCACAGCATCCAGTGCATAAACTGATGGATTCTTCCCTGGGAGCCTTCCATGGAGGGATATTGCTGTAAAGAGAGGGAGATGCGTAGCACCAACTAAACCCCTGAAATACGGACCTCGAAAGTGAGTGTTTTTGAGGAAAATCAAAACAACAGTGATGTCAACATGCTCAACCTCTAACAGCAGTTAAATGGCTTGGGTCTTTTTGAAGTTTTTACTTCTGCACACTCTTCCCCCGTCCACCCCCAGCCTTCCCTTCTTTGAATTTGGGGATGGATTTTGAAATTTCTTCTGGTGGGATTGAAACACCACACCGTCTTGTTTTAAGCCATGTGCCAACAGTGTCGAGGATATGCTGGAACAGTCTGGCGTCTGTACTCCTGTAATCCCATCCTCTTGGATATGGGGTTCCAGGAAGCATCGTGAACTGGAGCACGTAACTATGGAGCTGAGATGTCTCCCACGGAAGGAAATTAAGCACTAATTGAAGAAAGAATTAGAAGCACTGAATTCATGGAAATGCCGTCACACCCTGTAATTAATCTTTGAAGGGAAGATAATTAAGTGCTTTGCCACTGGCGAACACGTCCAGCATTTGCATTAGATTCTGCATATTTGGGCGACATGACTAAAAATGCTTCTCATCATCCTGCCAATCAAAGGCAGGAATCCAGCTCCTCTTTGTAGTTCTGGAATCATGCTCCAGTCTGCTCAGGAGTGAGCTGGGACCATACTAAGAAGACAGGGTAGAGTTTCTTGTGTACCCACGAGGGTACCTCCTTCTGCAGGGTAAAATGACCGGACTTAAGCTCTCTGTCTCCTAATCCATCTTGATACTTGGGCAGCTTTTCTCCCTCGTTAAAAATTCAATCTAATTCAATGAAAATTGAAAGGTTTTTAAAGACCTCCAGAAACCACAGATTAGGGTCTTTGTTAGACTTTCGTCAACGGTAGTCGATTCTGTAATGCATACATGTCTTCAGCTGTTGTAATCACCATTGCTGGCATCACTAGCGGTCTTTTGAAAAGTTCTCTTAAAACGTGTATGAAAAGGGTCTCCTCTAAGTGGTGCATTTTCTCCAACTGAAGACAAGTTTCCATCCAGCATGTGGAACTGGGTGGGAGGGGGCTGGTGTTGCCTTTCTAGTCACTCAGTCTGTCCCCAAATTCCAGCTCCATCTTTGCCCTGAACGTGCCAAGGGACCTGGTGTTCCTGACTATAGATATTTATTTGGTATTTAGTCATTCAACCATGAAATATCTACCTTTGGTGGTGAGGGGGCAGAATATTAAGTTTTTGGCATCCAAAGAACAGTAGGGGTTTGCCTACATTTTCTAGTGGATTTTAGGTACCGAATCCTTTGATAGATCGCAGTAACCAAGCAGAAGGACCTTCCGACATATCTTGGGGAGAGCCTGGCTGTAGCAGTTCCCTGGATGATACACTCTTAGGTGGCCAGCGAGGTCAATGGTGACGTTACGGCCGTTAGAGCTTCATGGCAGCAGCCTACCCTGCATCACGGTTAAATGTTGAATATTTTTGCCTTGAATCTAGTTTTTTTCCGATAATAATATTTTGACCCTGGGTTGCTTTTGGTTTATATTTACCTGTAACTCTCTTTTCTGTTCAACCAAATCACTCTTTTATTCATTCTTTTCAGAGGCAGTATATTTAGTTTTTGCCTTCAGCCTTTGGGTGACAGGGTTCATCTTCCCTTGAATAGGATGTTTATTCCATCAACTTTAAAAAATATATATATGTTTGTAACTCCCTCTGTCTTCTTATTTGAAACTGTGTATCTTTTTGTGCTTCTTTGTTATTTTCCTGTTTTCAGAGTTGCGTGCTCTGGTGCATGTTTTGTTTCCGTGGAACCCACATGTCTCATCTCCCCAGCACTCTGGTAATTTTGGTTTTATAAGTTGAAACTCACATAACATGAAACAAAGTGCATATTTCTCAGTTGATTGTTGGAAATGAAACCCTGACCATGGGCTTCGCCCTTTGAAGATAAAGGATGTTCCATAACCATGCAACTCCACCAAACTCCATCTCTTGCAGATGAAGGGTGTTTCTTATTTTTATTTTTAAAAATTTTTTTATTGGAGTCTAGTTGATTTACAGTGTTGTGTTAGTTTCAGGTGTACAGCAAAGTGCATCAGTTATACATTTACATGTATCCACTCTTTTTTGATTCTTTTCCCATATAGGTCATTATAGAGTACTGAGTATAGAGTTCCCTGTGCTATACAGTAGGTCCTTATTATGTATCTATTTTATATATAGTAGTGTGATGATGGGTGTTTTGAGAGAAAAGTCTTTTTTTATTACTCTCTAATACTTTAAAAAAATAAATTTTAGAAATGATGTTCTTTTCTCAAGAGTTGTTTTGTTTTTACGATGTTAACTTCACCCCAGTTATGTAGACGTGGTTCCAATAACCCCAGTTCTGAATCTCTCATTTGAGGGTCACTGCCCTTCTTTGCCCAAGGCTGAGTTCCTTTCCTTTTCTTTTTTATTGAGGTAGAGCTGATTTACAGTATTACATAACTTTCAGGTGTACAACATAGTGATTCACAATTTTTCAAGGTTATATTCCATTTATAGTTACTATAAAATATTGGCTCTATTCCCCATACTGTACAATATATCCTTGTAGCTTATTTATTTTATACATAGTAGTTTGTGCCTCCTAATCCCCTACCGAGGGTGAGTTCTTGGTTGGCCTGGGAGTCCCAGTGAGCTGGAGTGAGTGTCTCAGTACATTTTGTGGGAGACAAACAATGACCTGTTTTTATTTCTTGATTCCTAAAGTATTTGACAGTATCTTGCTTTCCTGCCTGAATGATTAGCCTCTTGGGTCTACAAGTATTTGTTGAAACCCTTGTAATTCAAGACCCTGTAGATGTTTCTTCACTCTTTACTGAAATCTAACAGTGGGGGAAGAGGAGTCTTGACGTTATATGATTTTCCCTTTGTGAGATGTCGTGCTTTTCCTCCCTGGATGCTTTTAGGATTTTCTCTCCATCTTTAAAGCACAACAGTTTTACCAGGATGTGGTTAGTGGACTTACGGGCATTTACAAATAATGTATATGTTCTATAATAGCTCTTTTTATTGCAGGTTTGAGTCTGTATCACAGGGCTTTTTTCTTGACACTGAACCTTTCCATGTTTTTCCATTTTTCTTTTCCACAGTTCATTTCTTCAGAGATACCCATTATCTTTTTTTCAAACCATTTTTAAATTGAAGCATAGTTAATTTATAGTGCTGTGTTAATTTCAGGTGTACATCAAAGTGACTCAGTTATACATATACATATATGCTTTTTCAGATTCTTTTCCATTATAGGTTATTACAAGATATTGAATATCGTTCCCTGGGCTATACTGTAGGTCCTGGTTGGTTATCTATTTTATATACAGTAGTGTGTATATGTTAATCCCAAGCTCCTAATTAATTACCCCCCCCCCTTTGTTAACCATAAGTTTGTTTTCTATGTCTGTGGATCTGTTTGTTTTGTATATAAGGAGATACCCTTTATCTTTATGCCAAGTCTCAACTGTCTGCTGTCTGTTTCATTTTCCCCCCTCTGTTCACTTTCTCTCATCATCTTTTTCTCCTGCGTTCTGTATTTTTCCACATCACTGAGGGGATTCTCTGCAACGTCAATTCCGATCTTTCCTCTGTCTACTCTTGTGCCAGGTTCTCCAGAGCTTGATTTTATAGCATCTTTCCCTGGGGCTGCCAGCCCCACACGGTCTCAGGGTGTCCCCCCTCTAATCTCTCACTGTCTTTGGGATGGCAGACGGTTGCTGCCTGATACTCGTCCTCCTGTGCTTTGGGTAAATCTTCCTTTGAACTCATGCTCCTCACCTGTCTTACGTACTATTATTATTCACATCCTACAGATTATTACATATTTACGTATTGCGTATTATTTCCTTCTTTGGTGTTTGCGTGTCTTTCCTCATGAGTCCCACGATTGGGTAGTTCTTTGAATGCCTCCTCTTTGACCCTGAAGGAGCTGGGCTGATTCTCTTTCCTTCCTGCTCTGTCGATCTCAGATGTGGCCACATTTTTCTGTGATTTTTAAGGCTTTCCTATTAAACTATTCAGTCCTTCAGCTGCCTGAGGTGGGCGGAGAGGGAGCAGGACCTGTGAGAGGTCACAGCCGCCCGTGAACTCTGTCTGTCGGCACTTGCTGTCCAAGGTTGGGGAATCCCCAGATGGGTGCCAGCTGTGGCAGGGTCCCTGCTGCTGTGAGCCAGGTTCAAGTTACCAGGCCAGAGTGGAAGGCCATCCAGTGATGGTTCAAGGCCAGAGTGGACAGCTGTCCAGTGATGGTTCCGGGCTGGAGTAGCCAGCCAGCCAGTGATGGCTCACGGCTAGGGTGGACACCTGGGGCACCACTTGGCTCTCTCTGAGCCCTGCCCTCATCCAAAGCAGGACAGGCCACTGGCCTGGCAGCCTCACCCACGCGGACAGGACCTCCAGCCTCGGAAGCCAGGGAACCTTGTCCTGCAGCCTTAGCTGCCTCCTTAGTGGGGCAGGGAGTCAGGACTGGTCCCTCAGCTTCATCCAAAGCCCAGACACACACGCCGTGGCCCTCGTCACGTCCAGGACCCTGCTGTCCGTTGGATGGTGTTTCTCCGGCTTCTGTCACCAGGTATGGTGGCCTGCGCTGCTGCTTCAATCGGAAATTCTCTGGGACAGCAGCAGAACACCGCATTGCTGGCCGAGCTGTGACCTCTCTGAGGTTACTTGGTAAACGCCAGGGGCACAGTAAGTAACGCATTTCTTGTTATATTCTTTATAAGCAGTAACTTATATTCAAGTCCTTAATACACAAAGTACAGGTGTTTCTATCTACTCATCAAAGCAGATGTGGACAATTAGGGTTAGGGTTAAGGTTAGGGTTAGGATCGCTCTCACGTTTTAAAAATTTATTTATTTGTTTATTTTTGGCTGCGTTGGGTCTTTGTTGCTGCGCACGGGCTTTCTCTAGTTGCGGCGAGCGGGGGCTACTCTTTGTTGTGGTGCGTGGGCTTCTCATTGCGGTGGCTTCTCTTGTTGCAGAGCACGGGCTCTAGGCGCTCGGGCTTCAGTAGTTGTGGTGCGCAGTCTCAGTAGTTGTGGCGCGCGGGCTTAGTTGCTCCGTGGCACGTGGAATCTTCCCGGACCAGGGCTCGAACCCGTGTCCCCTGCATTGGCAGGTGGATTCTTAACCACGGTGCCCCCAGGGAAGCCCGTGGATAGCTCTCACTTTGAATTCCATTATGGATTTGAACCTTAAAACTTGTTTGATTTTCTCTTTCAAAAATTTTATTTTATTGTGGTGAGAACACCTAACAGGAGATCTGCCCTCTTGAGAAAGTGTTCAGTGTGTGATACCATATTGTGAATTACGGGCACAGTGCATACGGTAGATGTCTGGGGTTTATTCGTACAGCAAAACAGAAACTCTACACCCACTGACCTTCATCTTCCTCGTTCCCCTACCCTGGCCTCTGGCGACCCCCATTCTGCTCTCTGATTCTATGAATTTGACTGTTTTAGATGCAACATGTAAGTGGAATCCTGCAGTATTTGTCCTTTAGTAACTGGCTTATTTCACTGAACATAATACCCTCCAGGTTCATCCATATTGCTGCATATGGCGGAATCTCCTTCTTTTGTAAAGTCTGTATGATATTCCGTTATTATATATACACCACATTTCCTTTATCCGTGCATCTGTCGATGGACATTTGGGCTGTTTCCACATCTTGGCTATTGTGAACATGGGGGTGCAGTAATCTATTTTAAATGCTTTTTTCAATTCTTTGGGTAAATACCCAGACATGGGGTTGCTGGATCTTAGGTTCTCCTTCTTGTTTTTAATGTAAATATGTATTTATATATGTATTTTAAAAATTTTATTGAGGCATAGTTGATTTACAGTGTTGTGTTAATTTCTGCTGTACAGCAAAGTGACTCAGTTATACGTATACATACATTCTTTTTCATATTCTTTCCCATTATGGTTTATCACAGGATATTGAATAGAGTTCCCTGTGCTCTACACAGGGACCTTGTTATTTATCCATTCTGTATATACTAGTTTGCATCTACTAACCCCAAACTCTCACTTCATCCCCCTCCACCCCCTCCCTCTTGGCAACCACAAGTCTGTTCTCTGTGTCTGTGAGTCTGTTTCTGTTTTGTAGATAAATTCATTTGTATCATATTTTAGAGTCTACATATAAGTGACATCATATGGTATTCGTCTTTCTCTGTCTGACTGACTTCACTTAGTATGATCATCTCCAGGTCCATCCATGTTGCTGCAAGTGACATTATTTCATTCTTTTTTATGGCTGAGTAGTATTCCATTGTATATAGATATGTACACCACATCTTCTTTATCCCTTCCTCTGTCGATGGACATTGAGGTTGTTTCCATGTCCTGGCTATTGTGAATAGTGCTGCTCTGAATCTTGGGGTGCATGGATCTTTTCTAATTAGAGTTTTCTCCGGATAAATGCCCAGGAGTGGGATTGCTGGATCATATGGTAGTTCTATTTTTAGTTTTTTGAGGAACCTCCATCCTGTTCTCCATAGTGGCTGCACCAATTTACGTTCCCACCAACAGTGCAAGAGGGTTCCCTTTTCTCCACACCCTCTCCAGCATTTATGATTTGTAGACTTTTTGATGATGGCGTAGGCTCTACTTTTAATTTTCTGAGGCTCTTCCCTGCCATCTGTTCTCCCAGGTGAACAGATTTCTGCTGCAGCAGCTGGCCGGGAACTCAAATGCATGTCTGCTGGCCTCTCCCGGCACCTGCTGTGTGTAAACATACCTTCCTCTCTCGTCCTGTCTTTGCAGAGCCAGATGGTCATGGCACACACATCGGGCATTTTTTTTTCATTTTGACTTCTGATTTTCATTTTGCTTAGTATCTGCATGTACCTCTTTCTTACCTTCGGTGGAGGGGGGAGGTCCATTTCACACCCGTCACACAGTTGAGCCTCTGTTTTATTTTTCGACTGAATCAACACAGACTCACACATCCAGGGTGAAACAACACCCATGTCAAGAGTCCGCCTGCAAGGGACTGACCACAGCTTGATCCCTCTGAAGCCTTTGCCCACACGTCCAGTCTGCAGCCGCGCCGGTCCTCCCGTCCCTCTCAGCAGCCGGGAGGAGAGCCCGGGCGCCCGCGCGGGGCACATTCCCTCCCTCTGAGGTCTCCGGTCACTAAAGAGAAGATTTATTCCCCCAGGACAGCTTCCCTTTCCTTGCTTTACCTCCAATGCTGACAAACTGTCATTTTCTCCTTTGCCCTTGGAGCGTCCCAGGGTAGGGTTCTGCTTGGTTCCGTTTGGGTTCCGTGCGGGACCCTGGGTTTGGGTTGGCAGCTGTGGGGATTCTGATGCACTGCAGACGGGGTGAGTCAGGGGCCACCGCTCCCCGGGCGCAGCGGAAGTGGAGGCGACGTCCCTTGGGTGGGCGGAACACTGAGTGCCCATCGGCGGTGGGGATCAGCTCGTGGTCTACTTGGGGACAGATGCCGCTGTTTTGTACGTGACACGTGCACACGGGCCGCACGGTGCTGGGGCAGGCAGTGGGGCGGCTGGAAGGGAGAGTGTTGTTTCATGCAGGGGGCATTCTCAGGGAGGGGCGGCCCTGCTTGGGGATGAGCCGTGGGCGGCGGGGCTGGGACTCATGGGAGTCGACGCACTGTTGCGTGAAGCTGGAGGAGGTTTCCCAAAGGCCGTGGGTGGGACAGGACCTGTCTTGGGAGATTAAGCTCGACGGCAGCCTCATGACCGCTGGCAGGAGGGGAAGCCAGAGGGAGGAGAACCAGGTGGGTGGAAAATGCAGCGACTGGCACGGAAAGTGGTGCCGGGCTGGGCTGTGCGAGTGGAGAGGAACCGCCTCCGATGACCCCTTCTGTGCTTCCGTGACATCCTTACAAATGCTGAGCCTACAGGATTGGCCAGTGGGCTGGGGAGATGTCCATTCCCAGGGTCTTAAAGCCGTGGCAGGCGTCCTTGAGCGGATGTGTGCGCAGATGCTGTGGCCGGGGTGCCGGGTGTTGCCTGGGGGCCTGAACACACCGTCCTGACTCAGCTGTGTTTGAGCCAGAGTTTAGAGGGTGAGTGGGGAGTTCTTTGGGTGGGCACAAGGGCAAAGGGCTTTCCTGGCTGAGAGTTTGTCCTGGGTGTTCGCCTCAACCTTATTTATGTCCTAGGAAAGAAGGGAACACAGGTCCTGGGTGTATTGGTGAGGGTTCTCCAGAGAAACGGGACCAGCAGGATGTGTGTGTGTGTGTGTGTGTGTAGATGCAGATGTACTTGTAGGTGTAAATAGATTATAGATATACATATACATATAATAGATACAGATGTAGATGTAGGTATAAATAGATATAGATGCACATACAGGTATGATACAGATGTAGATGCAGGTGTACTTGTAGATGTAAATAGATATAGATGCATATACAGGTATGATACAGATGTAGATGCAGATGTACTTGTAGATGTAAATAGATTATAGATATACATACAGGTATAATAGATGTAGATATAAATAGATATAGATGCACATACAGGTATAATACAGATGCAGATGCAGATGTACTTGTAGATGTAAATAGATTATAGATATACATACAGGTATAATAGATGTAGATATAAATAGATATAGATGCACATACAGGTATAATACAGATGCAGATGCAGATGTACTTGTAGATGTAAATAGATTATAGATATACATACAGGTATAATAGATGTAGATATAAATAGATATAGATGCACATACAGGTATAATACAGATGTACATATAGATGTAGGTGTAAATAGATATACATATACACGTGGATAGAATAGATAGATGTAGATGTACATACGGATGCAGACATAAGAGATATATACAGATTCTCAATGGGGAGAAGACGGTAGCTAGGTGACAGAGGGTCCCACTGACATTTCAGAAAGAGGAACCTTCCAAGATGCACCAGTTAATTGGGAGGAACAGAGGGTCTCAGGGCCATCTCTATTGGTTCTCCAGGATGGAGCTGGGAATGTCCTCTGGCTTGTCTGTGCCATCAGCTAAGTTACCAGATATGGCTCGAGCCTCCTGCCTTCGGAATCTGAATGGTTGACCTTCCCGTTGGTCCCCACTGGTTGGCATGTTGGCACCCACCTTCTCCTAGAGCCTTATTATGTTGTTTTTCTATCCCCAGTGCATGTTTAACTGAGAATCACGGAATGTTGGCATAAAGGGACGGTGGGAGAAGCCATGTCCGCCTTGCAGGGGACAAGTCAGAACAGAGCCCTGTGGCTCCGTGAGAGGCCGCAAGGAGGGGCCTGGAGCAGGGGGTGGGGGCTTCCTTCAGTGGTGCCCACTCGGCGCCTTGACCATGGCAGTTACGTGAACGGAGTGAATGGGAGTGAGTCTCCGCCAGGGCCCGGGGCTGCATCTCAGGCCAGCCCAGGTGACCACGAGTCTTTAGGAGAAACACATGGCTCATGTGCTTGTCACCTGGTGAGTTGATCTGGCGACTATTTTTATGTTTGGGGATTTGGGAGAAAGGCCAGGCTGTCTCCAAAGGCGAATAGGGGCCAGCCAGATGGGCACTGCCCCTCGGTCACCCGCCTGCCCAGGAGCTGGAAATAGAATCCGTCCTCGGGCAGCTAGGGGAGGATCAGAGGACGTGAGAGAAGACCCAGTAAAGAGGAATCAGTATGTCAGGGATGCTGTGCCATAGCACGTGAGAGAAGACCCAGATCAGAGCTGTGACCCCTCGGGGACACGGGGCTCGTATTTACAGTGTGAGGATGCTGTCCTCAGCATGAGTGGTCTGGGTCTGTGGCCGCAGATGGCCATCTCCACCCATGCCACCATCACTTTGCAGGTGACATGGGCTGGAGGAATCTCAGACCTCTGGGCCCACAGGCATGAGCTTTGAAATGACCCCAAGTGTCCATCCACGGATGAACGGACAAAGAAACGTGATCTCTCACAGGAGCAGAGAACAAATGTATGGACGCTGAGGGGGGAAGGGGGGCGTGGGATGAATTGGGAGATTGGGATGGACAGATACACACTACCATGTATAAAATAGATAACTAATAAGAACCTACTGTAGAGCACAGGGAACTCTACTCAGTGCTCTGCGGTGACCTACATGGGAAGGAAATCCAAAAAAGGGGCTAGATGTATACGTAGAGCTGATTCATTTTGCTGTACAACAGAAACTAACACAACAGTGTAAAGCAAGTATACTCCAATAAAAAGTAATAAAAAATAAAGAAAACCAAAACAACAACAACAACAAAGAAATGTGGTCTCTACCTACGGTAGACCATTATCCAGCCATGAGAAAGAAGGAAATCTTGCCATTTGCAGCAATATGGTTGAACCTTGAGGGTATTGTACCAGGAAATGTATCAGACAGGGAAAGACAAATACTGTATAGTCTCACAAATAGTGTAGGATCTCACTTACATCTGAAAAAACTTCAAAAATAGCTTCAATTTTTGGGGATCGTTTGAGAAGGATAGTTATATGATCTCACTTATATCTGAAAACTCTTGAACTTGTAGAAACAGAGAGTACAATGGTGTTTACCAGGGGCTGGGGTTGGGGAAATTGGGGAGATGTTGGTCAAAGGACATTCCTCCATCAGTGGACAAACGGATAAGGAAGATGTGGTGTCTACCTATAGTGGAACATTCTATGTGTTGATCATACTCTGAGCCCGCAGATACAACGCCCACCAGACCTCCATGCCTGCAGATACAAGCTTCTAAACCAGCCTCAGGTGGCCATCACTGGATGAATGGATAAGGAAGGTGTGGTGTCTACCTACAGTGGAGTGTTGTATGTGTTGGTCATACTCTGTGCTTGGTCATTGTAGATACAATGTCCATCAGACCTCCATGCCCCCAGATAGAGGCTTCTAAACCAGCCTCAGGTGGCCATCGCTGGATGAATGGATAAGGAAGGTGTGGTGTCTACCTACAGTGGAGTGTTGTATGTGTTGGTCATACTCTGTGCTTGGTCATCCCCTGGAACCTGCAGGTATCATGCCCATCCAGAGTGCACAGTATCGTGAGGAACTGCAGTGCAAAATCGCATCCCATTTTATAAATTATAATTTGTAAATTATAAAATTATTTAAAAATTATTATAAAAATTATAAGTTATAAGTTTATAAATTATAAAAATTATAAATTATAAAAAATTATTATAAAAAATAAAATTATTTATAAATTATATAAATTTATAAATTATACGGGAGGCCGTTTTGTGGATGCACCAGCTTCCCTGGGGTTCTGAGCTCATGCAGGGGATGGAGAGTGATAGGTCTCCTGGAAGCTGTGGGGCTGAGCCCTGATCGGGTTGTTTGTCAGTAGCTAAATAAATGCACCGTTGTAGACAGAGCTGTGGGTGCTGTAGCAGAGTGCAGACCATCTGGGGATACATCATGATCTACATCCCCATGCCGTCCGCGTGCCCATACAGGGGTCGTGATGGTTACTTTAGAGCGGCTGCAGGTTCCTCCTGGCTCAGCTGAAGAGACACCTCATCTCCTCTATAGCAGAGTGCAGACCATCTGGGGACCCATCGTGATCTACATCCCCATGCCGTCCGCATGCCCATACAGGGGTCGTGATGGTTGCTTTAGAACGGCTGCAGGTTTCTCCTGGCTCAGCTGAAGAGACACCTCGTCTCCTCTATGTAAACCGTGGCTTATCATCATCCACTTGCCACGTGGGTCCACCGAGGACATGGAAAACCACCATTGATCCTCAGCATCATTGCACAAACCCCTACTGGCCAGTCTTGGAAGCTGGAGCTTCGTGCCTAGAAAATCTTCGCTGACCGTCACCTCCCTGCTGAGCAGAAAGCTTCCCTGAGCAGGGAAACATCACGTACTCGTGAAAGGTTCATCAGTAAAAGGACAGCCAAGGGGACAGCCATGCTCCAAACCTTCGTTGCACATTCATGCATAGAAGTAACGATGCAACTTCCGAGTGACACTTACGTTTTTTTTTTTAAATTTTTTAAAGTGATTAGCTTTTTTTAAAAAAAATTATTTAATTTATTTAGTTTTGGCTGCATTGGGTCTTCGTTGCTGTGCATGGGCTTTCTCTAGTTGCGGCGAGCGGGGGTTGCTCTTCATTGCGGTGCACGGGCTTCTCATTGCAGTGGCTTCTCTTGTTGTGGAACATGGGCTCTAGGCATGCGGGCTTCAGTAGTTGCAGCACGTGGGCTCAGTAGTTGTGGCACACGGGCTCAGTAGTTGTGGCTTGCGGGCTTCAGTAGTTGTGGCACACGGGCTCAGTAGTTGTAGCTCGCGGGCTCTAGAGCACAGGCTCAGTAGTTAAAGTGCACAGGCTCAGTAGTTGTGTCTCGTGGGCTCTAGAGCGCAGGCTCAGTAGTTGTGGCTCTCAGGCTCAGTAGTTGTGGCTCTCAGGCTCTAGAACACAGGCTCAGTACTTGTGGTGCACGGGCTTAGTTGCTCCGCAGCATGTGGGATCTTCCCAGACCAGGACTCGAACCCGTGCCCCCTGCATTGGCAGGCGGATTCTTAACCACTATGCCACCAGGAAAGCCCAGACACTTAGGTTTTTATTTCTAGCTCATTCGATGTCATCAGCTCCAGTTGAAGACCCACCTGTGAGGCACACATACTCCAGACCCCAATGCTCGAGTGTCTCAGAGTTTATTTTAAATTCTCTTAAAACAGTGCATCTCCCTTGCCAAGAAACCAGTGAGCTGCCTGAGACACTCGGCTCTCCTCTTAGGTTTGCAAAAAACGTTTAAAAGAAATTAAAAGTGGGGGGAGGGTCGTAGGAATTGGGAGATTGGGATTGACATGTATACACTAATATGTATAAAATAGATGTCTAATAAGAACCTGCTGTATAGCACAGGGAACTCTACTTCACTTCGCCATACAGTAGAAACTAATAAAACATTGTAAAACAACTCTACCCCAATAAAAAAAAATTTTTTTAAATATAAGAATTAAAAAATAAAAAATAAAAATAGGACTTCCCTGGTGGTGCAATGCAGGGGTGCATGTTCGGTCCCTGGTTGGGGAACTAAGATCCCACATGCCATGCAGCTTGGCCAAAATAAATAAATAAATAAAATAAAACTCATCTCAAAAAGAATACCCCCTGAAAAAAAAACATAAAAAGAAAGAATTGTGTTTCTAAAAAAAAATGTTTTTTAAAGTAGATTTTGTATTACTAACCCATTTATTTCACTGCTTCTCATGCACTCAGTGAATTGAAGATAATTATATCAAATTACCTAGAAATAAAATCCTCCATGTCTCTTGGAACTGAACGATACTGCTTGTGTGTGAGTATGTGCGTGTATAATGAAGGTTTCATTTAAGCGCGCAGCTATGCTTTGCTTTTCTGGGTTTACATAGAAGGAGCCATGAGGTCTTCATGTTAAGGGGATGTCCATTCTGGTGGTCATGGATGGAAATGGGACCCTAATTACACAATAGCATATTAATCTAATGCAGTTCAATTTAAGTAACCCTATTAATACCAAACACAGAAAAGTTATGAAGTCAGTAGATATGATTGGAAACACTTGCCTTTCAAATTATGTGTGGCAGACTTCCACATAATAATACTTCTGTGACAATATGAATTAATAGAAAACTCTACGTATTGTATTTTAATTACTCTAGAGTATTATAATTTGGAAATAATATATGTTCTGTTCTACAATCAGTTTTTTGGGGGCCAGTAATTTTCAGTCTTGTCTGTTCATCACAATCACTCAACTTGCTTTAATAAAAATACTGATGTGTGGGTTCCAAAAAAAAAAAAAAAGAAACGAGACCTGATCTCACAATGGCTTGTAAAATTGATCTAGGTAGATTTTTGAATTTCGGAGAAAGGAGGAAAGGTTTTGTCAGAATTAGGTTTCGAAGGCTTTATGAAGTTGTATTTAGTTGTTGACACAAGTAGGGTAAATATTCTCTTACCAATGAGAGGAATCCGCCCCCCACACTATTTTTATTTATTTATTTATTTATTTATTTATTTTTTCACTTAACATTATTTCATAAACCTGTCCACCTTGCTGTTTCATTTTTTTTTTTTAATTTAGTTATTTATTTATTTTTGGCTGTGTTGGGTCTTCGTTTCTGTGCAAGGGCTTTCTCTAGTTGCGGTGAGCGGGGGCCACTCTTCATCGCGGTGCGCGGGCCTCTCACTGTCGCGGCCTCTCTTGTTGCGGAGCACAGGCTCCAGACGCGCAGGCTCAGTAGTTGTGGCTCACGGGCCCAGCCGCTCCGCGGCATGTGGGATCTTCCCGGACCAGGGCTCGAACCCGTGTCCCCTGCACCGGCAGGCAGACTCTCAACCACTGTGCCACCAGGGAAGCCCCCCCCACACTATTTTGAGGAATGTTTTTACAGGTTTGGAGAAGCTGAGATTTCAGGTGTTTTGGTCTGCAGTAGTGATCAATATCAATATTTTTTTAATTTATAAAAAAATTTCATTTTTCAATTCCTACATCTTTAAGCTAGGTTAAAATACAAGTAAGTGCTTATATCGGGACATTAAAATATGTTTACCTGAAAAGTCCCCCTGCATACTGCAAGGATGTGTTTTGTTTTCTTCTATCTTTCAAGGAATTTATCAAATCTTTTTCAAAAAATGTGGTAGATTGGGGAGCACTGAGAAAACCCAATTATTACTTATGGATGTGAATTTCACAGTGTAGCTTATTGAACAGAAGTTTGCAACTTAAAAAAAAAATAATAATAACAGTTCTGTGACAATACAAGTGATGGCTAGACACTGCGAAGACAAACTCCCAGGGCTGGCAAACCACAGAGGAACATCGTCTATGGGTTATGGAAACTGGGGCTCTCGCATCCTCTGCCCCATTTCTACCAGAGCCCATGGCCATCACAGGAGAGATGGCGGCTTGGGGAAGGTTGTTTTGAAATAGAGGATTTGTTATTATTCAGGTTTGGTGAGGCCCACAGATTAGGAGCGACTGACATTGACAAGAGTTGATTTCTCACATTCCCCCAAAGGAGGGAGCGCGCTACACCATGCAGGGTTACATGGGGAAGCACCAGGGTTGGTTTAGGGAGAGGGGGAAAACCTAGACAAGAGCCTTTATTGTGGTTTCCACAGGAAGGAACAGGTGAGGCGGCTGAGCGGGGTTAGGATAGGCTGCTGTGAATAATTCCAGCAGGTGCTAGGTGCAGGGGCTGTCCTCGTTGTCTGGCACCTGCCCTGGAGGGATGAGGGCAGGTAGATGGCGGCCCAGATTGTGAGAGCCCCTTAGAGAAGGGGGTGGGGTTGTGGACTCTGCCTGGGTTGGTCTGCATTTGAGAAACATGCTTATGGGCTAGTTATTTACTATCTGGAGGGATTAGCTAGTCCTCGAGGGGCAGTCCCTCCATGGTCAGCAGGACCCCAGACGCTGGATGTCAATGTATCAGAAATACAGAAAATTAAAAGACACTGTTCATACAAAGGCGGGGCTGTTGATGATGAGAAGTTAATGGAAGTGGGATATATTTTAAATTTCCCAATTGAATGTGGAGCATGAGAGAAATGAAAGGGTCTGTCGTGATGCCAAGGATTGGTTCTAAGAAGGTTCTAGGTGATACTTACTGACATGGTGGACGTGGCTGAGGAAGGAGAGGTCCAGAGAAAGTTGGTTGAACTATATCGCAGAAGATTAGTGAGATCCAGCGCGAATGGAGGTTCACGTCTTCAGTTAAGGCTGTGTTAATTTCTTAGGGCTGCCATCACAAATGACCCCAAACTGGGGGGCTTAAAACAAGGGAACTTCATCGTCCCTCAGTTCTGGAGACCAGAGGTCTAAGGTCAAGTGTGGTCAGGGCTCCAGGGGAGGGTCCTTCCCGCCTCTTCCAGCTTCTGGGGGCTTCAGGCGTCCCTGGGCTTGTGGCCACATCCCTCCCGTCTCTGCCTCTGTCTTCACGGGGCTTCTCCTCCGTGTCTGGGTCTCTTTTTTCTCTTACAAGGACACCAGTTATTGGACTTAGACCCTACGCTAAATCCAAGATGGTGTCATCCTGACATTCTAATTACCTTCCAAGAATCTATTTCTCAATATCTTTACATTCACAGGCACCAGGGGTTATAAGTTGGACATATCTTTTTTGGGGACAGAATTTAACCCACTATCAGGGTCAAACAATAAAACATATTGGGTTGGTGGGGGGAGGGGACATTGATGAATGCAGCATTTGGGTGGTTTGGGAGCAGGAATGTTCGTCCTGATTTTCATGAATCTTCATCAGTCCCATTTTGCTCCTCTTACCTTTGAGAGCGTTGATGAAATTGACCTTTTTAAAATTTTTTAATTAAAAAAATTTTTTTAAAGTTTTTTGGCCGGGCCGTGCAGCATGTGGCATCTTAGTTCCCCGACCAGGGATCAAACCCGAGCCCCCTGCACTGGAAGCACAGAGTCTTAACCACTGGACCGCCAGGGAAGTCCCAAAATTGCACTTTTAAACACTCACCATCTTACTTTCCAAGTTGACGCCCTGGACCTTCCTGGGACAGCAGTGTGATCTACCAGGGGTATTCATTCAGACCAAGCGGGACCCTTATGGGGTAAAAAGCTCCCCGTTTTTTTCAGGTGTGAAAATCATTTCCTAGATCCATCTCTAACCTTATTCCAGAGTCACTGGGAGCCTCAGTGAGCTGACGGCACCCATCACGTGTCATTCCGTTGCTCTGCCAGAAGAATCCTGTCTTTCTTCACCAGCCTCCCAGCCAGAGCAGAGAGTCACCCGACGTCCAGAGCAGAGTCAGAATAGAGGATGGTTGGTGGCCTTCCGTGAGGACTTGGAGGGTGATTCCAGGTCCAGTGTAAACACAAGTGGAGGACCAGCCAGTCTCCATAGACGTCGGGGGCTGGCGGACTCAGGTGTGGGGCGTGCTGGGCACTGTGGGGTGTGGGGCAGCGTCCCCGGTCTCCACCCACCACGTGCCAGTAGGGATGCCCGTCCCCAGTGGTGACAATCAGCATGTCTTCACATATGGACAGATGGAAGGCAAAACTGCTCACACTTGAGAACCACTGAGAGATAGATAGATGGATTACTGATAGATGGATAGATGATGGATAAATAGATTAATAGCTAGCTCGCTAGATATATTAGAGATAATTGATAGATGGGTAGAGATGGATGATTGGTAGATGGCTAGATGCTTGATAGAGAAATAGATGGACAGATGATAGATTAAATATATTTTTAAAATTAATTTTTTAATTGGACTATAGTTGATTTACAATGGTGTGTTAGTTTCTGTTGTACGGCAAAGTGAATCAGTTATACATATACATAGATCCACTCTCTTCTAGACGCTATTCCCATATAGGTCACTACAGAGCACCGAATAGAGTTCCCTGTGATATACAGTAGGTTCTTATTAGTTGTCTTTTATAAATAGTAGTGTGTATATGTCAATTCCAGTCACCCAGTTTATACCCACCCCCCTTTCCCCTTTGGTAACCATAAGTTTGTTTTCTACATCTGTGACTCAATTTCTGTTTTGTGAATAGGTTCATTTGTACCATTTTTTTTTTAGATTCCACATATAAGCAATATCATATGATATTTGTCTTTCTCTGTCTGACTTCACTTAGTATGATCATCTCTAGGTCCATCCATGTTGCTGCAAATGGCATTACTTCATTCTTCTTTATGGCTAATATTCCATTGTATATATGTGTCACACCTTCTTTATCCATTCATCTGTCATTGGACATTTAGGTTGTTTCCACGTCCTGGCTATTGTAAATAGCGCTGCTGTGAACATTGGGGTGCACGTATCCTTTCGAATTATGGTTTTCTCCAGATATATGCCCAGGAGTGGGATTGCAGGATCATGTGGTAACTCTATTTTTAGTTTTTTAAGGAACCTCCATACTGTTCTCCATAGTGGCTGCACCAATTTACATTCCCACCAACAGTGCAAGAGGGTTCCCTTCTCTCCACACCCTCTCCGGCATTTATTGTTTGTAGATTTTTTGATGACGGCCATTCTGACAGGTGTGAGGTGATACCTCATTGTAGTTTTGATTTGCATTTCTCTAATACTTAGTGATTAGATATAGATAGATGATAGATAGATTTGGTAGATAGATATAGAGGGAGATAGGTGATAGATTAGATAGATAGACAGACAGCTGCGTGGCATGGGGTGTGGTCTCATCCGGTGACTCTCACTGCGTGATTCCCAGACCAGCAGTATCAGCATCGTCCGGGACCTTCTTACAAATGCTCCTTCCCGGGCTCCCCGCACCAACACACACTTGTGGAGTGACAGACTCTGGAGGTGATGCCCCCGCCCTGCACTTCCACAAGCCCTCCAGGTGCCCCAGTACATCGTACGGTTTGAGAACCACCCGTCCGCTCCTCGATCATATCTGTTCCTCCAGGAAGAAGAGAGTGTCTGTTGACTGTAGTTGGTATGGGATCCACCCTGAGGCTGTACATACACGGAACCGTATAAATTAATCCGCCACCAACAACAAAAATGCTGATCTGCACCCTCAGACACTTGTGACAAAATGGGCACAATGGAAATGAAAATTCCCTCCTTATTCTGTTCCTCTGGCAGCAAAACCTCTTTTTGTTTATTACTCAAAGGCCATTAACCTTGTTGCTGGATAAATGTTACCGCAGCTGTGTGATATAATAAGGGTACATTATCCATAGCAAAATGCTTTTGATAAAGAAAATCCGCAGGGGTCTGCAGGGAAGGGAGAGAGTGACTAAGCCTGGTGCCTACTGAGTGGCAGAACCAGCATCTAAGGCAGAGAACGGTGACAGCAAAGCTAGCCTAGGAGGTTTGGTGCGAAAAAGAACTCAGCATATATTAGAAACGCTGTGTTTTGTGTGACTCAGAGGTACTGCAAGAAACCTACAAATGACTCCTTTACGACGTCACCTAAGTAAATAAAAACGGAAGCATAATAATAACAGATAATTTAGGAAGGTTTGGGGATGAGCACAGACAAATATGACTGTAACATTAAATATTAATAATGTTGACAAGGATGTGGAGAAAAGGGAACCCTCCTACACTGTTGGTGGGAATGTAAATTGGTGCAGCCACTATGGAGAATAGGATGCAGGTGCCTCAAAAATTTACAAATAAAACTACCATATGATCTAGCAATTCCATTTTTGAATACATACCTGAAGAAAACAAAAACACTAATTTGAAAAGATACATGGACCCCAGTGTTCATTGCAGCACTATTCACAGTAGCCAAGATACGGAAGCAACCGAAATGTCCATTGACAGATGAATGGATAAAGAAGATGTGGCACATCTATACAGTGGAATATTACTCAGCCATAAAAAAGAATGGAATAATGCCATTTGCAGCAACATGGATGGACCTAGAGATTATCATACTAAGTAAAGTAAGTCAGACAGAGAAAGACAAATATCATATGATATCACTTATATGTGGAGTCTCCAAAGGTCATACTCGTAGAAACAGGAAGTAGAATGGTACGACAGGCGAATGGATAAAGAAGATGTCACACACACACACACACACACACACACACACACACATACATACATACAGTGGAATATTTTGAGGCATGTAGTGTCAGCTTGACCTTTGGATGGAATGCGGACTAAGGTCTGCCACGGAGGTGGTCAGCCGTGCCTACATGATTGCCCCTCAGAAAAACCCTGGACGTCAAAGCTCGGGTGAGCCTCCTGGGTTGGCAGTACTCCATCTGTGTTGTGTCCTGCGTGGTCTCTGGAAGAATTAAGCACTGTCCACAACCCATGGTAATAACAGAGACAGCGGTATAGAAAAGTGTCTTTTTGCATTTTTGAGTGATTGCCTTTGTGGCCACATCAAATGGGAATTGAAATGCTTCGTGTGCCTCTGTGATTCTGGTGATCTGAAAGAGAACTCGGTATTCAATAGTCTTGCTAGAATTCAAAGGAAGAAAATCCAGGTATCTTTGCCAGTGTACGAAATTGAGAATCCCGTCTTTTGGGGCTGCAGCAGGGTGGGCTGTTACCGGGTGGTGGTCGTGCGGCTGGATGGCCGACACAGATTGTGTTTCCTATTCACGGTGTAGCCATTTCGTCTCTGCTCACGTGTGAAGCTCCAAGTGTCTGGTGGCGTCTGTTGACCTGGAATCGTGGCAGACACAGGGCAGTTACACTGCCGTCGCCGTCACCCAGCCAAGGTCTAATTTGGCCAGTTAGCAATCTAATTTTAAAAGCACTATGAAAATACCACTGCACACGCTTTGGCCAGCCTCTCCCCTTCCTGACACATTTCTCCTGGGTAATTTTTACTCAGCGTCTTGGCTTTCTCATGACTTATTCCCCGGGGCCTCGTGCTAGCTGTTCAATCCATCAATCTGTTCTTTTCCGCTCTTTCTGCAACATCTTTCTTGGCTCTCCTGACAGTCCATCGCCCTCCTAAGTAATAAAGACAGGACTGGCAGGGTGAACGAAGCGGTTGTGGGGTATTCAGTGTATGCTGGGCGTGGTGCAAAGAACGCCGCGTGGCTTATCCATACAACACCCCAGCGGGAGACGTGATTCTCAGCTCCATTGCACAGATGAGAAAAGCAAGGCTTTCCCGGGTCTCGAAGGGGTACAACTACCTAGTGTGGAAGGCTGGACTCCATGCCGCTGCTGGACACCTCCCGAGTCTCCCCTCCCGTCTTGTGTGTCCCGTTGTCCCCTCGGCCATCACCTTGGGGTCCTGTGGTGGAACTTTTCCCTCCTCCTCCATAAGCCTTTGACATTTTAGAGACATTTAGAACGCCCTGGTCTGTGCTCTTTCCTCCTGCCTCTGGTCACATCTATTTCCTTTCTGGTTGACTTCCAGATCTACCCTTCTGGAATCAAAATGGTGCCCTCTTAGCTGGTTGTATGGAAGCCGACTCCTGCCCTTGGGTTTTCTCTGCCTTTTGTGTCCCTTGCAATTGGGCGTGTTGTTGGTATCAATAAGTGTGTTTTCTCCGTGAGGGCAAACTGCGAGCTAGTTGCTGTGTGCTCCGTAGATTACCAAGCACATTATTATTATTATTATTATTTTTATTGAAGTATAGTTGACTTTACAGTATTGTGTTAATTTCCGCTGTACAGCAGCGTGATTGTCATACGTATGTATACATTCTTTTTTCATGTTCTTTTCCATGATGGTTTATCACAGGATATTGACTAGAGTTCCCTGTGCTCTACAGGAGGACCTTGTTGTATATCCATCCTATATATAATAGTTTGCATCTACTAACACCAAACTCCCACTCCATCCCTCCCCAGCCCCCTCCCCCTAGGCAACCACAAGTCTGTTCTCTGTGTCTGTGAGTCTGTTTCTGTTTCATAGATAGGTTCACTTGTGTCATGTTTTAGATTCCACATATAAGTGATATCATATGGTATTTGTCTTTCTCTGCCTGACTGACTTCACTTAGTATGATAATCTCTAGTTGCATCCATATTGCTGCAAATGGCATTATTTCATTCTTTTTCATGGCTGAGTAGTATTCTGTTGTATATATGTGCCACATCGTCTTTATCCACTCATCTGACCAAGGACATTTTTTTTATGAGGTCCATATGGAGCATTTGCTTAGTGGATTATAAGAATGACACCCCAGGAACACACAAAAAAACTAAAGGAAACTTCCTTGGGAATCTAGAATTTGAAGGTGATTTTAATGTCACTAAGAGGGTTAAGTATCAAGAACTGGTGTCAGTGTACTCTTTATGTAGCAAAAGAATAATGGCATCATACGATTGGCACTTGATAGTTTTATTTTCAAATGATCCAAACGGTAGCCGGGAGAGACAAAGCAGGCCAGGCGGAGTCCATTGTTTTCAGTAGATTCTCCATCCCTAAGTAGTTTTCCAAAGGTGGGGAATGCCTGTGTGTATCCCCCTGCCCATCCTGGTAATAGGTGGTGACCATGGTGAGCTGGGCAAGGCACCCACAGCCTTAATCCACAGCTGGCGCTGCTCTGAGCTAGACTCCGCTGGCACAGCTGCCCCCACCACTGTCTTGTTGGCCATGGGTCCATCTTGGGTCTCAGGTCTGCCTTGGTGCTTCTGTATGAGGGAGCTAGAAGGAAACCGGCATGGCGCTTGGGCCACGAGACCAAGGACGTCACGGGAGCTGCGGTCTCTCAGTGCCTGTGCAGTGAATCGTCATGTGGGTTCCTCAGCCAAAGCCATCCCTGTGAGCCCGTGGCCCTTGGAGTAGCCTGTTGTCCTCCATTATCAGAGGATGCCGTAGGTGCCTCTGAGTAACCCCCGCGAGTTACTTGGAGCCCTTAGTGCCTTGCACATTCCCTGCCATAAATATGGGGCCCCATAAATACGAGCAACAAGGATGCAGAAGCTGTATCACAAGAACACCATGCATCCCTTGCTTTCTTTCCTCATCGGAGAGCAAGGGTTGGGAAGGGAACAGTGTGTCTCCCTTGGTCACCTGGAGTGGCCCTCACCCTGCATCCCACAAAAACTACCATCACTCACAGAGAAATTCTGGTGCTTTGCAGTAACCACACGAAGGTTGCGAAAAGAGAACTTTCCTCCAGGCACATGGCCGCTGTCAGGGTCCCTCGAGACACCCCCTAAAGATTCTGACTCTGAAAATCCATCTTGAGAGGATTCGTTCACCCCGAAGCCCATCCAGACGTGGTTTCCTGGGGTCCTGACCGTGGGAGACAGGAGGCGATGTTTATTCTGACGTTTGGGTTTTTTTTCAAGCACGTACCTGAACGTTGACAGCGTGGATGGATGTGGTGACATCTCCTTACACCGTCAGAGACAGCCCCCGCGAGGCCCTTCACAGATCCTCGTTAGGTTGAAATTAGAAAGAGGTGTAGAAGCAGGTTCTGAAGATAAACAGGATGAGTGGAAGGAGTGAGCCAGGACGTGTTGGAGAGATCCGCACCCTGGAAAGGCAAGCAGTGGACGGTCAGCTCTTTATAGGGTTTGGCACATGCAGGGTTCCTTAACCCTGCGGCTGCACCAGAGATTTAAAAACAACGTGGATGGCTTCTGTGTTGTGTCAGCTGAACACACCAGAACAGCCTCAAGACCCGACTTGCTCACAGCCTTGTGTTTGCAGCGTGGGTGCAAACTGGCGGGGCTGAGGTCTATCCTCATGTCACACTGACAGCAGCACTTCTAAAAAGAAGTGAGACGGTGAGTCCAGCACTGCCCTGCTGGGACTGCCAAAGAGCTTCATGGGTGAGGACAAATCACATTTAGCGTCACAACTACTATTTCTGGACCCCTTACTGAATTGTAGGTGCTGTGCTGAGTTCTGGGCACATTGGGACATTTACAGCTCATGCCAGCCCCAAAAGGGGAAGGTTTTCTTTTTCTGCTATGGAATGAATGTGTGTCCATCCGAAATTCATATGTGGAAGCCCTGACCCCCGACGGGATGGTATCAGGAGATCCTTTGGGAGGTGATTAGGGTTAGATGAGGTCATGAGAGTGGGACCCCATGATGGGATTACCATCCTCATAAAAAGAGACACAGAGATCTTGTTGTCTCTCTCTGTCTCTCCCCCAGAAGAGGGCTGTCTGCAAGCCAGGAACAGAGGCCTGCCCAGAACCAATCATGTCGGCACCCTGATCTCAGACTTCCAGCCCCCAGAACTGTGAGAAAATGAATTTCTGATGTCTAAGCCCCCTAATCCTCTGGTTGTGGTGGTCCAGGCTGACTGATACAACCCCAGAGCTCAGAGAGGTTGAGGGACCTGCCCAGAGTTGCCCAGCCTTGGAGGTGGGATGGGGACTCAGGCATTCAGGCTCCAAAGCCACTGAACGATGGAGCTGTTCTGCCGCGTGGAGATGAACCACGTCTTTCAGGGAAAGATGTGCCTGCATTTGAATTGGTGCGTTTGAGAACTTCCATGGGATGCTGTCAGCCTTGCTGGTGATTGTGGGCAAGTCTGAGAAGTTGAAATTCCCGTGACGCAGCCTTATTCCTCCCGTGACCGTGACGCAGAGCCCCCAGGAACCCCCGCCAGGTTCTAATGGTGAAGACTGGAGCAGTATCCCCTTCTGCAGGAATTCCAGTTTGGAACAAGCTCAGAGAGTTCCTTTCTCTGCCTGCCCTCAAGGGAAATTATTTCACCAGTGCCTACCTGACCCGGGGGCAGGGAAATACTCAATTCTAGCTCCCTCCATCCTTCTTGAATTTGAAAAATACTTTGCGTGGGGGAGTGGGTGGTGGCGTTGGCTTAGCGGTTCCGTCAAGGCGCTAGCCAAGCCCTATTGGTGGCCTGTGTGGTCCAGGCAGCTTTGCCTCGTTCTAAGACCACCGACTTCCCTGGTCACTCTGCGCAGACATCCCCACAGCATGGGTCACTGGTCCCAAGGAGGACCAAGCCAGACAATCTGGTTGGAGGAGCCCAAGTACGGAACATCTTCAGCGCGGGTGACCTGGGTCTCACAATCCACGGGCATCGTGGGTTGTCCCCATGATGGCCCCCCAGAATTCACATGTTGAAGCCCTGACCCCCAGGACCTCAGAATGGGGATCTATTTGGAGATGGGGTCTTTAAACGGGATGAAGGTAAAAATGAGGTCTCTAGGGTGGGTCCTGATCCCATAGGATGGGGGTCCTTATAAGAAGAGGAGATCAGGACCCAGACACACACGGAAGGATGACACAGGGAAGAGATGGCCGTCTACACGCGCAGAAGAGAGGCCTCAGGAGGAACCAGCCCTGCCCACACCTGGATCTCAGATCCCAACCTCCAGGACTGGGAGAAAATAAATGTCTGTTGTTAATCCACCCTGTCTGCAGAATTTTGGTACGGCACCCTAGCAAACTAATGCAACAGGGTCTCCACAACAGTATCTGTATCTGAAGCACATTGTTGCTCTGATTATTACCATTTGAATATCTCAAAAATGGCAAGACTAAGGAAATTCAGATAGGCTGGAAGCAGAAAGAAAAGACTCATTGAAAAATCTGAGAGGATTGAAGCAAATATTATGACAAATGGGAACATTTTCATCGTGCCCCTTAAAAAAAAACTGGCAGATCCTTGTCAAAGAAGGACGACTTTGAAAGTAATTTCTGAAAAGATAACTAGGACTTTTTCTGTTTTCTTGAATGAGAGAACACTTTTTTAAGTGCGCTGTGTGGTGTTGGCTGTTTGGATCGGAGAACAAGGAAGGGGTAAGGCAATCCCATTTTTTTTTTTGTTTTTTTTTAAACTTTTGGCCCATTTGTTGGTCTGGAGTGAGGTGCTGTCTTCATCTTCTAGGTGTTTTGCTATATGAATACTTGAAAAGGTCATTCAGAACAAAGGGCGGTCAGTGCCTCACAGGCAAGAAACGCAGAAACGTGAGAGATCCTGGTGGAATTTTGTCCCAGCGCAAGGAATCTGCCCATTTGCTCAGCCAGCCTCACTGAGGATGGTGTGTGTGCCCGTGCTGTGCTGCTGTCTTGAGCATGCATTGTCCTAGCTGCTTAGTTTCTCAGTCAAAGTTGTCAATTTACCTCCCTCAGCCCCCGTGGGGTGCAGACCTCCCCTTGATTTTATGAACTTCTGAGGGACCATCATTCATGGCTGATGGGTAGATGCCGGAAGATCATTGTGCTGGAGTTTCTCAGTCCTTCTGGAGTCTCAAGGTAAAGCTTTCTTCTAGGCAGGCCATGGACTTATTTGAATGTCCTGATATATATATTTTTGCTATTTCAAATATTTATAAATCTGGGCCTTCCCTGGCGGTCCAGTGGTTAAGACTCCGTGCTCCCAATGCAGGGGTCCGGGTTCGATTCCTGGTTGGGGAACTAAGATCCTGCATGCTGCGTGGCCAAAAAAAAAAATCATAAATCTAACAAGATCATCTATATCCTATGGTTTTTCAAGTGTCTGTGACAGCACTAAAAAAAGGGTTCAGGTGAGCTCATTATCCCACTGATGTGTTGTCTTATGGCTGCATTAATCTCAGAGGAAGACAAAGCAGGGCTAATATTAGTCAAGATGCTTCGAGGACAGGACTACACTCTAAGCATCGCATGAAAGCACACATCTCAGCTCGGGGTTCTGTGTTCTGTGTGGCACAGTGTGGGACGCATGATGCATTGGTTACGGCAGAATCTACGTTAGTCCCACTGCTTTGGCCGGACTTTGCTGTCACCTGTGGGCATGTCTCTGTCAAGTTATGCAAAAGCAAACTCTCTCTCTCTCTTTTTTTTTAATACGTAGCTTCAAATTCAGATGGGAATTCTATCTGTATCTTTTTCTGCATGGATAGTACTCTCTATATATTTCTAACTACATGTAAGGAAAATTATTTCCAAAATCCAGCACTTATTTCGGTACCAAGGGCTTGTCATGGGGAGTGAAGGGGAAGTAAAAAAGGCCATTACATATAAACAACAAAGGAGCTACTAAGGAAACACTGCAAGATACAATTATGAGGGCAGACAGCTAGTTGTGGATAGTATTAAAAAAAAACCCAAAAACTAATATACAGCTTTTGTGAATTTAAATCCATACCATCCTATAATGTTTGTTCCAGATATCAGTAAGTAGAACTAACTCTTGAAGTTCATTTACAAAAAGGACCTAAGCAGGAATACAAGATTAGGACATTAAGTTTGCGTTTCACAAAAGAAAAATCAGATGTAGGTAATTACATACTGGCAAAAATAAATACAAACTTTTGAAATTCATGTTGCACACTGAATCACTGTATCCAAAAAACACCCTAGAATCACACCTCAGTGATTTATAATCAGTCTAGATTTCCCTTTAAAAGTATCTCTGGAGATTAATTAGTGTCCTGTTTTATTAAGACAAGTAGCTTGGTCAAGAAAGACCGGCTGTAATTGATGTTGGATTAGAATATATCATCACGTACGATGGGGTTTTCTGCTATTCATTACTGCACACAAACCACTTAGTAAATTAGGCTAAAGTTTGGATAGCACGATCTAGTTTACTTAGTGCTGATCAATGCTGGAAAATGGAACTACTGGCAGGAAAAGTCCTGAAAAGTACTCCTTGGAGTCAGACGTGTTTCACGATTAATATTTTTCCAGATTTTAGAAAGATTGTAGTTCACACTCTGCCCATTATTGGATATCCAGCTGGACTTTTAGTCGACAGGACATAATTGAACATCATGTCAACATAGGACTGTGTAGTAGTATGTAGTTACTATATAAAAATAAGGCAATTGACTTCAAATTTATCTATAGTCAGAAAAACAAGAGATTTTTCCAGCTAGGAATGTGAAACAATGCAGGTATTAGTAATCTGTAAAGCTGCCTGGAGAAATCCTGTTTTTCTCCAGAGAATGTAGTTTTGCAAGATACCAGGGGGAGAAAAACAAGAGAGGCCACCCACTGTTATGTCCTTTCTTTCTTTTTTTTAAAATTTAATTTGGCTGCGTCGGGTGTCAGTGTCTGCGCGCAGGCTTCTCTCTAGTTGTGGCTCGCGGGCTCTGGAGTGCAGGCTCAGTAGTTGTGGCGCACAGGCTTAGTGGCCCCATGCCATGTGGTGTCTTCCCAGACCAGGGCTCGAACCCGTGTCCCCTGCATCGGCAGGTGGATTCTTAACCACTGCACCACCAGGGAAGTCCCTGTTACATACTTTCTAGTCCAAAACAAAACTGTTTCTTGAAAAGCAAAGGGAAATAAAATGAAAGACTTGTAGAAGACGATCGTCTGCATAAAAAAAAAAAATCCACTGTCGGGCAGAACTGCAGACATCTGGAGAAAAACAAAGCACGTTTTTGTCTCTTGATGTTGCTTGTTCTTCAGGAAGGTTTAACAGCCTTGATGAACAGGTTCTCCCAAACGTTAATGTGTTCTTTACGCCCACGGAAGGGAAATGATGCAGAAAATCGCTGTGGCATCCTCAAGCAAATGATAGTCATTATCGTGCACCTGCTGAGACTTTGGTCGTGATCGGAGCTTCAGGCTCAGCTGACGGAGGTGGGGCAAGGCGTGTGCTCAGGACCCGGGAGTGCGGTGATTTCTGAGTGGGACGGATAAAACTGGGACGTTTCCATCTTTCCCTCCATGACACGCATACCAGCTGAAGAGATAGTAACTGTGGCGAGGGAATACTCATCCTTCAAGAAATAGTCTTGAGACACTATCAAAAAAGATGACAGGCCAGTATCTTTGATGAATGTAGATGCAAAAATTCTCAACAAAATCTAGCAAACTGAATGCAACCGCCCATCGAAAAGATCATGCACCACGACCATGTTGGATTCATCCCAGGGTCACAAGGATGGTTCAACACATGCAAATCAATCAGTGTGATACACCACATCAATGAAAGAAAAGACAAAACCACATGATCATCTCAAAAGAAATATTCTTTTTTTTTTTTTACTAGTTTATTTGATAAATCAAAAAGAAGATGAGTGAAAAAAAAGAACACTGGCACCAATTACCAATTACCATCACTAAAATGTGAGCAAATAAAAAGAATTCTTCTATATTAAAAAGAATCTAAACCCGGGGGTTTTCTGTTCCCAGTAGAAAGACAATAATCACACCTCTCCCTCTGCTGTCTCCTTTTCTTCTTTCCTCCCTCCATCCCTCGCTTCCTTGCTTCCTTTTTTTTTTTTTTTTTTGAAAAGAAATATTCTTTAAAATAGAATGGAACAACAACATTGTAAATCAACTGTACCCCAATAAAATAAAAATAGAATGGAGCGGTGGGCACCACATACTGGGGTTGCCTGCGTGTCCGTGGAGACGGGGTGTAGCCAAAACCAAAACTAAACAAAAATTTCCTGTTCTTAGATAATGTAAAAACATGAAAACCTATTACTGAAATGATTCCCTGCTCCAGTTTTTACGAGATAAGCCCGAGAACTTTCTACAAGTGCAACTGTAGTGAACCGGACATACTGCTTATGCAGTCAGTGAATTCTGTAGCTTCCCTTGGTGCCCAAAGAATTTTACAGATACTGAGGTATTTAGAGTGTTTCATTGTCTGCCCCATCTCTGAAAACCTGAGCATAATAGGGCACATCAACTCATTTAAGGGGTTCCCAGAGTCTGGATTTTTTTCAGGGGAGCTTATTGAAGGAAAAGAAGGTGGGCAGAATGACAAGATGAAATGTGAGTTTGTGTTCATGGGAAGCTAGGTCTGTGGTCCAGACAGTGTTCTGTAGGGGACCGGGGATGGAATGGCATTGAGTAGTGTCAGGTCATTGCTTGGGAATGGGATGGAGCCGTCGTATGCTTTGAGCACTACCAAGTCATTGAAGGGGAATGTGATGGGGCCGCCATACGCATTGAGCACTACCAAGTCATTGAAGGGGAATGAGATAGGGTTGCCATATGCATTGAGTACTACCAACTCATTGCTTGGGGATGGAGTGGGGCTGCCATATGCATTGAGCACTGCCAACTCATTGAATGGGAATGGGATGGAGCCGTCGTATGCTTTGAGCACTACCAAGTCATTGAAGGGGAATGTGATGGGGCCACCATATGCATTGAGCACGACCAAGTCATTGAAGGGGAATGAGATAGGGTCGCCATATGCATTGGGCACTGCCAACTCACTGCTTGGGGATGGAGTGGGGCCGCCATATGCATTGAGCACTGCCAACTCATAGAATGGGAATGGGATGGAGCCGTCGTATGCTTTGAGCACTACCAAGTCATTGAAGGGGAATGTGATGGGGCCGCCATATGCATTGAGTACTACCAACTCATTGAATGGGAATGGGATGGAGCCGTCATATGCTTTGAGCACTACCAAGTCATTGAAGGGGAATGTGATGGGGCCACCATATGCATTGAGCACGACCAAGTCATTGAAGGGGAATGAGATAGGGCCGCCATATGCATTGGGCACTGCCAACTCATTGAATGGGAATGGGATGGAGCCGTCGTATGCATTGAGCAGGCTTGGGTAGTATGGATCCTGGCACACATTCATAGTGGGGAGGTGAAGGTGGACCTTTTAGGGTCTTCTCATTCCCATTTATAACAAAATTAGGTGAGTGGGAGGATGAGGAAACAACCAGTCAACCCACAGGGAGAGTTCAGGGAATGCTCTTATGCCTTGTGGTCATAACTTCTAATCCAACCAATAATTCACATTTTAAGTATTTTGGAGATTTCATGATTCAATCTTCTTTCAACAAGAAAGTTTCTACTCTGACCATTCAGCATTAGGGAATGTGTATTTTGCATGTTTGAGTTTATGGTAATAAATGGTGACCACACAATGGCGACTGCAGTCCAGGTTGATTTGGATACTTACCTATGTTATTATTTTTTTAAGTTATTATAAAATATTGGCTGTATTCCCCATATTATACACTGTATCCTTGGAGCTTACTTTATACCTAATAATTTGTACCTCTTACTGCCTGTGGGTACAAACCTCCTTTAGATCGTTGTTCATGTAACTTTCTCTTTCCACTGACTTCCCCCAGAGCAAAGAGCAAAAGTGAAAGGGAGGTCCTCCTGATAGAGATCTAGTGATGGAACTGGGTAGAGGGGACCCCAAATAAAGGAGCACTGATTTGCATTATGCAAAGTTGGCCTCAAGATTCCTGCCCCTCTACAAGGTGTGCATGCCTTGTGTAATCCCCTCCCCTTCTCTGTAGGTGGGGCCCAGGGATGATGGGGGTGTCACTCCCATGATTAGATTATGCTGTATGACAAAAGTGAAGGGACTTTGGAGATGTAATTAAGGTCCAAAATCAGTTGGCATTGGGTTAATCAAAAGGGAGACCATTGGGTGGGCCTGGCCTAAACAGGTGACCCCGTGAGAGAGACTTGAAACAGAAGCAGAAATTTTTATGCTGGCTTAGAGAAAGCTGACAGCCGTGTTTTGGGAGGGCCACGCAGCACAGAGCTGAGTGACCCCTTGAAGCTGAGAGCCACCTTTGCCCGACAGCCAGAAAGAAAATGGGACCTCAGCCCTACAACTGCATGGAACTGAATTTCACCTACAACCTGAGTGAGGCTGGAATAGGATCCCCAGCCACAGAGGATGACCCCAGCCCTGTTGACACCATGGTTTCAGCCTTGTGAGACCCGGAGCAGAGGACCCTGCTCACCCCCACTCAGACTTCTGACATAAAGAGCTGGGAGATGGTAAATGGGTGTTGTTTTCATCCAGGAAGTTTGGGACAATTTGTTACACAGTGTAGCTAGCTGTTACCCATGGCTCCCTCTTCAAGCCCTCAATCCAGGGCAGGGTGAGGAGAGCCCTGCAGGCAGATGGGCGCCTGTACTCACTGGATTCAACTTGTTAAAGCTGGTGTCTACACCCAAGTAAAGTAACCACACGACCTTCTCACCAGGGACTAAGAAAGGGGATCCTGAGAGCAACAAAGGAAGTTGGACATCTTTGTACGTTTGTTTGTGTTCTCCTGGTAGGAAGTCTTTTCATCTCAATAAAAGCTGCTTATGAAGAACTTTTTCCACCCTGAACCCCACATTATTGATGTTGTCCTGCCTCCTAGTGGACAGAAAATTTCACAAGTTAGAGTGCTGGTCGCATGGGTGGGAAGAGGGCGTATATTGGAGTTGGACTTTTCCCCTTTTTTCCATTTCTGGCCACCAAACGTTACTCTTGGAGTATTTGAATTTCTTTTTTCTTTTTTTGTGACTGAGATCATTGACTGATTGATTGACTGATTAATTGATCTTAGGTTGTACACTGCGGTGTTTTGTTTTTTTATGAAGATGTCCCGTGTGAAAATTTAATGTGCATATACATTTTGAAATGATTACCAGAACCAGTGCTGTATTATATACTTGAAATTTTGCAAGGTCCGTAGACCCTAACCGTTCTCATCACACACACAAGACACCCATCACCATACATGGTTACCACTTTGTTGTGTGTGTGTGAGATGAGAACACTTAAGATCTACTGTCTTAGCAAATTTTGAGTATATAATACGGTATTGTTAACCATAGTCACCGTGATGTACATTAGACCCCAGAACTTATTCTTCCTATAACTGGAAATTTGTACCCTTTGAGCAGTATCTTCCTATTTTCCCCAAACCCCAACCTCTGGTAACCACCATTCTACTCTCTGCTTTTCTTAAAAAAATATTTTAATTTTATTGCAATATAGTTGATTTAAAATGTTGTGTTAGTTTCAGGTGTACAGCAAGGTGATTCAGTTATACATATGCATATATTCATTTTTTTTTAAAGCTGCTTTTCTCATAAAGGTTATCACAGGATATTGGGTAGAGTTCCCTGTGCTCTACAGTAGGTCCTTGTTGGTTATCTATTTTATATATAGTACTGTGTGTGTGTGTTCATCCCAAGCTTCTACTTTACCCAGCGCCCCCCCCCCCCCCCGCCATGATTCCCCTTTGGTAACTATAAGTTTGTTTTTGATATCTCTAAGTCTGCTTCTGTTTCGTAAATAAGTTCATTTGTATCTTTTTTGTAAATTAGATTCCACATATAAGTGATATCATATGGTGTTTATCTTTCTCTGTCTGGCTTATGTCACTTAGTATGATAACCTCTAGGTCCATCCATGTTGCTGCAAATGGCATTATTGCATTCTTTTTTATGGCTGAGTAATATTCCAGTGTATATATGTACCACATCTTCTTTATCCATTCATCTGTCGGTGGACTCTCAGGTTGCTTCCATGTCTTAGCTATCGTGCATAGTGCTGCTATGAACATAGGGGTGCATGTATCTTTTGAATTATGGTTTTCTCCGGGTATATGCCCAGGAGTGGGATTGCTGGATCATATGGTAGCTCTAATTTTAGTTTTTTAAGGAACCTCCATATTGTTCTCCATAGTGGCGGCACCAATTTACATTCCCACCAACAGTGTAGGAGGGTTCCCTTTTCTCCACACCCTCTCCAGCATTCGTTGTTTGTTATCTTTTTGATAATAGCCATTCCAACAGGTGATGAGGTGGTATCTCATTGCAACTGAATTTGCATTTACCCTGTGATTAGTTATGTAAGCGCTTTAGTTGGCTGTGAAAGATGCTCACGTCATCTTGGTGATACAATCCATAAACAGTGGGTAACACAGTCATACTAAACCTACACTAGTTAGGGACCTGTGATCATGTGGGCTGGGTGGAAGTTACTTTTAGTCCAGCTCTGTGGGTGGATAAACTAAATAAGATCCCCAGAAGGACCATTTACCTCCTGGGAGTATGAATTGCTTTTAAAACTCTTTAGAAGCCCCTGTTTCCAAGTAAGACGCTGGTTGCCTTCTAACCATCTGGCTTACGAGTTAGTTGGAGGTCATTCTGTTGTCTTTAATTGTAAAGTGCTTTGGGGCATCTGTCACTTGTCTTCCGGTCGATCGAGAATGTTCTCACTCTAATTTCATTTTCCAAATATACTTGGCAATCATAAACATTTGAATAATCTGTAACCTGAAAATTTGACAAATTTCAACACCTTTTACCAAAGCTTTTTACCTATGTTGTTGTTGACTCTTTTTTGGTGGTGGCAGTGGTTTTATACTTGAGATTCTGGGGTTGGACATAACGTCTTCCTGTGATGGTTCAGTGGTGGTGGTTTGGTGTCTCCAAGGAGAGAGAGAAAAGCGAATGGGGAGACTTAAAGAAATGAACTTCCCTGGAGGTGGATGTGTGTGTCCTAAAAATATCTGTCTGTAGGGAGGAATCCTTGTAATCTGAGGGCCAGGGCTTTACTTGATAAGGGTGAGCTTGAGGCTCAGGTGGGCACAGGGGGACAAAAAATTGCAGCTGGTTATTGTAAGACAGCATTGGATCTCCAAGATATCTTTGTGATTTGGACAAAAAATGTCACCAGCCTTTTCATTAAACAAAGGACGTTGCAACCATCAAACCCTCAGCCACTGCAGCTGCCCCAATGTTTTGCCCTGAAGGGATTCAAGATGGAGAAAAACAGGATCCTGGCCCCAGAGAGTTAAGGTGCACATCAGAGGAATGATTTCAATGAGCTCAGACTCCTGCATCTTCCCATATCTAGAAAAGCGCTAAATTCATTAACTTGAGATGTCTGGTTTCTTTAATAATCTTTTGATGTTTGAACTACTTGGTTTTTGTTGCAAAAACCCCTATCTACCCTGGCTACTCCCTGACCTCTTTGGAACAGTCCCCGAGAGCTACCTGAGAGGCTGTATCCCGGACTTAAGTCGTCAGCAAGTCCACCAAATAAAACATCATTCTCAACTTTTAGGTTGTGCGTTCTTTGTTTTTTCAGTTGACAGTTTAGAAAAAAGGAATGTGGACAGAGCAGAAATACTTCACTTAGGAGAGCATTAGACTTAAGAAAAAGGGGACTTTGAACTATGAACCATGAGAACAAGTGACGCTGGGGCAGTGGATGTGCCCAGACAGGCATCAAGGGACCAAGGCAGGTGGATGAGACCACTCAGGTGCACCTACCTGGCTGTGCCCTCTGACCTCACCTGCAGGGACGGGCGGCTGTAACACAGCGCAACCAGGTGGCCGGGGCCTCGCGGCTTCCCTCGGATGCTGGCCGTACGGGCTGGCTGTCTACGGTCTGATCCTTTTAGAAGGACAAACACACCTGGGAGGTATCGTGGGTTTGGTTCCAGACCACCACGATAAATCGAATATCACAATAATGTAGCAAGTCACGAATTGTTTGGTTCCCCGGTGCATCTAAAAGTTACGTTCACACTAGACCATAGTTTGTTAAGTCTATTATGTCTTGGGAATTCCCTGGCGGTCCAGTGGTTAGGATTCGTAGTTTTCACTGCTGGGGCCCTGGGTTCAGTCCCTGGTCGGGGACTAAGATCCCACAATCTGTGTGGCATGGCCAAAAATAAAAATTAAAATTAAATTAAAATTTAAAAATTTTTTTAAAAATTAAAAAAAAGTTGCATGTGGATTAAAAGTAATTCACGTGTAACTTAAAAAGAAGTCTATTATGTCTTTCTTTTTTTACAATCTTTATTGGAGTATAGTTGATTTACAGTGTTGTGTTAGTTTCAGGTGTACAGCAAAGTGATTCAGTTATACATATACAGGTATCCACTCTTTTTTAGTTTTTTTTTTTTCCATACAGGCCATTACAGAATATTGAGTAGAGTTTTCTGTACTCTACAGTAGGTCCTTACTGTGTCTAAAAAAAACAATGCACATACCTTTATTTAAAAATAACTTGACTGCCAAAAGTTGCTTCCCATCCTTGTGAGCCTTCCACGAGCCATATCCTGTTGCAGTAGTAACGGGAAGAATCCCTGATCACAGGTCAGCGTCGCAAACAGAATCCTAACGAAAACGTTTGAAATATGGCGAGATGGACCAAAATGTGACCCAGAGACACAAAGTGAGCAAATGCTTTTGGAAAAATGGCCCCGACAGACTTGCCCGACGCGGGGCTGCCCCAAACCTTCCATTTGTAAAAAAAAAAAAAAACAAAAACCCAAAAAACCCCACAGCATCTGCAAAGCACAATCCGTTGAGATGCCGTACAGCGAGGTCTGCCCGCGCCGGTCAAAGAGAAAAAGCAAATCCACCTCGTGGTGTGGAGTCACAGCCCCCGAGAAAGCACGTCAGCCAGGCCCCGTGGTTCAGAATGCGGTTGCTTCCTGAGATGCTTCCTGAGATGCCATCTGTGATGCCGAGTTGCTCCGGGAAGACCGCCCTTGCGGGGGTGGGGGGGGGCTTTCGGAAGAGAGGCTGCGTGGAGTTCATTCCGGATGCGTGTCCTGGTCCTGATGCAGAGCTATCCTCAGGATGCTTTCTGGGTACAGCCTCCTATTCCGCGAAAACGCACCCCACTCAGGACATGTCCTGGGGAGACATCCCCCTGTTTAGGAGCCGTGGAAGGCTCCAGCAGAACCAGAGAGAAAAATGCTCATTGGTTTATTCACTTTTCTCACCGTGTGCCTGGGATCGCTCTGTCTCTCTTTGTCTCTGACTATCTCTCTCTCTCTCTCTCTCTCTCTCTCTCTCTCTCTCACACACACACACACACACACACACACACACACACACACAGAATAATCTCCCTCCGTCCGCCTTCCCTATCTGGTTCTAGGGGCAGCTTGGTTCTGCTTCCTACCTAGAAAATAGCATCTCACATCTCAACAGACTTGAGTCTGTCTCTGTCTAGAACGGCCAAGAGGTGTGTATACATCACGTTTATTTTTAAGTAATGAATTATTATTTTTCTGGTTGACAGGCATTTGATCTATTTCTGGTGTATTTGTTTCTGCCCATAGAAACAGTGTGCATACAAATGTTCTTATACACATCGCCTGGTGGGCAGGGGTGAGACTTTTTCTAGGGTATATACGCCTAGGCGTGGAATTGCTCAGTCCAATGCTACACACATACTCAAAATGATTGTGTAATATTGCATTCTTTTCCAAAGGTCTGGACCAGTTTATATTCCAAAGAGCAGTGTAGACATGTATTGATGTATCCTGTATCCTCAGCAACCTTGATAATGCGAGGTCTGACGTTTTGGCCACCTTGGTGGATGTTAAGTGACATCTTCTTCTGGTCTTAATTTGCATTTCCCACTTGCTGTTGAGATAGCACGTCTTTTAGGGTGTGTGTTTGGCATTCAGTTTTCTCCTCTTGGGGAGTGCTTGCTCATGTGTCCTGTCCATTTTTTCCTAAGGTTGTTTGTCCTTTTCGTGTCACTTTATGGGTGCTCTTTCACCTTTATCTTTTAAATAGAGAAATATAGGGAAGGGTGAGAGGCAGGCTGTGATTACCAAGCTGTTCTCCTTCTGGGTGCATCCTGGTCCTTTGGGGGCCCCTATTCCTTTGGAGTGAAGACAGGGCCAGGACTCCGGAAGCTGCATCCCTGCCTGGCATGGATGTAGCAGCCGGCAGCTCCCCGAATTCGTCTGTGACGGAGCTGGATACTGCTTGCTGCCCCCACACACAGGTAGAGTGAGCCCTGTTCCCCACTGGGGAGAGGGGGAGGCAGATTTTCCGGGACCCGCTGGCCCCGTGCACGGGGGCTGTGCTTGGTGTCGGGATATTTGAAAGCTGCCCTCATGCTCACCTGAACCCCCTTCACCATAAACGGTGCCTCTCAGCCTTTCAGGGTCTTGGTGGCCCTAAAATTACCCCCGATAGGTTCCAAGGCGGGCAGTGGTTATGGTGAGATGCACCGAACCAATTCTAGGAGCCCTTTCACGGCAGAAATCATCTCTGAACAGACAGCCTCTCTAAAAATCATCTTGTGTTTTTCTCGTTCATGCTTATGTTTATCCCAGTGGAAACGTTTTAATTTACATTTTTGTTCCTGATTTTTTTCATCTCTGAGTATTGATGTGAACTCCCCTCTCCTTCTGGTGCTATTTCTTTGCAGATTTTTGTATCAGAACAAGTCACACTTCATAAAAAGAATAAACTCAGGCTTTTTCCCCCACCCGCGTGTTCTAAATCAGTCAATAGAGGTGGAATTATCTATTTTTTGAAAGTTGGAAAAAATTTGATCAAATACCATGGACACTCCCTGCCTTTTCTGGATGTCGTTCTTTCATTAATTTTTCTATTTCTCCCATATTCGTTGCTCTGATTAGTCCTAATTTCCTTGATTAGGTCGTAACAATCAGTATTTTTCTCGGAAAAGCATTCATTTCCTTGAGATGTTCATACTTTACTTGTAAATCTAGCATATTATTAATATCGTTAGAAGCACACACCTATAATTTTAAAATCTTCTTCCTACGATAGACTTGTCCCTATTTGTAAATTTGCATTTTCAGCCTTGTCAAATATATTATTCACAGTCTTCTCTGGGTCTTTGTTTCTGTCTTTTTTTTTTGGTCTATCGATCTGTCAGATGCTCAGAGATGTACACTCATTTCTCCCATAACCACTTTGGTTCTGTCCACTTCTCCCTGCGTTCCCAAGAGTTCCTGAGAAATAGATGGCGATGTTGTGTTATTCTGAGAACATGGCACATGACTTTCGTGACTTCAAATTGACTGAGTGTTGGACCCACAGATAACGATCCATGTTGCCCCATTAATATTTTAGTCCTGAATCATCTCCACCTTATGTCAGTAGGGCCAGCCCTGCTTGGTTTCTGCTTGTTTGCCTGATACTTTTCAGCCTTTTAATTTTCAATCCCTGCTTTAAAAAGCTCTATAATGAGTATCCAGAAGAACTCTATGAGTGTGGTCTTCCCATACGAGGCTACCATCTTGTTTTTTTTTTTTTAATTAATTAATTAATTTATTTATTTTTGGCTGTGTTGGGTCTTCGTTTCTGTGCAAGGGCTTTCTCTAGTTGCGGCAAGCGGGGGCCACTCTTCATCGTGGTGCGCGGGCCTCTCACTGTCGTGGCCTCTCTTGTTGCGGAGCACAGGCTCCAGACACGCAGGCTCAGTAGTTGTGGCTCATGGGCCTAGTTGCTCCGCGGCATGTGGGATCGTCCCAGACCAGGGCTCGAACCCGTGTCCCCTGCATTAGCAGGCAGATTCTCAACCACTGCGCCACCAGGGAAGCCCCTACCATCTTGGTTTTGCATCCTGACCAGCCCCTTGGGGTTCACTCTTCTGCATGGCAGACATTCTATTTCTTATTTCCTAGGGGTACCTTGACCGTTCTCAAAACATCGCAGCCTTCATTCCTCTAATTATCCAGATGGAAATGAAGGTGTTCGTGATGGCACCCTAGGTAAAATGAAAAATGTCACTTGTGTCTCCTTCTCCCCGCCAGGAGCCCTGCTGTGTCAATTACCCCTGTCCCCTCTCATCGTGTGCATTGTTGGGGGGATGCAGCACCTACTTGGGTTTTAGGTGAACCCTTAGCGTGCATGAGTCCCCATATCCTGTCAGTGATCAATCCTGTTGCTTCCGCTTGATGGGGTGCAGACCTCAAAGTTTGCAGCTTGTCTTGGGCGTTTCTTTTCTCAGGGATGGAGCCCTTAAAGCCTTCTGGTCTGCAGGGAACAGTCTGCCCTCCTCAGCGGTAGGGCTTGATTTGGGGGCTCATATTCCCTGTGCAGAGTCACCCCCTCGTCCTGCCACTGATGCTGTTGTAGAGGTGAGGGGTGGGGGGCGGCTCCTGAAAGGATGTAGAAAGTGGGTGCTAATGACAAGAATGGGCAGAAAAGAAGCAAAACCCAGTAGCTCCTTCACAAGGTAGCGCTCTCAACGTGGAACACCAGTCCTCATGTTTCTGGTCATTTCTGATCCTTTTCCCCCAAGGAGCAGGGAAAAATCATCTTCTGACATTTCAAAGATCCAGTAACAGTGCTCTATTTCTGGAAGCTGAGTGTGTGGGTCCACCCATCCTTTTACCGTGGGTTCGAGTTATTAGCAGTAGTGTGAGTTTTCCTCTTCTTCTTCTTTTTTTTTTTTTTTTTTTACATTCTTGGGAGTGTTTCAGGCGAAAGTTAGAACAGTGTGTCAGGAATGCCTATCCAGATGGCACTGTGTTCTAGAGCAGAACTTCCAAACGCCCTGTGGCAAAGCTGCTTTGTCCCCAGTCTGTCACAGCCTGATGCCATTGGAGACAGAATAGAAAGGAGTTATGAGAAAAAATACATTTAAGAAACATGCAAAACAGGAGTGCCCAGTGTTGCTTTTTTTTTTTTTTTTTTTTAATTACTGGATTCAGCAAACATAAAATGACTTTTTTAAAAAATTTCTAAACACATCCTCAATTTCTGACCGTGTCCTCTGGCAGACTGGTAACCAACAGATCACAGGATGGTGCGTGTCCGTAGGCCACGCTGAGTAACTCTGATCCAGGAGCATGCCCATCCCCACTCCCACTGTAATTTTTTAGGGAAAATATTGAAAATATTTTAATAAATATATACAGTCGCTTGTCCTCAGTGGCTGTGTGACTTGGCCCACATAGGTTCCACTCTCCGTGCTCAAGATTATCTTAAAATGTCTCTTCTGAGTGAACACTAACATATGTGTTCCAAAATATGTACCTTCCCAAGCGAGTACTTTTGCTGGCTCTCAGGTGTAATTATATTAAAAACTTCCTACAGAAACCACAAACCAACAAAATCCTGCAGGCATGTCTCACCCCTGAGATGTATGGCACAGTAGGTGCTGGTCCTTAGGATATGGAAGCCGTACTCCCCTCTGTTCCTGGGTCCTGGGACCACGGATGTCCCTGTGAACATCTTACCAAGAGCTGGGCCTGGGGAGACCCAAAACGATCCTTCAGCAGAGCCAGCTGCGACAGTGCAAGGACCACACTGCTGCAGAATGACCCAGAAAACTGCCTTCCGCTCAGAAGGGTTGTCTGGCCGAAGTTCCCCTCTGGACCGCAGGATCGTCTTCTAAGCTCACATGGTTGTTGGATGAACTCAGTCCCTGGAGGTTGTAGGTCTGAGGTTCTGAATGTCCTGCTGGCTCTTGAGTGGGAGCTGTTCTCAGCTCCCAGGAGCTGCCCTGAGGGTCTTGCGCCATGGCCGTCTCCCAACAAGGCAACTTATTTCTTCCAGAAAAGCAGGAGAATCTCTCTTCCTCTAGTCTGCTCGCAAGAGGGAATATTATGTAATGAAATACAGTCATAGGGGTGGCATCCCAGGATCTTTGCCATATAAGAGGACACAGTCCCACCCACACTCAAAAAGAGGGCATCGTCAAGGACGTAACTCATAGAGGGTCTTCTTAGTGTATGTTGCCCACAATGGACCTTCGTCTTTTCTCTAATCCAGTGTTACTTCCCAGGAGAGATAGAAGTTAACCTCTTTAGAAATCGTCTAAGCATCTGTGGTAAATTGGAGGTTAACCACGCATTTTTGTCTTTCTCCAGTGGAATTTCTATATTGTGACCTGGCGTCCATGAGGTCTATTCAGCAGTTCGTCCAGAGGTTCAAGATGAAGAAAATCCCGCTCCACGTCCTGGTCAATAACGGTGAGTTCTGGTGAAATCCAGAGGTTAATTCAGACACAGACACGAGCTCTAGCGGTCCTTTGGGAAAGCGGGATTCCCAAGGAAATGTATGTTTCACTTATTGCCACTGCTTTGTTCCACTGATGTGTTTGGCTTTCGTTATCAATAATCAATTTTAGGATGTTGCTTTGAAATGTTGTACAGTGTGATGATGTGTCCTGTGGATTTGATACTTTGACAGGTCCACTTGGGCTAAGACGTATGAGGGACATGCAAAGGGTTGGGTGTTTTCACAAGGGTTATTTTATTAAAGCCTCAGTGTGTTTCCATGATGATCATGATCTGGGCTCCAGACCCTCACGCCCAACTGTCTCTTGACGTCATCCTTACAGCCAGCACTCTTCAAACGTACATGTGGAGTCCGCATCTCCCCTCCCCCCGCCTTCCACCTGCCCCCTGGCCACCTTCAACACAGACCACCCAGAGCCCTGCTGTCGGTCACGCGGAGCTCTTAGGAGCATTGGAAACACGTCTGCTTTCTCACTTTCCTGCCCTTTTCCCTGCCTCTCTCTCTCCCGCTGCTACAGTCAACTTGTTTCATAAAAGTTCATCCAAACTCTCCAAAGAGAAACACAGTGATTAACATCTCCAGACAATAAATACAGAGAACGAAAACTCTTGTAAGTATCCTGGAAAACATTTGTGCCGGTAGAATTTAACACATTGCTTTCAGACTTGGAGATCCAGTATATAAAGGAGGTAAATAGTTAAATTGATACAGTAGAGACTTCCCTGGCGGTCCAGTGATTAACGCTCTGTGCTCCCAATGCAGGGGGCACGGATTCAGTCCCTGGCTGGGGAACTAAGATCCCGCACGCCCCACAGCGCGGCCGAAAATAATTAAGTTAATTAATTAATACAGTAAAAGGCATAGATATAAACAGTGAGTTACAGCCACTATTCTTTTTTCCCAAATAGATAAAACATTTGTCAAATTATTTGTATTTTGTTTTCTTTTTTGATGTCTTTTATTCTCTATTTTTAAGATTTTCTCTTTACCAGTGTTTTTAAGCAATTTTATGGATTCATTTATTTATTTTGGGCGTGCCCCGTGGCTTGTGGGATCTTAGTTCCCCGACCAGGGATTGAACCCAGGGCCATGGCAGTGAAAGTGCTGAGTCCTAACCACCGGACTGCCAGGGAATTCCCAAATTATTCGTATTTTGGATGGCAGAGAAAACTAGGACCCTTGTGATTATACTGAGCCTCCCGTGGATAATCCAGGGTCATTTTCACATCTAAACATCCTTAACCTAATCCCTTCTCCGAAGTCCCTTTTGCTGGCACCCCTTTTTCTAAGGAACCCTATGCACGATGCCGGGATTAGGATGTGGGCAGATCTCAAGGGGAGGGAGGATCGTTCCTCCTCCTGAGGCTGTGACACTTGTCCCTCTGATTCCGGCTCCCGAGATCTGCTTGTTGTCATTTCCTCACCTTTCTCTTTGTCTTGCGTATTTTATCTTTCTCCCATAATACTAATGGGGTTGGCGTTCAGGGTCAGGGTCAGATAGAGATACTTCTCCTCAATCCACTTGTTTAATTGGAAATTCTCACTTAAGGGAAAGGCATGGGATATAAACTGTGTCTCCAAAGCTACACGTATGCATCTGTGGCTTTGATGTGTGGGTACCTATGAAACACCTACAACTAATACCGTTTCCCTCTACTTAGCCTGGGAAAGTACTCTGCGTGTCGTTAATGCTGGCAGATCTTCTGGGAAGGTTCAGAATGAATTTAATGTACGCTTGATTGATATTTTTCAAGTTCCCCAAGATGATTACGCCTTAGACCTCTTTGCAGAAATAAATACTTTCCAAGGACATGGCCATTTGGGATCCTCAGCACTGGGGTGGGTTTCCTTTGGTGGGTGTTTATCTGTGTCCTCCTTGATTAGAAAGAAAACATTGTAAATCGCCACATGTACAGGTGAGTTACATGGAGGGGCCGTGGCGATGTGTCGAACCACACATCTTCTTTCCACATTAAATTTAACACCCTCAGGAATCAGTAATGGCAGCACGTGCCATGTATGCTGCCATTGTGCAGGATTCCTGAGATTTTATAGACACACGCACAACAGAACTGAATATCCGCTGAGGGTCTTTTCTGCAGTTTCAGTACAGCCTTCCATCTGCCAGGAAGTAGGGAAAATTATGTTTCTCAAATCTGATGCCTTTCTCCAACAGATCTCTGCTTTGGGTCAACAGAATTTTAGTGGGAAATATGTCTGCAAAGCACATTTGCTGCAGTGGAGAGAACTCTCTGGGGAAAACACCATAGGCAAGACATATCAATGTGTTCTCCATAATTCACCCTCGCCCTTAAGTTGTTGTTGTTGTTGTTTTTATAAATTCATTTTATTTGTTTATGTTTGGCTGCATTGGGTCTTCGTTGCGGTGCGCGGGCTTCTCATTGTGGTGGCTTCTCTTGCTGCGGAGCACGGGCTCTAGGTGCGCGGGCTTCAGTAGTTGTGGCTCATAGGTTCAGTAGTTGTGGCTCGTGGGCTCAGTAGTTGTGGCTTGTGGGCTCTAGAGCGCAGGCTCAGTAGTTGTGGCACACGGGCTTAGTTGCTCCATGGCATGTGGGATCTTCCTGGACCAGGGCTCGAACCCATGTCCCCTGCATTGGCAGGCGGATTCTTAACCACTGTGCCACCAGGGAAGCCAAGTTTTTTGTTTTTTTTTTTAAAGGGAAAGCACTTTAAGTAATTTTATTTAGTTTATATACAATGCTCTGTTGACTGTTCTGCTCTTTTTTTTTAACCATCTTTTTTTTACTTGAAGTATAGGTAATTTACAATGTTGTGTTAGTTTCAGGTGTACAGCAAAGTGACTCAGTGATACACACACATGTATGTATATGTTCTGTTTCAGATTCTTTTCCATTATAGGTTATTACAGGATAGTGAATATAGTTCCCTGTGCTCTACAGTAGGTCCTTGTTGTTTATTTATTTTATATGTAGTAGTGTGTATCTGTTAATCCCAAACTCCTAGTTTATCCCTCCCCCTCCCTTTTTCCTTTGGTAGCCATAAGTTTGTTCTCTATGTCTGCAAGTCTGTTTCTGTTTTATAAATAACTTCATTTGTATAATTTTTTAGATTACACATATAAGCGCTATCATATGATATTTGTCTTTCTCTGTCTGACTTACTTCACTTAGTGTGATAATCTCCAGGTCTATCCATGTTGCTGCAAATGACATTATTTCATTCTTTTTTATGGCTGAGTAATATTCCATTATATATATTTATATATATATATATATATATACCACATCTTCTTTATCATTCATCAGTCCATGGACATTTAGGTTGCTTCCATGACCTGGCTATTGTAAATAGTGCTGCTGTGAACATTGGGGTGCATGGATATTTTCACAGTATGGTTTTCTCTGGATATATGCCCAGGAGTGGGATTGTTGGATCATATGGTAGCTCTATTTTTAGTTTTTTAAGGACCCTCCATACTGTTCTCCATAGTGGCTGCACCAACTTACATTCCCACCAACAGTGTAGGAGGGTTCCCTTCTCTCCACACCCTCTCCAGCATTTATCTGTAGTGCCCTTGAGTTTTGAGATGACTCCAGTCATCCTACGATGGTCCCACGTTCCTCTTCTCTGCAGATTTTAAACCCCGCATGCACGGCTCTCAGGAAGATAACGTTTCTCTGGAAACCGGGACAGAGTTGCATTTGGACCTGGGGAGGCTTGCTGCTGGACCCTCTTTTCACACCCTCTCTCTTCTTTCTGCAGAGAATCACATCCGCGCGTTGGCTGACCTTCAGCCCAGATTTAACCCCTTCATCCAGATCTTTCCTCTGAGCTCAGGACCTCTTGTTTCTGCTCAGTGCCCCAGAGGCACCTCAGGGCGACAGAACCATTGTGGGATTCCTGAGCCCCTAAAGGACACTGTCTCTTGGGAAAATCCATTTCCTTACTGTTCCCAGGTTTGTCGTCCGAATTCCTAAGCTCATGGCCCCTTCCTGCATCTTCAAAGCGAGTACCACAGCACCTTCAAATCGCCCTCTCCCTCCAACCTCTGCTTCTGTGCTCACACCTCCTTCTCTGAGTCTGACCCCCTGCCTCTCTGCTATAAAAGACTGTGAAATTACACTGGGCTCACCCAGGGTCAGCGCCCCAGGTTAAGGTCCTTGATGTATTCATATCTGCAGACTCCCTTTTGCCAGGTAAGGTGGCATAGTCACAGGTTCCAGAGATTAAAACATGAACATTTTGGGGAACATTATCCTGTTCTCCACACAGGGATTAGGACATGGACATCTCTTGGGGACATTATTCTTTCCCCCACACAGGGATTAGGACGTGGACGTCTCTTGGGGACATTATTCTGTCCCCCACACAGGGATTAGGACGTGGACATCTCTTGGGGACATTATTCTGTCACCGACACAGGGATTAGGACGTGGACGTCTCTTGGGGACATTATTCTGTCCCCGACATGGGGATTAGGACATGGACGTCTCTGGGGACATTATTCTGTCCACCACACCCTCCTTCTTGGTGATTCACAGGCAGGAACCACACAGTGATAAACAAGAGCCCTTGACCTCGTGCAAATCATTCTCTAGCCCAGGAGACAAACATTAAACAAAGACTTATTCTGTGAAATGCCTGACCCTAGAAAATGTCTCTTACAGTGTGACACAGGGTCGTGTAAAGAGAAGACGGCATCATCAGGTGTGATTAAATTAAATTCCACGCATGGAATTTCCCAGCCCGGACTCCTCCGAACGCCATTTCCAAGAGTCGGAAATGGGAGTCCAGTTATTACAGGATGATTGGCTGAAATCACACGTGGTGTTTGCTCCTGTCTTGTGGTACCCTTTATCTTTCAAAACGTTGGCCGGGTTGGGCACGTTCTTGGCTCTGTAGGGTTTTTTTTTTGCAGACTTAGGACGGTTCTTCTCGGAAGCCCATCTGGGTCCCTGTAGGGAGGAGCCCGGTTCTGGAGGACTTGGAAGTAACAGCCCCTGTGGGTTCAGACAGAAACTTCCAGGAACGATGTGCCCTGGGGCGGAGGTTATACTGGTGCCCATAATGGATGCCCACTCCCCACGGTGCTGGGCAGGAAGGCTGTCGGATGGACACGCCCTAGAGGACAAAAAGAGGATCCCTCCTTTGCAGAGCCTCTGTGTCTCTTGGAGACGCCACAGGACCACAGAAGTGTTGGCAACCCCGGGACTTAGGAACGGGCATCCCCCTCTGGTACCCAGGATGGGTGGACGGCCCCAGGGATAAATGCCCCTCGGGCCAGGGGTTAGCCAGGATGGTCCAGTCCAGACTGACAATGGATTCATTTCCAGCCCAGTGTGCCCGGGGCTCGGGGCAGACTTAGCTGATTTGGGGGAAGTGAAGGATTTTCTCATTCATCTCGTGGCTTGGTTTGTACACGAGGGTTTATCTTTGCTGTGTTCAAACGACAGTTCTGAAGGGATGGCTATTGGGGAGATTCTGAGTCAGCAGATGCCAATGGGCTTCCCAACTACGGGACTTCTCAGAGGGGAACCCTGTCGATGGTACTGTTGGTGTCCAGGAGGGTCTGCAGAGTTTCTGAAAATGATACGCCTGGGACCCTCCTCTGGGATATTAATTCCCACCCCCCCACCCCGCCCCGAGGTGACTGGTTCAGAGGAGTTGGGTTAATAGGACAAACTGCTGCTCGCCCATCAAGTCTCATGGAAAACAGCCCCAGCTGTGTCCCGCAGAGAAGACGTCCAGGGGCCACGTCTAGCTAGACTTCGTGCTCTGCATTTCTAAAGCTTATTCCTAAAGAGAGCAATCAGGATTTTGCAAACGTTTGGTATTTCAGAGGCGGAACATTTCTGCACTCGCTAGCGTGACATGGATAGAACCAGACCACCTCTCTCTGGCTATGGGGAACTCAGGAGAGAAGCTGAGGGTTTATCCACCCCAAGAATGATCTGCGTCCTGCCGAGCTGGTCAATATTTATCATTTATTCACATCAACATTGATTTATCTCGTTTCCCATCCCTGTGCCAGCACTCGGGTAGATTTGTAACCAGCCCTCAGGACTTCTGCTTTAGCTTTGTAGAAGTTGTCCCCGTGACGCGCGTGGATATATTTCTCAAGATCAAGAATTACTAAACATTATGTTTTTCCCTCCAAATAAATATGTCCGTGGTAACCCTGAAAAATCACAAAGATGCTTGCCTGGCCAGATACGTAGGAACCCAGTTTTCGGTATAGTTCTTCATTCGTTCATGAATCCGTATCCTAAGTCAGCATGGAGAACCAGGGACCGGGTACCCTTAGAGCCAGTCTTCCCGGCAGTGGCCGCCACGGCCTTGGCACCGACAGGGAGGGTGGTCGAGAAAGCAGGGAGTCGGGGCCCAGTCCTCGGGGGAGGGGCGCAGATGCCCGAATACTTTCCTTATTGACGTGCCCGGCGTTTCCTCCGAGAAAGAGGCGTCTGATGCGTCTCTTGGGAAACCGGTGACTCACCGTGCGTGCCTTTATCCTTGGAGGGTCGGATGTGAGTATGCGTGGACCACTCCTCATGAGCGCCTTCTGTTTCTCTCCCGGGGTCTGTGCCTCCCCGAGGGGACCGTTTCCCGCTGTGTCGTGCTTTCCGGGGCGCTGCTCCTGTCTTTGGGAGCGGAAGGCCCTTGGCTGCTCCTGTGCTGGTGGGGGAGCTCGCAGGGCTGTTGGACGTGATTGACGCGGATTCCATAAGTGCCACAGGAGTACAGGAGGCTGCCCATCCCGTGTCCCTGCTCAAGGGCCTCCTCCTTCCAAAGCCCTTCCTGAGCGTCCAGGAAGTGGGTCCAAAAATGCAGTGGTTTTCTAATTACCCAAATGCTCCAGCATCACTTAATTCAGGAGCTCTTTTTTTTTTTTTTTTTTTTTTTTAATTTTTATTGGAGTAGAGTTGATTTACAACGTTGTGTTAGTTTCAGGTGTACAGCAAAGTGCATCAGTTATACATACACATGTATGCACTCTTTTTTAGATTCTTTTCCCATATTAGGCCATTATAGAGTATTAAGTAGAGTTCCCTGTGCTATACAGTAGGTCCTCGTTGGTTATGCATTTTAAATATAGCCGTGTGTACATGTCAATCCCAATCTCTCAATTCATCCCCCACCTTCCCCCCCTTGGTAACTCTAAGTTTGTTCTCTACATCTGTGTGTCTGTATCTGCTTTGCACGGAAGTTCATCTCTACCGTTTTTCTAGATTCCACATATACGTGATATCATATGATATTTGTCTTTCTCTGTCTGACTGACTTCACTCAGTATGATCATCTCTAGGTCCATCCATGTTGCTGCAAATGGTATTATTTCATTCTTTTTTTATGGCTCAGTAATATTCCATTGTATATATGTACCACATCTTGTTTATCCGTTCCTCTCTTGATGGACACTTAGGTTGCTTCCATGTCTTAGCTATTGTAAACAGCACTGCTGTGAACATTGGGGGGGCATGTATCTTTTCGAACCAGAGTTTTGTCTGGATATATGCCCAAGCGTGTGATTGCTGGATCAGACGGTAGCTCTATTTTTAGTTTTTTAAGGAACCTCCATCCTGTTCTCCATAGTGGCTGCACCAACTTACATTCCCACCAACAGTGTAGGAGGGTTCTCTTTTCTCCACACCCTCTCCGGCGTCTATTATGTATAGACTTTTCTATGATGGAGCAGTTTTATCCTCAGACTGTGCATGGGATAGGTTTTAGCCACTTTGCTCTGTAAGAGGGTGACATGTCCTCCCGTCTGCAATTTCTTTGATTGCCCTCTCGTTTCACGGTGAGTCAATGATAAAATTGTCTCCTTTTCAGAAGGGTTTTCTGGGTGGGAGGAGATTTTGTTTTTGATGCACCCTCCCCAAGGGGATGCACGCTCCTCCCGCCTTTCTTTGATGTCTTTTTGGAAATAGTGCAACACAGGAGCTCTTAGCAGAGTTGGGCGTTTCCGATCCCCTGGCCCCAGGTGTCCTGGCTGTGCTTATAGCGGGTCCCCAGGCGGTATTTCTAGTCCGAATAGTTGCTCGTTGGGGAAATAACCTCAGTAAGTGGTGGCATCTCTGCCGTGGCCATGGGGCGTGGGACGGTCTGTCCTCTGTAGTGACAGGGAGATGACAGTATTGGAAACAGGACGAAGGTGACCTGTGGACCTGTCCCCATGATGCTCTAGCCAGTGTTTTCTCCATTGACTTAAGGATGATTTTGGACACACTCGTGCTCTTTGAAGCTTGACATTTTCACTGGCCCAGGATGTGACTGTGCTCAGTACCCCTAAGCACTCAGCCCCAGCACCCGGGTCCTGCTGGGCTGACAAACACCTGGGTTCATTGCCACCCCCGGTCCTGCCTCAGATCACAGGCTTCCTTCCATCTATAGATTTTCCCCGAGACACGTGGGCATCTCCTTTCCTGGTCGCGTTCTGTAGGTGGCTTCAGAACCCTCATCCCTTTCCAGAATCTTCTATCCTTCTTTCCGAACATTTTTGCATTCCTCTGTTGACTGCCTTGGTTGCCCGCTTCCAGACGTCTTTACTTTTGCATTTTTAGTTCCGCTGATGGTAAGGTCTGTGGATTCCAAAGTTGTGGCAGACCCCAGCTCTGGAGGTAGGTTTCGTGGTCAGCCCTGGAGTGACGGTGGATTGTCTGCGAGAGTTTTCTAAGATGTTCCTCATGTTCTGGACTTAAACCTTCATGTGGCCACTGGGCACCAGCTAGAATATACCCTTCTCTCTCTCTCTCTCTCTCTCTCTGTGTCTTTAATATCTTTCTCTCTCTCTTTCTTTCTCTTTCTCTGTCTTTATCTCTCTCTGTCTCTCTCTCTCTCTGTCTGTCCTTCTCTCTCTCTCTCATTCCCTGCTCCTCTCTTTTCCCCTGTAAGGCAAATAACTCTCTCTCATCCTCTCCTGATTAGGACACATCTTTTTTTTTTTTTCCTCTCTCTATAAGGAATAACACATGGTTTATTTTTAAGTAGAAGACTTTATTTTGAGTAATAATATACATATCATTCATGCCATTTACTTTTCACGGTGCGTTGCTATGTATGGAAATAGACAGGGAAAAAATAAACGTTAGAAATACCTAAGCATGGAAATACACAGGCAAAGAAGATATTTGATATATTTCCATGAGCAAGCATCATAGACCAGTGTCCATTAGAAAAGCATGAAAACCATGCAAAGAGTCTGCCCACATCCCAGCAGGCAAGTGCAAACAGTACATGTTATAGTTTCTTGCACACAAAACGTATACGTTTTCTTTGGATTGGAAACATCCTACAGACGAGTGGCTTGGCTTTTCTATGCAAGGCAAAAATTGTCTATAGAAGTAAAAACAGTGGAGGAATTTCCTGGCGGTGCACTGGTTAAGACTCCACGCTTTCACTGCCGGGGCTCGGGTTCGATACCTGGTCGGGGAGCTGATCCCGCAAGCTGTGTGGCACAGCCAAAAAATTAAAAAAAAACACAAGTACAAAGTATAGAAACCACCTGTGACGATGAGATATTCCAGGCCACAGACGTGTGTCCACTCACCAATCAAATGCATCCATCAACGAGCAGATTTTCTTTTTGGCTGCACTGTGCAGCTTTGCGGGATTTTAGTGCCCCAACCAGGGATCGAACCCGTGTCCCCTGCGGTGGAAGTGTGGAGTCTCAACCACTGGACCGCCAGGAAAGTCCATAGCAGATATTTTTTATGGCTCCTTTTCCTGTGTTTCAGTTCGCAGAGGCTGCTGTTTTCACGGATGGTCACTAACAAGGATGACCATTTGAAGCCCTGATGTGACATCATCCCTTTATCCATTTAAAAAATACAAGTGCAGCGACGTGGGTGAACCGTTAAAATCTCTCCCTCAGCACCCGCCAGACGTTCAATAAATATTATTGTTGCAGTTAGATCTGCTACCCAGGGAGCTGTCCAGGACACTTTGCTTTAAAAATGGAAACCAGGGACTTCCCAGGTGGTCCAGTGGTTAAGACTTCGCCTTCCAATATAGGGGGTGCGGGTTCGATCCCTGGTCGGCGAAATAAGATCCCGCATGCCTCGTGGCCAAAAAACCAAAACATAAAACAGAAGTAATATCGTCACAGATTCAATAAAAGACTTTTTAAAAAAATGGTCCATCTTAAAAAAAAAGAAACCAACGTGATTATTCTCAGCATCTCACTTTATCGTGGGCTTAGTCGTGGGCAGGGACCCCGGGAGTTTGGGGGTCCAGCCTCCACGGGGCTGTAGTCCTCACGCAGCTTCCCCAGTGGATGAACCCCAGGATGGGCTAGAAGCTTCTGGAACACGGTGGGTGGGCAGCTGTATGCGTGGCAGCGATGTCCTTGCTGTTGCTTTAAAAATATGTTTTCCCCAACGATGCTATTTCCGCCCAGACCTTGCTCAGATGACCGTGATGATTTCCCAGCTCACCTTGAACTCGGGCTGTGCCCGGACCGTCCTCACTGTCGCTCGGGGTCGGCGAGTTTCTGCTAGAATCTGTCAGCAGAGCTTGTATGCAACGACGATCCGTGTTGGCATGTCCCCAGGGCTGTGTCATTGCTGCACATGTCCTGTCTCGTACATTCTCGTTAGCAAATACGTAATACGGAGTGGAGTGGATGGAAAAGGTAAAGCCGTAAGGAGATCGGGGAGGGGTTGCCCTTCAGCTCAGGTCACCGTGAGCCAGACCACAGATGCCCCAGCGAAACTGAACACAGCTGAGTCCGGCTGTTCTGCCCCAGCGGGGTGAGACCCAGAGTTGGTGCAGCTGCACCAGCGTCTGGCTGACCCGAGCCTCCTGGCTGTTTTCTCTGCTGTCAACGTCCAAGGAATCAGAGACCATCGTAAGCAAGTGACAACCAGCACCAGCTTCCTTTTACTGTATAATGTTATCCTCAACTCACCAGGCTGAAGCCCGGGAAGTCACCGCGGGTTAACACCCCCAGATTCAGGCCATCATTCCTGCTGACCCCATGTCCCCTTCACATGCCCCTGCTCTGTGATGATGTGGGGCATTTTCCAGCGGATTTTGACACTTGGAAGGGCGTGTCTAGTGTCTGCCGGTTTGTCCCAGGAGATGGAGCTCTCTAGTCTGGACTTGACCGTTTCGGCGTGCACAGACCACTCCCCGATCCTAGTGGCTCAGAATAACCGTTTCCTTTTTTATTTTTTATTTATATTTATTGAAGTACAGTGGATGTACAATATTATATAAGGTACAGGTATACAATATAGCGATTCACAAGTTTTAAACATTATACTCCATTTGTAGGTGTTATGAAATATCGGCTGTGTTCCCCATGCTGTACATATATCCTTGTAGCTTATTTATTTTATGCATAATAGTTTGTACCTCTTAATCCCCTCCCCCTATCTTGCCCCTCCCCCTTCCCTCTCCTCACTGGGAACCACTGGTTTGTTCTCTATACCTGTGAGTAGGCTTCTTTTTTGTTATATTCACTAGTTTGTTGCATTTTTTAGATTCCACATATAAGTGATATCCTATAGTATTGGTCTTTGTCTGGCTTATTTCACGAAGTATAATAATCTCTAGGTCCATCCACGTTGCTGCAAACGGCATTATTTCATTGTTTTTTTTATGGCTGAGTTGTATTCCATTGTGTATACGTACCACATCTTCTTTATCCATTCCTCTGTCTTTGGACACTTAGGTGGCTCCCATGTCTTGGCTATTGTAAACAGTGCTGGTATCAAAATAACCATTTTGCTTGCATTTTGGGCAGTCTTCACTCTGGTCCTCCCATGGGGTTGCACCTGGGCCGCCGTTGTCTGACGGGTCAACCAGGGCCAGACGTCCAGGGTGGCTTTCTCCTGTGGCGGGAAACTGGTCCTGCCCGTTGCCTGACCTCAGCTGAGCTGGTCGACCAGATCCACACGTGTGGTCTCCTCACCAAAATAGTGATCTTAGAACTGCCAGCCTTCTCTAGTGAAGCTGACTGTGCCCAGAAAGACAGAATTCTGAAAAGCGGAAGCTCCGGGGTCTTTCTGAGCATGCCCTTGGACGTTGTACGACATTGTCACTGCCACCGCGTTCGACTCATGACAGCAGAGTTCACGAGGCCGCCAGTATTTGAGGAATGCAATACAGACTCCGTCTCCTGAGGAAACGGGTGTCAAACGACTGTGCAGGCTGGTTGTGCAGCTGCTTGGAGGCTGCTGTCCCTTTCAACCAGCCTCACATCAGCCGAGTGCCCCGTATGCACGGGTCTGTCCTGCGCTGCAGGCACCGACAGAGCTCATTGACCCAGCTCCGTCCCACTAACTGAGGCAATCAAGGAAGCGCATCACCAGGGAAGTGTGTGCGTTTTCTCTAAATGCCAGACCTTATGTCCGCTTGACAGCCAAAAAGCCTGTGTTTCTTCTGGATGACTTCGGAAGGGCACCCTGACATGCTCTTCAGAAACATTTTTAAAATTTAAAAAAAAATTTAAATTTATTTTGGCCATGCCACGTGGCGTGTGGTATCTTAGTTTCCCAACCAGGGATCGAACCCACGTCCCCTGCATTGGAAGGTGGATTCTTTACCGCTGGACCGCCAGGGAAGTCCAGAAACATTTTTTTTTATACTTTACTTTTTATTGACAACAAGACAACATTTTAGAATATTTTTGAGCCTAATATCATATAATCTCAGCAAATTCATTTGACTGTGAAAATCGTAACAAAGTGTCTCATCTCAGAATGACACAAGTTTAGAGACCAGACATGCTGGGGAGTATAGGTCTGTAGCTGAGGAAACCTATTTTTGGTTACATAGTGGTCCTGGGGAAAAAGAGAATCGTAGGGTTTAGAGTTAAAATAATGGATTTTAATTCTGTAGTAACCTAAATGGGAAAAGAATTTGAAAAAGAATAGATACACATATATGTATCACTGAATCACTTTGCTGTACACCTGAAACCAACACAACATTGTTAATCAACTGTGCCCCAATATAAAAGTTAAAAATAAAAAAATAAAATCATCCTTTGACCTAAACAAAAAGGATTTTTAGTTCTAATTCTATAATTTACTGGCTGTGTGAACTTTGCCAAGCCACTTGACTTTTTGTTGTTTTAAATTTATTTTATTTATTTATTTATGGCTGTGTTGGGTCTTCGTTTCTGTGAGAGGGCTTTCTCTAGTTGCGGCAAGCGGGGGCCACTCTTCCTTGCGGTGCACGGGCCTCTCACTATCGCGGCCTCTCTTGTTGCGGAGCACAGGCTCCAGACGCGCAGGCTCAGTAATTGTGGCTCACGGACCTAGTTGCTCCGCGGCATGTGGGATGCTCCCAGATCAGGGCTCGAACCCGTGTCCCCTGCATTGGCAGGCAGATTCTCAACCACTGCACCACCAGGGAAGCCCGACTTTTTGTTGTTTTAATGGAAAGGCATTTTATTTTAAATATAGCTGTGTGAACCTGTCAGTCCCAAACTCCCAATCTGTTTTGTTCATCGAATTTTAGCGGCTGTAGGTATATTTGAACACACACTCCGTTGAGTGCCTAAGACCCGTGTAGCTGGTTTTTCTCGTGTCTGTGGCCTCTGTCCATGCGGTGCCGTACTCATGATGTTTGACAGTCATCAGCGCAGGGGATAAAGTTTCAACGTCCCGGAGGTTTTTGGGGAGAGCTGGGTGTGGAGGGAAGAGGCGAGTGTGGCCAGGACGCGTGTGAGGGTGAGGCACCGCACACCTGAACTCCCCGTCTTCTCGTTTCTGCGTCTGGAGCCCCGTCTTCCGTCACGGTTCCTCTTCCATCCTTGTCTGTGGAAGCTGCCATCTGCCTGCAGCCTCCCTACAGCTTTGTGTTTTAAACGTTACCACCTTGCAACGCCCACAGCACTTGGCCGGCGCTGTGAAAGCCAGAGCCTGAATCAGGCGTTTTCTTTGCCTCAGGAACCTCAGATCCTGCAGTGGGGATGTATGGGGTCGTGAACCCAGGGTGGATCCTAGCTGGGACCTGAGTGTGGAGGGACATGCAGTGTGGCCCGGGAGGGGCCTCGCAATGCAGCTGGGAAAACTGTCCACAGACACAGTTACTCAGACACGAATGCATGTACGGAGAATGACATGTAGAAACGCATACACGGGCACATACAAATATATATATATATACACACACACACATATACAAATACAAAATATACACATGTAGAAATACACATCCATATAAAATACACACACATCAACAAACACATACACATATACAAATGCATATACAGAGAATTACATGTAGAAATGCATATACAGCCACATACAAATATACATATACATATGCAAATACAAATATGTCTATACATCCATGTAAACAAACATATCAATACAAACATAAACATATACACATATGCAAATGCATATACCCAGAGAAGTGTATACACATGCAAGTACAAACACATGTACATATACATACAAAAATATATATGCATATGTGCATAAAATCATACACATGCAAAACAACTTGAAAATTAAAATATATATGCAAATACAAAAGCCTATGTGGATGAATATAAAACTGGAAATACACGTATGCATGCATTGCACATAAACACACGTGCAAATGCATAGTTGACTGTGAACAGTTACACATAGGCAAATAACTCTGCTCATATACTTACAAATATGTACACATATACACATGCATATGCATGTGTTATATGCAAATGCAGGCATTCATGCAAGTACATATACACGTACATCTGCAATGCAAATTCATAGACATGCATATACAATATATGCAAAAGAAAACACATGTATAAGTTGATAGGCATTTATAAACACGTGCATGCAAATACACAAATACACATGCAGACACATAAACATGTATGTGTATAAATGTGTACATGTGCACATGTGTGCAAATACATATAAACACATACATGATACACGTATGTATGCACAGACATATACAAATTCATCTAGAAGAAGCATATGAATACACACAGAATTACATGCATGAATAAAATGCACACACACACACACACACACACACAGGCAGGCAGTATGCACACACACCTAGACACACACATAGACAAACACACGTGCAAGCCTGCTGGCTGCTCTAGGAGATGGAACCATATGGGCCGGGCATGTGTTCTGCCCATCACCTGTGTGCTGGCCTCTGTGGGAGGGACTTAGGGACAGGGATTTAGATGACCTTTGCTCCCACCAGAAGGCAGGCCTGGGTGTCCCAAACTGACGGGTAGAACGCACGGAGCCCCGGGACCTGCTTCACAAATGTGTTTATGGACCAATGGCCGACAGGCCGGCTGGGGCCTGCAGTGGGGAGGTTCCCCAAAGGGCGCCTGAGGGATGAATTCACTTCTGGGGTTCACCTGAATGAGGGGCTGCCGTGGCAACGTGAGTTTGGGGAACAGGGCTCTGTCCACCCGCCTGTGGACCATAGAACAGCGTCACCCCCCGGTGTCCCAGCTGTGCTGCCCACGCCTCAGACCAGGCCCCTGGCATCTGCGGATGGCTGTTCCCATCCAGAAGAGTGACCGGCCTGGGGGACACTGTTGGGTGACTCAGGACAGTCTCACTTTCTGGGGGGTCCTGCTGTTTTGTCATCATTTACAAGCTCGGGACATCGAAGGGCAGAGTTTGAGAGCAGGAAGGGGTCTTGTTGGTCTTTTGGCATCTTCCCCACCGTGTACAGAGCAGGAAACTGAGGCAGGAAGGTGGGGCAGCAGCCAGGACCAGAGCCACCCTCCTGGCGCTGGGCAGGTACCCCGTCCACCTGGGGGGCGGCGCCGCCATCCCGTCCCACCTCCTTCCATCCCACCTCATCTCATCCCATGTCATCCAAACCATCTCATCTCCTCCCATCCCACCTAATCCCATCCCATCCCCTCCCCTCCCCTCCCATCCCATCCCATCCCCTCCCCTCCCATCCCATCCCATCCCATCCCATCCTATCCCATCCCATCCCATCCCATCCTCATCCCACCTCATCCCATCCCATCCCATCCCATCCCCTCCTATCCCCTCCCCTCCCATCCCGTCTCATCTCATCCCATCTCATCTCATCCCATGTTATCCAAACCATCTCATCTCCTCCCATGTCATCCAAACCATCTCATCTCCTCCCATCCTCATCCCATCCCATCCCATCCCCTCCCCTCCCCTCTCCTCCCATCCCATCCCATCCCGTCCTATCTCATTCTCATCCCACCTCATCCCATCTCATCCCATCCCATCCCATCCCATCCCATCCCATCCCCTCCCATCCTGTCTCATCTCATCCCATCTCATCTCATCCCATGTCATCCAAACCATCTCATCTCCTCCCATCCCATCCTTATCCCATCCTCATCCCATCCTCATCCCCTCCTCATCCCCTCCCCTCCCCTCCTCATCCCATCCTCATCCCATCCTCATCCCATCCTCATCCCATCCTCATCCCATTCCACCTCCTCCCATCCCATCTCATCTCATCCCATGTTATCTAAACCATCTCATCTCCTCCCATCCCATCCCATCCCATCCCATCCCATCCCATCCCATCCCATCCCACCTCATCTCCTTCCATCCCATCCCATCTCCTCCCATCCCATCCCCTCCCCTCCCATCCCATCTCCTCCCATCCCATCCCATCTCCTCCCATCCCATCCCATCCCATCCTCATCCCACTTCATCTCCTCCCATCCCATCCCATCCCACCTCCTCCCACCTCATCTCCTCCCATCCCATCTCCTCCCATCCCATCTCATCTTATCCCATGTTATCCAAACCATCTCATCTCCCATCCCATCTCTTCTCATCCCACCCCATCCCATCTCCTCCCATCCTACCCCACCTCATCCCATCCCATCCCATCCTCATCCCACCTAATCTCATCTCTTCCTCATCCCACCTTATCCCACCTCATCTCCTCCCATCCCATCCCATCCCATCTCATCTCATGCCATGTTATCCAAACCATCTCATTTCCTCCCATCCCACCTCATTCCATCCCACCTCATTCCATCCCACCTCATTCCATCCCGTCCTCATCCCATCCTACTTCATCCCATCTCATCTCTTCTCATCCCACCCCATCCCATCTCCTCCCATCCTCATCCCATCTCATCCCATCTCATCCCATCTCACTATCCCTGAACCCTCCTCTGTCCCCAGCTGGTGTAATGATGGTGCCGCAGAGGACCACCGAGGACGGCTTTGAGGAGCACTTTGGTGTGAACTACCTGGGGCACTTCCTGCTGACCAACCTCCTCCTGGACACCCTGCGGGAGTCGGGCGCCCCCGGCCGCAGCGCAAGGGTGGTGACCGTGTCCTCGGCCACACACTACGTCGGGGAACTGAACTTGGACGACCTTCAGAGCAGGTGGGTGCCAGTTGCCAGGGGTCTCGGGTGCTGCCAGGACGGTCAGGGTGACCCATCACCATGACGCACTGGCCAGGGTGCTCGTCCCAGGTGATGGCGGCTCACACCCCCAAATGTTTGTAAATCAACCTGTCTCGAGGTGAAAGCTCTGTTGACTAACACAGGCAGACCTGGGAGATGCTGCGGGTTTGGTTCCAGACCATAGCAGTGAAGCAAATATTGCAATGAAGCAAGTCACACAAATTTTTTTGCTTCCGAGTGCATCTAAAAGTGATGCTTACACTAGACTGTAGTCTAGTAAGTGTGCAATAGCATCATGTCTATAAAAACAACATACATACCTTCATTAAAAAACACCTTACTGCTAAAAAATGCTAACCGTCCTCTGAGCGTACAGTCAGTCATAATCTTTTTGCAGTAGTAACATAAAAGATCCCTGATCAGAGATCACTGTAACAAATATAATAATAATGGAAAAGTTTAAAATACCGCGAGAATGACCAAAATGTGACACAGAAACACAAAGCGAGCACATGATGTTGGAAAAATGGCGTCAATAGACTTACTCCACGCGGGGCAGCCCCAGACCTTCAATGTGTAAAAATAAGCAATATCTGTGAAGCGCAGTAAAGTGAGGTCTTCCCGTATTAATAATTGTTAGCTAACTGGCACTCACACATCTATATCAGTCTATTTATATTTATGCTTTGAGGTAAATCCTATTATTATCCTCATTTTACACTTGAGGAAACTGAGAAGCATATATTTTTAAAAATGTATTTAATTGAAGTATAGTTGATTTACAATGTTGTGTTCATTTCTGGTGTACAGCAAAGTGATTCCGTTATACATATACGTACGTTTTTTTCCGCATTCTTTTCCATGGTGGTTTATCCCAGCATATTGAGTAGAGTTCCCTGTGTTCTACAGTAGGACCTTGTTGATTATCTATTTTATATATATTAGCGTGTATATTTTAATCCCAAACTCTCAGTCCTTCCCTCCCCCACCCCCTCCCTGTTGGCAACCATGAGTCTGTTCTCTGTGTCTGTGAGTCTGTTTCTGTTTGGTAGATAAGTTCCTGTGTGTCATATTTTAGATGCCACATATAAGTGCTATCCTACACTATTTGTCTGTCTCAGACGTCTGGTCTCCAGCACTGGGGGAGGTTGAAGGCCTGTTGCTTTCAGCCCCCAGTTTGTGGGTCACCTGTGCTGGGACTGTAGGAGACCTTCAGGGTGTGTGGGTCTTGTGGAGGACCAGCCCCGTGGCCTCTGAGCCAGGCCAGGATGGGTGTCACGGACCGTCTGGGGTCCTGATGGAGTTAACGGGCTGACTTCATTCCCTGCCGTTTCTGAGTTTTCCCTGTTTATTTCTCAGCACGTAGGTGTGCATAGCCCTTTAGCCAACCCTGTGCTTTCCACACGGGGCGTGCATAGCAAGGAAGAAAATGCAAAGGACCCTGAGCCTGGAGAGATTCTAATGTCGCCTCAAGCACTCACGCAGCAGTGCACCTGCTTCTCCCCCTGGGCTCAACACCCTGTGTTTTAACTCCTGGGGTCCAGTCGTCCCTCAGAGGGGCGTCTTTGGACGGAGTGGTTCTCTCATCGGCATGGGTCCAGGCTCAGGGTCTGCAGAGGGTATAGGATCGCCAAGTGTTTCCTGCATCTGATGGGGGCATGACCCCACACGGCTCGAAAAAAACAGCATCGTGACAAGGGGACCCGTGTACGGGGTGGGGTGCTTCTTTCAGGAATATTCTTGTCTTTTTCTCCTTTGAATACGGCTCTAGAAACATGCAAGAGAGAACGCAGATGTGTGCACCCGTAGCTTCCTTTTTCTAAAATGAAGCTTTTTATGGCATCACACAAAACTCTGACATTGCAGAGAAGTAATCTCATGGCCCGCAGGAGTGAGCGTGTCAGGAAGTGGTGACAACTGCCCTCCTGTATTTGTTTACATTTCTCTACGTCAAATCACATCAAAGGCATCTCGTTATATCATTTTTTTCCCTAAATGGTTATCCAAAGGGGATGAGACCTTTTAGGACCGTGGTTTTCAAGGTGGGGTCCCCAGATCAGCAGCATCTGTATCACCTGAGAAGTGATAGATGATACAGGTAGATGCTCAGACCACACCCCCCCAATCTGTGAAATCAAAACTCTGGGGATGGGAAAATAATCTGAAAAAATATATGTACGTATACACACACATATATATACACATATATGTAACTGAATCACTTTGTAGTACACCTGAAACTACCACAATACTGTAAATCTTACTATGTATAAAATAGATAACTAACGAGAACCTACTGTATAGCACAGGGAACTCTCTACTCACTGCTCTGCGGTGACCTGAATGGGAAGGACATCCAAAAAAGGGGACATAAGTATACGTAGAGCCGATTCATTTTGCTGTACAGCAGAAACTAACACAGTATTGTAAAGCAACTCTACTCCAATAAAAATTGCTTAAAAAGACAATAAAAAGGTATTTCCTAGCAACCTGCCCCCTCCAAGTAAATTTTATATATACCTTATAGTGTATATTTTACTTCAGACCATGCCAAATATAGCCTTTTAATTCTATAATAAACATACAGAAAATTACCTTTAAAAAACCCAAAAGAGCCCCACTCACTCTTGTTCCATTTTAAAGGCTTGACAGTAGACTGTTAAAATGTTAAAACTGTGTTAAAAACAAAACAAAACAAAACAACTCAGGGTGTGCGGCCAGGCATTGGGAATTTTAACACACCCTCTGAGGGGCTCTTAATGCATGCTGACATTTGAGAACCACTTGGGTTGAAAACATGCTGCCTTTTGGGGTAAAAAAAAAAAAAAAAAAAAGGGTGAATTCTTGGCTCGCACCTGATGTAAACACCGCTGGTGATGACGGTTAATTGCCAAGATTGATTTGCTGGCTTGGATAAGGAGCGTTCTTGTCAAGCATAAATCACTTGTAAAAGCATTAAAGTGTTCCAAACCCAGGTGGGTTGTTACACACGAGAGGGCTTGTCACTTCTGCCCAGCTGCACTCAGTCCCTCCTACAGAAGAAATTCCAATGGAAGAGGTGGGCAGAATCTCTGGAAAATTGTAGTCAATGAACAAGACTCGTGATGTAGTGGATAGCTTTGTTTAAAAAAAAAAAAAAAAGTTATATTTAGGGGGAAGAGGGTGAAAAAGCTATATACAATTTAAGTAAAAAAGTATATATTTAATATATTTAATACTTGTACATCTATAATATTTAATTATATATAATATGTAAATGACAAAATATATCACTTGCAATATTTATGTAATTATGCAATTATAATTATATGTTTATAATTATAATTTACATATATGTGAGAGGGAGAGAGAGACTGACTTTATTTTAAAGGTATCAACTGTGCACAAAGCTCTGTTACATCTTTTTTTAAAAATTGCCACACAATATTATATAATATTATATAAGTTACAGGTGTACAACAGAGTGACTCACAATTTTTTAAGATTCTATTCCATTTACAGTTATTATAAAATATTGGCTATATTCCCTGTGCTGTACAGTATATCCTTGTAGCTTATTTTATTTTATTTTTTAAATTATTTTTTTTTGGCCACACCATGTGACTTGTGGGATCCTAGTTCTCTGACCAGGGATCGAACCCACACGCCCTGCAGCTGAAGCACAGAGTCTTAACCACTGGACTGCCAGGGAAGTCCCCTTGTAGCGTATTTTATACATAATAGTTTATATCTCTTACTTCCCTCCTCCTCTATTGCCCCTCCCCTATATGGCCACTCCCCTCTATTGCCCCTCCCCCTATATTACCCCTCCCCCTATATTGCCCCTCCCCCTTCCCGCTCCCCACTAGAGTTGGACTTGTTTTCAGAAACTCCCTCCCATGCTTGGAGGGGCTGACAAGGTCAACCAGCGGGCCAGAGATTCAGGGAAGCGGTGACGTTTGCAGTCTTGAACCTAAAGACTAGGTGACTTAGGTAGAATTTCTATGCTGTGGTGTTTGAGGCCAGATCCCTTCTTCTTTTGGGGGAACCTCATTCTCTTCCCCTGAATGCCTTCACCTGATAGGACGAGGCCCACCCACATGGCCGAGGTTCACCTGCTTTACACGCAGGCTACTGGTTTCATGGTTCATCTCCTCTGAAAAACACCTTCCTGGCACCATCTAGGCTGGCATTGAACCAAACACTTGAGCGTGGACACATGAAATGAACCGTCAGGGGCACATATGTGGGCAAGGCATTCTGTAGGTGATGCGCCGTGGTGTCCGGGAGATGGGTCTGCCCACTACCCACCCTGCACCCTGACTTGTCTCCGTGCTCAGCCTCCTGCGCCCATGGGCACCTCGGGACCCAAGGCACCCTCTGCGGGGGTCGCGTCAGAGGTGCCCCAGCTTCGCGCCAGCCCTGAGGGTGACCGCACGGGAAGACCCCTCTGCATCTCTCCTGGAGGCAGCTCCTCCTGCTTATCCTTGGACCCTCCCCTCTTAATGCAGGCAGCTCTTTCCTGGGCTGCCCTCAGCTAAAGAAAGAAAGAAAATGGTACCCTCCTACCTCCTCTCCTTGGACCCAAACGAAAGCGAGTCCCCCATCTTGACTCTTGACCTCGGAAGAGATCAAGAGATTAAGATTTGCTCTTAGTGGCAAAGTTAACAGAACCCTCTGGATGCAGGAGTGGCTACGTCCTGTGTCACCAACCGAGGTGCTTCTTTGGGTACAAGTGCTGCGTGTCCCTGGGTCTTGTGGCTCCGTCCACAAAGGTCCAGCTACAGACCAGGGCTCAGAGTGGACTTTCGTAGGGTTCCTCACAAGCACACTGTCCTCATGGCTTCCTCTCCCCCCAAGAAACTTACATCTTATGGGCTTACTTCCTCTGAACGTAGAAAAATCTCCTTGTTTTTATTGGCTTTCTCTCTTCTCTATTCTTCAGTGGAGCAAACCAGCGAAGTCCACATTTTTATGATTTGTACCAAGTAACTTTTGCTTTTTTCTTTTTTGGCCACGCCGTGTGGCTTGCGGGATCTTAGTTCCCTGACCAGGGATCACACCCAGGCCACGGCAATGAAAGTGCCAAGTCCTAACCACTGGACCGCCAATTCCCAAGTCACTTATGCTTTTGTAAAACAGTGGTTACTGTATGAGTTTCCTGGGGCGGCCGTGACAAAGGACCAGAAATTTGGGTACCTTAGAACGACGGAAAGTTATTGTCTTACAGTCCTGGAGACTGGAAGTCCAAGGTCAAGGTTGGCTGGTTAGGCAGGGTGGGTCCCTCGTGGAGGCCCTGGGAGGAACCCACCCAGGCTCAGTCTCTTCCAGGCTTCTCTCCAGCCTCTGGAGTTTGCTGTATGGCACGAGTCATATTGGATTGTAGCCCACCCAAACAACCTCATTTTAACTTGATCACCTCTGTAAAGACCCTGTTTCCAAGGTAGGTCCTATTCTGAGGTCCTGGGGGTTAGGACTCCAACAGAACCTCTTCTGTTATGGGAAGAAGGGGGAAACAGTTCAGCCCACAGCACGCACCATTGGTCCCTCGCCAGTGGATGGATCCTTAACCTTTAAGGCTCACGTTATTTCAGCCTGACCTTGCTTTGGAGACACAATAATCATTGACATGTCATAGGCACGGCCCTGTCTTGTCGTGAAAATAGACGTCTTGGTTTGAGTTTCCCAAACTTATTTAACTCTGGGGCAGTTTTTCACTATTTTATTCATAAGTACGTCTTCACATCCTCGTGTATCGTTGGTTGTGGCACCTCTGTGGTGAGATGTCATGTTATAAATAGGCTGTCCTGCGTTGACACGGTTTTCACTAAACATCTAGCATGTTCAGCCTGTGTCCTGGGACCCCTTGCAGGCAGCCGGCACCCTTGCCGTGCTTCTATGACCAACTCTAGCAGGTGTTTGGATGAGGCTGGAATTCACAGGGGGCCCTGCCACATCCCGGGCTGTCTCTGCCGACTTCCCTTCGTGGAAGGACAGAGGCTCTTCTTAGCTCACGATATTTTCGGAGGTCCTGGTGGGTGGTCTCTCTTTCTATCTTCCTCCGTCATGTTAAACCTAGGACACCAAGGCAGAATGCAAGGCAGTTGTTCATCTTGTCAAAGGAAAACTTCAGTTTGGAGCTGAGGGGTTCTTTACTTACCGACGTACTGGATATGGGTCCTACTTGCAGACTGAACGTTTATCGGGCTCGACCAGCATCCAAAACGCGCCAATTGGAAACTAGGTTATGGGTAGTACGTGGAGTTTCCATAATTGTGTTTGCCATGTGCTGATGTGTTACTGTCTCAGAATCGAACTTTTAAGGGAAGCAAATGGGACTTACTCATATGAAGTGAACATCACACAGTCAGTTGTCTTACTGGAGTGGGACTGAGCCATCACACACACACACACGGCACACACACACACGGCATACGGCACGGTATCCATCAAGGTAATCAATGAAGAGCTCCTTTCTTATCATAAACTGTCCAGGCCGGTTGGTTTTTTCTGATCTCCAACGGCAAGAGGGGAATAAAAATGTTTTCTATAATACGCCGAAAACACAGACGTCAGATACACTTAATCATATCCACATTCAGGGTCACGTGTGTTTCACTGGGGTTTTCCTTCAACAGGAAAGCTCAGTGAATTAATGGTTTTCAAGATATTGTCTTATAAATCCCATAGTCATAGGCACGATTTCCCATGGGACTGAGGGAGTTCAGGAAGTGGACTCCTCGTGAGACACTTAAAATAATGCAAAATGGTTTTCTAGGACAGGTGGGCGATAGTTTACTTGTGGGCAGTGGAGAGCAGTGCTCAGGAGGGACCTTGACCACTGGTGTGGAAGTAGTTGAAAAATCAATGGCGCTGAGTAGAAAGCATATGGATTAATACGGTGTAGGTCAAAGATGGTGGAAAGCCAGTGAGAAAAGCCATCTTTAAGGTAGGATGGAATACACACACACACACACACACACACACACACACACACACACACATACACACATATATACACACACACACACATACATATAGGTATATATATAGACACAAACATATATGTATATATGAATATGTATACACATATAGAGACACATATATATGAGTATATATATAGACACATATAGACACACATACATATATATGAGTATATATATAGGCACACACATATACGTATATATGAGTATATATATATAGACATATACATATATATGAGTATATATATGAGTATATATGTAGACACAGGTACATCTATGTATATATGAGTATATATACACACATATAGACACACACATATATGTATATATGAGTATATATACATATGTGTGTGTATACACATGTATACACACATATACATATATGTGTATATGTGTATATACAAATACATATACACGCTCATGCAGTGTGATCGATGGCCATTTCTTGGTGGGGAAGAACACTGAAATCACTATGGAATTGATTTTCAATTCTTCTTTGAGCTTTGTAATTTTTTTTACAACCCATATATATTTCTTTTATAATAATGAAAAATTAATATTATCCTTAAAAAGTTCTCCCAAGGTATACCTTTGGTCCTACTGAAGGGGACCAGAACATGCCAGCTCCAAATGTACCTCTTTGATACATGGGATCTTTTGAGCTAAAGGCAATTGAGAACAAGCAGACCCAGGAAACGCTCTTTACTACCCCCCACCCCGCCCCCAATTGTCTAAAAAATAAAGTATCAATTTACGGTTTTGTAAAGGAAATTTACATTTATCCAGGGATTTTCCATTTGTAGTAATGTCTCCATTCCAGGAAGAGAGCTACTCCTGGAGATGACTCTTTTCACCCGAGAGACTCTTATTTGCATAACAAGACAGTCCTTATTTATATACACACATTTCTTCCCTTCCCATAACTTGCCTCCTCCACCCAGAATCCCAAAACCACTTTTCCTTTGTTTACCCTAAGATGGTATATAAGCCTCTATCATCTGGCCACCTCCTTGAATCACATCATTTTGGGAATTCCTATATGTATGCATGTAATTAACACTGTTTTCTCTTGTTAAACTGTCTTTTAGCAGTTTGATTTGCAGGCCCCAGGACAGAACCTAAGAGGATAGAGGGAAAAGAGTTTCCCCCCTACAGTACTTTATTAAAATGTAGGTTTTACGTGTGTATATTTTAAAAAGTAGAAATATGTGGGTGTGCATTTATTGTCATAGGCAATAGTAATTTCTTCTTTGATGAGAACTTGAAACCTCATTTCCTTAGCAGAAGTGTATGACCTGCTACATTCTTGGCATCTTGCTAAGCATGGGGGCACTAGCTGACCGCGTGCACTTAGCACCTGGTCTCAGGTGGCTCAGTGTAATTACTTCAATGGGTGTAGATCGGCTGTCAGATGAATGCCAGATGCAGACCAAGTACAGTGCTCAATCTTGGAAATGCCACATACTGTTTACATGAAACACAGGTGTCAAAAAATCCAGTGTCCTCTTCCCAACCAGAAAGCCAAGCTGCTTCAATTTAGGATAGGATTTCCCATCTCTAAGTAATGTTTTCCTAGTTTTTAATCAAGAACCCCTTTGAGAATTATCGAGTCTTTGATTCAGTACACAGGTTTGCATATGTTGTGTTCAAAATATCATTCTTCACCTTTCCTTCTCTTGTCTGTAAGGTAGAGAAAGTGATGGGGATCTGAATATGCCAACTCAAAATATGCCACTTTGACATACAGGTTATTTTGAGCTTCTTGAGAAGCAACAGATGCAGACATATGCCTTTCTGGAGCCTCCCTTATCTGACTAAAAGCAGAAACTTGTGAGAAATGAGGACTTCCCAACTCTTTGGGGTTTTCTCTTCTTTTCTATGAAGTTCCCCATACATGTAAAATTAGAAGTAAAATTGGTATACTTCTCTCTTTAATCTGACACGTGGTGGTTTAATTTGCAGGCCTCAGGTACAGAACACAAAAGTACAAGAGAAAAGTTTTTCCTTTCCGAGAGAAAGGCTACCACAAGACTGTCTCTACTTTTGTTTCAGATTGACTTTCAAATTATTTACAAAGTAGTTACATCAATAGATTGTTATTTATTGAAAACAAAGATATATTTTTATGGTTTCTGGTCTACCTTTTGACACCATTCATTACAAAAACAACGTATTAAAAATCTCATGTTTCGAATCAAGCCACGCAGACATTTCATGAATTTCTTCTACCTCTGCTTAAGTTTGTGGATTGATTGTCCCTTTCAGCTGCCTTCTGTCTGTTAAAATTGCAACAGTCTCTTCATTGTTTTAAACACCAATTGTCTCTGCCATTCCTCGGGGCTTTATTTATAAACTTTCATGGGGAATCATGTCCTCTTGTGTATCGGCTTTGATTCTTTTCCAGTTCTACTGTGGATGTTTATTTATCTTCAAATCCACCAGGGAACCTCTCCTGAAATTACTTGTACTCTTGATTTTTTTTCCTCCTTTAGAGAAATGTATTGACTTTCCCCCCCACATAGTATATTTAGAGAATTTCTGTTCTCTCTTCTCCATGCTACAATACAAAACCATAGTTGTATCACTCGTCAGTTTACCCTTGAGGAATCTGCACATTTATGGTTCCCTCTCTTCTTTCTAAATTCAGGGTTCCTGTTCCCTCCCAAACAGCCCTGGTAATTCAGGAGCAAACGCGTGCACGTGATGTCAAAATGGCCCAATTCCAAGGTGAAAGTTCAGCCTTTCTCTCCCCCCACTTAATAACTCCCTCTTTCCTGGAGCTCTCTCCTCTTCTCGGGGGAAGAGACAGGAGGAATCTGCCAAAAACAAGTATCTTGACGATAATTGGGAGGTTGTCTTGGATCAGGGGAGGGCATCTGGGCTCAGAACTGCGCTATATTTTTGTCTTAATTCCTCCCTCCAACAAAAGATCTGTTTGGAATTCCTTTGGCCAACGCCCTGCGGCAAGCTTGTCAGGTGTCACCCTTGGCTGACTTGTTCTGAGTCATCTTTAAGACAGAGGACTTGGGGTTTATTTTCCAGCCTAAACTGCATGGACCCGAGGCCAAACCTCAGGGTTTGCCTGTGGCCTCTTGTGACGAGAGGCTGTGTGATGGGCACTCCGTGGGGGCATGCTGATGAGGAAGAAAGATGTTACCCAGGAAACAGCAGGAGGCGGGACCCAGTCCAAAGAGGGGTTGATGTAGTTGTCACATAGGAAGGGACAAGCGCCCATGTGTGCAATTTACAGAATTGAGGTTTTTCAGTAAGTCTCACTCGGCAACTAAGCATACGAGGCTTGATTTCTCTGATACCCTTTCTTGTACTGTTTTCTACGTTCTAATATTTCCCTTTTCCTTTTATTATTTTTTTCCCCTTCTGTGCTTTCCTTGGTCACGTTTTCTCAGTTCACTTTTCTGAATCATTTAGTCAATTTAGTTCATTTATTGCAATCTTGTTTTTTTTATTGGCTGCGTTGGGTCTTTGTTGCTGCGCGCAGGCTTTCTCTAGTTGGGGCGAGCAGGGGCTACTCTTTGTTGCAGTGCACGGGTTTCTCATTGCGGTGGCTTCTCTTGTTGCGGAGCAGGGGCTCTAGGGCTTCAGTAGTTGTGGCACGCGGGCTCAGTAGTTGTGGCTCGCAGGCTCTAGAGCGCAGGCTCAGTAGTTGTGGCGCACGGGCTTAGTTGCTCCGAGACATGTGGGATCTTCCCGGATCAGAGCTCAACCCCGTGTCCCCTGCGTTGACAGGTGGATTCTTAACCACTGCGCCACCAGGGAAGTCCCCATTTATTGCAATTTTAAATTCCTATTAGGAAGAGCCTTTGTCTGTTGAATTCCAGAGTGTTTTCTCTGTGTTTCACGCGATGACTCTGATTTCCTTCTTTTCATCTTTGTGTGAAACTCCCACGAGGGTGAGTTCCATGGATGGATTTTCTCCCAACTGAGGAGACACCTCTGAGATTGAAAGAGAGAGAGTAACATAGAATATGGGGCACATCGCACCGGAAGAAGGAACTCAGGTTGGGCTGTATTCATATCCCATAAAATTCAGGAAAAGGAACTATGGGCCTGAAGAAAGTGACTAATCCCTAACAAATGAGAAACGATGTGTTTTGCCAGAAAGGCATCCCCGGTTGTCAACATGCTGTGCCCCCCCATAACATAATCTGCAACGATAGGAAGCCAAAATAGACAGGCTGCATCCGAGCAGGACACACGTCAGGGCCTGTTTCCCAAGCGCTGAGCATTCGGAGGGGAGAAAAACGCAGTCAGTTCTCAGAGATGGAGACGATTCTCGTAACACACTTGAACTCAGGTGCGTGTGTAGCTGCCTTCAGCCTGTCGCTGGAGATTGCCTCCCGGCCGGGCGAGGGGACAATCGGGGCCAGATGCCCGCGTTTCACACCCTCTCCCGCTTTGCTTTTGCAGCAAGAGCTACTCGGCGCACGCGGCGTACGCCCAGAGCAAGCTGGCCCTGGTGTTCTTCACGTACCACCTGCAGGCGCTGCTGGAGGCCACGGGCAGCCCCGTGACCGCCAACGTGGCCGACCCCGGCGTGGTGGACACCGACCTGTATAGACACGTCTTCTGGGGCACACGGCTCATTAAGAAGCTGTTCGGCTGGTGCTTATTCAAGGTAAGGCTGCGACGGTCGGGCGTGTCGCTGTGGCTTGTGCGCTGTGAGCCCACGTGTGCAGGGTTCGATTTAGCCTTCCCGAAGCGGCCGGGCTTTCTGTGCTCGTGCCCGGGGGGTCCTCAGGACGATGAGGTCCCATTGCCGAGATAAGCAGCACCGAGGCAGAACCGTCCCCTGTGTGTCCACGCGGGTGTCGGCATTATTTTGCTCTTGTTGTTGTTCGAAAGGAGAAAAGTCGATTTCGGTCAGAGGCCGGCGGCGGGCTTGCTTTTGCTCCCAAAGACCCTGGTCATGCGAGCGTGTCTGACCCGGGGCTGATGGGTCTCAGAGGGTCGTGTCTTGAAAGAACAGGAGGCATCTGGGGCTGTCCTTCTGGTCTCTCCCTGGCCCTGGTTTGCGCGCTCTTGCAGGGCGTTGGAAGGACACGCGTCTGCCTCTAGAAGCGAAAGCCGTGTGTCTTCCCCTCCCGTCTCCGTCCTGTTCGGGAATAATCGTGTGCGCTGCCCGCTTGTGTCTGTGAGGCCCTGTGCGCCGTGTCTCCTTGGACAGCGCTTTGCTTCTCTTTGACTTTTTATTTTCTGTTGGCGTACAGTTGATGAGCCATGCGGTGTGAGTTTCAGGGGTACAGCACAGCGATTCAGTTATGCATATGCGTGTGTCCACTCTTTCTCAGATTCTGTTCCCATTTCGGTTGTTACAGAATACTGAGTAGAGTTCCCTGTGCCCTTCGGCAGGTCCTTGTGGGTTATCCATTCTACCTGTGAGGGTTTGCATCTGCTAACCCCAAACTCCCAATCCATCCCTCCCCCCGACCCTTCCCCCCATAACCATAAGTTCCTTCTCTAAGCCTGTCAGTCTGTTTCTATTTTGTAATTAAGTTCATGTGTGTCATTTTTTTGATTGCACATATAAGTGATACCACACGGTATTTGTCTCTGTCTGACTTACTTCACTCCGTATGACAATCTCTAGGGGTCCATCCATGACATTATAGGTTATGGTAAGATAGTGAGTAGAGTTCCCTGTGCTCTACAGTAGGGCCTTGTTGGTTCTCTATTTATATTATATACAGCCGTGTGGACATGTCAGCCCCAGTCCCACCAAAGGCCGCTTGGAGGACTCATCTGGGTCCCACTGAACCTCAGCAGATCCCTCCCCACGGGGCACCGGGCACCCAGGGCACAGCACAGCCATGGCCGAACGCCGGGGGGAAGGGCGGGCTCTCACAGTACACGTGAACCGGACACAGGGGGTGAGGCCGGCAAGTAGGAGGTGGGGGCACACAGAAGGCTTGGTGACATGTGCCTCCTGCCGCCACGGCCATGACTCAAATGATGCCCAAGTGAGAAATGGTGAATGCCAGGCCCCCGGAATCCCTCCGATTAAAGGTTCCCTGTGTTTCTGTTTTGGTGTCCCTCCTGCCCCATTTTGCCCACACAGAGTGAGCCCTGACAATCTAGTATGCAGGGGTCTCTGGGTTTTTGGTTTTTTTTTTAACGTTCGACTCCATTTATAGTTATTAGAAAATATCAGCGATATTCCCAGTGTTGTACGCTCTGTCCTTGGAGCTTATTTTATGCCTAATAGTCTGTACCTCTGAATCCTCTCCCCTTATATTGCCCTTTGGGGGATCTGTTTCTTGATCAAACTTCCTTTCTGGTGCAGTTAGGTTGTTATCCGTTTTACCCTGATAAGTGCAGTAATCATAAGAAAAATTAACATCCTGTCCGTCACCCTCTGTATGAGATACAAGCTAAAAATAATTCCTTTATATAAATTTAATCCCCAAGTAACCCGGTGGGGTCCATAAAGACCATGATTGTCATTATTTTACTGTCCACACTGGAAGCATAGGGGTGAAATTACCTACCTGCCCAAGGAGGCCCCGTGCCCCTAGACACGTTGGAGTTTCTGTGATTATTTCTTGTTTTTCTTTAAAAAAAATTGTTTTTTATTTTTGTATTTTTTTTGCTTTTTATTGAAGTGTAGTTGATTTACAATGTTGTGTTAGTTTCAGGTGTACAGCAAAGTGATTCAGTTATATATATATATTTTATATATAGAGAGAGAGGTATATTCTTTTTCAGATTCGTTTCCATTATAGGTTATTGCAAAATAGTGAATATAGTTCCCTGTGCTCTACAGTAGGTCCTTGTTGATTATCTATTTTATATATAAGAGTGTGTATCTGTTAATCCCCAAATCCTAATTTGTCCCTCTCCCCCCTTTCCTTGGTAACCATGAGTTTGTTTTCTATGTCTGAGTCTGTTTCTGTTTCATAAATAAGTTCATTTGTATCATTTAAAAAAAATTAGATTCCACATATAAGTGATATCATATGGTATGTGTCTTTGTCTGACTTACTTCACTCAGTATGTTAATCTCTAGTTGCATCCATGTTGCTGCAAATGGTATTATTTCATTCTTTTTTATGGCTGAGTAATATTCCATTGTATATATGTACATCTTTGTTATCCATTCATCTGTCGATGGGCATTTAGGTTGCTTCCATGACTTGGCTATTGTAAATAGTGCTGCAATGAACATTGGGGTGCATGTATCTTTTTGAATTCGAGTTTTCTCCAGATATGTGGGATTGCTGGATCACATGGTAGCTCTATTTTTAGTTTTTTAAGGAACCCGCATACTGTTCTCCATAGTGGGTGCACCAATTTACATTCCCACCAACAGTGCAGGAGGGTTCCCTCTTCTCCACACCTTCTCCAGCATTTATTGTTTGTAGACTTTTTAATGATGGCCATTCTGACGGGTGCGAGGTGATACCTCATTGTAGTTTTGATGTGCATTTCTCTGATAATTAGCGATGTTGAGCATCTTTTCATGTGCCTCTTGGCCATCTGTATGTCTTCTTTGGAGACATGTCTGTTTAGGTCTTTTGTGTGATTATTTCTTTAGGATAAATTCTTAAAAACGAGTTTGTTTATCTAGAGGCTATGCACATTTAAAATCTGGTACCCAAATTCCCACAACACATTTCTGCTGATAATTTTCTAGTGTTTTGCCCCTAGACCACATGTGGTCCCATTTAACTCTGCATTTTTTTCCCCGTTAGCAGTAAGATGGTATGTTTACAGGGCAGTGTCTGGCTTCTTGTTAGGATAACGTCTGTCACCTTTCAGTGGGAGGTGCTGATCGGCTTCCACAGTCTTGGCGGGTGGACCATATTCATTTCTTCCTCACCACGGGGTCGCAGAGATTAGAAACGATGATCGCCAGAGCCCTGGAGGGGAGGGTGGATGCCATAAATGACAGTGATTGCCCTGAGTTCTCCACCACTGGGCTCTCCTCAGTGCAGCATTTTGGGGCCACCCGTGGAACTCAGATTCTGACAAATAGGAATTAACAATTACAACCGGGCCCCAGCATCCAGCCAACAGCAGCTGTAATAACATCTTTGTCAGCAGGCCATCAAAACCCACCTCTCCTGAATCACCCAGTTCCCCTTTGTGGTTCCGTTTGAAATCTAATTTCCCTTTGTGAATGTGACAACTTGTGCGAACTGTTGGTTCGTGTTCTCTGGGGACACTTACCTGTGTGTGTGTGTGTGTGTGTGTGTGTGTGTGTGTTGCGGAGGGGAGGTGATGATTCAGGAGAAGCTTTTCTGTATATTAGGGACATAATCACTTGTTTCATCTTCCACGATTGGTCCCCAGAATTCTTGTGCCTTCTGGTCTTAGAGAAAGTACTTTTTTTTGCCAGAATGGGTCAAGGGGTTAACTTTTTTTTTTCTTGTTGTAAATTGTTTTGTTGTTTAACTTTCATGGTTTCTGGGCTGACGTTGTGATTAGAAATCCCCCTCCAGTATTTTTACCTGTGACAACGACTGAATCCTTAGTCAGCCTGGGTGATGTCCGCAGGGGATGATGTAGGAGGACCACAGGTGCTCATTCCTGTTCAAACTGGGAGCCCTGTGTCCAAGGGCCCATCCTTCTCTACTGACCGCGCACCATGACGGTTACTAAAACCGCCAACCATGACACTTACTAAAGGTGTTTCCTAAAAACCTTCCCTTGCTTCCGTCTGTTCTGAATTTACTTTTATCTGCACCATCACTCTCTTGTCTTACCTTTCCTGACTCTGAACTGATTATCTTTCCAGACCACCTTTTAGATGATTTTGCAAATCGAGAAAAACAGCATCTAGGAGGAGGAGGTCTCCCACGTAATCATCTGCTCACATTTTGTACATTTTGGTGGTGGTCATGTTTTCACAACCGATATAATCATCGTAAGAAGACTTAATTTGGGAGGGGAATTTTTTTTTTTATTATTGGAGTATGGTTGCTTTACAATATTGGGTTAGTTTATACTATACAGTAAACTGAATCAGCTATACGTGTACATAGATCCCCTGGGAGGGAGGATTTTTAACTTAATTCAGGGAGCCCCAGGATTTCAGACAGCACTGGTCTCTGTCTGAATATAGGTCATCTCTCGTTTTGACCACGTCTTTCTTGATGCTTGCGATATTGTGGTTTATAATAAGAAAGATATGTACTTGGTCTTTGTCCCCATTTCTGCACAGAGCTCCTAAAACCCTTGGAGTTTCCCAAGTATTGAGAGCCTGAAAGGTGTCTCTTGTTATGTTCAAGAGGTGTGCCCTTTGGAACTCACTTAAGGATGGTAGCTGGTTGCCAGGGAAACCAACCAGCGACTAAAGGGTTAGAATTTTCATTCCCACCACCCTGACCTCCCGGGAGGGGGAGAGGGCCTGGGGGTTGAATCCATCACCAATGGCCAATAATTTAATCAATGGTGCCTGTGTCATGAAGCCTCCATAAAACCCCCAAAGGTCAGGGTTCAAATAGTTTCCTAGTTCGTGAACACATGGAGGTACCAGGAAAGTGACAACCTGGAGGGGGTTTGGGGGTCCCCTGCCCCCTCCCCAGACCTCACCCTCTGCATCTGTCCCATCTGGCTGTTCCTGAGTTATCTGCTTTTATAATAAACCGGTGATCTAGTGAGTAAAATATTTCCTGACTTCTGTGAGCCATTCTAGCAAATTAACTGAACCCAAGGAGGAGTCATGGCAACCTTCCATCTATAGCCGGTTGGTCCGAAGCACAGGTGACCACCTGGCATCGGAATTGTGGTGGAGGGAGGGATAGTCCTGTGGGACTGAGCCCTTCACCTGTGGGGTCTGAGGCTACCTCTAGATGTGTCAGAATGGAGTTGAACTGTAGGACACCCAGCTGGAGTCACAGAATTGCTTGTTGGTCTTGGAAAAGCCACACTTGGGAACTGGTGATCAAAATCTTAGAGCTTTTCAGAGGTGCCTTATTAATTCTCCATAAATGCCCATATATTTATTGCATTTATTCCTAATTATTTTATGAAATGCTGATGTTTGTTTCGGTTCTGAATAGGGTTTATTAAAAATATTACAAATCCTGAACACAACAGAATAAATAAAATATTTAAAAGTCAAAAATAAATGAGCACACATGTCGTCACAGCCTCTGCCATGCCGTGCTTTTCTCCAGATGCAATTTCCTTCCTCCCCCGAGACGTAACCCCTATCCCAGGTGTGGTGTTACCCATTCTCCTGTTTCTCATTACATGGGTGTGTCTCTGAAATTTAATTTTGCATTTTTTCATCCTGACATAAGTAGAGTAATATCTGTGATTTGCTTTCTTTGCACCATAAATTTGTTTCCTGGGGTCGTTATAACAAATGACTACAAATCAGGTGGGTTAAAACCACAGACATTCATCCCTCTCCCGTTCCTGGAGACCAGACATCTGAGGTCAAGGTGTCCCAGGGCTGCGCTCCCTCCAGAGGCTCCAGGGGAGGGTCCTTCCCGCCTCTTCCAGCTTCTGGGGGCTCCAGGCGTCCCTGGGCTTGTGGCTGCATCCCTCCCGTCTCTGCCTCTCTTCACGTGGCTTCTCCTCTGTGTCTGGGTCTCTCCTCTTCTGTCTCTTAGCAGGACCCTGTCATTGGATGTAGGGCCACCCTCATCCAGGAGGACCACATCTCGGAAACTTCATGGCTGCAAAGACCCCATTTCCAAATACAGTCCTGTTCAGGGACTAGGGCTTCAGCATGTCTTTTGAGGGGTCACAGTTTACCCCAAAGCACTTAGTATTAAATGTTGGAGATCTGCCTGTGCTGATGCATGTAGAAGTAGGTTATTGATTTCCGTCCCTGTGAAGTAGTCCACCTGCACATACATCATGGTTCAGATTCATTCTCAGGGTCAAGGACACTTGGGTTCTTTCCGGTTCTTTCCTGTTACCACAGCTATGCCATGATGGGTCCTCCACAGATCTCCACATCTCACTTCCTCTAGGGAATATCACAGGCAGTGACATTTTAAGGCTAGAAGGTTCTCACATGTTCACGTTTCCTGGGAATTCCATTTGGTTTTCCCAGTGCACAATCCAGGTACTGAGAATTCCCAGTGGTTTACATCTTCATCATATGCATTAAGTGTTGGACTTTTCAGTCTTTGCCAACTTGGGTCAACTGCCGAGCTCTTCAGTCCTGGAGCGGGAAATGGCATTTGCTGTGTTTTAATTTGCATTTGCATTTCCCGAAATATCCTAGTGGTTGAACGGTCTCCGTGAGATTATTTGGCATCTGGATGCTGGTTTCTGGGAAATGCCTTTTCCCCATTTTTCTAGGGGGTGTTTAGCCTTTCTGTTTTGGATTCATCTCTGTTCTTTATTCTGGCTGCTGATTTGTATCGGTTATGTATGTTGCCAATAATTTTTCCTTTGTATTTTCTGCTTCAAGAACATACAAAAAAGTAATATTGTATGGTTATAACCAAAGGTATTGGAACATAGGAGAAAAATATTTTGCAAATGGAGAAACAAAAAAATAGATCCATGTATATCTGTGTGTATATCTACACACACGTACATATACATGCATACATACATATGGAGTATGTGGCATATATCGTTTGTGGAATGCACATTGATTTATAACTTCCTAGATGCACATAGTTATATGGAAGATTATTTATTCAAGGGACATGATTCCTTCCCAAGTAATTTTGATATATTAAGAAATACTGGGCTTCCCTGGTGGCGCACTGGTTCAGAATCCACCTGGCAATGCAGGGGACACGGGTTCGAGCTCTGGTCCGGGAAGATCCCACATGCTGCGGAGCAACTAAGCCCGTGCGCCACAACTACTGAGCCTGTGCTCTAGAGCCCGCGAACCACAACTGCTGAGCCCGCGTGCCACAACTACTGAAGCCCATGCACCTAGAGCCTGTGCTCCACAACAAGAGAAGCCACCGCAATGAGAAGCCCGTGCACCGCAAAGAAGAGTAACCCCCGGCTTCCCTGGTGGCGCAGTGGTTGAGAATCTGCCTGCCAATGCAGAGGATACGGGTTCGAGCCCTGGTCTGGGAAGATCCCACATGCCGCGGAGCAACTAGGCCCGTGAGCCACAACTACTGAGCCTGCGCGTCTGGAGCCTGTGCTCCGCAGCAAGAGAGGCTGCGATGGTGAGAGGCCGGCGCACCGCGATGAAGAGTGGCCCCCACTTGCCGCAACTGGAGAAGGCCCTCGCACAGAAACGAAGACCCAACACAGCCAAAAATAAATAAATAAATTAAAAAAAAAAAAAAAAAGAGTAACCCCCGCTCGCCGCAACTAGAGAAAGCCCGCATGCAGCAACGAAGACCCAACGCAGCCAAAAATGAATGAATGAATGAATTTATAAAAAAAAGAAGTATTAAGATTCCAAAATTTCTATCACATTATCAGAAGAATCACATTATAACGGCCTCACTGATAACAATGTTCAGTGTACTCTGAGCCTGTACTGCCTGTGGTGATGGCTTTATGATTCATTGTATGTGGGAACATGGAAATATAATTTCAAAATATAGGAAAACAATGTTAAAATAAATGTCTATTTCATTTTAAAAAAACAACAAAAAAAGAATAGACAAAAAAGTGATTTTACCAGTTCCATCACTGACATCTTCTACTTTCTAATAGATTTTCAGTCTCAATTTTTTTTTTAAGCCATATGCTTATTTAATCTGCATATACGGATCAGACTGTCTCCTTTGACTGTGTGCTGCTTTTGAAAGTGTTCCCATCTACTCTATAGGCAATTAAATAGTAGCTCATGTATAATTTGTCCTGGTAGCTAATTTGTTTTTGTTTTTTTTTAAATAAAGTTATTTATTTATTTATTTATTTTTGGCTGTGTTGGGTCTTCGTTTCTGTGCGAGGGCTTTCTCCAGTTGCAGTGAGCGGGGGCCACTCTTCATCGCGGTGCGCGGGCCTCTCGCTATCGCGGCCTCTCTTGTTGCGAGCACAGGCTCCAGACGCGCAGGCTCAGTAGTTGTGGCTCACGGGCCTAGTTGCTCCGCGGCATGTGGGATCCTCCCAGACCAGGGCTCGAACCCGTGTCCCCTGCGTTGGCAGGCAGATTCTCAACCACTGCGCCACCAGGGAAGCCCGCTAATTTGTTATTTTGAAGGGAAAACATCTAATGTTTCTCTCTGAAGAATACTTATACCTATTATCATTTGTATATTATACTTTATCATATGCTATGTTGTATATCATTCCTATCTTACTTTTTTTTTAGAATTTATTTATTTTTGGCGGTGTTGGGTCTTCATTGCTGCGTGCGGGCTTTCTCTAGTCGTGGTGTGGGCTTCTCATTGTGATGGCTTCTCTTGTTGCAGAGCTCGGGCTCTAGGCACGTGGGCTTCAGTAGTTGTGGTGCACGGGCTCAGTAGTTGTGGCTCGCGGGCTCTAGAGTTCAGGCTCAGTAATTGTGGCACACGGGCTTAGTTGCTCCGCGGCATGTGGGATCTTCCCAGACCAGGGCTTGAACCTATGTCCCCTGCATTGGCAGGCGGATTCTTAACCACTGTGCCATGAGGGAAGTCCTCCTATCTTACTTTTTAAAAAATAAAGTATCAGTTTAATTTTATAAAAACCTGACCTATGGGACACAGGGTTAGGCAACTATGGGTTGGCCACCTGGCTTTGAGAATAAAGTTTTATTGGCACATGTGGCTGCTTTCATGTTACAAAGGCAGAGTTGAGTAGTTACAACAGAGACCAAAAAGCCCACAGAAGTCAAAAGTATTTCTTATCTGGCCGTTTGCAGACAAAGTTGGCTGGCTCTGACCTAGAGAGATGACTGCATTTTAGTTTCCTTTCGCTCCCTTATTTGGGTAGTGTGGATCATACATTCCCTAGAAGGGGTGGTCTTTATTTCTAGAATGATTCTGACCGTCGTGGAGCCTTATTCTGTAATACCTTGTGGGATTCTGTTCCCCAACGACTTCATTGAGCACTTGCTTATTGATATTTATCCCAGAGCTGGAGATCCCCTTTCTGTGCTGTTTTTTGACAAGTGTGGATGGTAAAGTTTTGATGATTTGTTAAAAAAAAAAAAAAAAGGGAAGAAAGAAAAGAGAGAGAGAATTAAGAAGCTTTTCTATTTCCCACCCTTTTGCTTCAGAATAGCCTAATTGTCATGAGAAGCTTTTACAAAGTGGAACGATTCCCTTTGAAAACTCTCAGGGTTTGGGAATTTTCGGGAAAGGAATTCTAAGTCAGCTTTCAAAATGCCTTCAATCCTTATTGCTTGGTTGAGGGTTTCTTCCTCCTCTGTGGTTAGTTCTGGCAGCATTCTCATATCAATAGAATAGTCTGTTTCAAGTTTTAGAATTAATGTGTTGTTATTAGGTCTCTTTCCTCCAGCCCAGGAATGCTCCTGATTCCAGTTGAATGAAATCAGCTACTCCCCTGGGCTCCTTTTAGACCTTCATTAACTCTTTTCAGTTTGCTTTTTCATCAGCTCACCTTTTAGTCTCTCAATTCTCAAGCAAAGGATTTTAAAATTTTTCAAATTTTGAGTTCTTTCACTAGCAAAACATCCACGCTTGGACATACTCACTCCCTATTCCTCCAGGAATCCCTCTACATCCCGAGAGAGTAGGTGTAGTTCTTTCTTTGTGGTCCAACATTGAAGTGAAACTTTCACCTATGAATCATTTTTTAAAAATCTTTTGATCATCACATGCACATTTGGATTTAAAATGTGCAACCACAGGGCACTGAGTAATGGTGGTTTTATATATAAGAGAGCAAATTATGGAAACTGTAGAATTACATAGTGGAAGCCTATTTGTTACCATGGCAATAAAGGAAAAGTGATGTGAGTTGTAAAGAGAAAAAAGCTGTAGGACAATGGCAGGCTCTGATGTCATCTTTATAATGATGGTTGTATATCATCATTATACATATTATTTCGTTACACTTACGTGTGTGTGTATGCATTGTGTGAAGTCTGCAAGGATGTGCCCTCAGTCCCTGGGGGGCCGGGACGGGGGAGTCTTGAGGATTTATGTGTCTTTTATGTCCCTTTATGTCATTTAATGGCATTCTTTTATATCACTCCGAAACCTCTATTCTACACCTTATCAAAAGCTGTGGACTTGATTCCAAATTCAGAGCTGGTCCCCTGGGTAAACCAGTTAGTACCTTGAAAAACCCCAGCAGGTTGATACATTTATAAAGATAAGAGGCTTCATTGGTTCTTTCTACAGGCAAATCAAGACCATTCCATATGTCTGTGCCATAGGGTCAGGGAAGGTCTTCAGAGGGCGTGTGTGCCCTTCAGGCATCTAGGAAGCAGTTAGTAGCTTCATAAATCAAATCCAGCTCCGATACAGAAAACCTGCATCTCCCAGGCCACTGGGCCCTTGCATTTGGGGGTGTTATCCTGGTTCCCTCCCCCCAACTCCCTCAAGATCAACGTGTACCACGAAAAAGCACGATTTTCAATGCTGACTGCATCTGGTCCCCTGGTCGGGGCTCCTGTCCAATAAGCCCTTTGAAATTCCCTTTATCAGGTCGCCAGTTACAAATGATCACGTCTCCCCTGTGGAATGTGCCCTTGTCAGAATAACATATATGGCTGGCCGTGGTTGGTTCCCTTCACCATGCATCTAAATCTGTCCAGTGAAGACAGGAGATCAGAAAGTCTGGTCCTCGGACGGATGCGCTCAGCGGGTGAGAGGCCTAATTGAGCACCTCAAGGGCACACGTCCAGGGAGCCTCCTCTCCCACCTCTGAGTCCCGAGCTGCTCTGTTGTCGGGGACCGAGCATCCAAATGCAAGCACGCTGTCCCAGCAACTTAAGACACGTGACACCCCCAGGTGACATTCCATCATGTCGTAGGGACCCACCATCCATGGCTCCACGCTCCTTGGAGGTCAGCCTCTCGTAGGAGATGCTGGATGACCCAGGGGAAGCCCAAGGTCATCACGGGGTCCTCATAAGAGAGGTTGGGGGGCTGAGGGTCAGAGAGGGAGAAGTGACGGCAGAAGCAGAGGTCATGGATTCCTGGCTTTGAAGGTGGAACAGAGGACCACGGGCCAGGGGGTGCAGTGGCCTCTCAGAGCTGAAAGAGGCAAGGAAACAGCTTCTCCCCGTGACACCTGCAGAAGGAATGCAGCGCTGCCCACACCTGGATGTTCGCCCGGATTCACTGTATGCTTCTGACCTCTTAGAATTTGAAGAAGATGGTACCTTTGTGCTGTTTTGAGCCACGAATTTTGTGATAATTTGCAAGAGCCCCCAGAGGAAATTCATACACTCTCCTCTCTCCTTGGATCTCAAGTGTCCAGACCATCATCTTGTGGCTTTTTAAGCTCATTGGCTTCAGATCCTGCCTTTCCGGGGCAGGTTGATAAGACTCACCTCTCAGGTGGGTGCCTGCATCACCTGCCTGTGCCGGGCGCTGCCCCGGACACCACGAGGGAATCCTTCATGAAGCATCAGCCCCTCCCATCCTGATGATGCCTTTGACACACGTCTCAGAAACACCCAGATGGCACCCACGACATGCTGCATGTTGCACAGCACTTCGTAAACGTTGGCGTATTTAATCTGTATTCCAAGACCATGGGGGTGGGCACGAATACTGCCCCCAGTTTACTGAGGGGGACATGGAGGGATTTTTTTTTTTAACATTAGAAACGATTCGGTTTTATGAATGAACATATATTAAAATTCACAGTTTATAGTCGAAATAAAGTCTTTCAAAAATCCACTGTAGGATCCTTGATCAAAGCAAAGATGACAACATCCTTGCCCTTCCGATACCGTGATCTGAGGACGGTGCACGGCACGTACCAAGCATGACAGAGTGTGTTTCCTGGGTGCCGTGTGCTGGGAAATGAGTATCGGATTCTGAATAGACGACAAGATGCTCTAAACAGTGCTCCCTCTGGGATAAATAACATCTCCCATTTTCTCTGCACCTTAAGAAAAAAAAAAAAAAAAAGATCCCATCACCTCAGATGGGATTCCCTAGGAGGCATGGAGCAGGGAGTCAGTCAAGGCGTGATGTCCTTCAGACTGGTGACATCTCCCTGCACAGAGCTGTGAAGACAGTTAATAGGGCATCGGGAGGTATGTCCCAACATCCTACCAGGCAGTGGGTACTCCTGCTTTCTCAGCGATTTTCATGAGTGCTGAAAGGAGGAGGACGGTGCCAATGATCTGCCCTTGCAGTGGACGCAGGAAACAAAGGGTGCAGCCCTTGGAGGGGGCTGAAGGCTGGGCTAAGGTCCAAGGAGCCTGAACCACGCTGGGACCATCGGTGATGCAGAAATAGCTCAAGATGAGGGTGGCCATACTGTCATTTCTCCCTTGTCTGCTGGGTCCCTCATCAGAACCCCAGATCCCCACAAATGGCGTGAGCTACCCCTGTCTCCATTCTCCCCAGGACAACTGGTCCCAGCCCCAATGAGTGTCTTAGACATTGGGTCTGGACCTCCTCCCAGGACGCCCGATAATGGATGTCAATAGTGATGTTATTACAGATGGCCAGTAGGCACACGAAAAGATGCTCAACATCACTAATTATTAGAGAAATGCAAATCGAAACTACAGTGAGGTATCACCTCACACCGGTCAGAATGACCATCATTAAAAAGTCTACATGTAACAAATGCTGAAGAGGACGTGGATAAAAGGAAACCCTCCTACCCTGTTGGTGGGAATGTAAGTTGGTGCAGCCACTATGGAGAACAGTATGGAGATTCCTCAGAAAACTAAAAATAGAACTACCATATGATCCAGCAGTCCCTCTCCTGGACATGTATCCAGACAAAACTCTAATTCAAAAAGATACATGCACCCCAGTGTTCATTGCAGCACTATTTACAATAGTCAAGACCTGGAAACAACCTAAATGTCCATCAACAGATGAATGGGTAAAGAAGGTGTAGTACATATATACAATGGAATACTACTCAGCCATAAAAAAGAACAAAATAATGCTATTTGCAGCAACATAGATGGACCTGGAGATGATCATACTAAGTGAAGTAAGTCACAAAGAGAAAGACAAATACCGTCTGATCTCACTTATATGTGGAATCTAAAATATGGCACAAATGAATTTATCTACCAAACAGAAACAGACTCACAGACATAGAGAACAGAGTTGTGGTTGCCAAGGGGGAGGGCAGGTGAGGGAGGGATGGAGTGGGAGTTTGGGATTAGCAGATGCAGCCTATTGTATATAGGATGGATAAACAACAGGGTCCTACTGTAGAGCACAGGGAACTCTATTCAGTATCCTGTGATAAACCATCATGGAAAAGAATATGAAAAAAGAAAGTGTCTATATGTGTACAACTGAGTCACTTTGCTGTACAGCAGAAATTAGCACAACATTGTAAATCAACTACACTTCAAAAAAACCCCACGAAACAGCGATGTTGTAGGATCAGATGCATGCAGCCTCCAGAGCGTCCCGTGTACTGGAGGGCATGGTGGGGTGGACTTGGGGTCTGGTTAGAGGCCGGTGCAGGGGTACAGAGGGGCAGAAGGAGATCGTTTTGAAAACGATCCTAGAGACCACATCACGCGGTCTTGACTGGTTGCCCGTGGAAAGTGAACCAAGAAAGACTCGGGTCATTTGGGGTTTGTGACTCAGGGAAATCGGGGTGCGTGGTGGTGGCTGTCTAGGAAACGGGGGAACTGGCAGGTGGGGATGGAAGGATGATTGACCCTGAGGTGTGTACGTAGGGCGTCTACCTCTGGATGCCATCTGGGCCGCCATGAGCGTCTGTCTGCAGCTCAGAGGTGCACGTGGAATTTGTGGTTGCAAACATGCAGGCAGGAAGGGAGGTGACCCACGAGGCCATGGCCGTGGGTGTAGGTGACGCACCCATCATGACTGATGAGGAAGATGGGGAGGGTTGGAGCCTCTGGAAGAAGCAAGACCTGGCAATTCCGTGCAGCACCTCCCCTCCCTCCTCTCTGCCCCTCATTTTCGTAATTTGTTCATTCTGGATAATACCATCTCCTAAGACTGTTGTGTGCATTACTGACATAATACATGGGAAAGCATTTGCAACACTGTAAAGCCCTGTATAATTATGTAGTTATAAGGCATTCGTGTTCCCCTCTCACCGCACACAGCTTGCGGCTCTGTTATGCACAGTGTAAACCCCACCCTCTGCTCTCTTTCCTTCGCTTTATTTTATTTTATTTTATTTTACTTAGTTTTTGTGCGCTTGTACCCAGCCCTCGACCCACCGCCTCTGCTGGTCGTCCGCTCCAGGGGCGCGGGGGCTCTTATCTAAATGATCTTTCTTGGCTTTCTTGGCTTCATGCAGAGAAAAGCTTCAGCTGTAAATACACGGTGCTCTCCCCAGCCCTATGCCCCAGGCCCCCGGCGGGCATCTGTCCTTCAGGGATTCCGAAGCCTCTGATAAAAGCCACCATGTTTCCTATCGGGGTTTGGCTTCACATTTGAGACATCTCTGCTTTCTTACAAGTTTCCAAGAGGATCTTAGTTTTGTTTTGTTTTTTTTAAGCTGCAGGTAAAATGGGAGATGTTATTTATCCCAGAGGGACCACTGTTTAGAGTATCTTGTTGTCTATTCAGAATCCGACTCTAATTTCCCAGCACATGGCACCCAGGAAACACACTTCATCATGCTTGGAAGAGCTCCTATCAATGACAAGTGAACAGGGACAGATAATCCAGTTGTACTTGGAGCTGCAGCAGGTGTACCTGGGAGGTACAGCCTTCATTTTAAAAACTGTAGGAGGCACCGTCCTCAGATCACGGTATCAAAAGAACAAGGATGTTTCTTGAATGCTTGTCATCTTTATTTTGATCAAGGATCCTACAGCGGATTTTTGAAACGCATTATTTAGACTATGAACTGTGAATTTAATATGTGTTCATTCATAAAACTGAATCGTTTTTAATATGTTAAAAAAAAATCCCTGCATGTCCTCCTCTGTAAATTAGAGACTGTATTTGTGTGCACGCCGTGGTGTTGGAATACAGATTAAATGTGCCAACATTTACGAAGTGTTTTCCAATATCCAGCACGGGCTGGGTGCCACGTGGATGTTTCTGAGACGTGCTTCGAAGGCATCATCAGGAATGGGACGGGGGGGGGGATGCTTCAGAAGGATTTCCTCGTGGTGTTCAGGGCAGCGCCTGGCACAGGTAAGTGTTGTAGGAGTTTCTGCTGCTCCCACCGCAGCTGCTTGGACCAGTACCATGACCACTTTTGTCTGTTGGGCTCGAGCTCAAAGGGGTTTGGGGAAAGGTGTGCTGCTTTTTGGATAACCTGAAGACATCCTCCATTAAATATAGAGTTGGGACGTGTAGTCAACGGCTCGGGCTGCCCCAGTAGAACACTGCAGACTGGGCAGCTTAAACAACAGACATTTGTTTCTCCAGGTTCTGGAGGCTGGGAGTCTGAGATCACGGCGTGGGCAGATCAGTCCCTGGCGAGGCTGTCTTCCTGGCTTACAGATGCCGCCTTCTTGCCGTGTCCTCACGTGGTGGAGAGGGAGCTCTGGGGCATCTTCCTCTCTTTTAAGGACACTAATCCCATCCTGGGGGCCCCACCCTCATGACCTCATCTAACCCTAATCCCCTCCCAAAGGCTCCATCTCCTCATAGCACCCCGTCGGGGATCAGAGCTTCAGTGTATGAACTCGGGGGTCACGCACATTCCATCCATAGCAGGACGTATGCATTCACTGGACACCTGTTTAAGAAGCATCTCCCACCCGCCATGGACGTTGCTGGTCTCGGGTCCACGTGGCAGAACCTGAGCATCGGGGGCCAGACACCCACACAAACACCCGGCATCCGGGTGAGGAAGCTGAGGCTAACGGAGAGTGGGTGGCTCCAGCAAGGTCTCCTGGGTCACGAGAGGTGATGCAGAAATTGAACCCTGGTCCTGGGACCCGCAATTCTTTGGTGCCACTCCCTCCTCCAGAGGATGTAGCTAAATGTCCCAAAGTTAAAGTTGGGCGTGGGAGAGCGTGTGTGTTGTGCATGTGACCGAGTGTATGTGTGTGCCTGCTTATACACACACGTGTGCATCTCAGCGTCTACCAGACTTCCTTCCTTTCACTCAGGCGTGATGTGTCATCACCCTGATGGGTGAGGGTTGGGATTGTGAGATGGGATGTCAGGAAGAAGAAATGTATAAAACCGTCCATTTCGTGAGCTGTCAAAACATTTAGGAATTAAAAAGTACAAATGAAATCTCATTTCCTCTAACTTTATCATCTGCCCAGGGCTTGGAAATGTTCTGCAAATGCTCGGGGGTGGCTGTTTTTAGCCCAGCATCTATCATGTGTTTAAGTGGGATAAGTGGATGAGATTAATTCTCCATGAGATGCATGAGCACAAAGAACAGCTCTTTTCTTTTTTTCTTGTCCTTTTCTATGTCAGAGAACTCCCTGGCTGGGCAGGGCTACCCTGGGTGAGTGTGTGTGGGTACATGGGAGTATATGCATGTAAGTGTGAATGTATGTGTGTGCATGTAAATGCATGTGTGTACATGTGAATGTGTGTGTATGGGTGTATATGTGCGTGTGAATGTGTGTGTGTATGGGTGAATGTGTGTGTGTGGATGGGTGTATGTGTGTGTGTGAATGTGTGTGTATGGGTGTATGTGTGTGCATGTGAATGTGTGTGTGTGGATGAGTGTATATGTGTGTGTGCATGTGACTGCATGAGGGTGAATGTGTGTGCATGGATATGTGTGTGTGCATGTGAATGCATGTGTGTGCATGTGAATGTGTGCATGTAAATGCATGTGTGTGTGTGTGAATATGTGTGTGCATGTGGATGTGTGTGCATGGCAGTATATGTGTGTGCATGTGAATGTGTGGATGGGTGTATATGTGTGTGCATGTGGCTGTGTGTGTGTGGATGGGTGTATATGTGTGAGTGCATGGCATGTGACTGTGTGTACCTGGGGGTATATGTGTGCATGTGAATGTGTGTGTGGATGGGTGTATATGTGTGAGTGCATGTGACTGTGTGTGCATGGGGGTATATGTGTGTGTGCATGTGACTGTGTGTGTGTGTATGGCTGTATATGTGTGAGTGCATGTGACTGTGTGTGCATGGGGGTATATGTGAGTGCACGTGAATGTGTGTGTGGATGGGTGTATATGTGTGAGTGCATGTGACTGTGTGTGGATGGGTGTTTATGTGTGAGTGCATGTGACTGTGTGTGGATGGGTGTATATGTGTGTGTGCATGTGACTGTGTGTGGATGGGTGTATGTGTGTGCATGTGAATGTGTGTGTGCATGGGTGTATATGTGTGTGTGCATGTGACTGTGTGTGGATGGGTGTATCTGTGTGAGTGCATGTGACTGTGTGTGCATGGGGGTATATGTGAGTGCATGTGACTGTGTGTGGATGGGTGTATGTGTGTGCATGTGAATGTGTGTGTGCATGGGTGTATATGTGTGAGTGCATGTGACTGTGTGTGGATGGGTGTATATGTGTGAGTGCATGTGGCTGTGTGTGTGTGCATGGGTGTATACGTGTGAGTGCATGTGGCTGTGTGTGTGTATGGGTGTATATGTGTGAGTGCATGTGACTGTGTGTGGATGGGGGTATATGTGTGTGTGCATGTGACTGTGTGTGTGTGTGTGTATGGGTGTATATGTGTGAGTGCATGTGGCTGTGTGTGTGCATGGGTGTATATGTGTGTGTGCATGTGAATGTGTGTGTGCATGGGTGTATATGTGTGAGTGCATGTGACTGTGTGTGGATGGGTGTATATGTGTGAGTGCATGTGGCTGTGTGTGTGTGCATGGGTGTATATGTGTGAGTGCATGTGGCTGTGTGTGTGTATGGGTGTATATGTGTGAGTGCATGTGACTGTGTGTGGATGGGGGTATATGTGTGTGTATGTGACTGTGTGTGTGTGTGTATGGGTGTATATGTGTGAGTGCATGTGGCTGTGTGTGTGCATGGGTGTATATGTGTGTGTGCATGTGAATGTGTGTGTGCATGGGTGTATATGTGTGAGTGCATGTGACTGTGTGTGGATGGGTGTATCTGTGTGAGTGCATGTGACTGTGCGTGCATGGGGGTATGTGTCTGTGCTTCGAAGTCCCTTTCCTACAGAAACACGATCATCAACAGAATTCCACTGCAGTCCCGTCTCCTGGCAGTAGCTGAATTTTGGGCACATTGCTGTGTCCTTGGGGCATCCCAAGCTCATGTCCAGCACAGCACAGGCAGTATCTTCTAAAACTGCCATCCTTGTGTTTTAGTTGGACATGCTGATCACAAGGACTGTTACCCAGACAAGAGGACTTTCAACCTGTGGGGGAAATGGACCCCCAGATAAGGCCCGCTGGAGGACCCAAAAGAAGCAGCCTCTGAAGAGAGGGCTGGACACATCCTAGGGAAATCCCAGGAGCGGGGGAGCCTGCAGCTGCAACAAAGCAGGTCTTTCTGATGGAGGTGACTCACTCTGGGGGTGAAACATGGCAGGAGGTTTCTGGGCATGGACCCCTGAATCCTCGGCCTGGGGAACGGCTGACTTAGGAGCCAAGCTCGTCCCAGGAGCTGATTGAAGGATGCGTTTGCCAAGGAGGTGTAAATCCATCCGAACAAGAACGTCTCAGACACCACTAAAGGGAAAACCGGTTCCTCTGTCTTGTAATAACCTATAATGGAAAATCATCTGGAAAATGTATGTGTGGGACCCTCCCAGCTATCACCCTGTGGCCCACGCTCTTCATGTGGCTGTTCCTGTTCTGGATTTTATCATAAAAGTGGAATCACAAGGAGACGCCGTCTTGAATTCTGTGAGTCGTTCTTGGAAATCCTCAACCCTGCGGGGGTCCTGGGTACCCCAGTACCTATAGTCAGTGGGTCCGGAGCGCAGGAGGACCCCAGAGACATGTGGTGAGGGCAGTTAAGGAGAACTGAGGCCATAAACACGCCCAGAGAGGCTTTGCCAACTCTGGGTGGACAGCCCCAGAATCGAATCCCAGGACACCCATTTGAGGTGGAAACAGAACACTGGTCATAGCCACTGCCCCAGGAAGACAGGAAAATCCAACATCCGTTCCCAGAAAACAGACTCAGGGCACATGCGATGTGCAGACAGTGTCTCCTATTTAAAATGAGTAAATCCTTTCTTTTTGGAGGATTTTTTGTTTAATACATCTGAAAAGAATTGCTTATACAAAAAAACAGCTGTGAGAAAGCGTTGGATCAACAATGACGAATTGACAAGGGTGAGGACTTGGGGCTGGTGGAAAAGGTGACCTAAGCGTTTTTAAAAGTTGGAAACTGCAACCAAAATAAGATGAAAAAATCCCTATCAACACTTGGGGAGAAAACCCCAAAACACTTAGGAGTCTTCATAAGACTGCGTGTCAAATCAATATGTTTTATACTTTATAACTGACATATAACATTGTATAACTTTATCTCCATGAAAAAGTAGTAGAATCCTGTCTAAAGGAGCTCGTTGCTACAATGAAACGAATGTTTTTTCCTGAAGAGGCAGACTGTTCCCTTCATGGCCCCTGACCCCCTCCTGACCCCATGCCCACGCCTTCCCACCCATCCCAACACATGAGAACACAGGCTTTCCAATAATGCGTGTTCCCCTCTGCAGACTTCCTTGCAAACCTTCAAGCTCCTCCTGGGAGATGCCCATATGTTTCAGATTGTCCTCGTCGATTCATGTCTTGACCGTAGGGTCCCAGGATCTTGCTTCCTTGAGTATGGGACCCGGTAACATCAAAGGAACAGTTTACCTGGCTGCCCTCAGCAATTTCCCATCTTTGTCATGTTCAGTGTTTTTGGCAGGTGGGTACACAGCCCTCTTGGGAGATCAGATGGGGAGGTGTTGGTCTTCCAGACAATACCTTCAAAGTCGCAGCTTCTCTGCCTGTCACATGGCTCTGTGGAGTAAAGGAAGCTTTGCCCTTCACTTCTCTTTTTAACCTTCTCCAGCCCGATTGTAAGTGCCGGGGGACATTTGTCATCACGACTTCCGAGATACCCCTTTTGAGCACGTCTGAATCCAGAAAGTGTGCCCGTGGGGTTGTTTCCTGGCCTGGGTGTGTACCTGAGGGTCCTACAATGGTACACTCTTAGAGGCACACGAGAAGGACCAGGGTTGGGCGAGTTGAGCGGATTTCCAAAAGTTTGTTACATGCGATGAGCTCCTGAAAAGTCATTGTCATGACAATAAGATGAGGCAATTCTATTGGTTTCTGGATATTGAATCGTATCCCCAAAGCCCCTCACTTCCCACAAGGTCTAATCCCTTGAACTTCTCCGCCAGGTTCTTTTAATCTACGGGTTCTTTTTTTTTTTTTTTTTTTGCAGTTTTTTAAAAATTATGGTTGATTTACAGTGTTTCAGGTGTACAGCAAAGTGATTCAGTTATATATATATATATATATATATATATACATATTCTTTTTCTGATTCTTTTCCATTATAGGTTCTTACAAGATATTGAATATAGTTCCCTGTGCTGTACAGTAGGACCTTGTTGTTTATCTATTTTACATATAATAGTGTGTGTCTGTTAGTCCCAAACTCCTAATTTATCCCTCCCCCCGTTTCCCCTTTGGTATCTGTAGCTCTGTTTTCTATGTCTGTGAATCTGTTTGTGTTTCATAAATAAGTTCATTTGTATTATTTTTTAGACTCTGCATATAAGTGATATCATATGGTATTTGTCTTTGTGTGACTTCACTTAGTATGATCATCTCTAGGTCCATCCATGTTGCTGCAAATGGCATTATTTCATCCTTTTTCATGGCTGAGTAATACTCCATCACTCACTCTCTCTCTCACACACACACACACACACACACACACACACACACACACCCCAGCTCCCAACCCAAAACACAGGGTGTCTGGCGTTCAGACCTTCCTCCTTCCCTCCTACTGCCCGAGGTCCACTTTTCTCAATCTCTTCTCAGCCTTTCAAGCTTTTTTTTGAACTTACAGTTCTCCTACTGTAACTCTCCTCACTGCATGGAAACCAAGAACCTTTCTGCTGTCTCGACATTTCCATCTCAAATTGGTAAATGTCGTGCGTTCAACACAGAGGCCGAACAGTCATCTGCTTTGAGCCAACGAATAAGCATTTCAGTTTCATCAAGCGTTGGCCATACAGCAGAAATGCACTCCGCATTGTAAACCAATGATACTTCAATAAAAATAAATTTTTTAAAAAAGAGTTGGAGACCTGAGTATTTACACTGGGGCCGTCACATGCATCTGTCGAAATGGATTAACCCAATGTGGAAATACAACCCACGTGGGTGCACCTTCCTGCACCCACGGAGGCCGGGCTCCCCCAGCCTGTCCGGCTGGGCTTTGTGCCCGAGTCGATGGAACCAGGTCGGAGGTGCTGTGTCTCACCCACAGTGTCTGTGAGCGTGGAGACCCCCGTGTCTCTGCTCTGAAAGTTGACTCCTGTTCTCCTTTCCTTCTCCCCGCAGACCCCGGATGAGGGAGCCTGGACCTCTGTCTACGCGGCGGTCACCCCAGCGCTGGAAGGCCGTGGCGGCCGCTATCTTTACAACGAGAAAGAGACCAAGTCACTGGCGGTCACGTACGACCTGGAGCTTCAGCGACAGCTGTGGGCCAGAAGTTGCCGGATGACAGGCATCGCCGATGTGACCCAGGAGGCCTTCCGGGGTTAGCCACCCGCCGGGGAGACCGTGATCCGCCAGGCGCTCGCAGGTGTGTCTGTGCTGGACCACGTGTCTGCATCGTTCACGTCCCCCGCCCTTGGGGCTCTGTCTCCCCAGAGCCTCCCGTCGGCTTCCCTGCCCTGGGCCGGAACTTGAGGAGAAGAGGAGTGCTGAGTGTAGCCCTCAGCCCTGAATCTCTTGATCCCCAATGTGTCCAGCTGTACCGGGTGCCCTGAGTCATTAAATCCTGCCAGCCACGCGGGCGGTGTTCTTGCTTGGCACAGAGGCGCCGAGGACCCTGGGGTAGAAACATCCGGGTGAAGCAAACACTTTCAAGGGAGCCTGGGACTGTTGGGCACTGGTGGCTTTGAGGGTGTCCTGTGTCCCCTGTTCTCTCACACGCAGTTTGTGCCAGAGATGCGGCTCTGATTTGTGGGTCCTGGAAAGGGAGAGACGTGAGCCTTCCTTAGTCTGTTGATCAAGGGTCATGTGACCACCCTAACCCTCTGCCCCACCATCTTTAGGGGGACCAGGTCCTAGGGGCTTCCTGCAGCCGTTAGGGCACCTATCAGGGCTCTCACCCCGTGACTCATGGAAAGACCCTCAACAGAGGGGTAGGGAATTCTGTAGGACACGGGGTAAGAAAGGGGGCCTGGACACCTGTCACCGTGGGGTCTGTAGGATGGGGCCAGGACACCTGTCACCGTGGGGTCTGTAGGACGGGGACGGGGCCTGGACACCTGTCACCATGGGGTCTGTAGGATGGGGCCTGGACACCTGTCACCATGGGGTCTGTAGGACGGGGACGGGGCCTGGACACCTGTCACCATGGGGTCTGTAGGACGGGGACGGGGCCTGGACACCTGTCACCATGGGGTCTGTAGGATGGGGACGGGGCCTGGACACCTGTCACCATGGGGTCTGTAGGACGGGGACAGGGCCTGGACACCTGTCACCATGGGGTCTGTAGGATGGGGCCTGGACACCTGTCATCGTGGGGTCTGTAGGATGGGGCCTGGACACCTGTCACCATGGGGTCTGTAGGACGGGGACGGGGCCTGGACACCTGTCACCATGGGGTCTGTAGGATGGGGCCTGGACACCTGTCATCGTGGGGTCTGTAGGATGGGGCCTGGACACCTGTCACCATGGGGTCTGTAGGATGGAGACGGGCCCTGGACACCTGTCACCATGGGGTCTGTAGGATGGGGACGGGGCCTGGACACCTGTCACCATGGGGTCTGTAGGATGGGGACGGGGCCTGGACACCTGTCACCATGGGGTCTGTAGGATGGGGACGGGGCCTGGACACCTGTCACCATGGGGTCTGTAGGATGGGGACGGGGCCTGGACACCTGTCACCGTGGGGTCTGTAGGATGGGGCCAGGACACCTGTCACCGTGGGGTCTGTAGGACGGGGACGGGGCCTGGACACCTGTCACCATGGGGTCTGTAGGATGGGGCCTGGACACCTGTCACCATGGGGTCTGTAGGATGGGGACGGGGCCTGGACACCTGTCACCATGGGGTCTGTAGGATGGGGATGGGGCCTGGACACCTGTCACCATGGGGTCTGTAGGACGGGGGCGGGGCCTGGACATCTGTCACCATGGGGTCTGTAGGACGGGGATGGGGCCTGGACACCTGTCACCAGGGGGTCTGTAGGACGGGGACGGGGCCTGGACACCTGTCACCAGGGGGTCTGTAGGATGGGGACGGGGACAGGGCCTGGACTAAACCAATGATGGGATTCAGCTGCACAGGGTTTGCAGGTCTGCACATTCCCCCACCATTTTTTAGGGCCTTAGTCAAAGAATGGCAGCTTTGCTGCCCACTTACCCTTCAGTGGTCCCATGAAGCCTCTCTCCTGGTATCTGCTTCTTCATTTCATCGTCTGTTAACACAGGCATGTTCCTCTCCTGGAGATGTGTGCAGGGCTCGGATTATACGTCAAACCACAATACTAATGTAATAATAATCATGTCGAATGCCCGGTGCTTCCCTGGATGTGGGTGCCCATCGCAGTCTGTCAGGCTCTTCCTGAACTAGTTTCGTCATGGACCTTCCAGGGTCTGCAGACGCCTCATCTTTCAGCAGCGTGACGGCCGCCCTCTACGCCTTGGAAACAGGTCAGTGGTGGGACCATCCTGGTTTCGTCCAGTTCCCTCTGTAGTGGCTTGAATGGTGGCTCCTCAAGAGATATGTCCACATCCTAACCCCTGAAACCTGCAAATGTGTTCGTATTGGGAAGAGAATCATTGCAGATGTCATTAAGGTCTTAAGATGAGGACACCATCCTGGCTTATCCAGGTAGGGCTAATGTACTCACAAGGTTGCTTATTGGAAACAGGGAGAGGGAGAACTGATTACAGAAGAGGGAGGGGGTCATGTGACCACGGAGTCAGAGATGGGAGGGATGCGGCCACAAGTCCAGGGACGCCTGGAGCCCCCAGAAGCTGGAAGAGGCAGGAAGGACCCTCCCCTGGAGCCTCTTCAGGGAGCTCAGCCCTGAAGTTCTTGAGAACTGAGAGAGAATAAATTTCAGTTGCTTTAAGATACCAACACCTTGATGGTAATTTGTTACAAGAAACTCATACAGTTGTTGACACATGTGAGCATCTCTAGCAGCTTAGTGGACCTTTGCCTGGACGTCCGGGCCCGCCCTGTTTCACCCACCAGTCAGGCAAGGAAGGCTCAGTCCTCTCTCTGAGAATGGCTCTTGGATTCTCAAATTCCAACATGGAGAGATCAGACATTTAGGATGCTAGCAAAAGGACTCTGTGTGTTTCCTGCCAGACTGCACCCTGAATATCAAGACCAGGGACCCCTGGTCAGCTAACATGCATTCCCTCAATTGACAAAATCCCACTGAGGCCCCAGACCTGATGTCGGCCCCCAGCACATTCATGCATTGGACTAACAGCCAGCAGCTCTTCCAGAGTGGGGTTCACACTACACTAGATAGCTAGCTAGCTAGCTAGATAGCTAGATAGATAGCTAGATAGATAGATAGCTAGATAGATAGATAAATAGATAGATAGGGTTTCCAGGTCAGCAAACTTTTTATATATAGGACCAGTTAATATCTTCATATTTTAGGGCTATATGATCTGTTACAACTACTCAACTCTTCCATATGACACACAAGCATCTACACACACTACGCTAACATGTGTGGCTGTGTTCTGATAAACTTTTATTTACAAAAAAGGGGGGAGGTCAGATTTATCTGAGGCCTATACTTTGTTGACCTTGGGTTTTGATCCCTGTGTGCCACGTGGAGAATTGTAAGTCCTGTCGTATGGCTGGGCATTTAGCCTCAGAAAGACTCAGTGTCTCACCCAGTTTCAAGTTCCTGCTGGCACTTAGGTGGGAACTTCAGGGGTCTCTAACCCCAGAGACCATGTTTTCCTTACAGATGAAGAAGATGTTATGAATTCTGTGTCGTGCAACCAGGAGACGTTGGTGTAAAAGGACAAGAGACCAGGACGTGTACGTTTGAGGTCCTCACCCCCTCGCCTGCATCCTGCTGTGGTTGGCAGAGCTGAGACCCCAGCGTCTGGGACTGTTCGTGTGGTGGCCTGAGAGGAACAAACCAGGGCCCCTTCTGCAGGTGCGCAGACTCTGCAGGACGTCCGCTCGGATAAGGAACATCCCGACACCCTTCCCGGGAGAACCATAGGGTGACAAGGAGGCTCCCGGAGACCATGGACCAGCACGAGGAAGAGAGCTGCCAGACGGTCAGAGATTCCTGACCCCCTTCATCACAGTTGCAGGAGAGGTGATGATTACGGTGTGAACCCACAAGACGATCTGTGGGTCCTGGTGGCCCGTGGCTCAGATCACTGTGTGAAGATGGGGGCACGTGGTCCCAGTGGAAGACCCTGCTTATTCAAACAGCTCACTATTATGTCGTGTATAAGAGTGTCCTGGGTGGCTGTAACACAGGACCACAAACTGGGAGTCTGAAAAGAGCAGAAATTCATCCAGCCCCTGGTCCTGGAGACCAGACGTCTGAGGTCAAGGTGTCCCAGGGCTGTGCTTCCTCCAGAGACCCCAGGGGAGGGTCCTTCCTGCCTCTTCCAGCTTCTGGGGGCTTCAGGGGTCCCTGGGCTTGTGGCCGCCACCCTCATCCAAGAGGACCTCATCTCAGACCCTTCGCTTCCATCCGGATAATCAAGAATGATCTCTTCATCTCAAGATCCTTCATTAGTTACATCTGCCAAGACCCTTTTGCCAACAAAGTCATATCCACAGGTAACAGGGTTTAGGACGTGGTCATATCTTTTTGGTAGAAAGTATTCAATCCACTGCATGGTACATGAATTGGATACTTGGAAACTCAGGAAACATCCATTCCTTTTCTGGTGACCTGGAAAACCATGGAGGTCACGGCTTCTTCTATATGTACCCAAGGCCGCTTTCCTGGGCGAGTGACCCATGTAGCTTACACAGGACCCTGGCCTCATAAGGATGCCTATTGGCTTAATGCCCTATGACCGCCATCTTGAAATTCTTAATGAAGCGTGAACAAGGACCCACATTTTCATTTTGCCCTGGAACTGCCAATGCGATAGCCCTCTTTGCTCACATTCCTTCCAACCTCAAGAAAGAGGAGCAAGTCTGCAGCCAATAAGGACACCCCCACCCCCAGCACACCCTCCATCCAGCCACTGATGTGCTCAAGCCTACCTTTCATGGGTGGTGAAGACCTCTCCCCAAGATCCAGTAAGGCTAGTGGGTTTTGGCTGCACATTGGGGGAGCCTCTGAAAACCACTAATGCTCAGCTCCACCATCAACAGAATCCCCAAGTTCGTTCCTCTGGGTACCAGCATTTATTAGACCTCCTCAAGCCATCCTCTTGTTCAGGCAAGTTTGAGACCCTCTGGGCCAGGCAAATGCAGACTGAAGCTTCCAGCCCTGGGCGCCAGCCCCTCCCAGAACTGCTCAGATGTTCTGCTAAGCCCTACAGCCCCGACTGATGTGTTTCAGAACTAGAATTACTTTGTATGTTAAAACCAAGATGGAGACATACCTTGTCTAATACTTCCGGACAGCTAGGATGATGTACTTCAAAGCAGGATCTTGACTTCCAGGAAGATCCCAACCTTGGAGCATTTGCACATCACTGGAGAGCCCTTTACGGCTTGAGGTCATAGTACACAAGTGCCAGCTACTCTTAGCGGTATCACAAAGTTGGTTCCCAAGTACAGGCTCAGGATGAGGAGGCGGGGTGAGTCCTGTCCAGTCCGACATCCTCTGTCACTTTGAGAACAAGCTTGCTGGGCCTTGAAAGATGCTGCAGTCCCTGGGCGAAGATAGGCTCTGAGAGCAATTTGGACCGTGTAGGACCCTGGCCTCACATGGCCCCTCCCCATTGCATGACCGCCCTTATGTCACTCGTCCACCAGGGGAGAGAGAGGACACAGTTCTGGAGAAGTTACCATGTTCCCTCGACACCTGATTGTGGAACATTCCTCAGAGCTCAGAGACACTTCCCAGCAGCTGGAGAAGTCTCGTGGACCACTGGGTGAGTAAGGCCACGTCCACGGCATGGCGGGCACCGGGGATCCTGGGTTTGCGCCTGTCGCTGTCGTTCGGGGAGCCCGGGAAGGGGGCTGTGTGCATACACACCGGGATGGATGACCTTCCATCCCTGGGCAAGTCTTGATTCAATAATTGGACCCATGGTGCGTGTATTTCTCAGTCCCCTCCATGTAGCATCAATGAGTTTTGTTCGACAGTGGGAACGACCACCTCATCCATCCATCCATCCTTCCATCCATCCATCCATCCATCCATCCATCCATTCGTTTGGCAATGATGTGTTGAGTAGGGTCACCCAGCCAAGCTCTGAGCAAACACTGGATGGAGCTCAAAGTTGAGTGACACAGAGCTCTTGTCCTAAAGGAGCTTGCTGTCTAGGGTGGGATTAGGACCCAAAGATATCAGGTCCTAATGTCTAGAAACTGGGGATGGTACCAGATGTGATAAGAGGCACTTTTGATGGGAAAGAGTGGGCTCTGCAAAGGCGGGTCTGTGTCTGATATGACCCAGTTGAAGCTTCATCCGTCTCAACTCCCACTGGGTTTTGAGGGTGTCTGTATCGAAAATACCTCTCATCTTGGCTGTTAGGAAATACAACCATAGAAGGTGCACCGGGCTCCCTCCAAGGCTGGACAGGTTGGGAGGCTGATTAGGAGCTCCTCAGATGACCCACGGGTCAGCGAGGTAGCACCGTGCCCATTTCCCATGTGGGCTCTTCCTTGGGAAGTGTCAAGTCTCGCATTTGTTAAGCACCCTCGTTAAGCCTTTTGGTCTCTGTGTTTCCGACTCTTCATCCATCAAATAATGCTCCTAACGTGCCCTGTCTACAACCGGGTTTGCTGAGTGGACAGCAAGACGGTATGCGTTCTGTTTGAAGGACACTTAGGGGTAAATCCCTGCCAGGCATGGTTTTCCATCCAAGCTCCGTAGTCACTGAATTTGTTGTTTAACCAGAGAAATGAGTTGGAGTTGTATTTTCTGTCGTCTGGGTGCCAGTATCCTAGGGGTTGGATCTAAATCCGTAGCTTGTTTACTGACGGCCACAAAAACACAAACACAATCCCAGACATAAGGACATCCTGGGTTTCTACATGTGTGATGGGGGAGCATCTGTACGTAGTAAAAAGCTTGAGAATTTTCCAGTCTCTGGGGCGCTCTTCAATGAAGCATTTTCTGAAGTTCACAAACTTTTAGCGATCTTTGCGTTTATTGCTAACTTAGAACTTCTGGTGATATTGACTACATCTGTTTCTTCCCTTTTATCCCTTCATTCTTTGCCTTCATTCTGGGATGTCATGTCGAGCTTCCTGAGTTGATGCCTGCCCTTTATTTTTTACTTTTCATATTTCTGGTCGCAGGGTCCTCATTTCTGTCTGTCACTTGGGCTGCATCTCATAGATACATAGTTCAGTCCTTATTTTCATGGTTCCTCTTTACCCCATGGGCTACTTCAATGGGTATTTAAAAATTCCCAAGTATATAGAATTAAAAATAATCATTTTACTGTCATGGGTCCAGGAATGCATTAAAAAGTACGTCTGTTCTAATTCACCCAGAACCTACTTGTTTTGTCCTTCAAAGACCCTGTGGGACTTCTGGTCTACTGTGGTACCAGATGTGTGGATACAATAAAACATTTTCATTTAAAATATCCTGGAAAGGAAAAAAACAGCATGGGAACTAAGAGGAACACTTTTTTAAGGGGAGAATATTTAGTTTTCTGGCTTTATTGAGGTATCACTGACAACTAGAAATCGTATCTCTTTAAGGTGGACGACATGATGTTCTGATTTGCAGCAACAGTGTGAAATGTCTATGGCCAACTGCATAATTTGGTCAAACAGTTTACCCTCCAGGATCCCAGTGTCCCATTCTGTTCAACGGGTCTTTTTATGGTTATAAGACTCAAATAAGAGGATGGATCTAAAAGGGTTTTAAGGCTGCAAATACGTTTCCTATATGAGTGACGTCGCCGTTGTGGGTTTGGTGCAAATCACGTGGACCTAATGATCTGGACTCCTTTCCTGATATCCTGGTGCTTCTAAATAGTGGCTGTTTTCTCCGGGGTGCAGGGGAAGGTGGAGAGGGGCACCCTGAGTGGACCTTGCACTAGCATTTGGCAGGAGGAGGCCAGCATGTTAGATTTCTTACAAGGCACAGGACCGGGTACCCAGGGTCAGATGTTCTCACACCTCACATGACTTCTTCACATCTGGCCAGACGTTCACATAGGGGAAACCCTGTTTATAATTAACCCCAGCCTAGAACTCACGGCTGTTAACACATCAGTGCAAGAGATTGAATTTCCAGGCGAGCAACCATTGCATTCATAGAGAGAAGATTATCCTTGGCTTGAATGTTCACCATTTGGGGAAAGCATAGGGCAGGCGGCAGCTCGTGGCATTTAAGTTACCAGTTCTCTAGGCCTGGGGCAGCCGGCACCTTCTTGGGGATCCAACATATGAGGACATCCTCTTACTGCTTCACCCTCTCTAGAGTGGGGGGGAGGTCCAAGCACTGATATGTTCAAATGGGTATCACGTTATAGTCATTTGTGTTATGTGGACATCACGTGGCTCTTATTACATTTGTCTGTAGGTATCTGTGATTTTGTTTTAGGAAAGTAAAGGGACATTAAAAATGGGTTAACCTACATCCCCAGGGTGGAATATTATTTGGCCGTGAAAAAGGAATGAAGTATTGATACATGGTATATCGTGGGTGAACACTGGAAACATCCTAAGTGAAAGAATCCAGGCACAAAAGGCTACATCGTATATGATTCCATTTCTACAAAATATCCACAATAGTAAAATCCAAAGAGACACAAAGTGGCTTAGTGTTTGCCAGGGGCTGGGAGCAGTGACTGCTCATGGGGACAGGTCTCCTTTTGGGGAGATGAGAAGGTTCTGGAACCAGATAGAGGTGGTGGTTGCACAACATTGTGAATGTGCTCAATGTCCCTGAATTGTCCAGTTTCAATGATTCATTGGATGTTATGTGAATCTCACCTCCATACAATTAAATATTTGCTACGAAGCAGATACAAAGCACCTCCCAGCAAGGCTGTGTTTTCTTCTCAGCCCCACACACTGGGCATCTGCGTGCGGTGCTTTGAACCGGACCAAACTGATCAATGGAACAGAAGCAATCTGGCCTGACCCTCCACTTCCATTTTTCCTTTGCACCAGGATTGCATAAGGAATTCTCCCCTTGGGATAGCTTTCCTGAGCCGGGATTCCCAAGAGGGCCAGAAGAGCAGTTTTCCAGGGATGTCGACCCCGGTGATGATAGGGTTGACATAGTGCGATGCTGTGGGTTCTGACAGACCTCTAACATCATCCTTGGTTTCCACGAACAGGGGTTACGCCCAACTCCCGTCCACCTAAGCTAACTGCTTGATGCCGGGGTGGGGAACACCCCCATGGTGGGCTACTTGGGTATTATATCCTGTCATAGAGATCGGGCAACCCTCAAGTTAATTTGTTTCTTGCTTCAATCAAATCAAAAATAACTAATACGGGTGTTCGTTTCCTTTTCAGAAAAGATTGGGAAATAAGACGGGAGATGTGGCTTCCATTTGGGAAGTTCCTACTTTATGCCAGGATATTTCCAAAATTGGGAGATTAGGTTTGACATAAATACATTACCATGTGTAAAATAGATAGCCAGTGGGAACCTGCAGTATAGCACAGGGAGCTCAGCTCGATGCTCTGTGATGATCTACGTGGGTGGGATGGGGGGGATGGAAGGAAGGTCCAAGAGGGAGGGGATATAGGTATACATATAGCTGATTCACTTCATTGTACAGCAGAAACTAACACAACATTGTAAAGCAACTCTACTCCAAAAACAAACAAACAAACAAAAAACTTCCAATATCATCTTATTTAACTGTCTATGCATCCTGCAAACAAGGTGTCCCTGCCTTGGGCTACCAGGCCCCCATCCACTGGACCGTATGGACGATATTTCCACACCTCAGACGTTTCGACACTTGATGCTTCGAATGAAGCTTTCAAGACACGCTCCGGGCAGGCATGTCTTGTCCACGAAGTCCTGTAGTAGCAGGTCGAACCCTTCACTTCCAGGTAGAATCAAGGCTCTAGGAAGCAAAACACAGCTCCCCTCCGTCTTCGAGGTCATAGCCTGCCTTTGAAGGAGGCTGAAGGTCATCCTTTCACATTGAGAATGTGCAACTTCCGGTCCAAAGCAGACCTTCCCTCCCTAGCCACTGGACCAGCCTCCCAGCCACTGGGGCCATAGATCTGCATATCAATGGCTGTTGGCAACTTCACTTTGTATTTTAGTTATTTGACCTTCAGGTGTCCTTGGCAAAGGCAAGCAGCCTTTAATGCTCACTTGTAGCAGGAGCCCCGCTTCCTTTAAAAACTCTGTCTCCCTATGTCTGAAGGGCAAGGAGGCAGAAGAATAACAAGAGTTCCAGCAACCTTCAAAATAGAAAAAAATAGACCCCATTGGGTTCCATCATTTTCTGCCCGTCTTTGAAATTCTCTCCATGGAAGGTTTTATAAGTACCAAAGCGGAATGAAATATGACAGTCGATTTCCTAGGATTGGAAGGACCTCGGAGGCCATGCATAAATGATGACGCACCCTTCCCGGGGCTGGAGGGAGTTATAAAACAGTCCAAGATGATTCAGGGACCTCCGAAGGCACAGGATTTGCTTTCAGTATGTGCCTTGGTTATTAGGAAAAAATGGCACCTGGTTAAGTTAGAGACGCAAAATTATATCCCTAGGAAAATGACCAAAAGCATCTCCAGGAAGTGCAAGTGGCAACTCTCTGCTTGGAAGATGATGGATGGAGCCCTGATGTGTCAAACCAGAGAATGCAAGTGTCTTAGAAGTTTGTAAGGGAGGGAGGTCAGGACACAGCCAGGAAACTGGACCAAGTGGCCAGACGCCTACACCTTGGGTTTTCTCACAATTCGATTCATGAATATGAGTGTGTGTGTGTGTGTGTGTGTGTGTGTATATATATATATATATGCATAATTTATAAGGGGTGATGTTATTCGCTACCCCAGGTATTCTCCGCCTGGGCAGGGTGGACATTTGAGGCTGGACGACTCTCTGATGTGGGGCGTCCTGGGCACTGGGGGGGGGGGTGGAGCAGCCTCCCTGGTCTCCACCCACCACATTCCGGGAGCCCCTCCACAGTCGTGACACCCCAAAATGTCCCTAGACATTGCTAGTGTCCCCTGGGGGTTGGGATTCCTCCCTTTGGGGAACCCCTGGGTGACTCCAAAGACTAAACCATTCAAAGCTATGTGCACTAGATTTTAGAATTGCAGAGCTGGAATGCACATTAAAATTCCAAGTGAGTTATCAGTCTCTTCCAGACCAAATTAAAAAACAACAACAGCAACGAAAAAGCCGCTGAGATTCCCCCCCCGCCCCCAGCTGGTGAACACTGCTGTTCTCTTTTCCGAGGGGAGGTGTCCCAGGCTCCCCCTCTCAGAGCGCTAAGGGTCTGGGGTGCCGGGGGGGGGGATCCCGCTGGCGGGCGTGCATCCCAACCCACCCCTCCCACCCCCACCTGACAACCCGGACGCTCGGACCAGGTGCACCGCCCTGAGATGCAGCCTCCACAGCTGGAGCTGATATCCTGCCCAACCCACGGGTGGTGATTAGGGACGTAAGCAGATCCAGCAAGGGTCCCGGCAGCACCAAGCGGCTATGACACGCTTGGCCTTTCTGGAATCGCGATTTCTCGGTACCACTGGCAGCTCAGGTCTGGACCCTTGTCGGGGGGAGAGAGAGAGAGAGACAGACTGACTGAGTGTTTCATGTACCATCGTAACCATTTTTAAGTGCACAGTTCAGTGGCATTAAGTACATTCACAAGGTACTTAATGTACCATCCCCACCATCCATCTCCAGAAACATTTCATCTTCCCAAATGGAATCCCTATCCTCATTAAACACTCCCCATCCCCCTCCCCAGCCCCTGGCCCCCACCATCCTACTTTCTGTTGCTATGAAATCGGACTCCTCTAGGGACCTCATATGACTGGAATCCTACAGGATTTGTCCTTTTATATCTGGCTTCTCTCACTGAGCATCATGTCCTCAAGGTCCATCCACATGGTAGCCTGTGTCAGAGCTTCACACCTTTTCATGGCTGAGTCATTTTCCACTGTGTGGGTGGACCCCACGCTGTGTATCCACCCACCGATCCATCCATCCGTCCGTCCATCCATCCACCCATCCATCCATCCACCCATCCATCCATCCACCCATCCATCCATCCATCCACCCATCCATCCATCCACCCATCCATCCATCCACCCATCCATCCATCCATCCATCCATCCACCCATCCACCCATCCATCCATCCATCCATCCACCCATCCATCCATCCATCCATCCATCCATCCACCCATCCATCCATCCATCCACCCATCCATCCACCCACCCATCCATCCATCCACCCATCCATCCATCCATCCATCCACCCATCCATCCATCCACCCATCCATCCATCCATCCATCCACCCATCCACCCATCCATCCATCCATCCATCCACCCATCCATCCATCCATCCATCCATCCACCCATCCATCCATCCATCCATCCATCCATCCATCCATCCATCCATCCATCCACCCACCCATCCACCCATCCATCCATCCATCCACCCATCCATCCATCCATCCATCCACCCATCCATCCATCCATCCATCCACCCATCCACCCATCCATCCATCCATCCATCCATCCATCCATCCATGGACACTTGGGTTGTCTCCACCTCTTAGCTATTGTGAATAACACTGCTGTGAACATGGGTTCACAAATATCTCTTCGGGTCCCTGCTTTTACTTCTTTTGGGTAAATACCCAGATGTGGAATTGTGGCATCATAGGGTAATTCCATTTTCAAGTTTTTCAACACATAGAGCTCTTTTAAACATTTTACATGCAATAAAACATTCACTCGTCTTTGCAGTACAGTCATGTGAGTTTTAACTCATGTACAGATTCGTGGAACCACCACCCCTGATGGGATTCAGAACATTTCCATCACCTCGGAGTATTTGCTCGTCCTGGCCCTTTATTCACAGTCAAACCCTCTCTCCAGCCCTCATCCCTGGCGACCACTGGCCTGAGTTCTGTCCCTATATTTGACTTTTCCAGAAAGTCATATAAGTGACATCCTGCAGTACTTAGCCCTCTGAAATTGGCTTCCTTCACTCAGCAATATGCATTTTGCTGAGTTGTCACAAGGAACGATGGCCCATTCCTTTTAATCACCGAGTGATATTCCATTGTATGCACACGTTGTATGTAGTTCATCCTTTCCCCACTGAAGGACAGCCAAGTGGTTTCCATTTGGGGGTGATTTGTGCAGAATGCTGCTACCAACATTCCTGTACAGGTTTTTGTGTGAATGCAAGTTTTTATTTCTCTTGGATAAACATCTATGAGTGGGATTGCTGGGTCATACGCTAAGAGTGTGTTAACTTTATAAGAAACTGCCAGACTGTTTTCCGGAGAGGTGGTGCCATGTTGCATCTCTGCCAGCATCCTATGGGAATTCTAGCTGCTCCTCACCCTCACCAGCATTTGGTATTATCAGTATTTTTAGGTTAGCAATTTGAATAGGTGTATCGTGACATCACACTGTGGTCTGAATGTGAATCTTTTTATAGAATGTAGAGGCTTATGATGAATATTTTTTCAGTGTTTTTTTTTTCATATAGATTCTAAGTCAACACGATGCTCAGTGAGAGAAACCAGACACAGAAGGAGACACAGTGTGTAATTCCATTTATAGGAAATGTCCAGAGCAGGGAAATCCACAGACAGAAAGTGGACTTGGTGCCAGGGTCTGGGGGACGGGGAGAGGGAGTGTGACTGCTCAGGGGGTTGGGGTCTCCTTTGGTGGGATGAGAAGGTTCTGAAACTAGATGGAGGTGATGGTTACACAACATTCTAAACGTACTCAATGCCACCAGATCTTTCACTTTAAAATGGTTACTTTTATATAATGTGAGTTTCACGTCCGTTAAAAAAAATCACTAGAAGTAATTTTTTTAACGACTTTAACCTAATGCAGAGGAAAAAAGAAGCCCATTGTTAATGAAACATTACCTGGAGACTGTTCCTAGAATCTTTTCGTCTGTGTGCATTGTGAAATTCTGCAGAGGTGAATATGGTCCCATCTGGACCATCAAAGGAGGATGCAGCCGGTGTCACCATCAGAGGTCACCCAGCATCTGGATGTCCCTCACGTTGGGGGAACGCTTTCTGTCTCATGGGCAGAGCCTGTCTCCTACCGGGCACGTGGCAAAGGCAGAATCTTCCCTTCTTTGTCCTTCTCCTGCCCCTGGGACAGGCCAGGTGAACCTGCTCCATCAATCACACAGCTGCCGGGCAGGGGAGAATCACGCAAACTGGTGAGGCAGGACTAGGGTAGATGGTCCTGAATCAGCTCTCAACGTGGCAATGGTGTGGTCCTTCCAGGCAGCAGGAGGATGGGTTCACAGCAGCATCCAGGCGTCTCCTGGACATTCTCCAAGCTGCCCCATCACCTTTCCTTCTAAGACAGTTCAGTAGTGTGTGGACCTGATTCTGAAGTGCAGACAAGGAGATGCGTCACAGCCTACACCACAGACCCGGCATCTCCCAGAGAGGGTCGTCCACTCTTAGCCAAGTCCCAGAAAGGTCGTTCACGGCATCTCGGTGCAGTCACCGTATCACCTGTTGATACCTTCTGATACTTCTTTTCTGTAACCAGATGGGAAGTGAGATGGTCAGGCACATTGTTATCAAACCAAACTTGGGTCCGGTCACCCATGTGCAGCAAAGCCAATCTACTGACCCTGGGTTGTGGTGAAGGAACGTACAGCGTTTATTGCAGGCGCCAAGCAAGGAGTCCAGGCAGCTAGTGCTTACAGGGCCTGAACTCCTCGATGGCTTTCAGGGGAGGGTTTTTAAAGACAGGGTGAGAGAGGGGAGTGCTGGGTGTGTGATCAGCTTCTGATTGGTTGGTGGTGAGGTCATCGGGAGTCCACATCATCAACCTTCTGGTTCCAACTGGTCTGGCGTCTCCGTGCTGGTGGGCAGCATGCAGGTAACGTCTCCCACCTGCTGGGGTTTCAGTATCTGCAAAACAGCTCAAAGGACATGGCTCAGAATAGGATCTGTAGCCCTTGAGGAGGAACCAAGGTCCTTGACTTTAATGGCTACATTATTATTATTTTGTCATGCTTGACTGTTTCCCTTTGCTTCTGCATTTTCCCACTTCTCTGATTAAATTTGCTCTTTGGAACTCAGGGAAGGCCTAGGAGGTGAAAGCTTTTCTACAAACAGCAGGAAAGCAGAGGGCATGGGGGGAGGGGTTTCTGTCCCAGGAAGGACTGCTCAGTTACAACATTATTCTTAAGAATTGTACAAACCAGAGAAATGAGGCAAAAGCAATCCAGTGCCCCCTTTCAATGTCACATCTGAATGTTACCAAACCAAACCGTCTTGGGGGGGGGTTGCATTTGACCCTCTGCGATTGTAACCTTCTATGAATTACTCTTGATTATGGATTAAGGACCCAGCTGTATCAGGTCACCTGGTAACTTGTAGAAGATGGGGAAGTAGTCAATGATCTATGCCTCGGAGAACAGATAACCCCAACGTGGTGGGTTTACTGCCTTGTAGGACACCCGCTGGCTTTGTATCTGACTTTTCCATTTTAGTCTGGAGTCCTGACTATATATTTACCAACCCCTCCAGCTGCTGTGGGATCAGGCTTAACACTGCACACATTCCCTCGTGAATGAGGTTTAAAAAACCCTTGATACAGGCTCGTGGTGTACCTGTAGAACAGTCGTGGTTTTACGTTTTCTGACATCGTAGTTGGACACCATCAACCATACAGAGACGAGACATACAGCCACTGGGTTTGCCCCGGGAGGGTCTTTCCCACATCATTCCAAAATCCACCAATCACCACTCTCTCTTTCAATGTATTTTTTCCCTTCCTGTGGTTTTCCGAATAATGGTCTCCCTAAAACATCCCCATCCTAAATCCCAGAATCCCTGAATTGGTTCCTGGATATGGCCAAAGGGACTTGGCAGGTGTGAGTAACTGAAGGATGCTGAGAAAGGGTGAGGGTCCTGGGTTATCCAGGTGGAACCAATATAATCATAAAGGTCTTGATCAGCGGGAGGCGGGCGGGTCGGATAGATAGAAGGCAAGAAGGTGACAAAAGACAGATTTCAAGATGGAACCCTGCTCTTTGGAGCAAGAAGCCAGGAACCAAAGATGCAACTCCGGAAGCTGGAAGAGGCAGTGAAATGGATTCCCCGAAGTCCTGCCGACACCTTGATTTTAGCCCTGTGAGACCCGTCTCAGACTTCTCACCCCCAGAACCATAAGGCAGTAAACGTGTGTTGTTTTGGGGTCATTGGTTCCAGCAGCCCAAGAAGCTGATATAAGCCCCCAGTGCTCACTGACCCCGTGTCATGCCCATCTTTGCTGAGGACGGAGAAGCAGCTGCCCATCTCTTCTGAGCCTGACATTTCCTACGACTTCTGGAGCTTTTGCTGTCCCTTCATAAAGCCCAGCGTTGAAATCAATCCAAACACGAAAAGGCAACCCTATCCTTCATTCACTTGGAGCCAGCAAAGTGGGCTGTCATTGCAAATTGGGCTTTTTTTTTTTTTTTCCTTCTCTGTTTCTCCCTTGCTGACCTGGTCTCTCTCTCTCCCCACAATCATATCTCCTCTCTCCTCCTTGGCTGTTCATTTCTATTCCTACCCATTTAATAACAGCTACACCGTGATCTCCGCCGGTCCCTTGGAAATTAATTTAGTTACCTTCACAGGGAAGTATCGCTTCTGACTTTAAAGTACCAGACGCCGGGGCAGGAAAGGGGAGGGAGTTAGCCCCCAGCCAAGGGCACAGATGCTGAGCAATCAGAGCTCCCTCCAGCCCCAGGGTTATGCTGCAGACCACATTAGTAATTGATGCTCTGAGCCAGCTTCCCGGGCGGAGATGTGAGCTCCGTCCTTTGGACCATTCTGCAAGTTGTTCAGGGTCTGTGCGTTTGTCAGTGTGAAGGATGAGCTGGAGCACAAAGAAAGAAAAGAAAAAACAAAAAGAAATGCCTTCCTTGAAATAAGATAGAAGGGCAGCGTGTAGGTGTGACAGCTCTAGATAGAGGTGTGCACCTGTACAGGCACATCACCTTATTCTGTCTGCATTACCTGATTCTCTGCATTGGGAGCTTTTGGATAAGGGCAGCCTGGGTGGGATGGGGAGAGACCCTCAAGGCGTCTCTCTCTGATCTTCCCCTCTCAACGTCGAGAGCAGAGGCATCTTACATTCTGAAGTCGTTGGTGAGATGAATTTTTAAATGGTGCGTTTTTGTAAAAGGTCAGGGTCCTACAAGGACCCTGCTGCGTGAGACGTGACCGTGAGCCCCAGGTACCCAGGAACACACCTTCCCTGGAGGCCTGGGTGATGCTAAGGTCAGCTTTTGAGACCCAGAGGCTGATTCCGAGATGGTTCTGTGTGGGAGCCTGGATCTTTGGGGGGCTGTTCCCCAGCAGTCTGTTTCTGCATCACAAATTCTGTCCTTTAAGATGACATCATCTTCTAGACCTGGGTGTCTCAGCCTCAGCCCACTGACACTTGGGGCTGGAGGACCCTCGGATGTGGGGCGTCCTGTGCACTGCGGGGTGTGGAGCAGCTTCCCTGGTCTCCACCCACCAGGTGCCAGGAGCACCCCCTCCCAGTTGTGACAGTGGGAAATGTCCCCAGACATTGTCAACTGTCTCCTGGGGGTAGAGTCTTCCCCAGTTTCTAACCATTATCATAGATAAATAGATACAGATGGCAGACTATATTTAGGTAGATGGACGGATGGATGGATGGATTAAAGAGATAGATAATTAGATAGATAGATACAGATGACAGGTAGATGATAGATCGATAGATGATTGATAGAAGATTTTATTAGATAATAAAGATAGATAAGATAGAGATGGATAGATGATAGATTAGGTAGATATTGATAGATGCTAGATAATAGGTGACAGATAGTAGATAGATGCTAGATAACAGGTAGATAATAGATGATAGATGTAAATACACGTAGACATGGATCTGAATGTCTACACAGACACGAACACAGAGACTGAGGACAACCAAGGAGAGACATGAAGTCTGGGAGGAACAGAAGCAGGTGGAGAGAGTCGACAGAGGGTCAGAGAAGGGGTGACATTGAAGCAGACCTCCCTGATGGAGGGGGTGGGCCCTGCGTCTACCTGGGGTGCAGGGCGCTCCAGGCGGGGGGCGGGCAGGATGTGTGAAGTCCCTGATGCAGGGCTTGGCTTGGTGATTCCAGCAGCAAGAAGACTGTGTCGCTGGAGTGGGTGTCGTGAGGCAAAGTCCAGGAGGATGACCTCCCTTGGGTTGAAAAGCTCTGTCCCTCCGTCGGCCCCAGCGTCTGAGAATTGAGGGTAACGGGGGGTATTCACCGGGGGAGGGGAGAACGGGGGACCAGAGGAAGGGCTGAGCCTAAACTGACCGTGCGGGATGGAAGGCAGGTCTTAGGGGGAAACACAGCCATCGGTGAATCACGCAGAACCCGCCTCCCGACCACCCAGGGCACCACCCACGGCCGGAGCCTGTGGGCACTGGGTGATGCGGGGTCACCTGGGACCCTGTGTGGGCACCTTCTGACCTCCTTCAAGCTGCTGAAGTGCTGGCCTCAGGCTTGTGGAGAACGCCAGCAAGGGTCCAGATGGATGACGATACACGTCTGGCATCAGTGGATTTTCATTCTGCCCCCCCCCTCCCCCAAGGACCACAGCGCTTCTCAGCAAGGATGTAGCGTGATTGACCGGCGCCCAGGAAATAGCAACAGGTGGGGGAGTGGGCAGGTCACAGGGGCTGACAGGCTCCCGGGCAGGAGGCCACCACGGATACGGCCAGAGGGAGAGAAGGGCCAGAAAGTGAACCTGACCCGGGAAGAGATGGCTCGTGGTCCTAAGTGGGAAGCAAAAGCCAAGGGAGGAACCAGGGCACCGGATGGTGGAGCAGGGACCCTCAGGGTAGAGAGAAGATTGACAGCCTGTGGATAAATGGCGGCGCTTCCTCTTGGCTCTTGGGGAGCTGGTCAGAGGTCACGGCCTCCCACGGAGATGGTGGTAGGTCAACATATCCCAAGGCTCCTTGTGAAGTTGAAAGAAGACTCTGTGGGGACTTCCCGGGCGGTCCAGTTGTTAGGACCCAGCGCTTCCACTGCAGGGGGCACTGGTTCGATCCCTGGTCCGGGAACTGATATCCTGCACGCCACGTGGCTTGGCCAAAAAAAAAAAAAAAAAAAAGAGAGAGGAAAAGAAAAGAAAGAAGACTCTTGGCCTCCAACCACAGCCTGAAAATCCAGACGGCAGAAGTGGGAAGGGTGCGGCTGATTTGGAGAAAAGAAGGTAGGTCTTATGGTGGACGTATGGACTTTGCAGAAGGCGTCAGAGGTAGACACCTGGCCTTTACTTTATATGATGAACACCTCAAGGTGCTTCAGGGTGTGTGAGTGTACGTGCATGTGTGTGCACATGTGCATGGGTGTGAGTATGAGTGCCTGTACCTGTGTGCCATGCGTGGATGAATTTATGTTCACGTGCATGCATGCCTGTGTGCACGTGTGCACCTGAATGTGGATGTGTGCCCGTGTAAATGTATGTGCATGTGAGCAATGCACATGTGCATTTATATGCACATGTGTGCATACATGAATGTGTGTGCATGAATAAATATGTGTGCAGGTGTACGGTGCATGCATGCACTTATGCATATGTGTGTGTGTGTGGGTGTGCCTGAGTGTACGTGTGCAGGTGTACAATGCATGTATGTTTGCATGCCTGTGTGTGTGTGTGCATATGTGCCGTGCATATGTACGATCCATACATGCACTCATGTTTTCATGCACGTGTGAATGAGTGTGCATGGGTGTGTGGATGTCTCAGGTACGTGTGTGTGTGCACATGTGCGTTGATGCCCTTGTGTGTGTGTTCACATATGCATTGATGCCCTTGTGTGTGCATGCATATGTGGGTGTGCATGAGTGTATGTGTGCAGGTGTACAATGCATGTATGTTTGCATGCGTGTGTGTGCACATACGTGTCGTGCATCTGTGCGATTCATACATGCATTCATGTTTGCATGCACGTGTGGATGCCTCAGGTACGTGTGTGCGTGCACGTGTGCATTGATGCCCTTGTGTGTGCGTGCCTGTGTGCTGGGGCGTGAGTGGATGTGGGGAAAACAGAACTACAAGGCCTCAGACCCTGACCCCCGGAGCCGCCCCCTTGGAGGAAGAGCTGATCGTGACCCCAGATGGAGGGGCAGAGGGGGCGCACAGGGAAGGGTCGGCACCCACGTGCGGTGAAGGCCGCTTTGAAATCCGTGCGGCGAGCTGCACGGGCAGAAAGAGGGAAGCACGGCTGACAGTGATCGAAGAAGTGGCATTTGGACCCAACCAACGCGTTGCAGGCTCCCGGCTGCAAACACGGGGTGGGAGTTCGGCTGAGAGTTTGGGATCAGAGCTGAAGATGTTCTCCAAGGAGCCTTTCTTTCCTGCAATCTCCAAGGCAAGGGGTCCTGGCAGGAGAAGGTGTGGACGGAGGACGGAGCAGGGGCGTGCGTGTGACCCGGAGGTACGGAAGTCACTAGACAGGCCCGTGGGCACGGGGCAGAGGAACCCGAAAACAGCCCAGTTTCCATGAAAACAGTTTGTAGGGGAGCTGGGGATTAAACGCCAGCAGGCTCATTCACGGTGCACGGTGATGAAGCCGGGCTGGTGTCTTCGGGCGCCGAGTTTTCTACCGCGTGTCTGCATCTGCCCCCGCGCCCGTGTCAGCCCTGCTCTGGCATCAGCGGCTATCACACGTGTCCCAGAAAACGCACGTGTGTGTGTGTGTCTGTTTCCTGCAGGCCTGACGGCACCGAGTCCCAAGCCCTGGTGTCCTGGCTTTCTGACCCCAAATGCCGTTTAGGGAAACTCACTGTGTACATTCTTGTCCCTAAGTCGGTCTACTCACAAGAGAACTGTTTTGTTTTCCCCGCCTCCCAGCGATGACCCAAACCTTGGCATTGAAGGAACGGGAGGAATCTTGCTAAAAACTGAAGGGAGAGATTCAAGGGAAGGGAGAGGAGAGAAACATAAAATTCTGTGGTGGCCCCGAATCACATTTCATGTCCCCGGGAGCGTGTGTTGTCATATTTGTACGTGTTCAGAAACGACTGGCGTGATTGTTTTCATCACCCGCTCGGTCCTTGTGGCAGGTATTTTTCCCGGACGGTGGTATTGCTTCGCTGGCATTTTATGCTGCTTTTGTAAATTTAGAGAAGCCCGAGCCCCATTATCTGCAAACAAAGTTAACATTTTGAGATGAAACTCCAAAAAAGAGCCTCCATCAACCATCTGCCCCATCTGTGCCTGAAATTGTGGTCAACCGTTATACCTATGTTCTTACCTGATACACACAAGCATCTTAGGAGAAACATTTCATTTTACCCATTTTACAGATGAGAAAACAGAACCTCAGTGAGCGGGGTTTTTTGCACACGATGCTATACAACCACTTTCGACAGGGCTCACATCACTTGAGTTAAAAAAAAAAAAAAAAAGTAACCCTTTGTGATGCCCGTGATGGCAATTATAAAAATTACCCATAGCATACGATGAGGTTGAACTTCTCAGGATCTTTTTCCAAAATGACCACAAAAATGTCTTACTTTTAAAAAAATTGAAATATAGTTGATTTATAATGTTTCAGGTGTACAGCAAAGTGATTCATTTATACGTGTATATGTTTATATTTCAGATTCTTTTCCCTTATAGGTTATTACAAGATAGTGAGTAGAGTTCCTTGTGCTATACAGTAGGTCCTTGTTAGTTGTCTATTTTATATATAGTAGTGTGTATCTGCTAATCCCAAATTCCTAATTTATCCCTCTCCCCTGACCTCCGCCATTTCCCCTTTGGTAATCATAAGTTAGTTTTCTATATCTGCCTGACCTTTGGATGCAATGGTTTAATTATCATTAAAAAATGTTGTTTTGTTCCTTATTAGTCTTTAAAAACCCCACCGAGTCTAGATGAGACGTGATGGAACCTAAGGGCCTTAGCTATACCTTAAAGGGCAACTTTGGGATGATTTTAGGTGCTGAAGGTCAGAGGTTCGAAAGCTCTTTCTGTAAAGGGGCAGATTGTCAATATTTTGGGCTCCACAGGCCAGAAGTCCCTCTTACAGCTACTGAGGTGTTTTAGGAAGGCAGCCGTGGACAGTATGTCCATGCACAGACCTGGCTGTGTACCAGTAAAACTTTATTTACACAAGGAAGCGCGGGCCGGGTTTGGCCCACGTGTCACAGTTTGCAGACATGCACTTTTGTGGGTGTGGTGCTGCCCTGTGCAGAGGGCAGTCCTATCAGACAGAAAAATGCATTCGCCTTTGGGGATGTTACATTTGTCCTCATTCAAGAGCTCAGTATTGGTACTTCGTCATTTTTATTTTTCCCGAGGTTAAAGTGTTTAAGCGATAATGCATCATCCCAGGAAGCTCGGAGGCCCGTGAGAGGCAGGGAGGGAGCAATTTGGGGACAGTGGGTCACGTGTGGTGCCCCCCTTCCCCCGCGTCCCTGGGGAGATGAGCTAATTTGGGGTCAGTGGAGATGGATTTTGCTCCATTGATCTTCGGTAGAAGGAGGTCTCGCCCCTGGAGGGACATCCAGCAGCCAGGCCTGAGATACTTATGCTAATCTATTAGCTTATTCCCCACTGCCAGGTCTGCTTTCCTCTACAGCTTCAGAGCCTTGCTGGCCCCTCCTCAGCCCCCCCACCCCCCCGACCCCCAGGCAAGGGAGAGAAAGGCAGGGCGGGCTGTCGCTCACTGGGAAGAATAAATGGAGAGAATAGGAGAAGCAGAACCTAAATTTACAGACCAATGTGGGCACCATCTCTGTTCTGCAGTGGCCTGCAGGGAAGCATGGGGACCACAGCTCATACCACGCAACAAAGGCCCCGCCGTGGTTCCCAAGGACTGTGGGGAACCTGGTCATTGAGGCAGAGTCCAGAACTCATGCCCTCTGGCTGGACGCAGGCTTGTCCATCCACCCCAGTGAGTCTCACTATCATTTTCTATGTCAGTCAGGGTTCTCCAGGGAAACAGAACCAACAGGAGATTAGATACATAAATGAAAGAAAGAAAGAAAGAAAGGTAGATAGATAGATAGATAGATAGATGATAGAGAGAGGTGATAGATAAATAGATACATAAGAAGATGATAGATAATAGAATAGATATGATGGGTAGGTAGATGATACATAGATAGAAAGATTGATAGATGATAGGTGATAGATAAATAGATTGATGATAGATTAGATAGATAAATGAATACACAGATGATAGATAGGTAGATAGATGATAGATGAGACAGATAGATAGAAATATTGATAGATGATAGATAAATGAATGATAGATTAGACATAGATAAAAGAATAGATTATAGATAGATGAATAAATAGATGATAGATAGGTGGATAGAAAGATTGATCGATGATAGATCAATGATAAATAAATAGATTGATAAGTAGGTAAATGAATACATAGATAATAGACAGATAGATATTTAAGGATTTGACTCACATGATTGTAGGGGCTGGCAAGTCCAAAGTCTTTAGCTTAGATCAGCAGGGAAGAGTTAATGCTGTACTCTGAGTCTGAAAGCCATCCGAAGTCAGAATTCCTCCTGAAGGGACCCTCCCTATTTTTCTCTTAGGTCCTTCAACTGATTAGATGTGGCCCACCCACAGTAGGAGGGCAATCTGCTTTACTTAACCTCTCCGGATTTAAATGTTCGTCTCATCTTTAAAAAACAAACAAACAAACAAACACCTTTACAGCAACATGTAGACTAAGTGTAGACCAAAAACTCGGTGCTACAGCCTAGCCAGTTGGACACATAAAATTAACCATCATACTTCTCTAAGTGTGCCCTGGGGTAAAAACTCTTAGGTTGCGTTGCAGAGTGCTGGGGTTGGTGATGGATGCTTGAGACCTGAAAAGGTCCTGTTTCCTCCGAAATGTGAAAACAAAGGAGCAGAACTATAATTAGCAAGGGTTTAATTCAATTTCTATAAAAGGTAGAATTATGTTCACTGCAACTAAACTAGTAGTTTATCATTTTATTTATAACACTCACATACATTGGCACACATAGAGTCCAAGTGTAAAGATCTAGACACAGTTAATTCTTATCGAAACTAACTTATCTAAAATGTCCCCAGAAATGTTTTCAGCAAAAAATATGTATGACATATATATTTATTTACTTATTCTATATACATATTGTATATATATATGCAGACACAATATAGATATATATGTTATATATAACATAGATGTATAGTAGTCATTTGAAGTGTATTCCTAATCTAACTGCTGGTACATATGAATGGGACCTTATTTGGAAATAGGGTCTTTGCAGATGTGATTATTTTAGGATTTCGAGATTATCCTGGGTCAGGGTGGCCTTATGTCCTTACAAGAGACAGAAGAGGAGAGACCCAGACACAGAGGGGAAGCCGTGAGAAGACAGAGGCAGAGACGGGAGGGATGTGGCCACAAGCCCAGGGACGCCTGGAGCCCCCAGAAGCTGGAAGAGGCGGGAAGGACCCTCCCCTGGAGCCTCTGGAGGGAGCTCAGCCCTGAGACACCTTGACCTCAGACGTCTGGTCTCCAGGACTGGGGAAGGATGAATCTTTGTTGGTTTCAGCCTCCCAGTTTATGGTCATTTGTTACGGCTGCCCTTGGAAGTCAATATATAGTAGTTTATATCCATGGATATAAGTCTGTGAATAATATTGGGTGAGATAGTACTTTTATATATTTTAGGTAGTGCAGGGTGGGACCTGTCAAAGAAAAGTCTAATGGGAAGAAGAGAGACGTCTGCTGTAGGCAGGGTTCCTGCTGGAAGAAGCCCAGGTTAGGAGTCTAGATCTGGATTTGAATCCCGGCTCTGCCGTTAACCAGCCCGCTGGACTTGAGGGCAATGCCAGTTGGGAAAGTGGACACCACCTACGCCTATGGTCTTGATCGGGTTGAATGAAGTAATGATTCCTTTCTCGGAGCCCACGAAGTCTGCTTTGAAGACGTAAACCGGTGTCAGGTTTTGGAGCAAGAAGTTGAAATCGTCCTGCAGAAACTGGAGGGGAAACAACGTGGTTTTGAATAAGCAAATGCCAAGATCAAACTGGTGTTTCAGAAAACTGTTTTTTTTCCTGCTTGCCCCATTTCTGCATCATGCGGGACAGGGGATGAGATCAGTGAGATAGTCAGGTGATGGCTGATGCTGTTCTCAGACGGCAAATTCATGTTGACCTGTTCCTCATACCTTCCTCTATTTTCAGGAATCACGGCTCAAACCTGTTACATTCCTTAAGCTGATGACTAACGACCAAAGCTATGAGGTTCTAAAGTATTTATGTCATTATTCATTTCAACAGAATTTTCATAGGCACGGGAAATAGTATTCACGTGTGGGACGCACACACACAATGCTTTGTGCACTTGTGATTCTGCAGCTTTCTTAGGAGAGTTCTATGCCCCAAGGCTAGGGTCCTCCAGCATCAAGTGGGGACCCACCCTCCCTACTTGGTGAGTCCGTGCCTCCAATCTACCTTTGGTTAATATTCCCTTGTGCTCCGTGGTCATCATTTTCCTAAATAGTAGTTGATCCCAACCTAGAGCAATGCCTTGGTCACACTTTTCTCCTGTCAGCTCCCAGGACTTAAGAATGTTCTCCAACCAGATACCAGACACGTCTGACCTCCTGGGGAATTAGGATTTACTGTCCTTGAGTATTTTGTTTGCTTTTTTTTTGGTTTCTTTTCATTGTGCACCAATATGTTCTTTTTAAAAAATTTTTATTTTATATTGGACTATAGTTGATTTAGAATGTTGGGTTAGTTTCAGGTTTACCACAAAGTGATTCTGTTTTATATACATATATATTCTTTTTCAGATTCTTTTCCCTTATAGGTTATTACAAAATATTGAGTATAGTTCCCTGTGCTATACAGTAGGTCCTTGTTGTTTGTCTATTTTATTTTATTTATTTATTTTTGAATTTTATTTTATTTTTTTATACAGCAAGTTCTTATTAGTCATCCATTTTATGCACATCAGTGTAACCATGTCAATCCCAATCTCCCAATTCATCACACCACCACCCCCCACCAATCCCCGCTTTCCCCCCTTGGTGTCTATATGTTTGTTCTCTACATCTGTGTCTCAATTTCTGCCCTGCAAACCGGTTCATCTGTACCATTTTTCTAGGTTCCACATATATGCATTAATATACGATATTTGTTTTTCTCTTTCTGACTTACTTCACTCTGTATGACAGTCTCTAGATCCATCCACGTCTCTATAAATGACCCAATTTCATTCCTTTTTATGGCTGAGGAATATTCCATTGTATATATGTACCGCATCTTCTTTATCCATTCATCTGTCGACGGGCATTTAGGTTGCTTCCATGACCTGGCTATTGTAAATAGTGCTGCAATGAGCATAGGGGTGCATGTGTCTTTTTGAAATACGGTATTCTCTGTGTATATGCCCAGTAGTGGGATTGCTGGGTCATATGGTAATTCTATTTTTAGTTTTTTAAGGAACCTCCATATTGTTCTCCATAGTGGCTGTATCAATTTACATTCCCACCAACAGTGCAAGAGGGTTCCCTTTTCTCCACACCCTCTCCAGCATTTGTTGTTTGTAGATTTTCTGATGATGCCCATTCTAACTGGTGTGAGGTGATACCTCATTGTAGTTTTGATTTACATTTCTCTAATAATTAGTGATGTTGAGCAGCTTTTCATGTGTTTCTTGGGTATCTGTGTGTCTTCTTTGGAGAAATGTCTATTTAGGTCTTCTGACCATTTTTGGATTGGGTTGTTTGTTTTTTTAATATTGAGCTGCATGAGCTGTTTATATATTTTGGAGATTAATCCTTTGTCCGTTGATTCATTTGCAAATATTTTCTCCCATTCTGAGGTTTGTCTTTTCGTCTTGTTTATGGTTTCCTTTGCTGTGCAAAAGCTTTTAAGTTTCATTAGGTCCCATTTGTTTATTTTTGTTTTTATTTCCGTTACTCTAGGAGGTGGATCAAAAAAGATCTTGCTGTGATTTATGTCAAAGTGTGTTCTTCCTATGTTTTCCTCTAAGCGTTTTATAGTGTCCAGTCTTACATTTAGGTCTCGAATCCATTTTGAGTTTATTTTTGTGTATGGTGTTAGGGAGTGTTCTAATTTCATTCTTTTACATGTAGCTGTCCAGTTTTCCCAGCACCACTTATTGAAGAGACTGTCTTTTCTCCATTGTATATCCTTGCCTCCTTTGTCATAGATTAGTTTACCATAGGTGTGTGGGTTTATCTCTGGGCTTTCAATCTTGTTCCATTGATCTATATTTCTGTTTTTGCGCCAGTACCATATTGTCTTGATTACTGTAGCTTTGTAGTATAGTCTGAAGTCAGGGAGTCTGATTCTTCCAGCTCCGTTTTTTTCCCTCAAGACTGCTTTGGCTATTTGGGGTCTTTTGTGTCTCCATACAAATTTTAAAATGATTTGTTCTAGTTTGGTAAAAAATGTCATTGGTAATTGATAGGGATTGCATTGAATCTATAGATTGCTTTGGGTAGTATAGTCATTTTCACAGTATGGAGCCTTCCATTCCAAGAACATGGTATATCTCTCCATCTGTTGGTATCATCTTTAATTTCTTTCATCAGTGTCTTATAGTTTTCTGCATACAGGTCTTTTGTCTCCCTAGGTAGGTTTACTCCTAGGTATTTTATTCTTTTTGTTGCAATGGTAAATGGGAGTGTTTCCTTAATTTCTCTTTCAGGTTTTTCTTCATTAGTGTATAGAAATGCAAGAGATTTCTGTGCATTAATTTTGTATCCTGAAATTTTACCAAATTCATTGATTAGCTGTAGTAGTTTTCTGGTGACATCTTTAGGATTCTCTATGTATAGTATCATGTCACCTGCAAACAGTGACAGTTTTACTTCTTCTTTTCCAATTTGTATTCCTTTTATTTCTTTTTCTTCTTGATAGTTGTGACTAAGACTTCCAAAACTTTGTTGAATAATAGTGGTGAGAGTGGACATCCTTGTCTTGTTCCTGATCTTAGAGGAAATGCTTTCAGTTTTTCTCCATTGAGAATGATATTTGCTGTGGGTTTGTCGTATATGGTCTTTATTATGTTGAAGTAGGTTCCCTCTATGCCCACTTTCTAGAGAGTTTTTATCATAAATGGGTGTTGAATTTTGTCAAAAGATTTTTCTGCATCTATTGAGATGATCATATGGTTTTTCTTCTTCAGTTTGTTAATATGGTGTATCACATTGATTGATTTGCATATATTGAAGAAAGCTTGCACCTCTGGGATAAATCCCACTTGATCATGGTGTATGATGCTTTTAATGTGTTGTTGGATTCTGTTTGCTAGTATTCTGCTGAGAATTTTTTCATCTATATTCATCAGTGATATTGGTCTGTAATTTTCTTTTTTTGTAGTATCTTTGTCTGGCTTTGGTATCAGGGTGATGGTGGCCTCATAGAATGAGTTTGGGAGTGTTCCTTCCTCAGCAATTTTTTGGAAGAGTTTGAGAAGGATGGGTGTTAGCTCTTCTCTAAATGTTTGTTAGAATTCACCTGTGAAGCTGTCTGGTCCTGGACTTTTGTTTGTTGGAAGATTTTTAATCACAGTTTCAATTTCATTACTTGTGATTGGTCTGTTCATATTTTCTATTTCTTCCTTGTTCAGTCTTGGAAGCTTATACCTGTCTAAGAATTTGTCCATTTCTTCCAGGTTGTCCATTATATTGGCATAGGGTTGCTTGTAGTAGTCTCTTAGGATGCTTTGTATTTCTGTGGGGTCTGTTGTAACTTCTCCTTTTTCATTTCTAATTTTATTGATTTGAGTCCTCTCCCTCTTTTTCTTGACGAGTCTGGCTAATGGGTTATCAATTTTATCTTCTCAAAGAACCAGCTTTTAGTTTTATTGATCTTTGCTATTGTTTTCTTTGTTTCTATTTCATTTATTTCTGCTCTGATCTTTATGATTTCTTTCCTTCTGCTAACTTTGGGTTTTGTTTGTTCTTCTTTCTCTAGTTTCTTTAGGTGTAACATTAGATTGTTTATTTGAGATTTTTCTTGTTTCTTGAGGTAGGCTTGTATAGCTATAAACTTCCCTCTGAGAACTGCTTTTGCTGCATCCCATAGGTTTTGGGTCGTCGTGTTTTCATTGTCATTTGTCTCTAGGTATTTTTTGATTTCCTCTTTGATTTCTTCAGTGATCTCTTGGTTACTTAGTAATGTATTGTTTAGCCTCCATGTGTTTGTTCTTTTTATGTTTTTTTCCCTGTAATTGATTTCTAATCTCACAGCATTGTGGTCAGAAAAGATGCTTGATATGATTTCAATTTTCTTAAATTTACTGAGGCTTGATTTGTGACCCAAGATGTGATCTATCCTGGAGAATGTTCCGTGTGCACTTGAGAAGAACGTGTAATCTGCTGTTTTTGGATGGAATGTCCTATAAATATCAATTAAATCTATCTGGTCTATTGTGTCATTTAAAGCTTCTGTTTCCTTATTTATTTTCATTTTGGATGATCTTTCCATTGGTATAAGTGAGGTGTTAAAAGTCCCCCACTATGATTGTGTTACTGTCGATTTCCTCTTTTATAGCTGTTGGCAGTTGCCTTATGTATTGAGGTGCTCCTATGTTGGGTGCATATATATTCATAATTGTTATATCTTCTTCTTGGATTGATCCCTTGATCATTATGTAGTGTCCTTCCTTGTCTCTTGTAACGTTCTTTATTTTAAAGTCTATTTTATCTGATATGAGTATAGCTACTCCAGGTTTCTTTTGATTTCCATTTGCATGGAATATCTTTTTCCATCCCCTCACTTTCAGTCTGTATGTGTCCCTAGGTCTAAAGTGGGTCTCTTGTAGACAGCATATAAATGGGTCTTGTTTTTGTATCCATTCAGCAAGCCTGTGTCTTTTGGTTGGAGCATTTAATCCATTCACGTTTAAGGTAATTATCGATATGTATGTTCCTATGACCATTTTCTTAATTGTTTTGGGTTTGTTTTTGTAGGTCCTTTTCTTCTCTTGTGTTTCCCACTTAGAGAAGTTCCTTTAGCATTTGTTGTAGAGCTGATTTGGTGGTGCTGAATTCTCTTAGCTTTTGCTTGTCTGTAAAGCTTTTGATTTCTCCATCAAATCTAAATGAGATCCTTGCCGGGTAGAGTAATCTTGGTTGTAGGTTCTTCCCTTTCATCACTTTAAGTATATCATGCCACTCCCTTCTGGCTTGTAGAGCTTCTGCTGAGAAATCAACTGTTAACCTTATGGGAGTTCCCGTGTATGTTATTTGTTGTTTTTCCCTTGTTGCTTTCAATAAGTTTTCTTTGTCTTTAATTTTTTGCCAATTTGATTACTATGTGTCTCGGCGTGTTTCTTCTTGGATTTATCCTGTCTGGGACTCTCTGTGCTTCCTGGACTTGGGTGGCTATTTCCTTTCCCATGTTAGGGAAGTTTTTGACTATAATCTCTTCAAATATTTTCTCTGGTCCTTTCTCTCTCTCTTCTCCTTCCAGGATCCCTATAATGCGAATGTTGTTGCGTTTAATGTTGTCCCAGAGGTCTCTTATGCTGTCTTCATTTCTCTTCATTCTTTTTTCTTTAGTCTGTTCCGCAGCAGTGAATTACACCATTCTGTCTTCCAGGTCACTTATCCGTTCTTCTGCCTCAATTATTCTGCTATTGATTCCTTCTAGTGTAGTTTTCATTTCAGTTATTGTATTGTTCATCTCTGTTTGTTTGTTCTTTAATTCTTCTAGGTCTTTGTTAAACATTTCTTGCATCTTCTCGATCTTTGCCTCCATTCTTTTTCTGAGGTCCTGGATCATCTTCACTATCATTATTCTGAATTCTTTTTCTGGAAGATTGCCTATCTCCACTTCGTTTACTTGTTTTTCTGGGGTTTTATCTTGTTCCTTCATCTGGTACATAGCCCTCTGCCTTTTCATCTTGTCTGTCTTTCTGTGAATGTGGTTTTCGTTCCACAGGCTGCAGGATTGTAGTTCTTCTTGCTTCTGCTGTCTGCCCTCTGGTGGATGAGGTTATCTAAGAGGCTTGTGGAAGTTTCCTGATGGGAGGGACTGGTGGTGGATAGAGCTGGGTGTTGCTCTGGTGGGCAGAGCTCAGTAAAACTTTAATCTGCTTGTCTGCTGATGGGTGGGGCTGAGTTCCCTCCCTCTTGGTTGTTTGTCCTGAGGTGACCCAACACTGGAGCCTGCCCCACTCTTTGGTTGGGCTAATGGCGGACTCTGGGAGGGCTCACGCCAGGGAGTACTTCCCAGAACTTCTGCTTCCAGTGTCCTTGTCCTCATGGTGAGACACAGCCACCCCCCGCCTCTGCAGGAGACCCTCCAACACTAGCAGGTAGGTCTGGTGCAGTCTCCTGTGGGGTCACTGCTCCTTCCCCTGGGTCCTGATGTGCACACTACTTTGTGTGTGCCCTCCAAGAGTGGAGTCACTGTTTCCCCCAGTCCTGTCGAAGTCCTGCACTCAAATCCCGCTAGCCTTCAAGGTCTGATTCTGTAGGAATTCCTTCTCCTTTTGCCAGACCCCTAGGTTGGGAAGCCCGACTTGGGGCTCAGAACCTTCACTCCAGTGGGTGGACTTCCATGGTATAAGTGTTCTCCAGTTTGGGTCACCCACACAGCAGTTATGGGATTTGATTTGATTGTGATTGCGCCCCTCCTACCGTCTCATTGTGGCTTCTCCTTTGTCTTTGGATGTGGGGTATCTTTTTTGGTGAGTTCCAGTGTCTTCCTGTCAATGATTGTTCAGCAGTTAGTTGTGATTCTGGTGCTCTCGCAAGAGGGAGTGAGCGCACATCCTTCTACTCCGCCATCTTGAACCAATCTCTGTTTATCTGTTTTATATACGGTAGTGTGTATCTGTTAATCCCAAACTCCTAATTTATCCCTCCTACCCCTTCCCCCTTTGGTAACCATAAGTTTTTTTTCTATGTCTGTGAGTCTATTTTTGTTTTGTAAATAAGTTCATTTGAATCATTTTTTTTTTAGATTTGGCATATAAACAATATCATGTGATATTTGTCTAAAATCACTCTCTGCTTACTGTGGTTGTTTGAGAAGTGATTAAAAGGAGAATTTCTAAATTGCAAGTGAACTCTGCTTCAATTTAAAAAAATAATTTAATGCAACCTAGTATATATAGCATGGATACACAACAAGGTCCTACTGCATAGCACAGGGAACTATATTCAATATCCTGTGATAAACCATAATGGAAAAGAATATGAAAAAGAATAGATATATATATGTATAACTGAATCACTTTGCTGTACAGTGGAAATTAGCACACCATTGTAAAACAACCTTACTTCAGTAAAATTTTAAAAAATAATTTTAAAAGAAGAATTTCTGAAACAATCCCTGACTTTGAATAAAGGCTTTCTCATGCCTTGTTTTTGTTTTTGAAAATGTTCCAAATTGTTCATCATTACTCAGTGTTATCTGTTTACAGGGAAATCAGATAACATTCTACATTACAGGGACATTGCATTAAATCAGATGACATTACAGGGAAATCATGACAAAACAGAAACAGACTCTCAGACATAGAAAACAAACTCAAGGTTACCAAAGGGGAAAGGGGAGAGGGATAAATTAGGAGTTTGGGATTAACAGATACACACTACTATACATAAAAAAGATAAACAACAAGGAACTACTGTATAGCAGAGGAAACTCTACGCAATATTTTATAATAACCTAAATGGGGAAAGAATTTGAAAAAGAATAAATATATGTATATGTACAGTAGAATCACTTTGCTTTACACCTGAAACTAAAACAACATTGTACATCAACTTTGGTCCAATATAAAATAAAAATTAAAGAAAAAAATGTTTTTAATTAAAAAAATAATAAACAAGATGGATGGTATCTAGTTGTTCCCACGGACTCTTAGGAACTTTTGGAAACTCACTGAACAACCCTGCTCCTGGGGAAGCAGCAGAGGTCTCATAAATATGCTGACAGCCGTGGGCTCTACCCAGCAGTTTTCCACCAGCTTGTTTCCAAGGAAAGAGGTTTCATTTCTGCGATGAAACGACATACCCCGATATCTCTGAACAGAAACCTGTTCTGCTTCTGTCTATTCGAAGGGCCTCGAAATGTCCTGAAATCATTTATCTCCTTGTGTGCTTCCCTTAGAGAAATAAGTTTTATATTCTTGTGGGAAAACTGTAATTTTATGTGTAACACAACCTAAGTCATGGCTCCTAGGTTTTCATTTCAGAGATGAAATCAACAGCCCAGTGACATTCTAGGATATTTACCTGAGAACTTGTTTCTGTGCCCTTTACAGTGTAGGCTTCCTAGGGGAAATTTGCTTTTAGGGTTGGAGACCTTCTCAGACAGGAGACTATTTTGTCCAATCAATGGGCTTTCCCCCCTGCACTTTACAGAGAAAGAAAGGAAAAGTGTATATTCCAGTGCTCAGTTGTAGAGAACAGAGTTTATTTGAGGTACAGTAAGTTGGAAAAAATTTACTGCAGGATATATGTATATTTTAATAAAGATGTAATTCCCATGTCATAAAATTCACTCTTTTAAAATGTACAATTCAGGGACTTCCCTGGTGGTCCAGTGGTTAGGACTCTGCACTCTCATTGCAGGGGATGCGGGTTTGATCCCTGGTCGGGAAATAAGATCCTACATGCCCTGCACCAAAATAATAATAAAATAAAAATAAAATAAAAATTTAAAAAAGAAATTAAAATAAAATGTACAATTCAATGGGTTTTAGTATATTCACAAAGTTGTGAAACCATTAACTTTAATTTTACAACGTTGTCACCACCCTAAAGAAACCCTGTTCCCATCACCCCCCCTCCCATCACCCCCTTTCTCCTAGGCCCTGGCATTACTAATCTGCTTTTTGTCTGCGTGGATTGCCCATTCTAGACATTTCATGTGGATGGAACCCTACACTGGTGGCTCTTTGTGACTGGTTCCTTTCACTCAGCTTAATGTTTTCAAGATTTATCCACGTTGAAGCACGTAGCTGTACTTTGTTCTGATTTATGGCTGAATAATATTCTGTTGCATGGATGGACCCCATTCTGTTTATCCATCCATCCTTGGGCTCCTTCCTACTTCTTGGCTGTTGTCATTGCTGCTGCTGTAACACGCGTGGAGAAGGTCTTGTTTGAACACCCGTGCTCAGTTCTTTGGGGTAGATGCCTAGGCGTGGAATTGCTGAGTCATAGGGTAATTCTTCGTTTCCCTTTTTAAGGAACCACCAAAGTGTTTCCCAAGGTGGCTGCACCATCTCAGATTTGTACCAGCCACATATGAAGACGGTCATTTTCTCCAAACCCTCCCCAACCCATGTGACTCTCTGTCCTTTATATCGAAGACCATCCTGGGTGTGTGTGTGTGAGATGGTGTCTCCTTGTGGGTTTTATTTGCATTTCCCCAGTGACTAAGGATGTCCAGCATCTTTTCAAATGCTTCTTGGAGTTTTGGTTTTTTTTGCATAGAAAGAGAAACACCTCCATGGTTGCACTGGAGGCGTGGCTTCTACCTTGACCCTTGTCCAGATCTCATGGGAGCACATCTGATTAGCTGACCTATGTCCTCTTTAGCATTACTGTTTTTTGTGGGGTTTTTTTGGTTTTGGTTTTTTAATTATGATTTGTCTTGGTAAATTCCAGAATTTGTTTTTGTTTTTATTTTTTTTTTTGTTTTTGTAATTGAAGTATAGTTTATTTACAATTATCATGTTAGTTTCAGGTGTACAGCAAAGTGATTCAGTTATATACTATATATATTATATATATGTTCCTTTTCAGATTCTTTTCCATTACAGGTTGTTATAGGATATCGAATGTAGTTCCTGTGCTATACAGTAGGTTCTTTTTTAATCTATTTTATATATAGTAAGTAGTGTGTACATGTTAATCCCAAACTCCTAGTTTATCCCTACCCCACCCCCTTTTCCCCCATGGTAACCATGTTTGTTCTCTACATCTGTGACTCTGTTTCTGCTTTGCAAATAAGTTCATTTCTACCATTTTTCTAGATTCCACATATAAGGGGTATCATATGATATTTGTCTTTCTCTGACTTACGTCCCTTAGTGTGATCATCTCCAGGTCCATCCGTGGTGCTGCAAATGGCATTATTTTGTTCTTTTTCTATGGCTGAGTAATATTCCATTGTATATTTCTACCACATCTTCTTTATCTATTCATCTGTCGATGGACACTTAGGTTGCTTCTATGTCTTGGCTATTGTAAGAAGTGCTAGCATTCCTGTTTTAAGAGAGTCTGGAGAATGCTGCTTAGTGTCTGGACCTCTGACATGTAGGTAACCCTAAAATGTGAGCAGAGAGTGTCTTAAGGCCCAAACCATCATAACCAGTGAATCTCACAGTCCTCAAACTTCAGAGACAAATGTCAAGAGCACACAGGTAACTGAGGGTTTGGGTTCCAATTCTTGTATTACGTTTTTAGCATCACAACTTCTTTATCATTCCCTTTTCTTATCTGGTAAACAGGAAATACAAGTTTACGACCTTATAGGAGTTTCTGGAAGATTCAACTCATCCAGGGTTTATGGACCCTCTGAGATGTGTTGCTTGGGTAACAGCCATGAACAAAATAAACAACCCCTCCCCGCTTGCCCTCGTTTTGCTTATGACTCACAGAGAATGGTTACCAATAACCATTGAGCTTACCATTATGTAAGCTCAATAATTACATAACAGTAATAATAATAATGATACATAGAGAAAGTGCCACACTATAGGAAAAAGAACAAATAGAAGAGAGTTGACGAATCATGCATGCTAGGAGTGGGGTACCATTTGCAGAATAAGAATGGTCAAGCTTGGTCTTACTGAAAAGATACAATTATATGAAATAAAGGAAGCAAAACTCTTAGGGCTGTGAGAATCCCACGTACAGTCAAGGGTCCAAATCTGTTGGCAGCCATTGTGATCATCATTCTTTTCATCACCGCCACCATCAACACCATCATGATTGCCACCATTTCAGTCAGCGGACGAGACTTTAGCTGCCGGCAACTAGCTCAGATTTTCAGCATCTCAGAGAAGAAACCCGGCGAAGAATCCCAGTAGGAAGCGGCTACAGTCTCTGTGAGCTGGAAAGCATCGGGTGAAACACTTTCATCCTGTTCTGTATTCAGAACTCACGCCGCCAACGGTGCTGCCTTTAATCCGAGGCAGTGGCTGGAAAATCAGGGGTCCAGAGGTCAGCCGTGCATCAGATTTGGGGCTGTGTGATCCCCTTGCCTGGGGCTTCTGAGCTCCAACACCTGCCTTCATAAGGACGGGGCCTGGACGGTGGGGCAGAGTCTGCTGAGCAGTACCCCCCCCCTTCCACAGCCCTCTCTGTCCTGAACAGGGGCGTCCAGACCTCATTTCCTAAGGCCACCACGCAGCGCTGAGGTGCCAGAGGCATTGTGAGAAAAGTGGGAGCGGAAACGAACCTCTCATTATTCATCGTGTGGACTCAAATGACAGTTCAGTTCTCCCTGTAGCCCAGAATATAGTTCTGCTGAGCAGTAGAACACAGACATTTAGGTACAAACCCACCGTCCCTAAAACAGAGATGTTGACACCCACCCCGTCATGCTGCCATGAGGGTCAACAAGACGTGCCATGCTCGGCCCAACACTTCGACGCGGTGATTCTTTTGTCCATTTATTTTTATGAAACGAAGGCAGCCTCAACATTCCGTATGCATGGACTCTGCCTACCACCCGGGGAAACACAGAAGCCGGAATTTTCTCAATCCCCCAGCAGCTTCAAGGATGCAATACATGCTTAGAAGGTCGTCCTGCAATATGGCGCCCAATGGAAACCCATGGGGTACATTTGCATGAGATGCTTTTGTTGTACAAGCTGCCCTGTGTGTGTCAAGGCTCTGGCTTAGCTTTGGGAATTCTGGACAAATACACAGTGGATTCAAGAAGCAATCCCAGGTCTGAGATGAAAGCAGCTATTTTTCCCAGCTGGCCAGGAGCCTGCATCTTCAACGCCTTCCTCTGGTCCTTCTGACTTAGAACCTGTCGATGGATTTTTCTTGGTGTTCTTTTTCTCATTATTTTTTCAATTGTGGTAAAATAACATAACGTCACATTTGCCACCTGAACCATTTTTAAGTGTACGGTTATCTGGCATGAATCACATTCACACTGTGTGCAACCATCCCCACCATGCGTCTCCAGAACTTGTTCATCTTCCCAAACTGAAACTCTGTCCCCATGAAACACTCACTCCCCCTCCCCCCTGCCCCCAACCTGCTGATGCCTTTGGCTTCTATGTTGGAATGTCTGAAGGTGGCTTCTGTGATCATCACAGGGGAACCTGGCCTGGCTGGCAACTGGGGCCAAAGGTGGAGGGCCCTCCTTCTGCCACCTCTCTGAGCTGGGGACCCACCAGGACCCGTGTGCCTCCCCTACCCAGACTGGAGCTCCGAGATCCCTCCAAGTCCGAGGTCCATGGAAGCAGATCAGACAAGAGGGAGAGGGATGAGGGGCCCTGACCCGTCTTCACATGCCCCACCATCAACGACATAGAGTTCTTCATCCTCAGCAACAAGATATGCTGTGGGCTCGTCCTCAGGAGGGGTCGGTAAAGATGCAGAGGAGCTGGTCGGGGGCTCCTGGTGGAAACCCCATTCTTGCACAAGGAAAGGAAGGCTTAAGGCTTGCATACCATGAAAATTTCTAATCATGGTGCAAATGAAGTGCCTGACACCTCCTCCTACCTCTGCTTGGCCATGATACTCGGTTCTTCTTGCTTTGCAGCTTTCGGTTGCCGTATGAGTTTGGTAGGGCTCCCATAACAAAGCACCCCAGACTGGGGGGCTTAAATAACTCACACTTATTTCCCCCAGTTCTGGAGGCTGGAATCTGAGATCAGGGTGTGGGCAGGGCTGGTTCCTCCTGAGGCCTCTCTCCTGGGCTTGTAGACGACCATCTCCTCCCTGTGTCCTCATGTGGTCATCCCTCTGTGTGTGTCTGTGTCCTGATCTCCTCTTCTCATAAGGACACCAGTCCTATGGGATCAGGACCCACACTAGTGACCTCATTTTACCTTCATCACCTCTTTAAAGGTCCTGTCTCCAAATATCCCAAGAACCATCACATTGTGGGTTAGGATTTCAACATATGAGTTAAGTGTAGGGGGGCACACTTAACCCATAACACTTGGCAACTCTCTGTCCAAGGAGACCAAGCTTTGCAAGGCAGGTCCCATTTCTTTGGCTTACCCTCAGCATCCTGCATTTAGTGGGCATCTCTTAAACATGCCTTGTTGCTTGATGAATTGCAGTTGGTGTGACATTTCAACACCCACCTGAGTACAAGGCACGAGGCTGGGACCACAGCCCAACACAGGATGCCTCTGCCAGGCAGTAACTAACAGACACGGGTAGATGCTCATGAGCTACTTGGATGGACAACCGCTTCAATAACAGAGGGCAGATTTCCTAGACTGACACTCCACCGAAGGGTTTCCTGAGTTGTCTGGTTCCAACATTCAGAGCTGAGGATGTTGTTTTTTAAAACCTATACCTGCAAAGAGCATCTCTAGCGCTGTGTGTGGTCAGAGGAGGTGAGGGGGGAGACTTCATGCCGAGGAGGGGTCTTCCATGGCGGCGGGGGTGTTGCATGTCCATGGTGGGGAGCCCTGAGTGGGACAGAGTGTGAGGAATCACTGCCAGGGGCTGTACACCCATCTCCACACCAAGAACTGCCCATACGACAGATAACACTGTGTCTGCTATGAATACACAGTCAATTTTTTCCAAATAAACCACAAATACGTCATAAATTATGGATAAATGAGTAGTAGCTATTTTAGCACTTTATCTCCTCTTTTGAAGAACACCAGTATTCATGGCAGTCATGTGGGAACATGTGAATTTTTTGATATCCAAAAAGCCCAATACAGTTGAAGATGACTAAAATCTGTAGCTGCTGAGAACAGATGGCTCCCGAGATGAATCTTGGTGGCAGATGACATGAGATGTGATCAGCTGAATAACGTCTGCTTCAGACAGAACTTCGTGATACTCTGACCAGACAGGTCAAGGTGGGGAACTGTTTTAAAGTATAGGGTTTAGAGACTTCCCTGGCAGTCCAGTGGTTAAAACTCTGTGCTTCCAATGCAGTGGGCATGGGTGCGATCCCTGCTCAGGGAACTAAGATCCCACATGCCACATAGTGTGGCCAAAAAAATAAAATAAAATAGTTTAAAAATAGGGTTTATTATTATTCAGGTGTAGTAAATCCAACAAATCAGGAGATGACTGCCATTGAGAAGCTAGTTTGTAGATCTATGGCAATGTGTCTTTCCTTAGCAATACCGTCTTGTATACTTGAAATGTACTAAGAGGGGTGACCTTAACTGTTCTCATCACAAACAAGCAAGCAAACAAAAACGAAATTGGAAACTACGTGAGATGATGCATATATGTTCATTAGTTTAGTGGTGGCCACTCTTTCACGTTATATACATATATCAAAGCATCAAGTGGTACACCTTAAATAATACAATTTTTATTCATCAATTTTATGTTGATAAAGATGGGGGAGAAATAGATAGTTGGTGACTCACAGTGTCCAAGAGGAGGAGGCACACCATGCAGGGCCACATGGGGAGGCACCAGGGTCGGTCAGGAGGATGGGGGGTGCGGACTAGACAACAGCCTTTATTGTGGTTTCCACAGGAAGGAACAGGTGAGCAGGGTTAGGATGGGCTGGTGTGAATAATTCCAGCAGGTCCTGGGTACACTTGCTATCCTAGTTGTCTGGTACCTGCTCTGGGAGGGATGAAGACAGGTGGATGGTGGCCCTTGAGAATCCAAATAAAGACAGCAACACAGGTGGCTCCCTGCTGGCATTCACACCCAGCATCACATCCTTAGTAGACTTAAAACCTGAATTCTGCTTCCTCCATCAAATGTGGATCCTCGAGGGGATTCACTTCCAAAAGGGACCAGTGTCATCAACATTGTAAACTATCAGATCCCAGATATGTACTACTCTTCCGTCATTTTTTTTTTTAACATGGGGGAAATGTTTTCACATTGTCCTCATCTGTGCTCTCAGCTTCTCAAAAAAATTTAACATAGTAGAATCAAAGATCTTGAAGCAATAAAACAGCTAATATTTCTATGAAACAAGGAGTCGTATGAGAGCCCCCTCAGAGGAGGGGGTGGGGCATGGGGTCTGGATGGGTCGGTTTGCGTTTGGAAGGGGGGTCGTTTGCTGTCTCTAGGAATTGGCCATCCCCTGGAAGGGTCAGCAAGACCCCAAGATATCAAAGCATCAGAAACAAGGAAGTACATTATGATAGGACCCCTCTTGTGTTAAAGGACACTGACAGGATCCCTTTTTCTTTCTTTTTCCTTTAAAGGAGATGCTTGGCTTTGGGGAACAGGGGGAGGAGGGGCGTTACCAAGCTGTGGGAAAATGACACTTTCCAGAAACACCTGGATTTGTGCTTTGAAAGAGCAGCTCTACTGCTTCCTGGGGACACCTCTTCTCCAGGCATTGTAGACAAACCATACCATGAACCAGCATCTGTTTCATTGTTGGCCTTGAGTTGCAGGACCACCTAATGAAACATCGTTCAACAGCTTTACTTTGCCAGACTGGTGACTCATCAGTGGGAACCCCAGGTAGGATATGGGTCACATGCATAGGTGGATCTTGTCTGGCTTAGATGGATGGGGAGAATCCCCATTCTGATCTAATCTCCATTACAAGGAGGTGGAGGAACCAGTTTAACAAGTGACATCTCTTTGTGGTGATGTTACAGCCATATCTCACCTACCCCGAGGCTTCACAGCCATGAGTATGGTTGACTGGCACCAGGACATAAAGCAATGAGCCTGTCTGATGGCAAGGAAAGTGATGGGCTTCATGCTCTAGGTGTTGGTGGATCCCTAAGAACTGACACCATCACTTTATTGGTAGGGACCGCCTTGCGTCTACCATCTTGTCACCAAACGCCATGTTGTGGAGGCATCAGGAGAAAGGTGTAAAGCTGCCAGGCAAGCTGAAACAGAGAAATACTCAAAACCCAGAGAGGAAGAATAGGAACCAGCACACCCTGCATTGCTATGTTCTTCCTCACCCTGCATCGCTCATTCTTGGGGACAAAGGCAGAGGAGAGAATGAGATTTTACCCCATGTTGGGTGATTGGATTTGGGAACTCAGAAATGCCACGGGGTGGGGGTGACAGAAGCAATTCATCACCTCTGAGGTTGGCACCTCTGAGCTCCCACTTGTCTGCCACCCGGGTGGCTGCCAAGCTCTACTCATTCACACCTTCTGTCTCATTCCCGCACCCCAGACTCTTCAACAGGACTTTAATGTTCAAGGTCAGAATTGTTTCCTCACAGTGGAGCCGCCTCCATGGCAGGGATTTCTCTATCTCTGCAGAGAGTGGGGTTCATCTAGAAAATGGCTGGGTTCCCGTCCAGGTGTGGGGTCCTTTCACCTTTACCTACTCAGAGCTGAGGAGCGAAAAACAGTCTGTGTGAGGCCATTGCGTGAGATATGCAGGAATCTCAGCACCCAAGGGGCAAAGTGGGTTGAGAATCGCAAAGCAATTAGGCAGCTATTGTGACTGGTGTACACGGAAATGAAAAGAAAGTACCAGAAGGTGAGCAGGAGGGGAAGGACCCACAGGATTTTTCCCCTGATGAGTGACAAGGAGACAGATGTAAACTAGTCAGAAATCATACTTGAAAGAAATATGAAAAACATGCCAATGCTTCATTTGGCATCTTTCTACAAAATTTTTATTTTGTATTAGAGTAGAGTTGATGAACAATGTTGTGTTGGTTTCAGGTGTACAACAAAGTGACTCAGTTCTACATATACATGTATCTATTCTTTTTCAAATTCTTTTCCCATTATAGGTTATTAGAAGATATTGAGTAGAGTTCCCTGTGCTCTACAGTAGGTCCTTGTTGGTTATCCATTTTATACATAGTCGTGTGTATATGTTAACCACAAACTCCTAATTTATCCCTCCCCCCTTTCCCCTTTGGTATCCATAAGTTTGTTTTCTAAGTCTGTGAGTCTGTTTCTGTTTTGTAAATAAGTTCATTTGTATCATTTTTTTAATATTCCGCATATAAGTGATATCATATGATATTTCTTTCTCTGTCTGACTTACTTCACTCAGTTAATAATAATCTATAGGTCCATCCAAGTTGTTGCAAATGGCATTATTTCATTCTTTTTATGGCTGAGTAATATTCCATTGTGTCTGTGTACCACATTGTCTTTATCCATTCATCTATTGATGGGCATTTAGGTTGTTTCCATGTGTTGGCTATTGTGAATAGTGCTGCTATGAGCATTGGTGTGCAGGTATCTTTTCAAATTATGGTTTTCTCCAGATACATGCCCAGGGGTGGAATTGCTGGATCAAACAGTAGTTCTATTTTTAGTTTCCTGAGGACCCTCCATCCTGTTCTCCATAGTAGCTGCACCAATTTACATTCCCACCAACAGTGCAGGAGGGTTCCCTTTTCTCCACACCCTCTCCAGCATTTATTACTTGTACACTTGTTTGATGATGGCCATTCTGAATGGTGTAAGGTGATAACCTCATTGTAGTTTTGATTTGCATTTCTCTAATAATTAGCGATGAGCATCTTTTCTTGTGCCTCTTGGCCATCTGTATGTCTTTTTTGGAGAAATGTCTATTTAAGTCTTCTGTCCATTTGGCATCTTGATGACACTTTCTAGATAGATTTTCTTCCATGGGCTTAAAAAAGTAGCCACACTCTTGGCCTTTCTAATGAATCATGTTGACATGGGGATATTGTCCACGCTGATTGGTCCAGGTTTTAAAATGTCGGTCCTACTCCAATAAGGAACATACTCAAAAGTCTTGGACATACGTCAAGCCGTGAGAATCTTAGACTCGTTGCTAGACCAGCCTTCTAGACAGCTCATGGGTGCCCAAGGTGCCTTACTTCTCTCAAATTCCTTCAAGGGGAAAGAAAAGGGTCCTCATTTTATGGGTTTCCATGTTTCTTTTTCTTTCCCCTTTCATTCCTGCTCTGCTCAAGGTCTGTAGTGGGTTGGATTGTGGTTCCTCCGAGAGCTATGTCTACATCCTAAGCCCTGGTTCCTGGGAATTGTAGCCTTATTTCAGAAAAGGGTCTTTGCAGATGCAGTGAGGTTCAGAATCTCAAGATGAGGTCATCTCGGATGAGGGTAGACTCTAGAAATCCAATGACTCATGTCCTTAAAACAGACGAAAGAGAACACACATGTAGAGAAGATCATTTGAAGACAGGCAGGGATTGCAATGATGCATCTACAAGCCCAGGAATGCCGAGGCTGCCAGCAGGCCCTAGAAGCTGGGAGAGAGGCGTGGAGCAAATTCTCCCTCACGGCCCTCAGAAGGAACCCTGCCAACACCTTCGTCTTGGACTTCTGTCCTTTAGTCTGTGACACAATACATTTCTCTTGTTTGAAAGCACCCAGTTTGTGCAAATTTTGTGATAGCATCCTCAGGAAAGTAAAAGAAGCTCCAACACGATTTTTGTTTCCCTTAAAGGACTCTCCTAATCCCACAGCAATCACTTCCCTATGTGCAAGGCCAGCTCCTTTTCTGATGCTTCTGTTATGGATGTCCTACATGTGTTCTGTGCGCACAGATGCTTCATTATTCCCTCACAACGGTGAGAAGGAAGAGGAGCTCTTAGTACTTCTCTCGCTTAATTTTTCTTACACACGGAAAGATGTGCACCAGTGTCCATAGAGGGGATGATTCGGCAGGTGCTCAGACCGTGACGTATCCTGCTTGGTTGTGAGTCTCTGCCACGGACAGGAATACAGTAGTCACAAGCAATTAATTCTTCCTGTGAGTGGCCCAAGGTTACTTTTAACATCCTCAACGGTCTCTTGCAAGATGGGATACGTTTCCCTCCTTCAGGCCCTGCCCTCTGGTTCCCGGTGGGACTTGGCTACGTGGAGCCTGGCATCCTCAGCCCATTAACCATCCCCGGCAGCTGAACTGTGTGGTGGACAGATATTGATCACCTTTCCCTGGGGTGATCCGATGATGCTGAGTGAAACCGACATTTTTTGGTTGCCATGGAGCTTGGAAGGCTCTACTGCGCCCCATGCTGATGGCAGAAGACAAGAGACACCCAGACACGCACGTATGAAAGCATTTGAGAGATGGGTCATAAAAACTCCCCATTTCTATTTAGACGGAGAGATTACTATAAGGCTGTCCTAGACGGCTCAGGTTCGGGTGTCCATTTAGAAGACCAAAGAGTATTCTAAATTCTCTCTGTTCCTTGAGAAATGCCTTGGGTGTTGGAGAAAGAGGAGGCAACCACGTGTCCACAGGAATATTCTGCAGTTTTCCTGTGGTCAGAAAGCTGGAAAATAGAACACAAAGTAGACTCACCCATACGTACTTGCTTTCCTGGACTTGGAATGGGCCATCAAAATCCATCGACCATAATCCATGGAGTAGGACGGACGGACCAGGCTGACTTTTGGAGACTGTCTGCCTAGGTTAAAGGATTCCTCTGTCCCCAGATGACTAATGACCCCAGCAGATGGATCATCATGCAATTCCCACAACGATGAGAAAAATATTGGTTAAGATGGAGTGATACAAACTTCTAGGGAGGTGTCTACGAGATTCAGAGGTTATGCTAATTGGAACAAAGAAGGATGGGCATGTTTACTTGGGGACTCGGGACTTGGAGCAGTTATCATGTGCAGTTGTCACATGCTCAGGGGAGAAAAGGACTGTCTACACAAGGGAGCGTCCTGACAGTGTAGACAAGTATGGGATTGGAGGAAGAGTTGTCATATAATCGGGTCTCTACTTGTCTCTTTGGCCATCTCCCAGTTTGGGAATCAGACTATAAAGTTTGAAATATTTTTCTAAAATCATTTAAAACTGTATGGCTAGAGGCATGGCTGACAAAGAATCTGGATTTCTAGCTGGGACAAAACCTCATGACATATCAACAGTCAACGGTGTCATCTTAGCGTTTACATCCAGAGCTTAAAAATCTCAAACTAGGACAGAAATTCGAATGATTCCGTGGTAAAAAACCTTCGCCTCACTGATTCCATCTCCTGCTGGCTGAAGTCTGCCACTTAATAAAATAACTAAAAAAAGACCTAAGAGTGGATACCTCATATATATATTTGCACTCAGCTGTCTGTTGTCCAAATTAGACAAATCTGCGGGTCCATGCTGTGATCGCAGCACGATGCCGAAAACCCAAGAAGGAACCTCTATTCTGTGTCTGACACAGTTTGGGAATCCTATCCCCTTTTGCAGATTCTACAAGCACAGGCATGTTGCATGCTCTTTCTTCTTCATTGCGAAAGGCCCTGGTATCTTAGCTCCTTTGGTATTTTCTAAAGTAATGGAGCAGGTTGATTCACACCCCGCCCGCTAAGCCTTATTCTCATGCAGTTTTCCATCTAACCATGTCCTTCTGTTTCTCCTCCTGCAACCCACTGCCGCCACTTATTGTGCAATCAGCAGATTTCCCCAAAAGCTAAAAGAAACCTTTGCAGACTGAGGAGAAACCCATGAGGACTGAGGGACAGGGGGCTCTTTGTCAGATTTGCGGCAGCTCCAAGCAAGCTCATCTTCTACCACGCACTTCTTTGTAAGAAGCTCCTGTGTGTGGGCACTCCCGTCACAGACTGTGGCTTTGTCGTAGGACGGGACTCAGGACACGGCTGGAACAGAGTGTCTTACTCTTTAAAAATAATGCAACACCCAGAGCATAAAACTTAAGACCTTCCTTGGAAATTCACACCACAACCTAATAAATTTTTTTATTAATTTATATTGGAGTGTAGTTGATTTACAATGTTGTGTTAGTTTCTGCTGTACAGCAAAGTGAATCAGTTATACATACACATGTATCCACTCTTTTTTAGATTCTTTTCCCATATAGGCCATTACAGAGTATTGAGTAGACTTCCCTGTGCTATACACTAGGTCCTTATTAGTTATCTATTTTATATATAGTAGTGTGTATATGTCAGTCCCAATCTCCCAATATATCCCTCTCCCCCCCCCCCTTACCCCCTGGTAACCATAAGTTTGTTTTCTACATCTGTGACTCTGTTTCTGTTTTGTAAATAAGTTCATTTGTATCATTTTTTTTTAGATTCCACATATAAGTGATATCATATGATTTGTTTTTCTCTGTCTGACTTACTTCACTCAGTATGATAACCTCTATAGTTGCATCCATGTTGCTGCAAATGGCATTATTTCATTCCTTTTTATGGCTGAGTAATATTCTGTTGTATATATGTACCACATCTTCTTTATCCATTCATCTGTTGATGGACACTTAGGTTGCTTCCATGTCTTGGCTATTTTAAATAGTGCTGCTATGAACATTGCGGTGCATGTGTCTTTTCGAATTATGGTTTTCTCTGAATATATGCCCAGGAGTGGGATTGCTGGGTCATACGGTATTTTTAGTTTTTTAAGGAACCTCCATACTGCTTTCCACAGTGGCTGCACCAATTTACATTCCTGCCAACAGTGTAGGAGGGTTCCCTGTTCTCCACACCCTCTCCAGCATTTATCGTTTGTAGATCTTTTGATGATGCCCATTCTGACGGGTGTCTGGTGATACCTCATTGTAGTTTTGATTTGCATTTCTCTAATAATTAGTGATGTTGAGCATCTTTACATGTGCTTTTTAGCCATCTCTATATGACCTAATAATTTTAATGGGCCAGAATTTCTTCTTCATCTCTAAACTAAAACCACATGTACAGGGATTTCTGTGGCGGTGCAGTGGTTAAGAATCCACCTGCCAATGCAGAGGACACGGGTTCGAGCCCTGGTCCAGGAAGATCCCACATACCGCGGAGCAACTAAGCCCATGTTCCACAACTACTGAGCCCGCGTGCCACAACTACTGAAGCCCGCATGCCTAGAGCCCGTGCTCCGCAACAAGAGAAGCCACCGCAGTGAGAAGCCCTTGCACCATCATGAAGAGTAGCCCACGCTCGCCACAACTAGAGAAAGCCCGCGTGCAGCAACGAAGACCCAATGCAGCCATAAATAAATAAATAAATAAATGTATTTTTTAAGAAAACCATATGTACAAGTGCAACTATTCAATGAAAACAGTACCCTTTTCTTCACCAAATTCATAGCTCCATTTCTGTGCCATCCAATCCCAACACAATCCCTTGCTACTTGCCCATGATGACTCCTAGTCACAAGGATGCATGTATGAACCCCCTTGTGATGTGCTTCCTGCCAATATGCCCTCCGTCTTCTTGGGCGTCCATTCCACTGGCTGCCCCATCCTCTCGCAGCTCCCAGTCTGGGCTGGCATGATTCTGCTCCATCTTGGGACCACCTTCTTCCCCTCTGCTTCATGTTCTCTTGATATCTGTCTTCCTGCCGTTTCTCTTTTCTTTCCCCGAAGGCTAGGATGCCTCCATACTTGGGACCTTCTCCCTCTTCTTGGCCACGTGAACTCTGTGGACTTGTGCACTTGAACTCCTAGTATTTAAATCCTGAGACTGTCGGTGCAATACTCATATCAGACAGAGTAGACTTTAAAGCAAAGGCTATAAAGAAAGATAAAGAAGGACACTATATAATGATAAAAGGATCAATACAAGAAGGGGATTTTACACTCATCAACATATATGCACCTAATATAGGTGCACCCAAATACATAAAACAAATACTAACAGACATAAAGGGAGAAATCAATAGGAATAAATCCTGAGACTGTCGGGATTTGTGTTCAGATCTCTGCAGACTATCTTTGTAACCTTGAGCACACTTTTCATTCTCTGTGCCTCCCATACGGATCCGTAGATTGAGATAACCACAGTGCCCAACGCATAGGGTTTTGGTGAAGACGGGGTGAATGACTCCATGTGACTCACAGCCAAGGCTGGCTCTTGCTGAAGTCTCAGGAATTATCAGCTTCATTACGATGGCAATTTTTGTCTTGGAGAGTGGATTTCGCTTCAGAGTTTCAGTCCTCTAATTCTGCCATGCAAATGACTTTCAGAATTTTATGTCTAGCCACAGACTCTTCTTAAGACCTTTTAGAGGTCTTCTTAAGACCTTCTTAAGGTCTTTACTGTAAATACCAACTTGGCTTGAAATTGTCATCTCAAAGTCAATATGTACTAGTCTGCACTTATCACCATCATCGTAATCATAATCATCACCATCATCACCATCACCACCATCACCATCATCACCATCATCATCATCATCATCATCATCATCATCATCATCATCAGTATCATCACCATCATCATCATCATCATTTTTGCTCCATCACTAAATTAAAAGTAAGCTAGTCAAAAATAGTCGACTGCTTTCTGTAGCCCCATCACAGCTTTTGCCATAGTCTGTAAGGTTGGATTAGGGAAAGGGGTCACTTTCCCATAAAAGTCTGAATTTCCCTCCAACACATCTTTATGGATATGTCTCATTTTCTCAGTAAAACTCTCTCTCTCTCTCTCTCATTCACATAATACTTTTAATTATATCATTGACACCTCACTCTGTTGCTCACATATTCACTCAGTTTATTCTATCTTAGAAATACAACAATTTCTTCTGAGGAAACCCATGAAAAGAACCCACCACCAACCATTCGTCACGAGCAATTTTGAAACTTTCATGAATGTCGCATCCCCTTACTTGCTCACCTTCTTTCAAAATCTCTCTTGCATTTTTGTGTCTCTGTTGTTCTTCTCCTACTGTGAGCCATTCTTTCCAAAACTCAGTTAGAGCCATGGTCTCCTACCTGGGTTCCCTGCTCTCAGTCTCTGCCCACTGGAATCCAGGTGATGCAGAGGAGCGATGGTCCACTCTCGATGCCTCCACCCGTCTCCCATTGCCTGTGAGTCAAAGCCCTTGGCCACCTGTTCGAGGCCTTCTATCCTCAAACTTCTTCCAGATCACCTGTCCAACCATGACCTGCCATGTGCCTTGCAGCTGCTCTGGAGTTCCATATTGTTCCTCAAACAAAACCCTCACAAGTAACTATTGTCTTCTGCTTCTGAAGTTCCTCCTCTGCCTTGGATATTTTCTGCCCTTTGCCAGAGCAAATGCTACACTTGTTCCAGCTTCCCTTCTGGGTCCACCTCGCCTCTGCATCTTCTCTTTAACTTTCACCCTTGGGTTTCATTCTCCTCATCCCACCTTCACCTTTACCTAAAGAGTCTTTCACTGCCTTCTCCCTGCATCTGCACTAAGAAGCTCATTTCCATATCAGTTCCTAGATCAGTGTGGACATGAATGAGAGAACTTTAAAGCTGCCCATGAAGAAAGTCCTCCTTGGACCAGCACCTTCATGGAGAAAGTCAGATGATGTCCCCATTCCCATGAGGCTGCCTGAGAAGGGGGTGCCTTTGTGCTGATCACCGGATGCTGAGTTGGGCCCAACAGCACAGTCTGCCCTGCTTTTTTTTGTGATCCATCATTCTTCTAAAGTGAGAGATTGCTACATCCTAGTTTTTGAATCACCCAAGCTCATCTCTCTCCCCTGTGTCTCCAAGTTCTTTCTTCTTGGAGCCTCAATCCTGACTGCGAAGCCTGGAGTTCTGCTGACTGGACCATATCTTTATGCCTTTGAGTCATAAGTTCCTGATACATCATGCTTCCTTGTCAAATGGATGGATGGTAGATGGGTGGATGGATGGGTAGATGGATAAGTGAATGGATGCATGAGTGGATGAATGATGGATAGATGGATTGGTGGATGGATGGATGGATAGATGGATGATGAATGGATGAGTTGGTGGATAGGTGGGTGGATGGATGGATGGGTAGATGCATAAGTGGATGGATGCATGGGTGGATGGATGACGGATCGATGGATGGATGGATGGATGAGTAGATGGATGGATGGTGAATGGATGAGTGGGTGGTTGGATGGCTCATCCCAATGGCAAAATCTCCCACCTCATTTTCCAAAATTTTCTTGCCGGGCTTTCTTTCACCAGGGTCCATCCACCTGGACAGACACCTAGCCTTGTCACCTTGATAGCCTGGTGCCATTCATCTGCTTGAATAACTATTTGAACCTGTGGAGTCTCAGGCTGGCCTTGTGGAGTCACTGCTGTCAGCAGGGCTGTCCTCCCAGATTCACTGAAGTTTGCGTCTCAAGCTCTAACTTTGCTAACAGTACCCTGCCAACCATCGTTAATGGGGCCAAGATGCAACCATCAGCCACAGCAGCTCAGAATTCATTGACATATGTGGTGCCCTTGATTTTCTGTTGCTCCTCCATGGGACCCGAGGCCATGGGAAGACTTCTGGCTTTGATCCATTCACATGCAACCATGTCTGATCTAAACAAACAACACTGTTTTAAATTTCTTCATCCAACTCTTTTTCCCAGTGAGTTCTCCTAGGACAGCTTTGGTGGATCCTTTCTCCGACTTATATCTGAGTTCAATCACACAGATGCACACCACACGTCTAAAGCTATTTCAGAATTAGCGGATGGGGCCACCTAAGTGTTTTAGTTTCCAGATGGCCACGCCAGAGATGACTCATGCTTACTCCTGTAATTTTTCCCGGAAAGGCAAAGTAAAAGAAATGAATATTTCTATGCCTATACTTGTTCAGGACAATAAGTTCCTCTGGAGAAAAACCAATACTTGTTGAAGGAAAGTTAAAAGAGAGAAAGAGACCTTATTCTGTTCAGTTTCTGTTAATTGATTCCCAAAGAACCATGGCATGACACACAACAAATGAGTTTAGGGGGATGAAACTGCACTGAAAATCACTTAGGAGGCTCAAACCAGACCAATTTGTTATGAGGCCACTTAGAGGCTGTCTCACAAGGAGGTTCAGTCATCACTTTTCCTAGTTTTTAGGCCACCGAGAATGCTCCACTGCCCAAAGGAAAACATCAGTCAGAAGACTATCTTTCAGGGATAAAGAAGAGAGGGAAACAGTCATTTTGGGTCAGATTGTTTTCTCAGAAGCCTAAGTGGAGGCTCTGATGACTCACCACAGGGGATTCAGATTCTCATGGATGATGGTGGTGGTGCTGCTGATGGTGATAGTGTGATAATGATGGTAATAGTGATGGTGATGATAGTGATAATGGAATGAAGATGATGGTGTTGATGATGACATGATAATGGCAATGATGATGATGGTTGGTGATGATGATGGTGCTTTTTGCTAATAAGCTATGAGGCTCATATCACTCAGAAAATAAGATCATGCACACTTTAGTTTTGGGTTATTGTGCAAGATCTTCTTTTTTTGGTCTTATTAAACATGGCTTAAGGCAAATCTCAGAAATCCATTTTACATACTATGTGAAATGATCAAGGCTCATCCCAGAGTTTCTGCTCAGGATTTTGTAAGGGAGGATGGAGCAAAGGAATTAGTCATTTATCCATTCATTGCTTTGACCTATGAGTAGTGCAAACATTCGGGATATCAGTACTGCATGAGAAACCAGGGATATAAAAATATAGGAGCTGGCAAGATGACGGTGACCATGCAATAGTGTTTGTTGAATGAATAAATGATGCCCATGAGCTCTTGGAAAAAGTTGGCCTGGCTAACACCTGTGAGGTCTACCTTTTAACCTACGGTAGATGGGTGGATGGATGGGTGATGGATAAGTGAATGGATGCATGAGTGGACGGATGATGGATTGATGGATGCATGGATAGATGGATGGGTGGATGGATGGATGGATAGATGGATGATGAATGGATGAGTTGGTGGATAGGTGGGTGGATGGATGGATGGGGTACGACATGATTGTGCTTCTTTCATAGGTATGGGGTTCTTTTCTGGGAACACACACACATATTTCAGAATAGCTTGGGCCAGATATCATCCATGTTTGAACCAGAGTGTCAGGGCAAACTCTGTCCTCCTGACACTGTGTCCCAAACTGAAGGCAAAACTTGGCACAGTGGAGGACTTCTGTCCTACCCGTGTGGGATTTCTCATTCTGCTATCAAATCACAGAAGCTCCTGCCTTGGGGTTGACAAGAGGGGTCCTCGTTTGGAAGGCTTTCCTTAATCTCTTGTTCCTGACCCACAAGCATGGCAGACTCTCTTGTCTTACATGAGCTTCTTCTAACCTTGTGTTACCTACACACGCTTTCCCATTTATATCAGCCCTTTCTTTGTCTGGCTGCTTTTAAAAATAGTGCATTCTGGCAGCTCCCAGTTCCCTGCTTCACATTCAGTCTTCCTTTTCGCCCCAACTATTTCATCTTAGTAATAGTGCTTGTGTTAATTTTATATGTCGACTTGACTTGGCCATGGTGCCCAGATATGTGGTCAGACATTATTCTGGATGTTTCTGTGGGGGTGTTTATGGATGAAATTAAGATTTAAATTGTTCGACTTTGAGTAAAGCAGATTGTGCTCCACAGTGTGGGTGGGCCTCGTCAAATCAGTTGAAGGTGTGAATAGAACAAAAGACTGACCTCTCCAGAGAAAGATGGCATTTTGCAGCAGAAGTCCTCTGGACTTGTCCTGCAACATCATGTCTTTTTTTGGTCTCCAGCCTGCTGGTCTACCCTGCAGATTTTGGACTTGCCAGCCTCTATAATTGCATGTAATTGCATGAATCAATTCCTTAAAATAAATATCTCCCTTTCTTTCTCTCTCTCCATACACACACACACACACACACACACACACACACACACACACACACATATATCCTATTGGTTCTGTTTCTCTGGAGAACCTTGCTACAATAATTTCAGCATGAATATTAAAATAAAATATCTCACCTACACAATCTAATTGCTCTGTCATGCTGAGTCTTTTTGTTTTTTAATGTGTAGCTTCAATGTTTATTGATAATGATGGTTATGATGACAGTTTTTTTTTAATATCTTTATTGGAGTATAATTGCTTTACAGTGGTGTGTTAGTTTCTGCTTTATAACAAAGTGAATCAGTTATTCATATACATATGTCCCCATATCTCTTCCCTCTTGCATCTCCCTCCCTCCCACCCTCCCTATCCCACCCCTCTAGGTGGTCACAAAGCACCGAACTGATCTCCCTGTGCTATGCGGCTGCTTCCCACTAGCTATCTATTTTACGTTTGGTAGTGTATCTATGTCCATGCCACTCTCTCATTTTGTCCCAGCTTACCCTTCCCCCTCCCTGTATCCTCAAGTCCATTCTCTAGTAGGTCTGCATCTTTATTCCCATCTTGCCCCTAGATTCTTCATGACCATTTTTTTTTTAGATTCCATATATATGTGTTAGCATACGGTATTTGTTTTTCTCTTTCTGACTTACTTCACTCTGTATGACAGACTCTAGGTCCATCCACCTCACTACAAATAACTCAATTGCGTTTCCTTTTATGGCTGAGTAATATTCCATTGTATATACGTGCCACATCTCCTTTATCCATTCATCTATCAGTGGACACTTAGGTTGCTTCCATGTCCTGGTTATTGTAAATAGAGCTGCAATGAACATTTTGGTACATGACTCTTTTTGAATTATGGTTTTCTCAGGTATATGCCCAGTAGTGGGATGGCTGGGTCGTATGGTAGTTCTATTTTTAGTTTTTTAAGGAACCTCCATACTGTTCTCCATAGTGGCTGTATCAATTTACATTCCCACCAACAGTGCAGGAGGGTTCCCTTTTCTCCACACCCTCTCCAGCATTTATTGTTTGTAGATTTTTTGATGATGGCCTTTCTGACTGGTGTGAGGTGATATCTCATTGTAGTTTTGATTTGCATTTCTCTAATGATTAGTGATGTTGAGCATCCTTTCATGTGTTTGTTGGCAATCTGTATATCTTCTTTGGAGAAATGTCTATTTAGGTCTTCTGCCCATTTTTGGATTGGGTTGTTTGTTTTTTTGATATTGAGCTGCATGTCTATTTTGGAGATTAATCCTTTGTCAGTTGCTTCATTTGCAAATATTTTCTCCCATTCTGAGGGTTATCTTTTCGTCTTGTTTATGGTTTCCTTTGCTGTGCAAAAGCTTTGAAGTTTCATTAGGTCCCATTTGTTCATTTTTGTTTTTATTTCCACTTCTCTAGGAGGTGGGTCAAAAAGGATCTTGCTGTGATTTATGTCATAGAGCGTTCTGCCTATGTTTTCCTCTAAGAGTTTGATAGTGTCTGGTCTTACATTTAGGTCTTTAATCCATTTTGAGTTTATTTTTGTGTACGGTCTTAGGGACTGTTCTAATTTCATTCTTTTACATGTAGCTGTCCAGTTTTCCCAGCACCACTTATTGAAGAGGCTGTCTTTTCTCCGCTGTATATTCTTGCCTCCTTTATCAAAGGTAAGATGACCATATGTGCGTGGGTTTATCTCTGCGCTTTCTATCCTGTTTCAATGATCTATATTTCTGTTTTTGTGCCAGTACCATGCTGTCTTGATGACTGTAGCTTTGTAGTATAGTCTGAAGTCTGGGAGTCTGATTCCTCCAGCTCCGTTTTTCTTTCTCAAGATTGCTTTGGCTATTCGGGGTCTTTTGTGTGTCCATACAAATAGTGAAATTTCTTGTTCTAGTTCTGTGAAAAATGCCATTGGTAGTTTGATAGGGATTGCATTGAATCTGTAGATTGCTTTGGGTAGTAGAGTCATTTTCACAATGTTGATGTGCAAATGTGTTTGTAATTACAGTGTTCTAATATTTAATTTAATATTCATTCATGAAAATTTTATGTATTGCTTTCCCCATTAGTTTTGATGGCAGCCTGGTGTTTTATCAAATGAGAAAGTGCACTTTATCTGACCTTCTATAAAATGGTGCTGAGGTAGCCATCTTTGTGCTTCCCTCCTCCCCATATTTGTATTATTTACTTAGAATAAACCCCGATTAACAAGACTTCTTGGTCACACTGTATGGACGTTTTGCATTTTTTTGATACCCAGCTGTCTTTGTCTCTTCCTTTTTTGCCCCTAAGAATCAGCCTTTGGAAGTGGTGTTGCCCGATCAAATTACAAGACACCAGTTAAACTTGAATTTTTTATAAATAACATTTTTTAGTGTAAATATGTACCAAATATTGCAAGATAAACAATACATAGTAGTTTAGTATATGTATATCCCATGCAATATTTGAGACAAGTAGTTTATTTAGTACAAGTATGTCCCATGCAATATTTGAGACAAATCTTTTATTTAGTATACGTATGTCCCATGCTGTAGTTGGGACATACTTACACTAAAGAACACATATTTGTTCTTTATTTGTTGTTTATCTGAAACTCAAATTTAACTATGTGTCCTGTGTATTGATTTGCTAAAGCCAGCAACCCTGTTTGAAACATTTGTCTAGGACTTAGAGCCAGGCTGATTAAGCTTTTAGAGTCAGAATACTCCTTATTTTCAGTATTTTACAATCTGACTTCTGATGGGACCACTGAAGTAAGTGAAATTGTCTCTGAAGTGCTAACATTTTTTGAGCACCACTGGGAAACCATTGGAGAACCATAAACCAATAACTGGGCAACATTTATTGAGTGTGGGTGGGTATCAAGCTAGGAAAGAACCAACCAAGATTGCTTAGCTTTAAAAAAGAAGTATATAGGTATGGTGAGTGCTGTGTTAGGTATTTGTGGTCTAACCACTAGGTTTGTGTAGAGCAAAGCTAGTTTTCTACGGTAGGTTCTGCTAATCACACCCAGACTAGGACAGTGGAAGCAAGGTTTCCGGGCATATTTAAGGAAGACACTATCAGGTGCAAACTCTGCATTTGCATAAGTCTGACAGAGAGCACATCCTCCAGTGTTGCATCCTGGGTGCCTTGCTTGCCTTAATTTTGCTCAGTCTGGCTGCTGATTCACCAGAGATGAGAAATACAACAAAAGATCCCTACATCAGACCGTAAACCCACCCCGCACATTTCTTGTCTCACTGAAACCCTTGAATGGCGGCACTACTGCCATAGAAATGTTATTTTTGTCTGTAGACTGTAAGCTCCTTCAGAAAAAAGGACCAGGAATTACTTGTCTCTCCACTCTGCTCAGTCTGTAGCTTCTTGCTTAACATGGCCTCAGCGTCCTATAAATATCAGTTGAATTAGTAAAGCAGTGACGACTTTACAATTTTTGGGTTGGCCAAGAAGTTCATTTGAACATCTTACAGAAAAAAAACATACGAACTTTTGGCCAACACAATATTTTCCAAAGAAGTGACGGGAAATGAAACTCCAGATTCATCCACTTTTACACATTTTCGCCATCACTTCCTATTATTTTTCCAAAGATTTAACCGGGAAGATGTCAGTCTACATGATCAGATAAATTGATGTGAAAATCACTGTAGGAACAGAAATTCCTCCCCACCTAAGAAGATACTTCTGCTAACAAATGATTTATTCAACAGAGATGTTGAATGTCCTTTAAAATTAAGTTTTCCAAGAAGGAAGTTGGACATTTTTCACCTGCCCGGTCATGATTGCCCTGGGTGATTTAAAGCGATTCGAGGAATGTGCAAAATTGCTCTCGTGAATTTCCCCCTGACAGGTGTTGAGACACGCAGCTGGGCGTTCGTTTGTCTGAACATTGCTGTGGAGGCTCTTGTGTTCCCTGGACGCATAGGAATGTGAGCTGTGTAAAGCAGACATTGTGAAGGGAGGTTGGACCTTCAGATCGTATCTGCTGAGTTAAAAAAAAAAAAAAGGCATTGTAGATTTTAAAATAATAATAATAGTTGAGCCACGGGCATGCCACGTATAAAAGTAGAACAGTGATGTTGATTTCTCATTCCTCTTCATCCTTTAAATAACTAACCTGAGAGTGAGGCAACAGAGGGAATATTCAGAGGAGAACATTTCATCACAAGAAGAAAGACTGTGGAGAGAGAACCTATCATGCAGAGTTGTCTGATCTGAACAGTAGAATCTCATCGTTCATTTTTGAGGTCCCGTCCTTTGCAACCACAATTTCCTCTTTATCATAGACAGCAGTGTGTCCATTGTGCCTTGTCACCCTTCCACTGAGTGACATTTAGCATTGATTGGCAGCCTGCTGCCAATCTGAAGGGAAATAAAGTGTGCTGGGTTTCACAAGTCAATCGTTAAGTCAACGATGGGTGGGAAATGTCCCCCGTCGTTTCCAGGAGCTCGTGTGTGTGTGTGTGTGTGTGTGTGTGTGTGTGTGTATGTATGTATGCACGCACACACCAGGTACATCAGATGACTGGTGACTGGGGTGCCTGCTCAGGGTTCTGGGGGATGCCACCTGCTGCAGATTCCTGCTGGCATTTCACTTGCAGTGTCCACTATATCACTTAAGACATCCTCCAAATTTCATTCCCAAACATCCCAGCAGAGCCTGCACCAAGATGGACCCATGTGGTCATAAAGAATCACCATTTATCTGACCTGTGAGAATATCAATTTATCAACACTTAACACATTCATATTATTAAATGTGACATTACTTGTATAAAATGTATCCATTTAAAAAGTTACCTTTACTTTTTTCCCATGGTAAGTTTCCCTTGGCAAGCACTGATTTCAGATGTGGTTCCTCATGTTATCCCAGACCTTATACAAAACATGAGTAATATCGTTTTATACATTCAATATTTGTATAGATTTGCCTACACGTTTACCATTTTTTGATGTCTTTATTTCTTTTGACATTCTTGCACCTTCCAACATGAGTTAGTGCTGGCTTTTTTTTTTTAACTTTAAAAAACTTTTATTCAGATATAATTGACATAAAACATTGTATAAGTTTAAGGCATGCAACATGTGGATTTGATACATTGATGTGTTGCAATATGATTGCCACTGTACTAACACCTCTGTCGTATAACATAATTATGTCTTTTTTGTTGTGGGAACAATTAAGATCTAATCTGTTAGCAACTTTGTAGTTTACAATACAAGATTGATGTCTATAATCACTATGCTGTGCATTAAATCTCCAGGACTTATTTATCTACTGGTTGCAAGCTTGTACCCTTAAACAACATCTCCCAATCCCCCACTCCCAAGCCCCTGATAACCACCATTCCACTCTCTGCTTTTACAAGTCTGAGGTTTTTAGATTCCACATATAAGTGATACCATACAGTATTGGTCTTTGTGTAGCCTGACATCTCATTTAGCATAATGTCCGCAAGGTCCATCCATGTTGTTGCAAATGGTAGGATTTCATTCTTCCTCATGGCTGAATAATATTCGTGTGTGTGTGTGTGTGTGTGCGTGTGTGTGCGTGTGCGTGTGCGCGAATGATATTTTTATCAGTTACTTTGATTTATCTGTTGAAAACATTTGGGTTCTTTCAGTATCTTGGCTATTGTGAATAATTCTGCAGTAAACATGGGAGTGCAGTTATCTCTTTGATAACCTATTTTTATTTCCTTGGGATATACCAAGGAATGGAAGTTGTGGATCATATGGTAGTTCTATTTTTTAAAATAAATTTATTTATTTTATTTATTTATGTTTGGCTGCGTTGGGTCTTCGTTGCTGCGCACGGGCTTCCTCTAGTTCCAGCCAGCGGGGTCTACTCTTCGTTGTGCGCGGGCTTCTCATGGCGGTGGCTCCTCTTGTTGTGGAGCACGGGCTCTAGGCACGTGGGCTTCAGTAGTTGTGGCGCATGGGCTCAGTAGTTTCACATTTTTCATTTCATTTCTACTAATTCCAAAAGCATTGTCTTCTGTTTCTGGAGATGAGAGAGGACATCAAAAACGTGGTCTATGTTTGATCAGTTCTGTGTCTCTCTGTGCTGGCTTCTGGAAAGTGTAGCCTTCCAGTTCACTGGTGCTCTCTTCATTTCTTTCTTATCTACTTTTAACTCCATCCACTGAGTTTTAAATTTCAGTGTTTGTATCTTGCATTTCTAGAAGTTCTGTTGGGTCTTTCTCAAATCAAGCTTGCTTTTAATTATTTGTGTAGGTTGTGCTGCAATCTGTATCTGATCTTCTAAACCTGAAATCTTTCTGCTCTGTTTGTTCTGTCTCTCATGCCTGTTGAGAATTGCTCAAGGAGACTTAAGTCCTTATGGGCTTTGTAATCTTTACATTTCAGACACTCTTCTCCCTTGTCCCTGAATGAGGGCACATTCCTCCAGAGAAGATGTGTGTTTGCATCTTCTGGGGGTCTCTGTGGGCCAAAACTATGATATAATCATGCTGTTCATTCTGATAGATTGGAATCCTTGTTGTATCCTTGCTGTTATACTTCAGATGTCATCACTGTGCCTAGAAACACTGTCAATTAGGACCATTTTAAACCAAATTCAGTTTAGAATTTTACTAGAGGGAATACCACCTAAGTGATGTAAATTTATCCTGCTAATCTGCATGAGGGCAGATTCTTGGTTACAAATTTTCAAGAACTTTCCTTTGCCTTATTAACTAAGTGCCAATGCATGACTTCTAGAGGGTGGAAGCCGTGTTTGCATCTTGTGGACTCTTATACTGAGAATGTCATTGCTGGTTCTCAAACCCATAAATTCACATCTTCTTTACATTCTAAATAATGATTAAGGACCCCAAACAGCTTCTGTCTGGGTGACTTATATAAATTGATATTTACCATATTAGCAACGAAAACTGAGAAGATTGTTAAACATCTATTGACGGATACATTTAAAAATAATGATAATAAATCCATTACATGTTAACACAAATAATATATTCTTATTGTATGAAGAATATCTTATATTCTTATTATATAAAGAACATAGTCTTATGAGTATATTATATTCTTCTTATAAACTATATATATATGTTATATGTAATATATTCTCACTAATGGGAGAATATGAGTGATAAGAATGGCATTGTTTTACATTTTTGCAAATCACTTTAATGTCTGGCATTCTAGAAAACAACCAGATTCTTTCATCTGCTTCTGTATTCAATCTGTTGTGTTATCACCCATCACATAGCCTCCAGAAAAGTCCACTAGACTCTTACAAGAGAGCGAGGGTGAAAAAGACAAATATGGTCTCAGTATCATTAGGAAAAGAGTTTTGCCTCAGGGTAACCCATCCCCAAGGTTCCCTGTACCACACTTTGAGAACAACTAGTGTAGCACTTTGGAGTCACAACTTCGTGGAGGAAAATGTCTCATTAGACTCCCGACCTTGACAAGGACATAAAAAGCATTGTCTTCTGCTTCTGGAGATGTGAGAGGACATCAAAAACGTGATCTATGTTTGACCAGTTGACTGACTGTTCTCTGGGAAGAGGTGGCTTCAGGGCTCTGCCTGTCTGTCTCCCTCAAGATTATGGCCTGACAGTTCTGTTATCCCATCTGTCTTGAGATGCTTCTAATAAGATGCTTTATGGGAATTCCCTGGCAGTCCAGTGATTAGGGCTCCGTGCTTTCATTGCCGAGGGCCCGGTTTCAATCCCTGGTCAGGGAACTAAGATCCCACAAGCTGTGCGGCCAGAAAAAAAAAAAAAAAAGATGCTTTACAAATATATTCACCCAGCATTCTTCATTTTGTTTCAGCTGGAATGTTGGCTCAAATAAGCTAATCTTCCATGTTACCAGAAATAGCACTCATATTAAAAGACTTACGCATGACAGATTAAGATGACGAGAAGAAAATAGGAATATTAAGGATTTAAGTTATATAACAGAAGGAAAGTTTAATGGATGTATGAGAAAATCCATATCCATAAAATATAAATGACATTTTTAACTATCTATTAGCTCAAAAAGAAGACATTAATTCCAAATAGTATAAATAGGATCAACCATATTTGGGGCCATAATGTCATGGTGTTAAAATTTGATAACAGAATATTCACAAATACTATCATCCAACTGGAATCGTTTTTTATTGAAGTATAGTTGATTTACAATGTTGTGCCAGTCTCTGCAGAGTGACTCAGTTAAGCACATATATACATTCTTTTTTATATTCTTTTCCATTATGGTTTATCCCAGGAGATTGGATACAGTTCCCTGTGCTCTACAGTAGGACCTTGTTGTGTATCCATTCTCTATATGTAATAGTTTGCATCTACTAATTCCAAACTCCTAATCCATCCTTCTACCTTCCCCCCTCCCCCCTTTCCCTTGGCAACCACAAGTCTCTTTTCTGTGTCTGTGAGTCTATTTCTGTTTTGTAGATAAGTTCATTTGTGTCATATTTTAGATTCCACATATAAGTGATATCATATGATACTTGTCTTTCTCTGTTTGACTTACTTCACTTAGTATGATAATCTCTAGGTCCATCCATGTTGCTGCAAATGGCATTATTTCATTCTTTTTTATGACTGAGTAATATTCCATTCTATATATGTACCACATCTTTATCCATTCATCTGTCGATGGACATTTAGGTTGCTTCCATGTCTTGGCTCTTGTAAATAGTGCTGCGGCTAGGGGTGCATGTGTCTCTTTGAGTTACAATTTCCAACTGGAATTTTAAAACTCTCTTTTAAATGTCTTTTGGGAAGAAGAAAGGAAGTTAAAGCAATCGCTTTCAGAACATTGGGGATATGGCTAAAATTACTCTCGGTTGGTAAGGGAAAGGGGATTGACTTTTTTTAGAATGAGTTTATTTTTTAAATAACGAATCAAATGTTAGACTGAGAAGTTGATAAAGAGAAACATCAATCTCAAGAAAGCAAGAAAATGAAATTCTTCAGCTAATAAGGGAGTAATTTAATAAGTAAGAACATGGATCAATATGCATAATATAAAATCCACCCTTTTTCCCAAAGCCTTCAGGGATCTACATGATTCGGAGACAAGCTAACCTCTGTGATCTCCAATTCCACCCCTATTTATTTTTCTCCCTTCATTGATGACACATGGACCCCCTTGCTTTTCTGGGATTGCAATCCCACTTCAGGGCCTTTACCCGGTCGGTCCTCTTTGCTAGAATTTTCAATGCCCAGATGGTAATTGCCACCAAGTAGGGGATTTAACTATTGTGTTCACAGCCTTATGTCCACCTTCTAGAATATTGCAGAGTCTGAAACAAATGCTCCATAAATATATTTAATAAGAGGATACAGTAAAGCAGAGACCTAGTCTTCTGAAAAAAATTTCAGATAAACCACTAGAAAGCAATATGAAAAGAATGATAAAGTGTGCATACCCCAAATTGACCCCAAGACGGTATATTCATCACAAAAATCAGTGTGATTGACAGTGGCTTATGCAATTACTTTTGAAAAGTAGAATAAAAGGGATGATTCTAGGGAAAATATGCATTACCAGAATTTAGAAAAACAAAGCAAATATCAGTAAATCAGCTTTAATGAAGAAATTGAGTAAGAGCTATCTCTGCATAAAAATGTTCAAGGTCATAGAATTCTTAACTAAGTTCTCTGAAACCTGCAAGGAATTCTCAAGGTATTTATATTACTCAGAAGGAGTAATATATTACTCCTTAAATAAATAAATATATTTAAGAAGGAAAGCTTCTAAATAATTTGGGAGAGCTCCCTCAGAATCATTCTAAAATTTGATTTAAAAAGCCTAAGAAAAAGAGACTCCAAAGTGATAGGAATATTATTGCAAATAACATGAAAATTGATTCAGCAAATAGCATCATTCACTACATCAAAAGAATAATACACATGAAAAGGTGAGGTTAATTTTAGGAATTGCAGGATGGGTTAATTAAGATATGATTCATGCAATGCACCCTATAAATAGGTCAAAATAAAAGGAAACAACTAATACAGGTCTAACGGATATTTGATAAAATTGCACCATTCTTCCTGAGAAGAACTCTTTAACAAAGCAAGAGTAGAAAAATGTTGTTCCATAGAGAACAGACTTGTGGTAGCCAAGGGGGAGGGGGTGGGGGAGGGATGGGGAGGGGGTGGGGGAGGGATGGGCTGAGGGGTTGGGATTAGCAGATGTAAACTATTATCTATAGGATGGATACACAACAAGGTCCTGCTGTCGAGCACAGGAAACTCTATTCACTACCCCGGGATAAGCCATCATGGAAAAGAATATGAAAAAGAATGTATATATGTGTGTAACTGAGTCACTTTGCTGTACAGCAGAAATGAACACAACTATACTTCAATAAAAAAATAAATTAAAAAAAAAAGAAAGTTAAAATGTTGTTCCCATGGTATATATTTACATACACATCTGTGTATGTTTGTAAATACCAGTATTGGGCTAAATGAGGATTCACCAGAAAACAAGCTGTGAATACTACAAACAAGACAAGCATGTTTTATCATGTCACCTTTGTGGTTTAATTTTATTGTAGGTACCTTGTATCTACACAGAGAAAGGAAGAATAGCTATCGTAACATCTGACATAGGTTGACCAGTTAATACATGCCTGCTCTTTTTATTTCTTTTTTCTAATTTTTTATGGAAGTAGAGTTGATTTACAATGTTGTGTTAGTTCCAGGTGTACAGTAAAGTGATTCAGCGATACATATATATATCTATTCTTTTTCATATTCTTTTCCATTATAGGTTATTAAAAGACATTGAATATAGTTCCCTGTGCTATCCAGTAGGTCTTTGCTGATTATCTATTTTATATATAGTAGTGTGTATCTGTTACTCCCAGACTCCTATTCTTCCCCCCTTCCCCTTTGGTAACCACAAGTCTGTTCTCTGAGTCTGTGGGTCTGTTTCTGTTGTGTAAATAAGTTCATTTGTATCATTTTATTAGATTCCGCATATAAGTGATATCATATGATATTTGTCTTTCTCTTTCTGACTGACTTCACTTAGTATGATCATCTCTAGGTCCATCCATGTTCTAAGCACTTTATCTTCCTGACTTCATTGAAACCTCAGACAAAATTGAGAAAGGAGGTACTGTCATTAACCCATTTCACAGATGAGAAAATACATGCAGAAGGAGGTCAAATAACTTGCCCATTGTTTATTAAGTGCAGACCTTGGGTCTCAGGAAGTGTGACATTAAGATCCCTAAGATCTTAGCATTTCTGAGATCCTAAGTGTGCTGTTGTAAGGTGTATAGCTATTGGGAGTGGGTGTGTAAGTATTTGTAGGGGATACGTCTTCAAAGATTTATAATAATGGACCTAGGGCTTCCCTGGTGGGGCAGTGGTTAAGAATCCTCTTGCCAGTGCAGGGGACACGGGTTCGAGCCCTGGTCCGGGAAGATCCCACAGGCTACAGAGCCACTAAGCCCGTGCACCACAACTACCAAGCCTATGCTGTGGAGCCCATGAGCCACAACTACTGAGCCCACGTGCCACAACTACTGAAAACCCATGCGCCTAGAGCCTGTGCTCTGCAACAAGAGAAGCCACCGCAATGACAAGCCTGCGTACTGCAACAAAGAGTAGCCCCTGCTCATCACAACTAGAGAAAGCCTGTGCGCAGCAACGGAGACCCAACACAGCCATAAATAAATAAATAAATAGATAGATAAATAAATTTTTAAAAATAAAATAAAATAATGGACCTAATAATGATAAACATAGCAAATGAAAATAGTTTTTAAAAAAAACTGGGTCAACTATACAAAGAGGCAGTTCAGAGAAGGAAGGAAAGATGTACCCAATGGTCACCTTCACAAGCTCATTTATTATTTTTTTAAAGGCAAATGAATATAAAGTGAAATGCCATTTATAGTTATCATTTTGGCAAAAATGAAAATGTTTGATGCTCTCCAATTTTGATGCATGTGTGGGAAACCAGGGACTGTAGATTATTGCAACTTTTTAGGAGGGTCATTTGACAATATCCACCAAATTATAATGTGCACATCCCTGAGGATTTATCCTAAAGGTCTACCTGATTTATTGAACGTCTGTGCAAAGCTCCATGTGGGAAGATGGAGCTTAAACTACGGCACCTTGGAAACAACCTAAATGTTTATCAATAGGAAATGTTTAAGTCAATGGATGTCCAAATAGAGATAGGAAAAAACCCTGACATCTTCTCAAATGGGATCGATCGATCCCATAGGTCTGCAAATGTAAAGTGTCCAAAATACATTCTAAGTGAAGCCAGTTGAGTTTGAAGCTAGTTTGTAAAAGATGATTTCAATTGCATTTTGAGTTACATATACGTATGTACTGGAATGTACGTGTCTATGCATTGGAAGTTCTGGACGGATACAGATGGTTACATAACAGTGATGACTTTTCAGGAGGAAAAGTGGTGTTGAGGCAGGGGTTGGGGGTAGGTGCGTTCTATTTGCTCTGCACCTCATGCATTCCCTCTTCTTCTACACTTTTTCATTTTTTATTATAGGTATGAGTTATATTTACAACTGTTTAACCCAGGTAAAATTGTGAGCCAAAATGCAAATGAACTTGAAAAGCTAAATGAAAACTGCCTAAAAGCCAGTTGAAATTGTAAAGCATGATGCTAATTGTATTAGAGTTCTCCAGAGAAGCAGAAATAATGGGGGAGAGAGAGAGAGAGAGAGAGGGAAGGAGAGAGAGAGGGAGGGAGAGGGGAGATGATAGATAGGTAGGTGGATAGATAGATAGACAATAGGTAGTTAGATAGATAGATAGGCAGACATATAGATAGACATAGATGATAGATAGATAGATAGATATAGATACATATAGATAAATAGGCAGGTAGAGAGAGAGAGGGATGATAGATAGATAAACATATAGATAGAAAGACATAGATGATAGACAGATAGATAGAGATGATACATATGTATAGATAGATAGCCAGGTAGTTAGATAGATATAGATAGATGGATAGATAGGTAGACAGGCAGATATAGTTGATAGATATAGATAGATACCTATAGATAGGTAGGCAGATAGATAGAGGTAGATAGATAGATAGATAGATAGATAGATAGATATAGTTGATAGATACTTATTCAAATGTTATTATAAGTTTCATGAGATTACGGAGGCTAGAGGTCTCACCATCTGCCATCTGCAAGTTGAACACCCAGGAGAGCAGGTGGTGTACCTTGAAGGCCTGGGAGCCAGAGGGCGGAGGGCAGGCAACGATGGATGTCCCAGCTCAGCAACTAGGCAGAAAGTGAATTCTCCCTTCCTCCACCTTTTTGTTCTATTCAGGCCTTCACCTGATTAGACGAGGCCCACCCACCCTGGGGAGGGCAATCTGCTTTCTTCAGTCCACTGATTGAAATGCTCATCTCATCCTGAAACACCCTCCCAGACACACCCAGAAATAATGCTTCATCAAATATCTGGACCCTGTGGCCCAATCATGTTGACACATGCAATGCACCCTTACATTAATGAACTTGAAAGTCTTTTTTAAAATGATGCTTTCCAAGGAAACTGTGGGTCCTCTTTAAATTAGGTAGACATAGTCCCAGCACCTTCCAAGGGGCCAAGCCCACCATGAGGGGTGACCTCAAGTAGCATCTTGGTGTCTCTTCATTTCAGGATCATGTCCTCAAAGTGGGGAGGATTGGACAAGGTGACCTCCAAGGTCATCCCTGGCTCTGAGGTTATAATGCCCATCTTGGGGCGGGACCTTCAGCCTCGTGGCATCACCTTGTCTGGTTTGCCTGTGAATTCTGGAGAACGTTCCCAGGAAGCGGACCAGGACCCATGGGCAATGTCCTGCCATCTTGGTGGGTTGGCCTCCCACTTCCATTCCCTTCTGCTGTCCCCAGCTGACCCCTGCAGAATGACCCCTCCACAGAGGCCCCCACTGGCCTACACTTCCGACATGGACAGAAGCACCACAGGCCTCGTGTGATGCTTAAATTCAGTGTGTCGACTTGGATGAGCAATGGTGCCCTGTCCATCAATCAGACACTCCTCTAGGGGTTGCCATGGAGATATGTCGACATGACTAACATCTACAATCTGTAGACTTTAGGTAAAGCAGCTCACCCTTGGGAATGTGGGTGGGCCTCGTCCAATCAGTTTAAGGTGTTAAGAGCAAAACCTGAGGATTCCTGCAGAGGGAATTCTGCCTAAGGACTGAAGCATAGAAATTCTGTTCGAGTTTCCAGCCTGCCAGCCTGCCTTGCAGATTTCAGACTTGTCAGCCCGACAATTGCTTGAACCAATCCCTTAAAATAAATCTCTCTCTCTCTCAACCCATACATACCCATAGCCTATTGGTCCTGTTTCCTTGAGAATCCTGACTTACACACCTGGCTTGTCTGTGTAGAGACCAGTGGCATTTACAAGACTCTTCCCAACCCACCTTGAGTCCCCTAATAGGGCATCACCTTCTTTGGAAGTGGGCATCGGGGCCACTGGTCAGCAGAGAGCCACAGAGCCTAGGCCTGTAAAGTCAGGATAGAGTCCGATTATACTGAACAATTTCTCAGATTCACTCTTGTCCCCAATTTGTGGTGCGTGTGTGTAATCTTGATATCGCCTCTCCTTAAAAAACCTAAAAAGTAGAACCCACATTCTTCTGCTTTGCACATTTCTAATTTTTGTAATGGACACGTTTTCTTAATTTCAAGTGAAACCCATAGTTAGGCTGATCGGCATATACGAGAATTGCTCAGCTTACACGGATGAAATCACTTTCACACATGCTTTTCAGGTTTCTTGTACTAAAAGAGAGGTTGGACATAAGAGGCTCCACCTCCCCATCACCACTTTACCTGGGGAACGCAATCCCCAGTGCCATGCAAATAAGGAGAGGTGGCCTTGCAAACGTGCACACGTGTGGATTGCTAATCAATACGCAGCTCCTCTTGTCTTGCTTTTTGGGTTTCTTCTTTTTCGGTAGATTTTGCTTCTCATCATGACTGACACAGTAACGGAGAAGCAATCTGAATCAAGGCATTTTCTGCGCCAGATCAAGAGAAAATTGTACATTCTGTGACACGCGCCACCAAGCCCATACTTCCACCGCGCGCGCATGCGTGCGCTTGTGGCTAATTATCGGCTGTGATGTATCTTTGGGTTAATTTATGCACGCCTATTCCTTGCTTCCCAGAAGCAAAAATACAGCACGACACCGGGGCTGCAGAAACCTATCATTTTAGCTGTCGGCGGATGCCTCCCCACTGTGAGAAAGCATTTGCAAGTTGAATCTCATTCTCCACACAAGTTCGGAGACAGAAGAGAAAACATTCGGTTGTGAGCTGGTCCTGCATCCCCGGTGACGCATGTGCACGCAGGGGTCGTGATGTCCGTCACAAGTGATGTTCATTTTCCCGAGGTGGTACCCAAGTCATGTCTCTGAAGAAAGTTAACCCGATTTTTAAAACCTCATTCTCTGCGTTGATAGTGTAAAAATGTGGTTTCTCTCCTAAAGATAATCCTTTGCTTTATTTTAGTCGCTACTGTTTCCTTGGCGATTTTTTTCCGAGGAGGATTGGATTTGCTCAAGATAGATGTTGCTCATGTCACCCAACACCCACTGGCTCTGTCTTAGGGTTTCACATCCCAAATTCATCGCTGGCCATCCTTGAAAAGAATTCTGTGTCCATTTCCTCCTTTCCTCACAAACTTGAGTAAAGCTGGAAATGTCAGCTGCAGGTCTTGACGTGTGTCCAGTGAACTGTGCAGACAGGAAACCATTCTCCACGTCGCTTCCTTTGGATGGAAATGAAGATGCCGTGAAGATCGATGGGAACCAAGTCTAACTTTTTTAAAGAGAGAAGACCTTTGGTGACGCCATCTTCTGAATTCCCTTCTGGGGAACAAAGATGCATGGGTATTTTCTAGGGAGAAAAAAAACCTTAGGAGAACATGCGTAGAGGAGATATAGCAGAGTTGCTTGTGGGAGATAACAAAGCATCATGCTAACGTGGCTCTTTCTTCTTCCTGTGTGTCGTCAAATGAGAATATGGGAATCAGGAACTTTAAATAATAAGGACACACACAAAAGTGGAAGGGCAACTCATCTTCTCTCCCCACAGAAAACCTTCTCTGGAAAATAAGCCTATTTGCTAACATGGAGGACTCCTGTGTATTGGAAGTCCTTCATCCAGGAATTCTGAAAAGAACATCTATAGTTAAGATTGGAGAGTGCAGCCCATCAAACAAATACTCTTCCCAAGAGAAATAAAGAGAGAATCCCAATTCTGAGCTTGTGGTGTTACTTTTTCAGGGTTGAGGATGTTATCAGTCATGGAATCTTCAACATAACATAGGATATTTCTCGTGATGCTGCATTATCCCTTTAATATGTCACTCATCACTAAATATGTAATCACCAGGAAAAAAAAAACTCAGGTCACTCTCCAATTTTATATTAATTTCTTTATTTTACTGGAGATGGAGTATAGTTGATTTACAACGTTGTGTTAGTTTCAGATGTACACCAAAGTGATTCAGTTATACATATACATATATTCATTCTTTTTCAGATTCTTTTCTCATATAGGTTATCACAGAATATTGAGTAGAGTTCGCTGTGCTATACAGTAGGTCCTCGTTGGTTATCTATCTTATATATAGTAGTGTGTCTGTGTTAATCCCATGCTCCTAATTTATGCCCCCCTCCCTTTCCCCTTTGGTAACCATAAGTTTGTTTTCTATGTCTGTGAGTCTGTTTCTGTTTTGTAAATAAGCTCATTTGTATCATTTTTTTCAGATTCCACATATGAGTGATATCATGATATTTGTCTTTGTCTTACTTCACTTAATATGATAATCTCTAGGTCCATCCATGTTGCTGCAAATGGCATTATTTCATTCTTTTTTATGGCTGAGTAATATTCCATTGTATATATGTACTACATCTTGTTTATCGGTTCCTCTGTTGATGGACATTTAGGTTGCTTCCATGTCTTGGCTGTTGTAAACAGCACTGCAGTGAACCTTGGGGTGCAGGTATCTTTCCAAATTAGAGTTTTCTCAGGGTATATGCCCAGTAGTGGGATTGTTGGGTCATATGGTAGTTCTATTTTTAGTTTTTCAAGGAACCTCCATACTGTTCTCCATAGTGGTTACACAATTTTACATTCCCACTCCAGTTTTAATTATTATTGTATTCCATTTCCAAACAGTCAATTCACTTAAGGATATTTGCTTCATATTTGTGTTCAGTCACTGCCAATACTAGGAAACAAAACTGTAAGCGTTCACAGTTGACAAAATCCTCGGAATAGAAACAGGTCTAGGAACCAACCATCTGAAATCACCTAAACCACATTGATTGGAAATTGAGGCATGAAGTACAAGATCCTGTCCACACTGTGAACTTCAACCCAGGGATTGAACTTCTTGCTTGTCCTTGTATCATAATAACAGTCAAGTGACAGGGGATGAATACACCTTTGTTAAAGAATCGACTGGTCCCCTAAGTTGATGAACATACCTTGGTGTTATCTTCTAATTCTGTGACTCAAATGAAGGATTTGAAAAATATCAGCTTTCTACATAGTTTTCTGATTTGGTCCATGTTAAAATTTTAGAATTAGACCTGATAGAACCAGGAGATCTGAATACACAGAATAGCAGGTGTTTTTTTTGGCTTTTTGGTTATGTTTTCAGTGACCTCTAATGCACTGGCCAAGCATATTTTTGGCTGGGGTGACTGACCTTTATCTACTCAGTGCTTTCGTCTTCATGACTCATAAAATGAAAATAAATTCACCTGCCATACCTGGGCTGATCAGCACAATGGCCTTTGATGAATAGAATATCACTGCAGGCTTTTGAGACCCAGATATAAAGAACTTCTTTTTTTTCCCGTATTATGTTCGTATCAATGTATATTGATCAAGACTTGGAATCCTGTAGAAAACGGGATAGTGGTGGCATATTACAATTTATCAAGGCATGTGTATCAAAAACGACTTAGTTGACAAAAACAGAAATCTTAGAAAGCAGTGGGAAACCCAGTTGGTCGAGTAGAATGAGAGCCTCAGAGAAGACGGCCTTATAAGTCCCATAGGGCAGTTGGGAAAGTGAGGCAGGGCTTTGCCATTAGGCAGCAAAGACCAGGATAGGTGAGCAGGTAGAAAGGAGGAGGACAGGATAATTGTGATGGAGGGAAAGATGGAGACAGAACAGCCAGAAGACCACCTTGGAAGTCTTTTGCCCAAGACACTGAAAAAATAATTGCATCGTTAAGAGAACAGTTAGCTGGGGAGAGGGTCGGATTAGGGGAGAAAGAAGAAATTTTGGCAGGGCTATTCTTTAGCTGGCAGATTCCAGTACATTTCTTCTGTTTGTTCAAATATGCAACAAATTCTTTATCAGTTGGGAGACAGTCACGGCCCCAAGCCCACTCCCCCATTAGGTGTCGCCACCATGCTTCCTGGACCCTCTAGGAAACCCTGGTAGGGTAAGAGGCCCCCAGGAAAGCTCTGACAGTATGGCTGGAATCCATGCTGAGTGCTCAGTACCATTCAAAGAGGTAGCAAAGTATGTGGGATGTTGTAGTGGGTTGAGTGGTGGCCCCTCAAAAGATAGTTCCACGTTCTAATCCTCAGAACCTCTGAAGGCGACCTTATTTGGAGGTAGGGACTCTGAAGATGTGATTAAGTGAAGGGTCTCGAGATGAGACCATCTGGATGAGGCTGGCCCTAAACCCAGTGACAGGAAGCTGTGAACGGGACCTTAGTTAGAAACAAGGTCTCTGCAGATGAGATGAAGTGAAGGGTCTGAGATGAGGTCCTCCTGGAGGATGGTGGCCCTACATCCAATGACAGGGTCCTTCTAAGACACAGAAGAGGAGAGACCCAGACACACAGGAGAAGCCACATGAAGACAGAGGAAGAGACGGGAGGGATGCGGCCACAAGCCTAGGGACACCTGGAGCCCCCAGAAGCTGGAAGAGGTGGGAAGGACCCTCCCCTGGAGCCTCTGGAGGGAGCTTGGGCCTGAGACACCTTGATGTCAGACCTCTGGCCTCCAGGACAGGGGGAGGATGAATTTGTGGTCTTTCAAGCCTCATGGTTTAGGGTCATTTTTTAGGGCGGCCCCAGGAAACTCATACGGACATCATCACTGATTTGAGGAATGATGACATTTTGAGAAAGAAAAGACACTCACAGAAATATCCTAGAACCGTTAGAGACGAGAAATCAGTGCAGGAAATGTTTGGGAACACACAATTCCCCGTGAAAGTGGATGTCTTGGAGAGTGGAGGGGCTTCCTAGAGGGGAGAAGGTAAGAAGGAAGAAAGAAAAACGTCCAAACTGTTGCAGGAGCACAGAACTGGTGATTCAAAGCTTAAAGATGAAGATGAATTTGGGCTAATAGCGAATTACGGGACTTCCCTGGCGGTCCAGTGGTTAGGACTCTGTACTTTAACTGCTGAGGGCTCAGGTTCGATCCTGGTCGGGGAACGAAGATCCCGCAAGGCATGTGGCACGGCCAAAAAAAAAAAAAAAAACCACTACAAAGAAGAGAATTCTAAGGCGCACAGGGAATACACTCAGCCCTCTGGTGGCCAGGAGGACACCGCAGGCTTCGGGCAGAGGAATCAACTCATAAAAACCCGAAACACGAGAGTTGGAGAGGCTGTTTAGACCGTTTCCAGAACCCTCTGCGTTCCAGATAAGGAACAGAAGTGCCTGGTGCCTGGTCAATGTGCCGATCCACTGCCACGGTCCTGCATAGCCACCTCCTACTCTGCCCCATCCCCATGTTGGGGTACACCCTTTGCAGCTCTGTGTTCTGACAGATAACAAAATACAGTGAGCAGGAGTCGACCTTTCATCTGTGAAAGTCATTTTCAGTCCCTTTTATAGAAAGAAGACTTTGTTTTTCTTTAAACCAAAGAGTATTATTGCATATAGAATGGATAAACAATAAGGCCCTACTGTAGAGCACAGGGAACTATATCCAGTCTCCTGGAATAAACCATCATGGAAAAGAATATGAAAAAGAATGTCTATATATGTATAAGTGAGTCACTTTGCTGGACAGCAGAAATTAACACAACATTGTAAATCAACTATACATCAATTAAAATAAATTTTTAAAAGTTCTCCTAAACGTTAAACCCATAAATTCCTATTTGCATAAATGATAAATTCCTATCTTATTCTTAGACTGATTTTTTTTTCCCAGCTGGCTAAAAGATTACTTATAAAATAACTCACTAGTAGGTAAATTTGCAGCTGGATGGTCTCCTGAGGCCACCATCTCCTTCCACAGTAATGGAAATTCAGTCATCAGAGAAAGGTCAGGGCAGTGACTTCTGGTCTACCCAGAAGGCTTAGAAAACCTTTGTTTTTAAAAAAATCATATTTACTTATTTTTCCTCTTGGTTGGCTGATATGTCAATAGCTATTTTTTAAATGTCTTGGAGATGTTTATATTATAGTTTTGTGTTTTATGACCAACATTCTTAGAGTCTGATCTAACCTTGAGCCTTGGAAACCTTCCATGGTAATAATTTTTATCAGATGGGCTCCCAGCTACTGAGCTTGTCACATCATGTTTTATTTTTTCCTTATATTGATTGTGGTATAATTGACCAACCATGTCGCATCATATTTTAAATACTGAGCACTGAATAGAGGCCCAACTGTGGCCTTTTTTTTTCCATCACAGTCTGCCCTGTAAAAATATAGAAGGTCTTATGGGTTTTGCAAGATATAATTGATAGTTTATTTTTTGAGTTACAAAATAAATAAAGTAGGGTTGGATTGTAACCCAAAGTATAAAATAAATATCCATTAATCTCTACAGACATAAATAAATGATTGAATAAATACATGATGGGGAGAATAAATAAATCTCCCTTACAGGAGAAGAACAGGTAGATAATTTATGTAGAGAGTCGGCCCTCAAGGGGGTAGAGCATAAATTTCCATGCCCTAAGCATGGGCTGTCCATAGTGAACTTCATTCCGAAGACAACAGGCTAGAAGCGGGAGTTGGGGAAGAGTCACTTGACAATAGAGACACCTGACCAATACCACCTCAGCCAGGTGGTCAAGGTCACCATCAATGGTAGGTCACATTGGTAGCAGTGAACCTCGTATTTATGAGAAATCAAATAGAACTGGAACGTTTGCTGTTCCTAAACATATACTTGTGTTTCCCTGTGACTCCCCAGGAGTTAAAATCTTCTTTTAGCCTCACGTTTCCCCCATCCTCATCCCTTTTTCCAAACCAAAATAAAATAATTGAGATATCCTGCATGCTCCCATTCTGTGTGCATTTGGAGCATTGGCAAACACGGTGGGCTGGTTTCTGCCTTCTTTCCCTCCCCTCTCAGCCTCACTCCATCTGCTTGGACCAGCTCAACATCCTTTAAGAAGTAGCCCCTTTGCAGACTCTTTTCTTCGCCATGAGAAACACCTTCCCACCGCCCTCTCCCAGTCCCGGACACCCTGATGCAACTCTGATAAATTTTCCTCTTGATGGCTCTGAATCCCTTGCTCCTGGCACTTAGTCATAGGGGTGGGCTTTGTTGACTATCTTCTTATCTTCCCCCATCCCTCCCTGAGAGGTGAGTTTCTTGAGAACAAGCTCTGTGACTTTCAACCCTGTACTCTCAAAACTTGCACATAGCAAGAGCCCGTCAAAAATCAGCTGAATGAACGCACTTCCTTTCATGTAGCCGTTCACTGTGGACAAAGCCGTTTGAATATGTTCATTCTTGCTTCTGGAGAGAGCAACAAACACTCTCACTTTTGAAGAGGAAGAAGTCTGGGCTCTGGTTTTTATGGGATGACCCCAGGGAGAATTTTATGATTTCACTTGACCCCATGGAGCAGTCGTTCTGAAACTTGGCTGTACACTTTATTTATTTGTTTGTTTGTTTGTTTATGGCTCTGTTGAGTCTTTGTTGCTACACACAGGCTTTCTCTAGTTGCGGCGAGTGGGGGCTACTCTTTGTTGCGGTGCATGGGCTTCTCACTGCAGTGGCTTCTCTTGTTGCAGAGCACGGGCTCTAGGTGTGCGGGCTTCAGTAGTTGTGGCTCGTGGGCTCAGTAGTGAGGCATGTGGGCCTTAGAGCGTGCAGGCTTCAGTAGTTGTGGCAGACGGGCTCATTAGTTGTGGCACGAGGGCTTCAGTAGTTGCGGCTCACGGGCTCTAGAGTGCAGGCTCAGTAGGTGTGGCACACGGGCTTAGCTGCTCTGTGGCATGTGGGATCTTCCCTGACCAGGGATCGAACCCATGTTCCCTGCATTGGCAGGCAGATTCTTAACCACTGTGCCACCAGGGAAGTCCCAGCTGTACACTTTAGAATCACCGAGAGAACTTGCAAAAATCCCGATGCCCAGATCTGCTTCCCTGGCCATTAAATAAAAATCTGTTGAGGTGAAATCCAGGCAGAGTAGAGTTTTCAGTTCCCCAGGGGATTCCAGTGAATAGGCAAATTTTAATCTCTGTGTAAAAGTCCTATGTAAAAAGGAAGGTATTTCTAGCGGAGACCAAGTGCCATCCCTAAAAAATATTTATCACAAAGAATTCTGAGTCTTAACCACTTTGGACTATTTCATAATAACAAAGAGATTCTGACTCATGCTTGGAGTTTGTTGAGGTGAGACGCCATTCATCTTTTATTCATCTTCTAGAATATTTGTACTAACTAGGATTTTTTTAAATGAAAAAAATCTGTAATGTTAGCAGCATTTCGTTTTACACAATTACAATATCATTGCATTGTTTCCCTACTCAAAGTTTCCGATCACGTGAATGTGTTTTCATTTTTACGTGTTATATTTATTCACAAAGAAAAAGTTAATCTAGCATCATGTCATCGGTCACCTTGCTACTGGAAGCACGAAGCCCAGGTTAACAGCATTCCCGCAGAATAGAGGACCCACCCCGAATTACTCAGTCAGAATCCACATTTTTGCAGTATCTCCAGGACATGCATATGCATAGTTAAGGTTGAGTTGCCCTGATAAACAGCACCTACTTAGTAGGAATGCAATGTTGTCTATCAGGGATAAAGGAGCAAAAAGGAGGAATATAAGAGGAAGAAGGGAAGGAAGAATAGAATGTTAGACCTGAGAAGAACCAGAAGCATGGGTGTGTCCAGTCTCTGCATTTTATGGATAACAGAATGGTGGATGAAAGCATGGAAATGGATTATCAATTTACCTGGCTAGGCAAGCTGAGATCGGTGTGTGGATTCTGGTCTAGTGCTGCCTTTAAGCTGGGGTGAGTATGACATGTGATCAAGTAAAAGTCACACGTTCTTGAGGAATACATAGATCCCCAGGTACAGCCTCAAAATATCACCCCATGCTGAAGAAACATCACATGTACTTTGCTGATCAATGGCCAAAACACATTTTATGGATTTGATTAGAAACCCACCGTAAATATCGCCCATGATCCAACATTTTCAACGTATTCAGAACTGTTACTGAAACTTAACTATTTTCTTCCAGATCTGTTATGATATTAAAATAAATCTACAGGTTCTGTGGCCAGAGGGCATGTTTTTGGTAACTCCCACTATTTGTTTGAAAAATAAAAAGACAAAAACAAGAAAATGAAGAAGGAAAAGAGATTGGCATTTGAGTCTTGCCCCATGGGGCACAGTTGTTGCACACCATCGACTTTCCACACCACTGACTTTCTGTAGACATTCCGAACTGGCTACACCTTAGGAGTGCATTTAACAAAGGAACAAATGTAACAGAAGCATCCTGCAAAAATACAAAGACTCCGTGTGCATATGTACATGTGTGTGGGTGTGTGGATGTGAGTATGTTTGTGTATTTCCCTTCGGTGATAACTGCTACAGTGTAACTCAGCAAATGAGAATCTCCAGATGAATAAACTATAAAAAGTACAGAGGTTGGTATTTGCCCCAGATTCCATCCATTGGGTTGTTATTTATTTATTTATTTTTGGCTGTGTTGTGTCTTTGTTGCTGTGCATGGGCTTTCTCTAGTTGCAGCAAGTGGGGGCTACTCTTCATTGCGGTGTGCGGGCTTCTCATTGCGGTGGCTTCTCTTGTTGCGGAGCACGGGCTCTAGGCTTTCAGGCTTCAGCAGTTGTGGCACGTGGGCTCAGCAGTTGTGGCACACGGACTCAGTAGTTGTGGCTCGCAGGCTCAGTAGTTGTGGCTCACGGGCTCTAGAGCGCAGGCTCAGTAGTTGTGGTGCATGGGCTTAGTAGTTGTGTCTTGTGGGCTCTAGAGCGCAGGCTCAGTAGTTGTGGCACACAGGCTCAGTAGTTGTGGCTTGTGGGCTCAATAATTGTGGCTCATGGGTTCTAGAGCGCAGGCTCAGTAATTGTGGTGCATGGGCTCAGTAGTTGTGTCTTGCGGGCTCTAGAGCGCAGGCTCAGTAGTTGTGGCAGGCAGGCTCAGTAGTTGTGGCACGCAGGCTCAGTAGTTGTGGCTCGTGGGTTCTAGAGCGCAGGCTCAGTAATTGTGGTGCATGGGCTCAGTAGTTGTGTCTTGCAGGCTCTAGAGCGCAGGCTCAGTAGTTGTGGCACGCAGGCTCAGTAGTTGTGGCTTGTGGGTTCTAGAGCGCAGGCTCAGTAATTGTGGTGCATGGGCTCAGTAGTTGTGTCTTGCGGGCTCTATAGCACAGGCTCAGTAGTTGTGGCACATGGGCTTCAGTAGTTGTGGCTCATGGGCTCTACAGTGCAGGCTCAGTAGTTGTGGCCCATGGACTTAGTTGCTCCGTGGCATGTGGGATCTTCCCGGACCAGGGATTGAACCCGTGTCCCCTGCATTGGCAGGCGGATTCTTAACCACTGCGCCACCAGGGAAGTCCCTATCCGTTGGGTTTTGATCGTCTCCCTATGATGTGGATCTAGGGGACCTGGAAGGGAAAGAAGGAAGAACATACACATCATTGGGGAGGGTTTGGAGAAACAGAAGTGAGCTTTGCCTCTTCCACCTCGCTACCTGGGTCCGTTATTCTCCCTTTGTTTGCTTCCTGCCCCCTCTGCATAACTTTGCAGTTCCCCAGGTTTCTGGAGTGCTGGCTAGAACGTTTCCGAGCCCGGTACCCATAAACCATTCAGACCTTGAAAGATGACGCCACAGTTAATGGTCTTGACAGTTTTAATAATGACTCCATTCCTGTGTTTCGATTACTACCAGATGGTCAGAGACAGTGAAGCAAGCCAGCTAAAAACCACAATAAATCCACGTGAGCCACGGGGTAATGAGGACACTATGCTTTTACCCCATGGGAGGGACTCTTTATGCACCAGGAAACAAGAAGGCAGCCCAGGGTCTGCATCTCACTGGCCCAGCGTTGTTTGTCCTGCACAAGCTTCGTCCTCCTACCCCACTGCCTCTCCCATCCGGTGCTGGTGTCATTCAGTTTACCTCCTTTTCTGAGCCTCTTCCCCGGCACAAGTGCACAGACTTTGCTCCTGCTCTTCCCTGGCCCAGAACCGTCTTTCCTCCTGTGGTCAACTGTCCAGATTTTCTTTTTTAAGTTGTTTGAGGTAGAGTTGCTGTACAATATTATGTAAATTTCAGGGGTACAATATAGTGATTCACAATTTTTAAAGGTTATACTCCAGTTATAGTTATTATAAAATATTGGCTCTATTCCCCGTGTTGTGCAATATATCCTTGTAGCTTATTTTATACATAACAGTTTGCACCCCTTACTCCCCTCCCCCTCTCTCGCTCCACCCTCCTTCCCTCTCCCCACTGGTGACCACTAGTTTGTTCTCTGTATCTGGGAGTCTGCTGCTTTTTCTTATATTCACTAGTTTGTGGCATTTTTTAGATTCCACACATATGTGATATCATGCAGTATTCCTCTTTCTCTGTCCCTTAAATACCTCATTTAGTGATTTGGAAGTCTCCTTGATCTGCATAACCAGTCACCCTCCAAGAATGATTGATTGTGCATCCCACGTACTTTTATCCCAATCTCTCAGGCTGGTGCTACGTTCGTGTCTGCATTTGCCATCTACACCACTTATGTCTTGGACCATTCCAGTACCTCCCTAAATGGTTTCCCATCTCCTCCAAGCCTCCAGTGTAGAACCCACTCAACAGTATCTTTCTAAAAACACAGTTTGAAGGCATGGAAAACCACCATGCTGATAAGAGAGGCATTCCAGAATTCAGTCCCTCCCCGACACCTCCACACTCATTCCTGACCTACCCCCCATCATCCAGTCTACACCCCAAAACTTGCAAGGACCCCAAGGAGCCTCCTCCCAGGTGTCTTTCTGGAGAAGTCCTCCTCATGTTTTAAAACCTGTCTGAGGTGTCACTTCCCCCCCAAAGTCTTCCCTGAACCCCCAGATCGGATTCATTAATTACTTTTGTGGCCTATGCTTCCATCCATCACTTTATACACTGAGCTGCATTCTTTTTCTAATTCTTTTAGGTGGTAAGTTAAGTTGTTGATTTGAGATTTTTCTTGTTTCTTGAGGAAGGCCTGTATTGCTATGAATGTCCCTCTAAGAACTGGTTTTGCTGCATCCCATAGATTTTGTGTGGTTGTGTCTGAGCTACACTCTGATTCTCTGTTTAAACCTTGGCCTGCCCAGCGAGATGACTGCTGGGATCATCTTTCATCATATTTCTGGCTCTAGACCCTAGAATGGCACGTAGTATATGACGGGCATTCAGTTAGTGTTTACAAGTGGGGGCCAGCCTTCTGTTTATGTAGATCCAAGGGACACCGAATATCAAAGCAGTGCACAGAGAGCATTGTCGATGGATGTACTTGTGCTGGTTGAAATTTAAACAACAACACAAAATTTATCTTCAAGCATCAGGACCCACTCTGCTCCCTGCTTTACTCCCGACTTCGACATGAACATTCAAAATACTGTCTACATGTTTTCTCTTTTCCACAATTAGAACACAGATTTCTGATCCGTGTTTCCATTTTGACTTCGCACAGGCACCATGGCTAAATTTTATCCTGTTTTGGCAATGGCAAATTTCTTCATCATTTTCTTCCCGGATGTTAGCAAACCATTTTTTAATTTAAACATATGCTTTATCTAGCCAGATTCATTCATTCATTCATTCATTCAGCAAAGTTAAATTTTATAAAGGGATCTGGGATACGGACGAAAGCTCTCTCTTTATAGTTCACTTTGCTCTGAATTTTTAATTTTGTATTATTTGGAGTAAAATACACATTTCCACGATCTCCCCTTCCTTTTGACATCTTCCAAAACCTTCAACTCGTCAAGGGCAGAAGCTGCTGATTATTTTTAATGACTCCTCCAAACAGCCACACAATATACACAACTTATCAGAAATGATCGATATTAGAAAAATGACAGCCGACTTCAGGAAGAGGACCTCGCTGGCACGGCAAGGCTGTCACCGTAACGTCAGGGGCTCTCATGGTGATGGATGCTGTCCCCGCTGTGCCCCTCCCCGGCCCTTCCTACTCCCCCAGCAGATCTCACCTCCCCCTGCGATAATAACTGAGTTAATCACGTCTGCATTTGCTGGCCAGCAGTAAGAAACGCCCACCGTCACTCCTGGCACATACATGTCCTTTTAAACACCCACTGACGTTTAAACACTTCCCTCTCCTGCCCCGTCCCATCTCACCCAGATGTCATTGTCATTTTCCAGCAGACAAAAGTGCCAGTGTACCCAGTGCCACGTCCAGGTCGCTCCAGGTCCTCGGACGTTCGCTGAGGCCGTGGTGTGGAAGTGGCTGCCACGTGGCTTTGTGTGCGATTTGAATCAGCTGTATTTTATGCCACTGTTTTCTCTTCACCCAGGAGGACAGGGAAAGTGGCAGCTTTGTCCAGAGTGCAGAGTTTCAACAGGTTTTTTTTTTTTTTTCATTATGTCCTGACTATAAATCTGTGCATTCTTTAGCTCATATTAAGTATGTAGTTTGAATTCTGAACAGGAAGCAAGAGGCAAGTGAGGGCAGACAATTGAAATAAAGTGGAGGTTGAGACACACTTCCGGAAAGAATGTGCTGGAGAAACAGGATTTATACTCGTTTGATCATAGCTCAGACGTCCACTGGGATTGTGAGGGCTTCTCAGCTCCGGAACGTGCATTAAAACACCCCAATCTGTATGTACATATAATGGAATATCATTCAACCTTTAAAAAAGAAGAAGGAAACCCTGCCGTTTGCAACAACATGGATGGATCTGGAAGGCATTCTGTGTAGTGAAATAAGCCAGACACAGAAAGACAAATACTGCAGGATAGCATTTATGTGAGGGACTGAAAATTCTCCAATTCGCAGAACAGAGAGTAGAACAGTGGTTGCCAGGGGCTGGGGGTGGACAAGTGGGGAGACGGTGGTCAAAAGGTACAAACCTTTGGCTATAAGATGAATAACTTCTGGGGGTCTGATTCCAGCCTGGCACCTGGAGCCAGCCATGGGTGGGTGGGCTTTGTGTGCACAGGGGTTTGGACGCAGTGAATAAAGTGGCTCTAAACATCTGTGGATGTACATTTCCAACTCTTTGGGATAAATCCTAGGAGTGGGGTCCATCTGCCGCGCTGCAAAAGTGGGATCCTTCACCAACTAACTTAAGTGTGTCATGCTGGTGTGGAAACGTTCCGGTCCTGAGGGCAGGGTCCCTTCCTCATGGCTACCCTTGGCCGGGTCTTGCTATGTAAAGACATCTTCTTAAAGCACTGAGCTAGCAGGAAATCAAGAGGATTCTAAAGGCAGAACCCATCAGGGTCATGAGACAGTGGTCTTTGCATTTTGCTCTGAGGGTGCTGGAAAACCACGGTGGGCATCCATTACCCCCAGTCCCAAGGCTTGATTGGGGAGCTCACAGGAGACCCTCCCCAAATAGGACTGGAACCCCCAAGGACCAAGTTTAAAAGTGAAGGAGAAGCTTGTAATAACCTTTAATGGAAAAGGATCTAAAAGCGAATATATACATATATGTGGATAACTGAATCACTTTGCTGTACACCTCAAACTAGCACCGTATTGTAAATCAACTATATTTCAATAAAAACATTTTTTAAAGTGAACAAGAAATGTCACCACTTCCGCCACCACGCCGGCCACCAAAGAAAGCCATGCCTGACATGATGGGTGATCTTTAAATGGCCAAGCAACCATGAACAACATGCCTCCACACACTCCTAAGAAGCCTGGTTTATTCCACTGGGAAGAATCCCACAATGAAGCCAAGAAAGAGGATAAGGCGCTCATTTGACAAAGAAAGAACCATACAGATAACAAATCAAAAGGAACAGAGAAGAAGCCAAGAACCCAAAAAACAGACAGTGCCCCTCCCCCCCCGCTCCGTACGTGGAGGTGATTCAGCCCCGGTGAGCCGGCGGTCCCGAGGTCACGTTAGGGGGGCTGAGCCCCAAAGCCAGCCCTGTTGCCCCTGCCGCCACCCAAGCCCTTGCTGTGATTGCCACGCCCAGCTCTCCGAGCCTTCTGGGAACCATCAACGTCCCCCATTCTCCGAGGGGACAGAGTGCCCCTCTCTATGATATAAATCACAGCAAGATCCTTTTTGACCCACCTCCTAGAGAAATGGAAATAAAAACAAAAATAAACAAATGGTACCTAATGAAACTTCAAAGCTTTTGCACAGCAAAGGAAACCATAAACAAGACGAAAAGACAACCCTCAGAATGGGAGAAAATATTTGCAAATGAGGCAACTGACAAAGGAAAAATCTCCAAAATATACAAACAGCTCATGCAGCTCAATATCAAAAAAACAAACAACCCAATCCAAAAATGGGCAGAAGACCTAAATAGACATTTCTCCAAAGAAGACATACAGATGGCCAACAAACACATGAAAGGATGCTCAACATCACTAATCATTAGAGAAATGCAAATCAGAACTACAATGACATATCACCTCACACTGGTCAGAATGGCCATCATCAAAAAATCTACAAACAATAAATGCTGGAGAGGGTGTGGAGAAAAGGGAACCCTCCTGCACTGTTGGTAGGAATGTAAATTGATAAAACCACTATGGAGAACAGTATGGAGGTTCCTTAAAAAACTAAAAATAGTTTAGTTCCTTAAAAACCTAAAAATAGTTTAGTTCCTTAAAAAACTAAAAATAGAACTACCATATGACCCAGCCATCCCATACCCTGAGAAAACCATAATTCAAAAAGAGTTATGTACCCCAATGTTCATTGCAGCACTATTTACAATAGCCAGGACATGGAAGCAACCTAAGTGTCCATCGGCAGATGAATGGATAAAGAAGATGTGGCACATATATACAATGGAATATTACTCAGCCATAAAAGGAAACACAATTGAGTTATTTGTAGTGAGGTGGATGGACCTAGAGTATGTCATACAGAGTAAAGTAAGTCAGAAAGAGAAAAACAAATACCGTATGCTAACACATATATATGGAATCTAAAAAAAAAAAGGTCATGAAGAACCTAGGGGCAGGATGGGAATAAAGACGCAGGCCTACTAGAAAATGGACTTGAGGACATGGGGAGGGGGAAGGGTAAGCTGGGACAAAGTGAGAGAGTGTCATGGACATAGATACACTACCAAATGTAAAATAGATAGCTAGAGGGAAGCAGCTGCATAGCTCAGGGAGATCTGCTGGGTGCTTTGTGACCACCTAGAGGCGTAAGATAGGGAGGGTGGGAGGGAGACGTAAGAGGGAGGAAATATGGGGATATATGTATACATAGAGCTGATTCACTTGTTATACAGCAGAAACGAACACACCATTGTAAAGCGATTATACTCCAATAAAGATGTTAAAAGTTTTCTTTAAAAAATAAAAAAGTAAAAGCTGGTTCTTTCAGAATCTGTATGGGAAATTATTTGTGGAAACATTTTAAAAAGTTGAATTAAGTAGACAGTTTTTAGGAGGTGTTCTTTTCTTTTAAAAAATATGGGGTTGTTTTTTTTTTTTTTTTTGAGGGGACCAGGTTCTCTTGGGCGTGGGTGGTGAGCGTTCTGGAAAAACCACTCTGGTATGGTTACAGAGAATGGATTTGCCCCTCGGGGGCAAGCACAGAGCGGGGAGACCTGCATAAACTTTGGGAAAACCTGGATTTGGGTGATGGAGGGACAGAGGGAGTTGGAGAGATACAGCCAAGACTCTGGGTGAGTGTAGATGCTGAAGGGGTGGAGAAAAGCCACATTCAGCTGTTAGCCTGGGATTCCTGGGTCCAGGCAGGTAAGACAGGGATGGAGAGATTGGGGAGGATCTGGGGGCGGGACTTAGTGAATTCAATTATAGACATGGGTTCAAGGACCATGTGGAAATTTCTGGCATCCCGTTGCCCATTTGTGTCTGGCCACAGGAGAATGGTCTACCCATTACTCAGTCTTGAGTTCCATGCATAGACCATCAAGTGACCTTCCACAAGGGGGCCAAGGACACACAGTGGGGAAAGGACAGTCTCGTCAACAAACGGTGTTGGGAAAACTGGATATCCACATGCCAAAGAATGAAACTGGACCCTTATCTCATGCCATACACAAAAATTAACTCAAAATGTGGTAAGACTTCAGCATCCCATCTGAAAAGCCTAAAACACCTAAAAGAAAACACATGGGAAGAGTTTCTTGGCAGCAATGATTTCAAAGATCTGACACCAAAAGCACAGGCAACAAAAGCAAAAAATACACAAATGGGATTGCAACAAACTAAAAACACTTCTGCATAGCAAGGGAAACAAAGCACACAGCAAAGAGACAATATCTCTGCAGAATGGGAGAAAATATTTGCAATCTGCACATCTGATAATATAGAGAGTTTGGACAGAGGAGGTGCTCTTTAAAAACTTCAGTGACTATGCAAATAGGATTGGGAGGTTCTGCCTTGTAACGGGAGTTCTGGATTGCTGGTTTATCCAACTCGAGCAATTTGTCTTAATTATGCAAGTAAATTAGCTCAATGTTACCTGTTACGGAAAGATGCAAGCTTTATTATTATGTGATGTCTAGTTCCCTAGGGGTATAATGAGGGCTCTAGGAAATTGGTTGATTTTTCAGACGGTTGGTGGGATTTCATTTATTCTCTGGAGAACCCTTCCCATCTGTGCTCCTATCTGGAAAATTCAAATATTTTTTGTTGTCTACATAATACTCAGCACTCTTGAGGCAAATGTCCCAGCTCCTCTGAGCCACTGCCCAAGTTTTGCAAATCAGAATCTGTTTCACAGAACTGTCTGAAGCTCTGAAGGGTTTTTTTTTTTTATCTTTCATCAAATTTCCTTTAAAATTCTCTGAACAAGCTTATGCCTGCACCAAATTCACACTCAGGGAACTTCTAATAGGTGACTTGGTGCATTGTTTTTGTTGTAAATGAGTTTGGCAGACACCAGGTTCATTTTCCCGGAGCTGTGCAGCTCATGGCTGTGGGTTTGCAGGCACGCATCACAGCACTGGAGAGTCATGGACAGAAGCCCCCATCCTCCTGCTTTCACAGATAGAAGATGGTCCCCGCTGAGGGCCAACATTAGTCTGAGCACAGTAGAAAAACAAGGAGGTGGGCATATTTCCAGGTAATTAAATCTGTGCAGAAAACTCCAGAACCTAATAGAGGCTGAAAACTCTGTTTTGGTTTTTATTTGTAATCAATCCAACCTGGCATTTCCCGTCAACTTTGCATATTGAGGCATACTCCCAAAATGTTCTATCAGTTATTTAGAAAGGAAAAGGTCACTCTTTCAAATTTTTTGTTTATTTTTTTAGTTGAAGTATAGTTGCTGTACCATATTATATAAGTTACAGGTGTATAATATAGTGATTCACAATTTTTAAAGGTTATACTCAATTTGTAGTTATTAAAAAATACTGGCTATATTCCCTGTGTGTGCTGTAGAATATATTCTTGTAGCTTATTGATTTCACACATAGTAATTTGTACCTCTTAATCCCCTCCCCCTATCTTGCCCCTCCCCCTTCCCTCTCCCCACTGGGAACCACTGGTTTGTTCTCTATATCTGTGAGTCTGCTTCTTTTTAGTTATATTCACTAGTTTGTTGTATTTTTTTAGATTCCCCATATAAGTGATATCATATAGTATTTGTCTTTCTCTGTCTGACTTATTTCACTAACATAATGCCCTCCAAGTCCATTCATGTTGCTGCAAATGGCAAATTTTCATTCTTTTTTATGGCTGAGGAGTACTCCATTGTATATATGTATCACATCTTCTTTATCCATTCATCTGTTGATGGACACTTAGGTTGCTTCCACATCTTGGCTATTGTATAAATAATGCTGCTATGAACATTGGGGTGCATGTATCTTTTCAAACCAAAAATTTTAGCTTAAAGATCTAGAATTCTGCATTTTATTTTTTTTCTAATCAAACATTACATGTATTTTTTAAGTTGGAATATAGTTCCTTTACAATGTTGTGTTAGTTTCTGCTGTACAATGAAGTGAATCAGCTATATGTACACCTATATACCCTCCCTCTTGGACCTCCCACCCCCCCATCCCACCCATTTAGGTCATCACAGAGCACCGAGCTGATCTCCCTGTGCTATACTGCAGGTTCCCACGAGCTACCTATTTTACACATGGTAGTGTATTTATGTCAATCCTAATCTCCCAATTCATCCCACCCTCCCTTTTCCCCCCATGTCAAAACATTCGTTCTCTACATCTGCTTCTCTATTCCTGCCCTACCAATAGGTTCATCTGTACCATTTTTCTAGATTCCACATATTTGCATTAATATATGATAATTATTTTCTGTCTTCACTCTGTATGACAGACTCTAGGTCCATCCTCATCTCTACAAATGACCCAATTTCATTCTTTTTATGGGTGAGTAGTATTCCATTTTGTATATGTACCACATCTTCTTTAACCAGTCATCTGTCAATGGACATTTAGGTTGTTTCGATGTCCTCGCTATTGTAAATAGTGCTGCAGTGAACATTGGGGTGCATGTATCTTTTTGAATTATGGTTTTCTCTAGGTATATGCCCAAAAGTGGGATTGGTGGGTCATATGGTAGCTCTATTTTTAGTTTTTGAGGAACCTCCATACTGTTTTCCATACTGGCTGCACCAACTTACATTCCCACCAACAGTGTAGGAGGGTTCCCTTTTCTCCACACCCTTCCCAGCATTTGTTGGTTGTAGATTTTCTGATGATGCCCGTTCTGACCAGCATGAGGGGATACTTCATTGTAGTTTTGATTTGCACTTCTCTAATAATTAGTGATGTTGAGCATCTTTTCATGTGCTCCTTGGCCATCTGTATGTCTTCTTTGGAGAAATGTCTATTTAGGTCTTCTGCCCGTTTTTGGATTGGGTTTTTTGTTTTGTTTTGTTTTTTATATATAATATTGAGCTTCATGAGCTGTTTGTGTATTTTGGAGATTAATCCTTTGTCAGTTGCTTCATTTGCAAATATTTTCTCCCATTCTGGGGGTTGTCTTTATGTCTTGTTTATTTCCTTTGCTGTGCAAAAGCTTTTACGTTAATTAGGTCTCATTTGTTTATTTTTGTTTTTATTTTCATTACTTCAGGAGGTGGATCAAAAAAGATCTTGCTGTGATTTATGTCAAAGAGTGTTTTCCCTATATTTTCCTCTAAGAGTTTTATAGTGTCTGGTCTTACACTTAGGTCTTTAATCCATTTTGAGTTTATTTTTGTGTATGGTCTTAGGGACTGTTCTAATTTCATTCTTTTACATGTAGCTGTCCAGTTTTCCTAGCACCACTTATTGAAGAGACTGTCTTTTCTCCATTGTATATTCTTGCCTTCTTTGTCATAGATTAGGTGACCATATGTGCGTGGGTTTATCTCTGGGCTTTCTATCCTGTTCCGTTGATCTATATTTCTGTGTTTGTGCCAGTGCCATACTGTCTTGATTACTGTAGCTTTGTAGTATAGTCTGAAGTCAGGGAGCCTGATTCCTCCAACTCCATTTTTCTTTCTGAAGATTGTTTGGCTATTTGGGGTCTTTTGTGTTTCCATACAAATTGTAAAATTTTTTGTTCTACTTCTGTGAACAGTGCCATTGATAATTTGATAGGGATTGCATTGAATCTGTAGATTGCTTTGGGTAGTATAGTCATTTTCACAATATTGATTCTTCCAATCCAAGAACATGGAATATCTCTTCATCTGTTTATGTCATCTTTGAGTCCTTTCATCAGTGTTTTATAGTTTTCTGAGTACAGTTCTTTTGCCTGTGTAGGTAGGCTTATTCCTAGGTATGTTATTCTTTTTGTTGCAATGGTAAATGGGATTCTTTCTTTAATTTCTCTTTCTGATCTTTTGTTTTGTTAGAGTATAGGAATGCAAGAGATTTCTGTGCATTAATTTTGTATCCTGCAGCTTTACCAAATTCATTGATTAGTTCTAGTAGTTTTCTGGTGGCACCTTTAGGATTTTTTATGTATAGTATCATGTCATCTGCGAACAGTGACAATTTTACTTCTTCTTTTCCAATTTATATTCCTTTTATTTCTTTTTCTTCTCTGCTTACTGTGGCTAGGACTTCCAAAACTATTTTGAATAATAGTGGCAAGAGTGGACATCTTTGTCTTGTTCCTGCTCTTAGAGGAAATGCTTTCAGCTTTTCTCCCTTGAGGAAGATGTTAGCTGTGGGTTTGTCATATATGGGCTTTATTATGTTGAGGTAGTTCCTTCTATGCCCACTTTCTGGAGAGTTTTTTTTTTTTTTATCATAAATGGGTGTTGAATTTTGTCAAAAGCTTTTTCTGCATCTATTGAGATTATCATATGTTTTTTATTCCTTAATTTGTTAATATGGTGTATCACATTGGTTGATTTGCGTATATTGAAGAATCTTTTGCATCCCTGGGATAAATCCCACTTGATCATGGTGTATGATCCTTTTAATGTTTTGTTAGATTCTGTTTGCTAGTGTTTTGTTGAGGATTTTTGCATCTATGTTCATCAGTGATATTGGTCTGTAATTTTCTTTTTTTGTAGTATCTCTGCCTGGTTTTGATATCAGGGTGATGGTGGCCTCGTAGAATGAGTTTGGGAGTGTTCCTTCTTCTGCAATTTTTGGGAAGAGTTTGAGAAGGTTAGGTGTTAGCTCTTCTCTTAATGTTTGATAGAATTCACCTGTGAAGCCATCCGGTCCTGGACTTTTGCTTGTTGGAAGATTTTTAATGACAGTTTCAAGTTCACTGCTTGTGATAGGTCTGTTTATATTTTCTATTTCTTCCTGGTTCAGTTTTGAAGGTTATACCTTTCTAAGAATTTGTCCATTTCTTCCAGGTTGTCCATTTTATTGACATAGATTTGCTTGTAGTAGTCTCGTGTGATCCTGTGTATTTCTGTCATGTCAGTTATAATTTCTCCCTTTTCATTTCTAATTTTATTGATTTGAATCCTCTCCCTTTTCTTTCTTGATGAGTCTGGCTAAAGGTTTATCGATTTTGATAATGTTCTCCAGGAACCAATTTTATTCATCTTTGCTGTTGTTTTCTTCATTTCTATTTCATTTATTTCTGATATTTATGACGTCTTTCCTTCTACCGACTTTGGGTTTTTTTTTTTTTTCTTGTTGTTCTTTCTCTAGTTGCTTTAGGTGTAAGGTTAGATTGTTTATTTGAGATTTTTCTTGATTCTTGAGTTGAGGTTGAATTGCTATAAACTTCCCTCTTAGAACTGCTTTTGCTGCGTCCCATAGGTTTTGGGTCTTCATGTTTTCATTGTCATTTGTTTCTATGAATTTTTTTATTTCCTCTTTGATTTCTTCAGTGATTTATTGGTTATTTATTAGCATATTGCTTAGTCTCCATGTGTTTGTGTTTTTACAGTTTTCTTCTTGTAATTGATTTCTAATGTCGTAGCATTGTGGTCAGAAAAGATGCTTGATATGATTTCACATTTCTTAAATTTTCCAAGGCTTGATTTGTGACACAAGACGTGATCTGTCCTGGAGAATGTTCCATGTGCACTTGAGAAGAAATTGTATTCTGCGTCTTTCAGGTGGAATGTCCTATAAATATCAATTAAATCTATCTGGTCTGTTGTGTCATTTAAAGCTTGTGTTTCCTTATTTATTTTCTGTTTGGATAATCTCTCCATTGGTGTAAGTGAGGTGTTAAAGACCCCTACTACTATTGTGTTACTGTCGATTTCCCCTTTTATGGATGTTAGCATTTGCCTTATGTATTGAGATGGCTCCTATGTTGGGTGTATAAATATTTATAATTGTCATATCTTCTTGGATCGATCCCTTGATCATTATGTAGTGTCCTTCCTTGCCTTTTGTAACAGTTTTTATTTTAACGTCTATTTTATCTGATAAAAGTATTGCTACTCCAGCTTTCTTTTGATTTCCATTTGCATGGAATATCTTTTTCCATCCCCTCACTTTCAGTCTGTATGTGTCCCTAGGTCTGAAGTGGGTCTCTTATAGATAGCGTATATACGGGTCTTGTTTTTGTCCATTCAGCCAGTCTAGGTCTTTTGGTTGGAGCATTTAACCCATTTACATTCAAGGTACTTATTGATATATTTGTTCCTATTACCATTTTCTTAATTGTTTTAGGTTCGTTTTAGTGGGTCTTCTCTTGTGTTTCCTGCCTAGAGAATTTCCTTTAGCATTTGTTGTAAAGCTGGTTTGGTGGTGCTGAATTCTCTTAGCTTTTGCTTGTCTGAAAAGCTTTTGATTTCTCCATTGAATCTGAATGAGATCCTTGCTGGGTAGAGTAATATTGGTTGTAGGTTTTTCCTTTTCATCACCTTAAATATGTCCTGCCACTCCCTCTGGCTTGCAGAGTTTCTGCTGAAAAATAAGCTGATAACCTTATGGGGATTCCCTTGTATGTTATTTGTTGCTCTTCCCTTGCTGCTTTTAATATTTTTTTTTTTAATTTAATTTTTGTTAGTTTGATTACTATGTGTCTTGGTGTGTTTCTCCTAGGGTTTATCCTGTATGGGACTCTCTGCACTTCCTGAACTTGATTGACTATTTCCTTTCCCATGTTAGGGAAGTTTTCCACTATAATCTCTTCAAATATTTTCTCAGACCCTTTCTTTTTCTCTTCTTCTTCTGGGACCCCTATAATTTGAATGTTGGTGTGTTTTGTGTTGTCCCAGAGGTCTCTGAGACTGTCCTCAATTCTTTTCATCCTTTTTTCTTAATTCTGCTCCCTGGCAGTTATTTCCACCATTTTAATCTTCCAGCTCACTTATCCGTTCTTCTGCCTCAGTTATTCTGCTATTGATTCCTTCTAGTGTATTTTTAATTTCATTTATTGTGTTGTTCATCACTGTTTGTTTGTTCTTTAGTTCTTCTAGGTCCTTGTTAAACATTTCTTGTATTTTCTCAATCCATGCCTCCGTTCTCTTTCCGAGATTTTGGATCATCTTTACTGTCATTACTCTGAACTCTTTTTCAGGTAGGTTGCCTATTTCCTCTTCATTTATTTGGTCTTGTAGGTTTTCACCTTGCTCTTTCATCTGTAACATATTTTTTTGTCATCTCATTTTTTTTGATGGGTCAGGCCATATTCCTGTCTTATTGGTTGTTTGGCCTGAGGCCTCCAGCACTGGAGTTTGCAGGCAGTTGGATAGAGCTGGGTCTTGGTGCCGAGTTGAGGACCTCTGGGAGACCTCACTCTGCTTAATATTCCCTGGGGTTTGAGGTTCTCTGTTAGTCCAGCAGTTTGTACATGGCACTCCCACCACAGGAGCTCAGGCCCAACCCCCAGCCTGGGAACCAAGATCCCACAAGCTGCATGGCGTGGCAAAAGAAAAAAAAAAGGAACAAACAGAAAAGAGCAGAAGAATAACAAAGAATAAAAAATAAAATAAAATTAGAAAGATAAAAAATATATTAGAAAAAATGAAAATGAAACAACAACAACAAAGCAAAAGAGAACCACAACAGCAAAAAAAAAAAAAAGGCCAGAGGAGGCCCTGGGGGAGAGGGGACTTAGATCCAGGACACACATGGCCAGAGGGAGCTCCAGAGGGCAGAGTTTCAGGCCTGGGACCCCAGCAGGCTCGCCAGGGCCGAGCAGGCAGGGGAGATGCTGGCTTTGTTCTCCTCTGATCCTCCAATCCCCTGAAGGTCTCTCCCTGTCCCCACTGATCCCCTCGCCATGAGTGGGCCTTTCTGAGGGTGGGAACCCCTCCCCTCCCCTCCCCTCCCCTCCCCTCCTCTCCTCTCCTCTCCCCTCCCCCAGCCATCCCCGAGGGACACCAGTCCCATCCTGCCTCCACCTTTCATCCCCCCTGCTCCTTCCCCTCCACATCCTACCCAGTCATGCGGGGATTCCTCCCATCCCCTTAGGTGTCTGAGGTCCCCCACCAGCGCCTAGTAGGTGCCCTGGTTATGAGCAGATGCAAACTCCACATCCTCCTACTCTGCCATCTTGACCCCGCCCCCTACAATAGAATTCTGCATTTTAAATCACAAGAGGCATGCTTGGAAAATTATGACTAGGTCGTCCAGCTTTAATAAATGCTTGGACATTTTATGATTTTGACCTCTGGAGCCAAGCTACTCTGTTCCAGTTTTCTTAGAAATATTCCAACTTCTGATTTGCAAATGGAAAATCAGGCTAGCAATGCTTCTGCCTTTGGGTAAGAGAGATGGATGTCAGGATGTCGGAATTTCCTTCAACCGTCCTTTTTCTTTGACTCTGGTTTTGAACTTGGAAAATGTAGCCCAAGACAAGTAGGGAAATGTGAGTAAGAGTAAGTAAATTTATAAATTTTCAAAGTATCAGCAAAGGTAAATGAAAGAATCCGTTTCCAGCATGGAAAGCAGGCAGATTTTATGAAAGATTGGATGTAACTAGAATTAGTTTTATGAGATCTTTTGTGGTTACTCCCCAGCCATATTTTTATAAGTCAGTATGAAAACCTCCACCTGTCATGAAATGTGTTTTCCTGTGATAATCAGAAATGTGCTTCCATTCAGGAAATCTCAACTGTGGGTTGACATATATTATCCTGTCATGGGATAGCGGAGGATCCAGCAGGAAGTAGTGGTCATGTTTTCTAGTTTCCAGTCATCCCATCCTGGGTCACTCACTGTTCTCTGTTGTATCTACACCAACCCAATTTTAATGCCTGTAAGATACTCACTTTTAGGTAGAATTAGAAAAGAAAAAAAAAAAAAGAGCACAAATACAGGAAAAAGATCAGCATAAACTAGGAGTGGGACAGGACTTGAATTCCACCAACTGCCACCCAAATGGAAAATTTCAAGGAGCATCAACCCCCTTGATTTTCAAATGCACTCTAATTTATTCTGCTTTCTGAAGAGCACGACCAAGAATGAATCTTCTTTGCAAAGTCAGGTGACAGGTCTTTAGATTGGCTGTTAGAAAGGATCCCCTCTTCAGGGTTTGATTTGGGGAGAATTTAAATTTGAATACACAGGCATCGTTCTCTCAGCCCTGGGAGATCCATTAGGCAAAGAGATTAGTTGCTTGTTCTCCAAGGGGTCAACAGGTAAAACAAATTAACCAGAGGCTTCACCCAACAAAGATTATCTAACTCGAGGACAAACGTGTTGCCCCTGGTGATGCAGAGGTATTAGCCGACGATTCATCATCTAAATGCTGAGTTCCTTAGCTGACGTGGAAAGACAGAGACACTGGAGGGTCACTGGTGGGCGACACACCCCTCACATTTGCACATGTGGTGCTGGACCAGGACTGCTCCTGTGGCCTCCAAGCCATGCCGGGAAATGTGGGGACCAGATGGACAGATAAGCGGGCACCGCTGTCTCTGCCCCAAACTATCCGATCCCCTGGCCCCAGTCAAACACCAGGACAGATACTTATAAATACTAACTGTAACCCCCTTCTGGGAGATACCCTGGTATTCTGTATGAAATTGGTGTTCATAGTGGTATGGACCTCCATGGTAGAAGAGACCAGAAAAGGTAACAATGTAGATTCCTTGTCAGGGCAGATTCCAGGGGTATGAACAATGCTGGGAAAAGTTTTGGGCAAGAAAATATGAGCGTAAAGAGGAATTGAGCATACCCATTAAGATGGCCACTATTTTTAAAAAATAGAAAATGACAAGTGTTGGCAAAGATGTAGGGAAACGGGGGTCCCTGTGCACTGTTGGTGGGTATATAAATGGTGCAGCTGCTGCGGGAAACAGTGTGGCAGCGCCTCAGAAATTAAAAATAGAATTACCATAGGATCCAGCAATTCCAATTCTGGGTGTACACCCAAAAGAATTGAAAGTAGAGTCATGAAGAGAGATTTGCACACCCATTTTCATAGCAGCAGAATCCACAACAGCTAAAATGTGCAAACAACCCAAGCGTCCATGGAGGGGTGAATGGATAAGTAAAATGTGGGCCATCTGTGCAAGGGAATATGATTCAGTCTTTAAAAAGGAAGGACATTCTGTCACAGGCTACAGCATGGATGAACCTTGAGGACATGATGCTGAGTGAAATAAGCCAGACACAGAAGGACAAATACTGTTTGATTCCACTCCTGTGAGGTCCTTGGAGGAGTCAAATTCACAGCAACAGAAAGTAGGAGGGTGGGTACCAGGGGCTGGGGGAGAGGGATGAGGAGTGAGTGTTTAATGGCGACACCTTCAGTTTTCCAAGAAGGATGAGTTCTGGAGATGGGTGATAGTGACGGTTGCAAAACCATGTGACTGTACTTAATGCCACTGAACCATATGTTTTTAAATGGTTAAAATGACACTTTTTTTCACCAATCAAGAGTGTTTTTTCTGGTGTTTTTTTTTTTAATTTTATATTGGAGTAAAGTTGATTTACAATGGTGTGTTAGTTTCAGGTGTACAGCAAAGTGAATCAGTTATATATAGATATATACATTCTTTTTCAGATTTCTTTCCCATATAAGTTATTACAGAATATTTAGAGAGTTCCCTGTGCTATACAGTAGGTCCTTGTTAGTTATCTATTTCATACATAGTAGTGTGTATATGTTAGTCCCAAACTCCTAATTTATCACTCCCCTGCCCCCCGATTTCCCTTTGGTAACCATAAGTTTGATTTCGAGTTCTGTGAATCTGTTTCTGTTTTCTAAATAAGTTCATTTGTATCATTTTTATTAGAGTCCACATATAAGTGATATCATATGATATTTGTCTTTGTCTGACTTACTTCACTTAGTATGATAATCTCTAGGTCCATCCATGTTGCTAGAAATGGCATTATTTCATTCTTTTTGATGGCTGAGTAATACTCCATTGTATACATATACCACATCTTTTTTTTTTTTTCTCCACAGGATGCCTGTATCTATCTTTTGCTCTCCCTGGCACTTGGCGTACTAAGCTATTTTGGTTGCAAGGGCACTTCAAGATGTAGGCTCTACATCTAAGGATGCTCTCTTAGGAACCAGGCTTAGCTGATCTGAGCAGCCTGGCCTAAGAGATCAGCACAGTATTAGGGTACCAGAAAGATGCTCACCCTTTCTGAGACTTTAGGGACCAGGTTATCCTGTCAGCGGAAGGGATGCATTTCCTTCCACGCCAGTGCCATTAATGTGACTCAGTTACTCTTGGCTCTGCCCTCTTCCCTGTCTTCTTACCTCTGCCTTGGATTAAACACCCCTTTCTGAATCTCCAGTTCCAGTTTAGATTGGCTGTACTATCTGCTGTTATTCCCGTGTCACTAATGACAAAAACTTTAAAGCTTTTGTAGAAAGCAGACTCTTGATTGGCTGTTCCTGGGCAGGTACACCTGGTCCAAGGAGCTTCTGAAGGTGGATCATCACTGGGAACCATGTGTCTCCCTCAGAAGAGGCTGTGGATGTTACAGGCACTAGAGCTATGGTTTTCCCACTTACAGGTGCATCGGAATGGCCCAGAGAACTAGCGAAACTGTGGATGCTGCCTCTCATCCCTGTAGAGTAGGATTTGGGGGACTGAGCCTGGGACTGGTTTCGTTTTTTGCTAGGTCATGGCTATTTGTGGTACTTGGATACTTCTGCTTGAGTTTCTAATCTGTTTTTTTTTTTTAACATCTTTATTGGAGTATAATTGCTTTACAATGGTGTGTTAGTTTCTGCTTTATAACAAAGTGAATCAGTTATACATATACATATATCCCCATATCTCCTCCCTCTTGCGTCTCCCTCCCTCCCACCCTCCCTATCCCACCCCTCTAGGTGGTCACAAAGCACCGAGCTGATCTCCCTGTGCTATGCAGTTGCTTCCCACTATCTATTTTACGTTTGGTAGTGTATATATGTCCATGCCACTCTCTCACTTTGTCACAGCTTACCCTACCCCCTCCCCATATCCTCAAGTCCATTCTCTAGTAGGTCTGTGTCTTTATTCCCATATTACCACTAGGTTCTTCATGACCTTTTTTTTCCCCTTAGATTCCATATATATGTGTTAGCATACTGTATTTGTTTTTCTCTTTCTGACTTACTTCACTCTGTATGACAGACTCTAGGTCCATCCACCTCACTACAAATACCTCCATTTCGTTTCTTTTTATGGCTGAGTAATATTCCATTGTATATATGTGCCACATCTTCTTTATCCATTCATCTGTTGATGGACACTTAGGTTGCTTCCATGTCCTGGCTATTGTAAATAGAGCTGCAATGAACATTTTGGTACATGACTCTTTTTGAATTATGGTTTCCTCAGGCTATATGCCCAGTAGTGGGATTGCTGGGTCATATGGTAGTTCTATTTTTAGTTTTTTAAGGCACCTCCATACTGTTCTCCATAGTGGCTGTATCAATTTACATTCCCACCAACAGTGCAGGAGTGTTCCCTTTTCTCCACACCCTCTCCAGCATTTATTGTTTCTAGATTTTTTGATGATGGCCATTCTGACCAGTGTGAGATGATTTCTCATTGTAGTTTTGATTTGCATTTCTCTAATGATTAATGATGTTGAGCATTCTTTCATGTGTTTGTTGGCAATCTGTATATCTTCTTTGGAGAAATGTCTGTTTAGGTCTTCTGCCCATTTTTGGATTGGGTTGTTTGTTTTTTTGATATTGAGCTGCATGAGCTGCTTGTAAATTTTGGAGATTAATCCTTTGTCAGTTGCTTCATTTGCAAATATTTTCTCCCATTCTGAGGGTTGTCTTTATGTCTTGTTTATGGTTTCCTTTGCTGTGCAAAAGCTTTTAAGTTTCACTAGGTCCCATTTGTTTATTTTTGTTTTTATTTCCATTTCTCTAGGAGCTGGGTCAAAAAGGATCTTGCTGTGATTTATGTCATAGAGTGTTCTGCCTATGTTTTCCTCTAAGAGTTTGATAGTGTCTGGCCTTACATTTAGGTCTTTAATCCATTTTGAGTTTATTTTTGTGTATGGTGTTAGGGAGTGTTCTAATTTCATACTTTTACATGTACCTGTCCAGTTTTCCCAGCACCACTTATTGAAGAGGCTGTCTTTTCTCCACTGTATATGCTTGCCTCCTTTATCAAAGATAAGGTGACCATATGTGCGTGGGTTTATCTCTGGGCTTTCTATCCTGTTCCATTGATCTATATTTCTGTTTTTGTGCCAGTACCATACTGTCTTGATTACTGTAGCTTTGTAGTATAGTCTGCCATCAGGGAGCATGATTCCTCCAGCTCCATTTTTCGTTCTCAAGATTGCTTTGGCTATTCAGGGTCTTTTGTGTCTCCATACAAATTTTAAGATGATTTGTTCTAGCTCCGTAAAAAATCCCATTGGTAATTTGATAGGGATTGCATTGAATCTGTAGATTGCTTTGGGTAGTAGAGTCATTTTCACAATGTTGATTCTTCCAATCCAAGAACATGGTATATCTCTCCATCTATTTGTATCATCTTTAATTTCTTTCATCAGTGTCTTATAATATTCTGCATACAGGTCTTTTGTCTCCTTAGGTAGGTTTATTCCTAGATATTTTATTCTTTTTGTTGCAGTGGTAAATGGGAGTGGTTTCTTAATTTCACTTTCAGATTTTTCATCATTAGTGTATAGGAATGCAAGAGATTTCTGTGCATTAATTTTGTATCCTGCTACTTTACCAAATTCATTGATTAGCTCTAGTACTTCTCTGGTAGCATCTTTAGGATTCTCTATGTATAGTATCATGTCATCTGCAAACAGTGACAGCTTTACTTCTTCTTTTCCGATTTGCATTCCTTCTATTTCATTTTCTTCTCTGATTGCAGTGGCTGAAACTTCCAAAACTATGTTGAATAATAGTGGTGAGAGTGGGCAACCTTGTCTTATTCCTGATCTTAGTGGAAATGGTTTCAGTTTTTCACCATTGAGGACAATGTTGGCTGTGGGTTTGTCATATATGGCCTTTATTATGTTGAGGAAAGTTCCCTCTATGCCTACTTTCTGCAGGGCTTTTATCATAAATGGGTGTTGAATTTTGTCGAAAGCTTTCTCTGCATCTATTGACATGATCATATGGTTTTTCTCCTTCAATTTGTTAATATGGTGTATCACGTTGATTGATTTGCATATATTGAAGAATCCTTGCATTCCTGGAATATACCACATCTTCTTTATCCATTCCTCTGTCCTTGGACACTTAGGTTGCTTCCATGTCTTGGATATTGTAAATAGTGCTGCTATGAACATAGGAGTGGATGCATCCTTTAGAATTATGGTTTTCTCTGGATATATGCCCAGGAGTGGGATTGCTGGGTCATATGGTAGCTCTATTTTTAGTTTTTTAAGGAACCTCCATACTGTTCTCCATAGTGGCTGCACCAATTTGCATCCACACCAACAGTGTAGGAGGGTTCCCTTTTCTCCACACCCTCTCCAGCATTTATTGTTTGTAGACTTTTTGATGCTGGCCATTCTGACTGGTGTGAGATAATCAGGGAAGCCCAATAAAACTGCACAAGGCTCTTTGGAATTTACTGGTTAGTCCCTGGAAGGTAGAAGCTCAATCTCTCCTAGAAAAGGCAGGCTTGAATTGACCCCGTGCTCTATCTCAGCTGCTGTGAGGCTGCCCGACAGGTGGGGAGAAGGCAGCAAGGCCACCTTACACTCAGTCACATAGAGTTTGCAAAGCTGTGATGGGTAAATGAGGATTCCCATGCGTTGACTGGCCAAATGAATTGATTGTCACTTTTTCATCTCGGGAGAATTGAGGATAAAGGGCCTCATAATTCAAAGAGTGTGTTGTGGGGAAAGGGGTCAGACTGGGCAGATGATCAGGGCTCGAGAGGAAGAGGAAGAATTCTTGAGCCCAGATGGGGGGGAGGGGGAGATGGAGTGGGTGTGCTTGTTTAAAGCTAACACAAACTTGTGTTGTGTTGTAAGAGGTATTTTGAGAACTCCTACTCTTGGGGGAAGAAAAAAAAGACTTACACGTGCCTTTTAGAAAGTAGAGAAATCCAATTTCATGAAAATGCGATTGCTTTGTGCAACCTTGCCTCTGCCTTGAGCTCATGGAACCCCTTTATAGACCAGGGAGGGTGTCTCTGTGAGTGGATCTGGACGTGCCCCAGAAATCTGATGAGGCACCTGTCAGATCTCAGGTGTGTTCATGTGGAGATATGCTGGGACCCCAGAGGCCCATGCTGGGTAGGAAGGGGCAGTGGTAAGCAGCGTTCCAAGGTGGCCTCAAGACTTCTGTTCCCTAGTGCACACACCCTGTGTAATCTCCTCCCCTGCAGTGTGAGCAGGACTTCTGAGCACCATAGGTGTCACTCCTGTGACAGTGTAGCTATGGGTTAACTTGAGTTCATCAGAAGGAGATTATCCTGAGTGGGCCTGACCTAATCAGAGAAGCCCTTTAAAAGTAGAGGAATTTTTTTTTTAATTGTTTGTTGTTGTTGTTTTTATTTTTTTGTTTCTTAATTGAAGTACAGTTGATTTACAATGTTGTGTTAGTTTCAGGTGTACAGCAAAGTGATTCAGTTAAACATATATATGTATCTATTCTTTTTCAGATTCTTTTCCCATTTGGGTTATTACAGAATATTGAGTGGAGTTCCCTGTGCTATACAGTAGGTTCTTGTTGGTTATCTATTTTATATACAGTAGTGTGTAGCTGTTAATCCCAAACTCCTAATTTATCCCTCCCCCACCCATTCCCCTTTGGTAACCATAAGTTTGTTTTCTATGTCTGTGGGTTTATCTCTGTTTTGTACATAAGTTCATTTGTATCATTTTTTTTTTTTTTAGGATTCCCCATAGAAGCAATATCATATGGTATTTGTCTTTGTCTGGCTTACTTCACCTAGTCTGATCATCTCTAGGTCCATCCATGTTGCTGCAAATGGCATTATTTCATTCTTTTTATGGCTGAGTAATATTCCATTGTATATATGTACCACATCTAAAAAGAAGGCGAATTCTGCCCACAAGAATGAAGTTGGAAGAGAAGCTCGACCTTCCAGTGAAAATACAGACCTTAAAAACTAGTTAAAATATCAAGTATGATCTACTCCACTCAAGGGGATTTCAACCCAATAGCCGGTAGGTGAAACATCTAATACGCTTATCATGTGAATCTGCCTGAATCATGCACCACGTATGAGTGTGTGTAGTTGATATAACAAGATGACATGTGAGTGTGGAAGGATAATTATTTCACCTGCACAGTATATGCAGAAATGGAGAAAATGATTCAGGGTTACGCCCCACTGAGATCATTAGTCTGTCTCGGGGCAGGAATATTTCACAGTAGAGGAATATTGGGGAAATTTTACAACACGTTCTGTCCACAAAGCAAGCATCACTCTTTTGGGTAAGGGATGATATGACCTCCCAGGTGGATCCTGGTAGTTGACTCTCTGACAGTCAAATATGACAATTCAGATGCAGGTGGCTCCCAAGATGAACCCAGATGGCAAATAGACACCTTCAACAAGTCTCCCACCTTCCCATATGGTGGGGTCTTCTGTTGACAAATCATCTCCCTGTCCGATCACATCTGTGATTGGCCCTTGTACCTTCCTGTTTTCTGGATATAAGAGAAACATCAGGCACCAATGGTCACCAACACATCAGTGTGATTATTTTAATAGATTTAGACACACTTAAGTGGGACGGATGGTCCCAATCCCATTTTCTGACCAAAAGATTCTCAGAAGACTTGAGTCATCAAGTATAAGTCATCCATGACTAATATTATTAATGGTGGAAGAACCCTTCACAGAGAGAATAGGGTCGCTCACCAAAAGAAAGGCAGCTGCACTGCCTCTGGATAAGGCAAAACCAACAAAAGTCCACCACACCTCAATGTCTTAGCTCAAGATGCCAGAGAGTGGGTAGCTTAAACAGAAGTAATTTATTTTCTCACAGTTCTGGAAGCTAGATGTCCAAGATCATGGTGTGGGCAGATTCAGTTCCTGGCGAGGCTCTCTTCCTGGCTTACACATGGCATCCTTCTTGCTGTGTCCTCACATGGTGGAGAGAGAGATCTGGTCTCTTTCTCTTCTTAATAACGTCAGTAATCCCATCATGGGGGCTCCACCCTCAAGACCTCATCTACCTCTAATCACCTCCCAAACACCCACCTCCTAACACCATCCCATTGGGGGGCAGGGCTTCAACATAGGAATTTTGGGGGAGGGACACAATTTAGTCCATACAACTCATCCTTGTAAATAGCATCATTCAGTTGCTCAAACCAACATGGAAGCTTGATTCTTCCTCCTTCCCCATATTCAATACATTTTTAGGCTTTGCTAATTCTATCCATGACAGGCATGTCCAATTATCCCCATCACGGCAGCCAGCAGCCCAGACCCAGGCACATGATGAACCTGGACCACAGCCTTAGTCCCCTAAGCATCCTACCTTTTGTTACCATCCTCCAGCTCATACTCCAGGCAGCTGCGTCTCCAGCTTCACAGCCTTACCTCCAACCGCACAGCCTCACCTCCATGCCACAGACTCTAAACTCTCCATCTCCCCACCGTATCCTCCAAGACCCAGTGTGATCTTCTGGGGCCTCAGTCTCTCCATCTCACCCCACTCTCTCACCTGCCCTACTCATCTCAGGCACACCAAGCTTCTTTCTGTTCTTTAACCCACTGGTCCTCAATGGTCTCCTATGCTCCTTTCCTGGGTGTTCATTCTTTCTTGGGCTTCAAGATGAATGTCACCCCCTCAGAGAGACTTTCTTTGATTTTTCCATTCACAGGGACCTCTCCCACCATCTGTTTACTTTCTCAAGACACATATCAGATTCTTTTTTTTTTTTAATTTTTTAAATTTTATTTTATTTATTTATTTCTTTTTTGGTTGCGTTGGGTCTTCGTTGCTGTGCATAGGCTTCTCTATGTGTGGGCTTTCTCTAGTTGTGTTGAGAGGGGGCTACTCTTCATTTCTTCGTTGCAGTGCATAGGCTTCTCATTGCGGTGGCTTCTCTTGTTGCGGAGCACAGGCTCTAGGTGCATGGGCTTCAGTAGTTGTGGCACGTGGCCTCAGTAGTTGTAGCTTGCAGGCTCTAGAGCCACAGGCTCAGTAGTTGTGGCACATGGGCTTAGTTGCTCTGCGGCATATGGGATCTTCTCGGACCAGGGCTTGAACCCGTGTCCCCTGCATTGGCAGGAGGATTCTTAACCACTGTGTCACCAGGGAAGTCCCCATATCAGATTCTTTAGTTCTTCATTTCTTTTTTCTGTTCACCGTTTATCCCTCCTAGTGCAATGGATGTTCCCTGGGAGCAGGAAGAGTTTCCAATGGGAGGCTGTCCACGCCTCCCAGGACCTGCCTTACAAATAAGCAAAATGTGTTAGGTGGATGAGAGAGGAGATGACTGCTCTCACCTGCCTCCCATCCCTACAAGCAGAATCTCCTCCCCTCAGGATGTCTTCCACCTTCTCCTCCCCTGAGGAGCTGCCCATCCCCCAAGGCTGACCCACAGAGCAGAATCTTATCAAGACTGTGACTTCCTCCTACATGTCCAAACTCCAATTAAAATGACTAATAGGGGTTCAAAGAGGGAGAAATCAATGTCATGTCTAAAAAAAACAGGAGCTGGTGGCACTTCTATACCAGAATCACAGAAGGAGTTCAGCTGGACATATTGCTACGTATAAAACCAACTAAAATACAAACCAGAGTAATTGAAAAAGAAGGAAAAAGTGGGGGAGGGATAAATTAGTAGTTTGGGATTAGATACACACTACTATATATAAAATAAACAAGGTCCTACTGTATAGCACAGGGAATTATGTTCAGTGTCTTGTAATAACCTATAAGGGAAAAGAATCTGAAAAAGCAGAGATAAATATGTATGTATAACTGAATCACTTTGCTGTACACCTGAAACTAACACAACATTGTAAATCAAGTATACTTCAATAAAAAAAAAAGATTTTAGTAAAAAAATGAGATTGAAAAGATTTATGAGATTCAGAGGAAATTGGAATATTTGATCCTGAGAAATAAACAAACTGAGATAAAATGGTCTGCACACAATAGAAAAACATGATTGCTGAGTTTAAAGTACTGATGCAGGCACTTTGCACTGTGAGAAGTCAAATTTGGGTGAAGTAGAAAACTGATGAGGAAAAAAATCTTCCCAGCATGCAGAGGAAAGTTTAAAATGCTTAAGGGAAAAAAAAAAAAAAATCAAGTTTGAGACGTTAAGAAGAATCGCCAAAGCCAATCTGTGAAAAAGGATTTCCTACAAAGGAATATGGGATAGATGGACCAGATGCACTAATTATAGAAATGATAGAAGGTAAATGTTTTAAGCCAAAGAAATAGAAAAATGACTACATACTGACTTCTCAGTGAAAATTTGAAAGAAAACCAATTCTAGACATGTTTTGGTAGCATTGTCAAACAAGATAAAGAATACTCTACAAGAGCTCATGGAAAGATAAAAATAACAGAAGAGCCAATACTGGTTTGGCTTCATTTCATCTCAGCCACAAGAAATGACACAATGTTATTGGACCTCCAAGCACTGATGAGGGGAAGAAAATCATTATTAAAAATTCCACAGTGAAACCATTATAGAATTATCTATCGCTCCCAAAGTAGTGTTAATTTTCAATACTGTTAATACAATTAACTATATTCTACTCGGTAACCGTGCGGTGCTGCAGACTCAGGTGGTGGAGAGGAAACCACTTTCTACGTAAACGAATGAATCCTGCAGCCAAATAGATTTATCCCCTAAGTCGAACATTTTTTGTGTTATGCAAATTATTTGCCTCCAGAGCAGTTAGAAAGTGTAAAGAGGGGGTGATTCTTGATCCACACTTCAAAAAGACATCAAAAACCAGAAAGCAAAACAGATGATGATTTTAAAAAGTTTTTCAAAAATCAGGGCACAAAATCAAGTTAGTTTTACATGTGTATTTAACAAAGGTTGGATTTTGACAAACTTTTCTTTAAAAATTAAATCCATGAACTCAAAAGAAAAAAAACAAAAACAAAACCAAAAAACAAAACAAAACAAAAAATACTCCTGACTTAGAATACAATTTCTGTATAGGTACTGTTGGCTTCTGTCTTTAGCCTGAAATTCTATAGTAAAATTCCCTTAAGGAAATTAAAGGGTTTTGAACACACACACACACACACACACACACACACACACACACACACACACACAAAAATCAGGGCACAGCCAAGTCATCCTTGTCTTCAAATCTATCAAGCCATGGAACAGGGATAAAATATCTTTAATAGGATTTTCTGACGATGACTAAATAATTTGCATAGTCTTCTCTGAGGGACAAAATCAAAATGAGTTGATTGTAATGTGTTTGATCCGTTCCTCTGTAGATTAGTGCTCCTTAAAGAGGGGCACAAGTCTTCCCACATGAAAATTTGGAATTGAAAACCTTTCTAAGAATTAAAGTATTTGCTAAAATCCTCAACTGGCATGTGCTACAAAGAAAAAATTACAATTGTATGGGAAGGAGATCTATCTAAGACAGGATATTTTAGAACCAGGCATCCATGAATCTGCTGAAATGTTTTATCCTTTTCATCATTTCAGAAACTCAGGAGAGTCCCTCGACTTTATGGAAGACCCTATTGAATATGCAGAAAATGGAAGTGGGATGGTCCGAATCCACAGAGACGAACTCCCGTGCCATCTGTAGAATCGTTGACTCAGTCCCTGGTGAGTGCCCTTGTGTGTGTCAGTAAACGGTGTGTGTATTCATGAGCTGCTTAGTGGAAAATATGCTTCTTAACACTGACCTTGACCTACAGGTGTTGAGGGGATGAGATAGGTAATCCCCTGCCATATTAATCATGGTGACCATCCTCTGCAGTGGGTCTTCCGAGACAGAGATTCAACTTAGGATTTCCCTATGACATACTTTCTCGGGTCCAACTGGGACTCAGACCCAGGAGGGAGGGTACCATACGGCAGGGCCACCTGAGGCCCATTTGGGTCTGAGTCATAGCTGGGTCAAGAGCAGTTCAGCCAATCCATGGAGCCTTTGCTGCACATGAATTATACATGAGAGTCAGGCACAAAATGAGAACAGAATACAATCAAATACTCGACCACGATATCTAGGATTTAAGCCGTGCTCAGGGCACAGGGCATGTCTTAACTTGCAGCATCTTCACTACAGCCCTTAAAGGAAGACAATCTTCTGGCCGATATTTATAAATGAGAAAATTGAGGCACAATGCTTGAGTCAGCATCAAGGTCACACAGTTTGTAAACATGGAAGAGTCTGGATTCTAATTCAGACAGTATCAGGCGCAGGAAAAGGAAATGACTTGTATTTAAGTGTTGGGGCCAATGGTTAATTTCCAAACATGGGCACCATCTATTGGAAAACCCCTAAGGTCTAGAATTTTAGAGATGGAGGGCAGAAATTCCTTCTAGGGAAGAAATATCCAGAACCCCTGGTGGAGAGTCATCTGGGTTCTGCCGGGACGTGCCCAGGGAAGCGGTCACAGAACGCTGTGTAGCAGCCAAGGTTCTCACCTCCCTGGTATCTGACTTGAGGGTCTTCCACCGAGAAGCAGTAGGAGCTCCTCTTAATAGCAGAAGCTATATTAGTAGTCGTTGTAGTGACAGAAATTGTCTCCTCAACCAGACTCTCTCAGGCTCCCCTAAATTCTTCAGTGAGGTCTGATTTTTGGACTTTTGTGGACATTTCTGCATTGTCCAATTTTAGCAAGAGCCATGCTTAGTCGGTTTAACCAGAACCCACACCCTTCATATCTGGTCATCTCCATGTCTGGTCAACTTCATATCTGCTCATCTCAATATCTGATCAGGTTCCTCACCCTCCACGCCCCACCCCACCCCCCAGGTGATGTCTGGTCACCCTTCCCTGCCTTCAGCAGGAATCCTGTGAGGTCGGTTTAGCCAGAATCCCCTCACCCCTAATTTTCCTGTTAGTAGTTTTCCATCCACTGACCCTCACCTGCTCCATGGCTATAAATCCCCACTTGCCCACGCTGCCTTTGCAGTTGAGTCTGGCTCTATACTGAGCTCTCTCTGCCCTATTGCACTAGTCCTGAATGAAGTCTGTTTTTACCACTTTTTCTGTCCTGCTCTGCTTTTTCTTTAACAGTAGTAGTAATAATAGCAGTAGTAGTTGTTGTTGTAGCAATGATTGGAATAGGAGTAGTAGTCATAGTAGCAGTAGTAACAATAGTGGCAATAGTTGTAGTAGCAATAATTGTAGTAGCAGTAGTAACAATAGGGGCAATAATTGTTGTAGCAGCAATAATTGTAGTCATTGTAGTAGCAATGCTAGTAATAGTAGTATTGATAGTTGTTACAGAAGTTGTAGCTGCGATACTTGTAAAAATAGTTGTAGTAGTAGTAGTATTTGAAGTAGTACCTATAGTTGTAGGAGGAGGAGGAGGAGAAATAATTATAGAAGCAGTTTAGCAGTAGTAATAGCACTAGGTCTAGTAGTAATCATTGTCATAGAACTAGTTGTTGTAGTAATTGTAGTTGTAGCCACAGTAACAATTGTAATAGTAGTAATAGTGGTACTGGTTATTGTTATAATTGTAGTAGTAAATGTAATAGTTGTAGTAGTAATTGTAGTACCACTAATTGTTGCAATAATTGTCATTGTAGCACTAGTAATAATTATAGTAGTGTTTATAATAGTAGTAATATTGTAGTAATTGTTAAAGTTGTAATCATAGACATAATAGTTGTAGTGATGGTTGTAGTAGTACTAATTGTAATCATTGTAGTTGGAGCAGTAGTAATAATTGTAGTAGCGGTTGTAATAATAGTAGTTTTTGTAGCACTAGCAACTGTTGTAGTTGTGGTAGTAATAGGAGTTGTGATACTAATAGTTGTAGCAGTCATTGTAGCTGTAGCAATAACTGTAGTAGTTGTGATAGTAACAGTAGTAGCTGTAGTAGTCCTAGTAGTACCATTTGCTGTCATAGCAGTAGCTGTAGCCATAGCAATAATTGTAGTAGTAGTCGTCATCAGAATTGCTGTGCTTGTAATAATAATAGTAGCAGTTGTAGTAGCACTAATTGCTGTAGTCATTGTTGCAATAGTCACAATTGTAGCAGCAGTGGTAGTAGTAATAGTAGTAGTAAGTGTTACAGTTGTGATAGTAACCCTGAGAGTTGTAGTAGTAATTATACCAGTACTAATTGCTGTAATAGTTATGGCACTGGTAATAATTATAGTAGCGTTTATAATCATAGTAGTTGTAGTAATTGTTGTAACTGTAGTGGTAAATGTAATAGTTGTAGTGGTGGTTGTAGGAGGGGTACCTTTTATAGCAGTAGCAACTGTTGTAGTAATAAGAGTTGTGACAGTAAGAGTTGTAGCAGTACTAATTGTAACAGCAGTAGGTGTAGCAGTAGCGAAAATTATAGCAGCTGTGATAGTAGTATCTACTACAGTAGTAGCAGGCATTGTTGTAGTCATCGGAATTGCTGTACTTGTAAGAATAATAATAGTAGCAGTTGTAGTGGTACAAATCGCTATAGTCATTATAGTGGTAGTAACATTTGTAGCAGCAGCAGGGGTAGTAGTTGTAGCAGTAAATAGTAGCAGTTGTAGTAGTAAACCTCGTGGCTGTAGTAGTAATTACACCAGTACTAACTGCTGCAGTCATTGTAGCAGTAGTCACAATCGTAGCAGCAGTAATGGTAGTAGTAGTTGTCATAGTGATAAATGCTACAGTTGTAGTAGTAAATGCTACAGTTGTAGTAGTAGTTACACTAGCACTCATTGCAGTACTCATTGTGGTCGTGCAGTAGTCTCCACACCGTCGTCACTAACAACAGCCCCGCGTGTAAGCTGTGCTGGGGGTCGGGTGCAGCTATGGGAGTTCTCACCGGCTGAACTCAGTGGACCCTCGCCGTGCCTTTATGTGACCCGTCCCGGCCTCTGAGAGGCGGAGTGACCTGCCCAAGCTCGCACAGCTGGTACCAGGCACAGTCTCACCCCTGCGTCTTCTATGCTTGGCCCTGCTTAGGAGAGATAAGGAATTAAAACACACTTTCTAAAAAATAAAAATAAAAACCCAAAACAACACAAAAGGAGGCATGCTTCCTGTCTTCAAAGAATTCTCCACCGTTGAGGGCCATCACATCCGGGGAGAAATGGGGCAAGAAATCACCTCCAAAGACATGCACCTTCAAGATTATGGATGACGCACATGTGTCTATATTTGGATGCTCCAGGAGAAAAGTCTACTGTTTTTGTTTGCTATGAAAGAGATGTTTGAATCCAAGGATTGTGACAAACCATTGAGAAAATGGTTAAACCGATGCCACCAAATGCCATTCCTCTCCTTCTCGAGAGGCAGGGAGACCCCACGAGAAAGCCTTTCCTCATTAGGAGTGGGCTCTCATTCAGATGGGCTCTCAGTGCAGCTTTGCAATTCCTCCTTCACCCCTGGACAGCTCTCGTGACCACAGGACCACAGTGACCGCAGCCAGGGAGCCCCAGGGAGCTTTGCAGCCTGAGGGTGTTACAGCATCTGTGGGAGCCGAGCTCATTTGGTAATCTCATGGGAGACCCGTTTGCATCACAATTCAGTACCCAGTGTTTGTTGCAAGCAGCCTGGTGGCAGACCTCGCACCCCCTCCCCTGTGTGCTCTCTGCAAGGTGAGCCTGGTCTCGTCTTGTTTGCTCTACCCAGCGCTGTGAGTCCTGCAGGGCCGGCTCTGGAGGGAGTTTGCATCTTCCTGATACAGGTCGCTTATGACTTAGATCCTCTCTCTGGTTTCCACCAGGATGACAGGTGGTCGGACCGTGAAGGGACTTTGGGGACCTCCATTTTCAGATGGAAAAACAAAAGTCCACACCAGCTCCATGATATATTAGGCAACATGACCGTGTCTGAGCCCTTTTAATGCCAAGAACATCTCAATGACTATTGGGCTTGGATTTATGCACTTACATGACGTGTGGAATCGTTAGTTGTAGGTGCGTTTCTGTGTGTATAACACACACACATACGTATATAAACATCCATCCCTTTACCACACACACACAACTTATACAGACATACACACACGCACTAATATACTTTGTCTGTTATACTTCATTAAAAGCATAACTATTAAAGTACATTTAGTAAAAGTATATATTTTACATCTACTCATTGGACAACCTGTCTCAGTGTATTTTGAAATATTTATCATACACAACTTTCCCCAGACAGGTGAGGTCAGAAAGCTTATTCTTTTTCATTCCAATGTAGCAAAAGCGGGACATTAAGAAGACGGTGATTAATTATCGCATGTCCCCCAAAGGGCCAGATTCTTGCATTTGGAACCATTTCCAATGTAATGTCTCTTTCTTTACCCTGGAGCCCTGCCCACAGACCCCTGGGATGGGAGAAATGGGCCTTTTGGTATCACACATGCAGAATGATGTTTAACCAAATATCCCAGTGCCCCATGACTAGTCAAGTTGAAACACGAAATTAACCCTCACGGGTCTTCCACAGTTTCCTTTCTCCTCTAATCAGTGAGAAAGATGGAACCCTGGAAAACTGCAACAGCTCAGACATTAAGAATAAGGAAAAACATTGGCAGGCATTCTTTTTAGGGCTTTTTTTCCCCCTATCCTGTAAGGGCTAGCGAATCCTGGGTGGATTTATTTTGTTCTCATTTTTGATGTTTGCTTTAAAATTTTGGAAAAGTGAATTATCAGTAAATGGATTTTTAAGTTTTAAATAACAGTCCAGATGTTTACAGATACAGTCCTCTGCATGCAGGGGTCAGAAAAGGCTCTCCAGAGACAGCTAAGCTAACACCTGAAAGGGAGTAGGAAGTAGCCAGCCACGAGGTGGAGGGCAGTAGAGGGGCCATACAGGAAGACCGGTTCTTCTCTTAAGAATCTGAAGAAGTTCAGGCTGGTTCAGGGCAGATGCAGGCAAGGGTCTGGGGTTGGGGAATGTGGATCATAGAGGGGGAGTAGCTGGGAGAAGAGAGAGATGAAATTTGGGCAAAAGGCAGGGATTCTATCACCAAGTGGCTGATTTTCCATGTTAAGCCATTTAAGTCCTTTAGTCTTAACCTATCAAGTGACAATTGTGAAGTTTCTGGCTGCACCTGGGAGATATTCAGGCTGGAATCCTTACAGTTGGGTCATCTGTCACGCCTTCAGGTGTCCTGCCTAATACCAGCCCGCAGTGGACTCAGGTGTTGTATTTGTCAGGGTTCTGCAAGGAAACAGAATCAGTAGGATCTAACTATCTATCATCTATCTATCTATCTATCTATCTATCTATCTATCTATCTATCTATCTATCATCTATCTGTCATCTATTCATGTATCATCTATTTATCCATTCATCAATCATCTATCTATCCATCTATCCATCATTTATCTACCTATCTACTCATTTATCATCTATCTATCTAATCTGTCTCTATTATCTATCTACCTATCTAGCCATCATCTATCTATTATCCATCTATCTATCCATCCACCTTTCATCTACATCTGTGTATCTATCTATCTGTCTACTCTGGTATCTATCAATCATCTATCCATTTATATCTATATCTGTACCTCTGTCTCTCTGTATCTATTATCTATCCACCTATCAATCATCTACCTATATCTATACCTATACCTATATCTATCTATCTATCTACAGAAAGAGAGAGAGAGAGATTTATTTTAAGGAATTGGCTCATGCAGTCATGGGGACTGGCAAGTCTAAAATCTCCAGGGTAGACCAGCAGGCTGAAGACCCCAGGAAAGAGCTGATGTTGCAGCCGAAGCCCAGAGACTGTCTGCTGGCAGAATTCCTTTTTGCTCAGGGAAGATCCAGTCTTTATTCTTTTGAGGCCTTCAACTGATTAGATGAGGCCCACCCACACTAGGGAGGGCAACCTGCTTTACTCAAAGTGCACCGATTTAAAAGTTAATCTCATACCAAAAAAACACTGTCACAGAAACATCCAGAATCATGTTTGACCACAGATCTAGGTACTGTGGCTCAGGTACATTGACCCATAAAATCAGCCATCACATACCTACTCCCCATTCAGGAAGAGAGAGAGCCATGACAAAATGACCGAAGACTTGGCTAGGGGGCAAGAGCCCAAACCTCTCAGACACACACTTCATTGCTGTGCTTCCTTACTCGACAGGGCTATGCCTCATTAACAATATTCCTTGCCAAGCCAAATGCCTGATTTGGTAAAATTCCCACATGTTTCTGCCTCATTTGCTTGGCATTTTATAGTTGCTTAAAGGTACGGACATCACCACCTGTTCTGTATCCTAATGGACCCATGTACAGCCTTCCTCATAAAGTCTGAAAAACATGATGGCGCACCCTGGTGCATTTTGTGGCAAAACATATTTTTTGTCCACGGATTATTTTTGCAGGAATGAGGCAAAAGATTTCAGAGACTACTTCAGGCTTCTCAAACTTTACTGTGTCCATGATTCCCTGGGGGGGTCTTGTGAAAATCCGATTCTGACCCAGCAGGTCTGGGGCAGGGCTGAGATTTCTGCATTTCTAAGAAGCTCCCAGGTAAGGCTGATGGTGCTGGTGTATGGACCACACTTGGAGCATCAGCGGATAGACCTTCATCCTCCGAAAACCCCAGACAGTGCTGAACTAGGCACAAACAAGTTTCTTGATTTCTGGTCTCTATGGAGCGTCTTCACCTGAGCTTCTGTAAGTCCGTGTGTATCCTCTAAGTAAGGTGTTGCCCAACCTCCTAGAGGCCAGGTGCGCTGGAAAGTTGTGGCCACCCAGGGTGTCTTCTGGGGCGTTAGCTTTGTGTAATCAGGCGAGAAGCTCATTCAGCACATGAGATCACATTATGGCCAGCGTGTGCACGTTCCCAAGGCTTCGACCAAAGTATTCGCCCCGATTAAAATGCTCTCGTGGTGTGGCATGAAGAGGCAATGAGCCAGGCAGCCAGGATGGAGACACAACTTAAGTAAACAGACTCCTACCCGCTGTCAAAAGTCCAGGCACACAAAACCACTCATAACACCCAGCTACGCCCTCCACTGCCTTCATGTGCCTCGTTGACAACCAACCAAAGGGCTACAGTGTGTCTTCCACTCCTGCCTTTGCAGAATTATTTCAGTGCATTGGTCTTGAAGAGGATGCATGGAAAAGAGAAACAGAAGGCATGGCTGTGTGGACGAAAATATGTCACCTGCCATATCAGTAAACAAAGGACGTTGAGGCCATCAAGCCCTCAGCCACTGCAGCCGCCCCCAGTGGTGCCCCCTGAGGGGACTCAGGATGGGGAAAAACAGGATCCTGGCCCCAGAGAGTTAAGGTGCACATCAGAGGAATGATTTCAATGAGCCCAGACTCTTGCATCTTCCCATACATAGAAAAGCGCTACATTCATTCTCTTGAGACGTCTGGTTTCTTTAATAATCTTCTGATATTCGGACTGGCTGATTTTTGTTGCAAAAACCCCTATCTACCCTGGCTACTCCCTGACCTCTTTGGAACAGTCCCCCAGAGCTACCTGAGAGGCTGTATCCCAGGCTTAAGTCCTCAGTAAGGTCATTAAATAAAACATCATTCTCACCTTTTAGGTTGTGCATTTTTTTCAGTTGACAGCTGATGGCAGAGGACCGTGACCAAATCCAAGGAAGGAAAAATAATGAAATCAGAATTTGGTGGGCTGTGTGGAAATCTATCTTCGTTTATGTGGACCAGGCCATGGCCAACCCCTAGAGCTCTGAGCCCATATACCCGGCACTGCTGACTTGAAAAACCCTAAAATTAACCCCAAATTCTATTCCTCTAGAGTCCGTAGTCATGCATGTGAAAATTAAATTATATTAGCTATTAATATAATTAACTTATATGAGCTACCATTTTACGGGTACCATGTGTATATTTATAAGTCTGTATATTTAATATATTTAATTATATTTATATAAAATATATAAATATATATATATATATATGATTTCCAAAATTGAGAGGGAATAGATACATATGACTCCAAAGCTGTCTCCAAAACTGACATAGAATAAATTCCTGTTGCGTTAAGCCACCCGGTTTGGGGTATTTTATTACAGCAGCCCCAGGAAAACAAATGCCCAACGTAAATATCTCAGCAGAGGGAAATATCACGTAAATACAAGCATAGCTTGTATAGACTATACCTGATAGACTGTAACTTGGTGATTTAAATGCTTGTGATGAGAAATAGGAGAAAAGTCGGGGTACAGATTTCTCCGTGTTTACTGGGAACTATTTTCAGCAGCGGGCCTGGGGGTGTGTTCGCACAGGTTTGCTTTGGAAGCGTTTCTGGTGTGGTTTGCAAGCCGCCACTCGTGAAAGCCACGCTGGGACCTCACAGTTGGCGGGAAACTGTGCTGTGATTTCTGATGGCTCCAGAGCTACCCGACGCCTTATGTGCTAACCACTAAGAAGCTAAGGAAAGGGAGGGGTCCTTGCCTGGGTCCGGCTGGACCCACGCCCAAAAGTTGGCTGCATGATATTCAGCGCACAAAGCAAGGAGAGAAGCCCTCATCCCCGGCAACGGGCACAAACCCTGCTTGCTTTGTGCGCTCCACGCCCAATCGCCAACATTCCTCTTCGAAAGTGTCGACTTGGGAAAAAAAAAGCACAGCGTGAGAGTTGTGAGTTAAGTTTTATTTGGGGCAAAATGAGGACTGTAGCCTGGGAGACAGCATTTCAGACAGCTCTGAGAACTGCTCCAAAGAGGTAGGAGGGGAGGTCAGTATAGATGTGATTTTGGTGAAGGCAGGGGTTGGGGGGTACCTGCAAGCACATACTTTTGCAGAAGGTTTCTGCTCGTCTCGTGCAGGTTACTGCTAGTCACGCGGAGCAGATGTCACCAGGAAGGATTTTAGTGCTTTTCTGGATACGAGGAGATGCAAGCATTGGGCTCATAAAACCGTCTCCTGAAAATATCTAACTATCTGAAGACCTGTCCCGCCAGTTTTTCCCAGAGCACAGAGTTCCTCATTCCTGGTCTCCACCCTGAACTGCTTTCCGGGGGTGTTGAAGGTCAGCAGCTGCAGCGGCTCTTGATTTAATCCTCGTAGAGGTAGATGGCAAGTGCCCATTTGTAGTTGGCAAAAGCAACATGAGAAAAGTACTCCCCCAGCCCCCTCCTAAGTCACCCTCATGAGCAGCTAATGGAGGGCGATAACAGAGTGAAAAACCAGTGTGTATTACATGCCCACTGAGTACCAGTGGCTCCACTAAATGCTTACAATGCTCTGTTGACAAAGGGATGGTGCAGCTCCCATTTAACAGGTTAAGGAACTTAAGTTTAGAGAGATTAAGTAATCAAGTCAGGGTCCCTCCACTGACCAGAGGCAGAGCTTCTCCTGTTTACCTGAAAGACTCCAGAATCCTCTTCTGTGATCACCTGGTGACCATGGTTCCAGGAACAAAGGGTCTAAACCCACCTGCCTCCAAATCAAAGATGGTGCATGGCAGAATCAACCTCGTAGGTCCTGAGGTCCCACAGACCTTCTCTTCCTCCTTCCTTGGTTCACCTTCTCTCATGTATTAATTCAACAAGTATTTATCTATGAAGGGGTTCTCTGTGCTGGTCACCATTCTGGCTCCAGTGAACAAGCCAGGTCAAGTCCCTGCTCAATGCCCCTCCCGGGGGGAGAAGCAGACAGTGAACGGAGATGCAAGGAGATGAAACGTACAATGTGTTTTTTTACAACACGGTCGGGAGTGTTCTGAGGTAGAGCGGGGAGAGGACAGACCGACCAGAGGGGCCCTTGCAGCGTTGTGGCCGGAGAGGGCTTCTATGCGGGGTGACGTTTGTCCAGAGACCTGGGTGAGGTGAGGAAGGGAAAGGACAGCTGTGCCCCAGCCAGGAGCAGACTGTGCGGATGGTAGAACAGCGATGGTCCAGCACGGAGGGATGCAGCTCGAGCAGGCGTGTGTGCAGGAGGCTGAGGTCAGAGGGACTGGGCAGGTCTTGTTATCTTACTTGGATTTTGGAGTTTATCATGAGTGAGATGGGAGCCACTGGAGGTTTTTTTCGGATGGAGCCCATGCTGGTGGTGGTCTACCCGCAACTGCTGGGAATTCCTTGCCATTTCCATGAACAGCGACCTGTCTTCCAATGCAAGCCCTGACTCTTGGTTGGATACCTGCCCTGCTTGCTGGAACACAGGGGGCCCATGGGAGAGACAAGCTGCAAATCTGGGAAAGGCACATAGCCCCGCTGGTAACTACTGAACACAGGGTATAAATACCCCAGCTCACACACCTCTCAGCCAGGATCACCCGAGGGAAGTGTATCTATGGAGCTTCTCAGAGCATCACCATGATATTACGCTCCAGTCACCTGGGTGTGGCTGGCCTGATAATTCCCCCCTCCTTGGCTACTTTCCTTCCTTGTGTGACCTCCCCATCCCACTACTGGAGCTCCCTGCCCCTCCCTGCGTTCAACCCTCAACCCAGGCTCTGCTTCTGGGGGAAGGTCAGTTGCGAAACCTGACCTGGGTACAAACAGGATCAGTCTGACTGCTGTGTGGACGACAGTGATGCAGGAGGGACTGGTGGCAGGTCCCGGATGTTGGAGTGGTCCGGGGACAGATGTCCAGCGTCTTGGACCAGGCAGGAGATGGAGGTGGGGTGATGAGAAGCAGGCTTACTGGGGACTCGCTGATGAACGGCGTAAACAGATGGAGGGAATCTGCGTGGTTATCTGGGCTTCTCTTTTCCTCGCCGAGGCTACCCTGTTCTTGATGGTTCTGTTTCTTCTCGCTCTCTCGCCTTGCATTCTCCAGCTCTCCCCCATACCCACCACCTTGATCTGGCTCATTAACAGTACTGCAGAATTTAATTCAACGCAGGGCTCTTGTGGAGCATGGTGTAGGCGTTAGACACTCACCCAGGTACCAGGGAGACAGAAATTAGTACTTCCCATCCAAGGTGTGATGAACAGATGCATCAAATAATCGGGATACAGTGTAAAACTGCACCACGTCTGTCTGATGTGAAGACAAGTTTGGGAAAATAAAACTTGTCTTTTCTGAGTAGTGTTTTTTTTAATTGGAGTAGAGTTGATTTACAATATCGTGTTAGTTTCAGGTGTACAGCAAAGTGAATCAGTTATACATATGTATACATTTTTCAGATTCTTTTCCATTATAGGTTATTACAAGATATTGAATGTAGTCCCCTGTGTTATATAGTAGGTCCTTGTTGTTTATCTATTTTTATATAATAGTATGTATGTGTTAATCCCAAACTCCTAATTTATCCCTCCCTGCCCTTTCCCCATTGGTGACCATAACTTTGTTTTCTATGTCTGTGGGTCTGTTTCTGTTTCGTAAATAAGTTCGTTTGTATCATTTTTTAGATTCCACATATAAGTGATATCATATGATATTTGTCTTTCTCTGACTTACTTCACTTTGTATGATCATCTCTAGGTCCATCCATGTTGCTGCAAATGGCATTATTTCATTCTTTTTTATGGCTGAGTAATATTCCATTGTATATATGTACCACATCTTCTTTATCCATTCATCTGTTGATTGGGTTGTTTCCATGTCTTGGACATTGTAAATAGTGCTGCTATGAACATAGGGGTGCATGTATCTTTTCAATTTAGAGTTTTCTCTGGATATATGCCCAGGAGTGGGATTGCTGGGTCACATGGTAGCTCTGTTTTTAGGTTTTTAAGGAACCTCCATACTGTTCTCCACAGTGGCCGTACCAATTTACATTCCCACCAACAGCATAGGAGGGTTCCCTTTTCTCCACACCCTCTCCAGTATTTATTGTTTGTAGAATTTTTGATGATGGCCATTCTGACTGGTGTGAGGTGGTACCTCATTGACGTTTTGATTTGCATTTCTCTAATAATTAGCAACGCTGAGCATCTTTTCATGTGCCTGTTGGCCATCTGGATGTCTTCTTTGGAGAAATGTCTATTTAAGTCTTCTGCCCATTTTTCGATTATGTTGTTTTCTGTTGTTGAGTTGTGTACACTGTTTGTATATTTTGGAAATTAAGCCCTTGTCGGCCCTATTGTTTGCAAATATTTTCTCCCAGTCCATAGGTTGACTTTTCATTTTGTTAATGGTTTCCTTTGCTGTGCAAAAGCTTGTAAGTTAGATTAGGTCCCATTTGTTTATTTTTGCTTTTATTTCTATTGCCTTGGGAGACTGACCTAAGAAGACATTGGTGCGATTTATGTCAGAGAATGTTTTGTGTACATTCTCTTCTAGGAGTTTTTTAAAATTTACTTTTATTTATTTTTGGCTGCACTGGGTCTTCGTTGCGGTGCACGGGCTTCTCATTGCAGTGGCTTCTCTTGTTGTGGAGCACAGGCTCTAGGCGCGTGGGCTTCAGTAGTTGTGGCATGCGGGCTCAGTAGTTATGGCTCGCGGGCTCTAGAGCGCAGGCTCAGGAGTTGTGGCGCACGGGCTTAGCCACTCCGCGGCATGTGGGATCTTCCCAGACCAGGGCTCGAACCCGTGTCCCCTGCATTGGCAGGTGGGTTCTTAACCACTGCGCCACCAGAGAAGCCCTCTTCTAGGAGTTTTATGGTGTCATGTCTTATATTTAAGTCTTTAAGCCATTTTGAGTTTATTTTTGTATATGGGGTATGGGTGTGTTCTAACTTCATTGATTTGCAAGCTGAGTAGTGTTTCTGAGTGTCTGTCTTTATATAAAATGCAATGGGTATATATTTATATTTATCTCCTGAAGCATAAACACACACACACACACATACACACACACACACATAAATTATAAATAGTTGCCTTCTAATTAACTGAAGTAGGTTGTCTTGCAGTGTGAGCCTTCAAGAAAATAAAGATGTTCATCAGAAATGGATCAGCTATACAACTGTCATGTGTATAACACATTGTAATTTTCAAGGGACTGTATAATTTAGCTCATTTGTCTCATTTAGCCTCATCTGTGAGGAGGCTACATCACTTCATCATCAAGATAATCTTCACCACTGTCATCACCACCACCACCACCACCACCATCACCACCACCACCACCACCACCACCATCATCATCACCATCATCACCATCACCATCATCACCATCACCATCATCATCATCACCATCATCACCACCATCATCATCACCATCACCATCGTCATCACCACCACCATCATCACCATCACCATCATCATCACCATCATCACCACCATCATCACCATCACCATCATCACCATCATCATCACCTTCATCACCACCATAGTCATCATCATCACTACCATCACCATCATCTCCATAATCACTGCCATCACCACCACCATCATTACCACCACCAACAGTATCACTATCATCACCACCACCATCATCCTCATCATCACCATCCTCACCGTCATCATCACCATCACCATCATGTTACAGACGTTGAGCCTCGTCCAAGGTCACAGAGCTAATAATTAATGACACCATCACTCATACACAGACCTTCCCAAAGCAAAGCTCTCTCTGCCCACTCCCCCTACCACATGCCAGGAACCTTCCTCCAAAGACAGATACGGCCTGCCCTTTGCTCTCCTCCTCTCCTCTTCTTCCTACTTGCCCCCTGAAATGGGAAGCCATCCTCCTGCACCATGAGGACAGGGGCCGTAACTAGGGGTGGAGGAGTAGGGAGATGCAAGGACCCTGCTTTCTGAGGACTGACACCAGCCCTGGCCACATTCCTCGGGGTCACCTTTACGTGAGAGGGAATCACGTTGCCATCATTTTTGAGCCCTGTTGTTTGAGGGTTTCTGTTCCTGCCAGCCCTAATCCTGATGCAGTCTTCAAGCGCCACAGATCCTGCAAACCACCCCCTTCTCCCATATCGTACGCACATGCCAAACCCCCCAACCTAACTACTCTGAAGGCAGCTCAGCCATTTCCATAATCTGATTTGCTTTTAATCTGTGTTGGAAAGGATAAAAGCAATGGCCTTCGAGGGCAGACCTGGGCCAAAACCACCCAGCTGCACCAGGTAAAAACTCTGGGGATAAGTATTTGTTTGGAAAGCACTGGCTTATCGTGAGGCATGTCTAGGAGAGCTATTAAGCAATATTTTAAAAATCCAGTTTATTCTAAAGTGCATATTTTCCATCTCTGGCCCAGGTCCAGCCAGCAAAGAAAGGCAAGCTTTGGCTTGTGGCTTCTTTTATTCCTCATCCCAAATTGATCATCACTGATAAATGAGATCAAAGCTTCCAGACCATCAGCCCGTAAAGGCCCCTGGGAAAGGGAGTGTTAAGCCCTCATCGGAATCCAGCTGGACATGGGCGTGGCTGGCCCAGTGCCCACGAGGGCATCATTGTATCTCAGCCTTGCCCTGTCGTGACTGCATGGTCTTTTGGCATGGGGGATGCAGATCTGGGAGGACCACAGATCCTAGGAATAAGTCCAGCATCTCAGAGGATTTTTCTGACACAATGAGATGCCAGTTATCAGAGGCAGTAAGCCTTGAGGCTGGATGATGGCTTATGTCAGAGGGAGAAGTTCTTTTTTCTTATTGAACTATAGTTGATTTACAATAATGCATTAGTTTCAGGTGTCCAGCAAAGTGAGTCAGTTTTTTTTTTTTTTGCAGGTTATTTTTCCTTATTATTACAAAATATTGAGTATAGTTCCCTGTGTTATATAGTAGGTCCTTGTTGATGATCTATTTTATATATAGTGTGTATCTGCTAATCCCAACCTCCTAATTTATCCCTCCCCCCCCTTTCCCCTTTTGTAACCATAAGTTGTTTTCTGTGTCTGTGAGTGTATTTCTGTTTTGTAAATAAGTTCATTTGTATCATTCTTTTTTAGATTCCACATATAAGTGATATCATATGATGTTTGTCTTTCTCTGTCGGACTTATCAATACTTCACTTAGTATGATCATCTCTAGGTCCATCCATGTTGCTGCCAATGGCGTGATTTCATTCGTTTTTATGGCTGAGTAGTATTCCATTGTATATATGTACCACATCTTCTTTATCCATTCCTCTGTTGATGCACATTTAGGTTGCTTCCATGTCTTGGCTATTGTCAATAGTGCACGTAGGGGTGCATGTATCTTTTCAAATTATAGTTTTGTCTGGATATATGCCCAGGAGTGGGATTGCTGGGTCATATGGTAGCTCTTTATTTAGTTTCTTAAGGAACCTCTGTACAGTGGCTGCATCAATTTACATTCCCATCAACAGTGCAGGAGGGTTCCCTTTCCTCCACACCCAGGAGGGGCCCTTGTTGATCACCACTGAGCTGTGCTGCAGGCTGCTTGGTGGCCCGGAACACGTCCCTAGAAATTCGTAGAAAGGGGGGTGCTGATGTTACTGGACACGGAAAAGCCTGTGTGGTAGGATGTTTATGCAACAGACATCTGGGAAGTACGTGAAGATAGTCCTACCCTTGATGTTCCAGTGGCCAGTAGGGCACGTCAGAAAAGCATGGAGTGCTGGCTGTGGGCTGCTTCCTAACGGTACTGTGAGCAAAGCCGGCTCAGCATTTACCGAAGAGAGACATCTGGGTCTTTCGTGCCAACAATTTAAATTAGTCTTGCAAAAAAGCAAGGATTTAATCCAATCCAAAGAAAATTGGATTAGGGGAAGAGCATTTTGTAAAATGCTACTGGAAACTATTCCAGAAGGCGAAGCACAATCCTTGTAAAAGAGTTTTACAGGAGTGTAATGAGATGGGGGGGGGGGGGTGTACACACAAGAGGTTTATTGTGTGACTAGAGTGAGATAGATGCAGAGAAATCATGGGACTTGGTGAGGTGTGCTCAGGGGGAATTTAATAGATGCTCTAAGAGAAATCTATACAACTCATAAGATATCTTCAGTGTAGGACTTCCCTGGCGGTTCAGTGGCTACGACTCTGCACTTCCAATGCAGAACGTGGGTTCAGTCCCTGGTCGGGGAACTAAGATCCCACGTGTGGTGCAGCATAGCCAAAAAAAAAAAAACCCAAACAAAAAAATCTTCCGTATGATTGCAATATTAAGTTAATATCACTCTGTGTTCGTTCGTCAATCAGTATGATTCTTTCTCTCCGAGTACCGCTGATTTTACCATCAGGCTTTATCATCTTAAAACATGCAGATGTGGGTATTAGTCAGCTGAGGCTGCTGTAACAGAACAGCCCAGACTGGGCAGCTTAAACAATGGAAATTTCTCACAGTCTGGAGGCTGGGAGTCTGAGATCAGGGCATGGACAGACTCGGTTCCTGACGAGGCTCTCTTGTTGGCTTACAGATGCCACCTTATCTACGTGTCCTCGTGTGGTGGAGAGAGAGACAAAGGAAGAGAGAGACAAAGCGAGACAGACCCCATACCATATTATAACCTCATTTCACCTTCATTACTTCTTTACCCCAAATACAGCTACTCTGGTGGGTTAGGGCTTCAGCATATGAACTTTGAGGGCATATACATCCGTCCATAGCAACATGGCTTGAGATAAGCATGCAGGATTGTCAGAGCCCAGCAGGGGCATCTCAGCTCCCTACCTCGTTCCATTTCTGAATGGGAACCTTTCCCAACAAGGCTGAGAAACCTGCCCGTTGAACAGTCACCCCCCACTGCTCCCCACGTTTGTAGAGCCCTTCATTTCCCTGAGGTCGGGGCGCCCCTGCTGTGCCCCTAAGCCCCGCTCCTCAGCATTCCCGCCCACGTCCCAGCTGCCAGACCCTGGCTTCAGTGACTGAGCCTCCCTCTGGTCCCAGAAGGCCACTGGCCGCCCGAGAATCAGTTCAGCGCAGGGAATCCACGGCCACCAGCCCCCGAGGGGAGGTGGAGTAGAAATCCCCCAGCCCCCCTCGGGCAGCTGGCTCACAGGTGCTGTACAGGGCACCGGGGTTTCCAGAGCAATGAAGTCCAACCGCCCCACAATGCTGCCTCAGACTCTGCATGTGGGGGAACCCCAGCCAAGACAATCAGCAGAGCTCCTGGAAAACTAAAACCCACCCTGGATAGTTACCCAAGAGGAAAAAAAAAAAGCAAACACCTTTGGGACATCAAACTCCATCCATTCAACACCTATGAGAAAAGTCAGCTTTATTTTACTTTTTTAATTTTTGAATTCTATTTATTTTTTTATACAGCAGGGTCTTATTAGTTATCTATTTTATATATATTAGTGTATGTATGTCAATCCCAATCTCCCAATTCATGACACCACCACCACCCACCCCCGCTTTCCCCCCTTGATGTCCATACGTTTGTTCTCTACATCTGTGCCTATTTCTGCCCCGCAAACCGGTTCATCTGTACCATTTTTCTAGGTTCCACATATATGCATTAATGTATGATATTTGTTTTTCTCTTTCTTACTTCACTCTGTATGACAGTCTGTAGATCCAACCACATCCATACAAATGACCCAATCTCGTTCTTTTTTATGGCTGAGTAACATTCCATTTTATATACGTACCACATCTTCTTTATCCATTCGTCTGTCGATGGGCATTTAGGGTGCTTCCATGACCTGGCTATTGTAAATAGTGCTGCAGTGAACATTGGGGTGCACGTGTCTTTTTGAATTATGGTTTTCTCTGGGTATATGCCCAGGAGTGGGATTGCTGGAGCATATGGTAATTCTATTTTTAGTTTCTGGGGTTTTTTTTTTTAAACATCTTTATTGGAGTATAATTGCTTTACAATGGTGTGTTAGGTTCTGTTTTATAACAAAGTGAATCAGTTATACATATACATATATCCCCATATCTCTTCCCTCTTGCATCTCCCTCCCTCCCACCCTCCCTATCCCACCCCTCTAGGTGGTCACAAAGCACCGAGCTGATCTCCCTGTGCTGTGCGGCTGCTTCCCACTAGCTATCGGTTTTACATTTGGTAGTGTATATATGTCCATGCCACTCTCTCACTTTGTCCCAGCTTACCCTTCCCCCTCCCCGTATCCTCAAGTCCATTCTCTAGTAGGTCTGCGTCTTTATTCCCGTCTTGCCCCTAGGTTCTTCATGACCATTTTTTTTAAGATTCTATATATATGTGTTAGCATACTGTATTTGTTTTTCTCTTTCTGACTTACTTCACTCTGTATGACAGACTCTAACTCCATCCACCTCACTACAAATAACTCCATTTCGTTTCTTTTTATGGCTGAGCAATATGCCAGTGTATATATGTGCCACATCTTTATCCTTTCATCTGTCAATGGACACTTAGGTTGCTTCCATGTCCTGGCTATTGTGAATAGAGCTGCAGTGAACATTGTGGTACATGACTCTTTTTGAATCATGGCTTTCTCAGGGTATATGCCCAGTATTGGGATTGCTGGGTCGTATGGTAGTTCTATTTTTAGTTTTTTTAAGGAACCTCCATACTGTTCTCCATAGTGGCTGTATCAATTTACATTCCCACCAACAGTGCAAGAGGGTTCCCTTTTCTCCACACCCTCTCCAGCATTTGTTGTTTGTCGATTTTCTGATGCTGCCCATTCTAACTGGTGTGAGGTGATAGCTCATTGTAGTTTTGATTTGCATTTCACTAATAATTAGTGATGTTAAGCAGCTTTTCATGTGCTCCTTGGCCATCTGTATGTCTTCTTTGGAGAAATGTCTATTTAGGTCTTCTGCCCTTTTTTTGATCAGGTTTTTTTTTTTTTTAATACTGAGCTGCATGAGCTGTTTACATATTTTGGAGATTAATCCTTTGTCTGTTGATTTATTTGCAAATACTTTCTCCCATTCTGAGGGTTGTCTTTTCGTCTTGTTTGTAGTTTCCTTTGCTTTGCAAAAGCTTTTAAGTTTCATTAGGTCCCATTTGTTTATTTTTGGTTTTATTTCCATTACTCTAGGACGTGGGTCAAAAAAGATCTTGCTGTGATTTATGTCAAAGAGTGTTCTTCCTATGTTTTCCTCTAAGCGTTTTGTAATGTCCGGTGTTACATTTAGGTCTCTAATCTATTCTGATTTTATTTTTGTGTATGGTGTTAGGGAGTGTTCTAATTTCATTCTTTTACATGTAGCTGTCCAGTTTTCCCAGCACCAGTTACTGGGAAAGGCTGTCTTTTCTCCATTGTATATCCTTACCTCCTTTGTCATAGATTAGTTGACCATAGGTGCGTGGGTTTATCTCTGGGCTTTCTATCCTGTCCCATTGATCTGTATGTCTGTTTTTGTGCCAGTACCATATTGTTTTGATTACTGTAGCTTTGTAGTATAGTCTGAAGTCAGGGAGTCTGATTCCTCCAGCTCCGTTTTTTTCCCTCAAGACTGCTTTGGCTATTTAGGGTCTTTTGTGTCTCCATGCAAATTTTAAGATTTTTTTTCCCTAGTTCCGTAAAAAATGCCATTGGTAATTTGATAGGGATTGCATTGAATCTGTAGATTGCTTTGGGTAGTATAGTCATTTTCAGTGTTGATTCTTCTAGTCCAAGAACATGGTGTATATCTCCATCTGTTTGTATCATCTTTAATTTCTTTCATCAGTGTCTTATAGTTTTCTGCATACAGGTCTTTTTTCTCCCTAGGTAGGTTTATTCCTAGGTATTTTATTCTTTTTGTTGCAATGTTAAATGGGAATGTTTCCTTAATTTCTCTTTCGGATTTTTCTTCATTAGTGTATAGGAATGCAAGAGATTTCTGTGCATTAATTTTGTATCCTGCTACTTTACCAAATTCATTGATTAGCTCTAGTAGTTTTCTGGTGGCATCTTTAGGATTCTCTATGTATAGTATCATGTCATCTGCAAACAGTGACAGTTCTACTTCTCCTTTTCCAATTTGTGTTCCTTTTCTTTTTCTTCTCTGATTGCCATGGCTAGGCCTTCCAAAAGTATGTTGAATAATAGTGGCAAGAGTGGACATCCTTGTCTCGTTCTTGATCTAAGAGGAAATGCTTTCAGTTTTTCTCCATTGAGAATGATGTCTGCTTTGGGTTTGTCATATATGGCCTTTATTATGTTGAGGTAGGTTCCCTCTGTGCCCACTTTCTGGAGACTTTTTATCATAAATGGGTGTTGAAAATTGTCAAAAGCTTTTTCTGCATCTATTCAGATTATCATATGGTTTTTATTCTTCAGTTTGTTAATATGGTGTATGACACTGATTGATTTGTGTATATTGAAGAATACTTGCACCCCTGGGATAAATCCCACTGTGATTATGCTGTATGATCCTTTTAATGTGTTGTTGGATTCTGTTTGCTAGTATTTTGTTGAGGAATTTTTCATCTATATCCATCAGTGATATTGGTCTATAATTTCCTTTTTTTGTAGTATCTTTGTCTGGTTACAGGGTGATGATGGCCTCATAGAATGATTTTGGGAGTGTTCCTTTCTCTGCAGTGTTTTGGAAGAGTTTGAGAAGGATGGGTGTTTGTTAGTTCTTCTCTAAATGTTTGATAGAATTCACCTGTGAAGCCATCTGGTCCTGGACTTTAGTTTGCTGGAAGATTTTTAATCACAGTTTCAATTTCATTACTTGTGATTGGTCTGTTCATATTTTCTATTTCTTCCTGGTTCAGTCTTGGAAGGTTATACCTTTCTAAGAATTTGTCCATTTCTTCCAGGTTGTCCATTTTATTGGCATAGAGTTGCTTGTAGTAGTCTCAGGATGCTTTGTATTTCTGCGGAGTCTGTTGTTACTTCTACTATTTCATTTCTAATTTTATTGATTTGAGTCCTCTCCCTCTTTTTCTTGATGAGTCTGGCTAATGGTTTATCAATTTTGTTTATCTTCTCAAAGAACCAGCTTTTAGTTTTATTGATCTTTGCTATTGTTTTCTTTGTTTCTATTTCATTTATTTCTGCTCTGATCTTTATGATTTCTTTCCTTCTGCTAACTTTGGGTTTTGTTTGTTCTTCTTTCTCTAGTTTCTTTAGGTGTGAGGTTAGATTGTTTACTTGAGATTTTTCTTGTTTCTTGAGGTAGGCTTGTATAGCTATAAACTTCCCTCTTAGAACTGCTTTTGCTGCATCCCATAGGTTCTGGATCATCGTGTTTTCATTGTCATTTGTTTCTATGTATTTTTAAATTTCTTCTTTGATTTCTTCAGTGATCTTTTGGTTAATTTAGTAGTGCACTGTTTAGCCTCCACGTATTTGTGGTTTTTACAGTTTTTTTCCTGTAATTGATTTCCAGTCTCATAGTGTTGTGGTCAGAAAAGATGTTTGATATGATTTTTTTAAATTCTCTGAGGCTTGATCTGTGACCCAAGGTTTGATCTATCCTGGAGAATGTTCCGTATGCACTTGAGAAGAAAGTGTATTCTGCCACTTTCAGGTGGAATGATCTATAAATATCAATTAAATCTATCTGGTCTATTGTGTCATTTAAAGCTTGTGTTTCCTTATTAATTTTGTTTGGATGATCTGTTCATTGGTCTAAGTGAGGTGTTAAAGTCCCCCACAATTATTGTGTTACTGTTGATTTCCTCTTTTATAGCTGTTAGCAGTTGCCTTATGTATTGAGGTGGTTCTATGTTGAGTGCATATATAATTGTTATATCTTCTTCTTGGATTGATCCCTTGATCATTATGTAGTGTCCTTCCTTGTCTGTTGTAACATTCTTTATTTTAAAGCCTATTTTATCTGATATGAGTATAGCTACTCCAGCTTTCTTTTGATTTCCATTTGCATGGAATATCTTTTTCCATCCCCTCACTTTCAGTCTGTATGTGTCCCTAGGTCTGAAGTGGGTCTTTTGTAGACAGCATATATATGGGTCTTGGTTTTGTACCCATTCAGTGAGCCTGTTTCTTTTGGCTGGAGTATTTAATCCATTCACTTTTAAGGTAATTATCAATATGTATGTTCCTATTACCATTTTCTTAATTGTTATGGGTTTGTTTTTGTAGGTCCTTTTCTTCTCTTGTGTTTCCCACTTAGAGAAGTTCCTTTAGTATTTGTTGTAGAGCTGGTTAGGTGGTGCTGAATTCTCTTAGCTTTTTCTTGTCTGTAAAGCTTTTGATTCCTCCATCAAATCTGAATGAGATCCTTGCTGGGTAGAGTAATCTTGGTTGTAGCTTCTTCCCTTTCATCACTTTAAATATATCCTGCCACTCCCTTCTAGCTTGTAGAGTTTCTGCTGAGAAATCAGCTGTTAACCTTATAGGGATTCCCTCATATGTTATTTTTCCCTTGCTGCTTTTAATATTTTTTCTTTGTATTTAATTTTTGATAGTTTGATTGATTAATATGTGTCTTGGCCTGTTTCTCCTTGGATGTATCCTGAATGGGACTCTCTGTGCTTCCGGGACTTGATTAACTATATATGTTTTGGTTTTTTGGCTGCGAGGCATGTGGGATCTCAGCTCCCTGGGCAGGTATCGAACCCACACCCCCCTGTGCTTAAAGGTGAAGTCTTAACCACTGGACCAGCAGGGAAGTCCCCTGGGAGCAGTGGTTTTTGGTGGTGGGTCTCAGCTGGCCTGTGAGATGGGGCCGAGGGTGGACAGCCCTCACCTCCGTGCCCCTCACATCTCTCTCCCTTGCTGATGGGCATCTCTGCCCGCATCCAGCAGGGGCACCCACGGTGAGCTCTGTGGGGCACAGAGCAGGGATGGAGTGCAGGCCATCAGAACACCTGCCGTGCTCCCCCCTCTACTCGCCCATTTAATGGGTCATCTGTTGCTTCCCTGATCAGAGAAATGAGAATCTGCTCATGTAAGTTACTCTGCAATCCACTCGGCTTTCCGTACATATTTTATTTTTTATTGGAGTATAGTTCATTTACAATGTTGTTAGTTTCAGGTATACAGCATAGTGATTCGGTTATCCGTGTACCTATTCTTTTCCCATTTAGGTTATTACAAAATATTGAGTTCTCTGTGCTACACAGTAGGTCCTCGTTTTTCTCTATTTTATATATAGTAGTGTGTGTATGTTAATCCCAAACTCCTAATTTATCCTTCCCCCACCTTTCCCCTTTGGTAACCATGAATTTGTTTTCTGTGTCTGTGAGTCTGTTTCTGCTTTGTAAATAAGTTCATGTGTATTATTTTTTAGATTCCACATATAAGTAATATCAGATGGTATTTGTCTGACTTACTTCGTTTAGTGTGATCATCTCTAGGTCCATCCATGTTGCTGCCAATGGCATTATTTCATTCTTTTTATGGCTGAGTAATATTCCATCGTATACATGTACCACATCTTCTTTATCCATTCATCTGCTGATGGACAGGTTGCTACCATGACCTGGGTATTGTAAATACTGCTGCTATAAACATGGGGGTGCCTGTATGTTTTTGAATGATGGTTTTCTCAGGGTATATGCCCAGTAGTGGGATTGCTGGGTCATATGGTAGTTCTATTTTTAGTTTTTTTAAGGAACCTCCATACTGTTCTCCATAGTGGCTGCACCAACTTACATTGCCACCAGTGGTGCAGGAGGGTTCCCTTTCCTTCACACCCTCCCCAGCATATATTATTTGTAGACTTTTTGATGATGGCCATTCTGACCTGTGTGAGGTGATACCTCACTGTACTTTTGATGTGCATTTCTCTAATAATTAGAGATGTTGAGCACCTTTTCATGTGCCTGTTTGCCATCTGTATGTCTTCTTTGAAGAAATGTCTATTTAGGTCTTCTGCCCATTTTTCGATTGGGTTGTTTGGTTTTTTGTTGTTGTTGAGTTGTATGAGCTGTTTGTAGATTTTGGAAATTAAGCCTTTGTCGGTTGCATTGCTTGCAAATATTTTCTCCCATTCTGTAGATTGTCTGTTCATGGTTTCCTTTGCTGTGCAAAAGCTTGTAAGTTTGATTAGGTCCCATTTGTTTATTTTTGCTTTTATTTCTATTGCCTTTGGTATGATTTGTGACAGAGAATGTTTTGCCTATGTTCTCTTCTGGGAGTTTTATGGTGCCATGTATTATGTTTAAGTCTTTAATCCATTTTGAGTTTATTTTTGTGTATGGTGTGGGGGTGTGTTCTAACTTCACTAATTTACATGCATGTCTCCAACTTCCCCAGCACCACTTGCTGAAGAGACTTTTTCCCATTGTGTATTCTTGCGTGCTTTGTCAAATATTAATTGACCGTAGGTGTGTGGGTTTATTTCTGGCCTCTGTTATTTAAAGATACAGTAAAACAGCATAAGAACTGAGGAAGATTGGGAGAATCCACCTACAAGTCCAGAGCTGAGTGAGAGCACAGAACAGCATAAGGCATCAGTGTTGAGACACCCACAGTGGATTATGCAGCTGTGGTCAGCTGAATAATGTCCCCGAAGATGTCCATGTTCTAATCCCCGAACGTTGTGAATATGTGAACTTACGTAGCAAAAGGGAGTTGGCAGATGTGGTCCAGTTAAGGACCTTGAGATGCACAGGTGACCTGGATTTTACAGGTGGTCCAGTGTCATCACATGGGTCCCTGTAAAGAGGACGTCAGAGGAGTATTTGATTACAAGATGCTGAGCTGCTTGTTTTGATGATCAAGGAAGGGGCCACAAGCTCAGGATGGCAGACGCCTCCAGAAGCTGGAAAAGGCAGGAAATAGATTCTCCCCTGGAGCCTCCAGAAGAAACCAGCCCTGCAGATCCCTTGATTTTAGGGCTTTGGGCTTTAAAACTATAAGACGGCACATTTTTGTTCTTTTAAGCTACCAAGTCCTTGGTACTTTCTTAGAGTAGCCACAGGAAACTCAGACAGAATCCAGGGATGTTAAGCAGGGGGACAGCTGACACTTTCAGGGAAACAACGACTTATGAAGATTTGATGACTAGGACAGATGAGAAGTAACACAGGGAGAAAGATGTGTTTTTCAACCTGTTGATTTGCAGGACTGAGCATCTCCCTAAGAGACCGCAAACTCCGGCAAAGGAGCACTCAAGTGTCTTCGGCTCGCCTTCCAAAGGGCAGCAGTATCTCTACCTGCTGCCCCATCTGGCTCGACCCGTGAGCAGCAGCTGGAGGAGGGTTGCTGCGTCAGGTGTGACCCCACGCCTCTGCAGGGTTCCCCTCTCGTTGCCAACATCCCGGCATGCAGAACACAGTGCAGGGATTCGGATGCACCGTGGCTTACATTCCGGGGACACGGTAAGGAGCTTGTTAATCAATTACCGTCTAATTCTGATGGATCCAGAGCCGCTCCCCCTTCCCTCCGAAGCAGACGCTGGAGCTGAAATGGTTTGTGCACCTACGTAGACAATGTGGTTTTACTTCATCTCAGTAGATACAGTGGCAGCTCCTTTTCCCTCCTTGTCCTCTGTGTGGGCTGCTGAACGGCCTCTTTTTTCATCACCTCTGGGTCTTCTTCAGCCAGGCTCTCCATGAATAACGCCTGAAAAAGAATGCACGGCCAAGGAGCACTGCACCGAGGTCAAGGCGGCCGAGGCTGAATCGCTGGTTTGTCTGCAGGGGTTCTGCATTGCAATTGCAATCGAACTTCAAAGCCCCGGCGGGCGGTTCCTGCAGCAGGAATGCAATCGCCACGTCCAACCTTCAGATCTCGGGTTGCAGAAGAGGCAGCCCACCCTCAAGCCTTTGCAGCCCAAGAGAAAGATGCTTTCCACTGCGGGGCTGGTAAGCTGTGCCTGTGAGCGCCACGCTCCACCCCCCTCTGTGCACCCTTATGCAAAGCACTAGCCTCTTCACTTTCTCTGCAAGATGGGAGGCTTGTGAGCTAAATTATGTGCCCCTACAGCCCATATGTTGAAGCCCTGACTCCCAGGACCTCAGAATGGGGCTGTATTCAGAGATAAGGTCTTTAAAGAAGTGATGAAGGTACAATGAGGTCACTAGGGTGGGCCCTGATCCCATAGGGCTGGGGTCCTTATAAGAAGAGGAGATCAGGACACAGACACACACAGAGGGACGACCCTGGGAGGACACAGGGAGGAGAGAGAGGCCTCAGGAGGAACCAGCCCTGCCCACACCTGGATCTCAGATTCCAGGACTGGGAGAGATACATGTCTGTTATCTAAGCCAGCAAGTCTGGAGTATTTTGTTACAGCAGCCCAAGCAAACTCAACACCAAGTTGAGTTATAACAAGCATTTATATCTATCTACCAAAGTTTATATATAATAGACACCCAAGTATTCACAAGTATGTGAGTGTATACCAACTGTATATATAAAATATATCCTAAGTGGTGAGAATCATAACAAAACATGTTCAGATGCATATGTTTTGTTAACTGCCAACTGTATTTTCATTTAAAAAATGGGAGGGTATAAAGAAATCTTTAGTTTTTGAACGTGGGTAAATAGAAGGCAAGATGTTGTTTTCTGGATTCTACAGAACTCAGGCACTGTGTGTGTACATGGGAGTCCCTCTGTGCGTGTTTGCATGTGTCTGAGTCTGTACATGTATGTGTCTTTATGTGTTTCCGTCTGAATCTCGTCTGTGTGCGTGCAGGTGTGTCTCTATGTGTGGGTGCCTGTGTACGATAGTGGCATGTGCACCCAGTTTTGGGAGGTTGCCTGGAAGGTGGTTAGTGATGGAGATGGGACCTGTGACGCAACTGGCAGCTCAGAAAGTTAATCCAGATTTGTGTCATTGTCACCGACATAGTGAGGATCTGCCGGTTCCTGTATCCTGAATCTCCAGGAGAGGAGCAGACCGCTTCCCAGGGGAATCTGAGTCAGCTAAGTAAATGCTGCAGCCGTTTGATGGAGACATCAAGTGATTTCTATTGGGGAACCTCTGAAAAATAGTGTAAAGCCATTACCTTCTTTGAACAGACCATCTGTCTCCTGGTATCACTGAAAAACAGCCATCACAGCCAAGCCTGGTCAGTTGCTAATCAAGGACATGAGTTAATAAGGCAAAATAATTAGATGATTAGTGTCATGACCTACCTGTTAAGTGCCCATCTTATTATATTCTAATGCCTATAATCACCGTCTCAAATGTTCGGGGGTAGAAAAATCCAGCAATGACACTGTCTGATATGGATTCTCTGATATTTTCTTGAAAGAACCAAGGGACTCGAACGCAGGAAGCAGTGCCACTCGAGGATGTCAGGGCAGCGCCGACAGCCTTTAATACGTCAAGGATTCAGCAGTGTCCATCACAAACCTTTCCTTCTCTCTGATTGCCTGAGATTTTTGTCACGAGATGTCTGGGATCCTGATGAGTCACTAGGGACGTGAAATCGTAACTAGAAGAAACGCCACCAAGGAAACAATGTGTCACAGGTCAGCGTATGTGGTCCACCCTTCCTGACAACATCTCACAACCACAGAACGGACGGGACGCCTGTGTTATCCCGACGTAAATATGGACCCCAGGAGAAACCAGCTCTTTGGACCCACGGTAACTGTTCCTGGGAGGGCATTATTGGGGGTGGATTTCCCAAGATGCTGCTTACGAGTCATTCCTCGGAAAACCCGAGATTGTAGAGAACACTGATGCAGATCACAGGATGGGGATGACCTAAAAATGGACCCCAGGGGAAAAACAGTTAAGTGGGGTTATTATGGCTCTACCGGTCCGACCAAATAAGGGATGGTGGATTTATGATCAGATTCTGAATTCTAGAACAGGAAGGGATCTGGAATGAACAGAAGTGCAGACGCCCGGGGCTCAGCAATGTGCAGGTTTGTCACGACTGTTTCTGGACCCAGAGGGAACCGGGTAAGGATGGCAAGACTCATCAGGGCTGTCCCCACAGGATGTAAGGTCTACTTAGCAACTGGCCCCTCCCTCCCTGGGGCCATGTGTCATTACTCAGCCCGTGGGGGTCAGGGTAGTTCAGAGGGTACTTGCTGAGGTTGCAGACCTGGAGATCCAGGATTTGGGGGAAGTTGGTGCCGAGAAGTGTCCCTTCCTTTTCTTCTCTTTTCCACGAGGAAGCTCAGCTCATCCGCGGGTGTGGAAAGCTGAGAATGAGCTTCAGACCTGCAGGCTGGCTCAGTGTCCGTGAGGATGGATGTCCCCCTCACCAAGCACCGCAGGGAGGCACAGGGTCATCAGGGAAGGGCTTCGAGAAGCACGAAAAGCCGCGTGGACGGACCCCCGGGGATGGACATGATGACGAAGGTGATGTACTGTCTGTCCACGGAGCATCTCCCGTTTCCTATCACAGGGTCCTACAAGCGCCTTTTCATTTCCTCCTGTCCTTAGGGTGTGTTTCTTAATACGGATGAGCGTTTGAAATTAGGTTGTGATGTTTGTCTGATTTTGGTGCCCCCTCCCCTTGAAGGTGGGCTCTGTGGAGCAGAGGTGGGATCTAACTCACTGTGACACGACAGCGTCCAGCCGGTCTCCAGCGATGGGGTCCTGAGGAGGAGTCTTAAGGAAAGTGATACGTGGCCTTCAACGTCTTTAGTCTGAAGGGAAGCAGCCTCGAAGAAAGTAATATTCATGTCTGCACTACGCTGTATTATATGTGTGTGTATCTAATAAATAACTATTATAAATATGGCAATATGATACACATACAATATGATTTATAATATACAACACGCATATAGAATGTAAAATGTATAACATTTTACAGCATGACAGTTAACACATAAGGTATAATTTTTAAGTTGTAATGCATAGTATGTATTATATATTGTGTACACATATTATAAATTATATGAGTATAATTGCATATATTATACATTATATATGAGTATATCTTAATACATAATAGGTGTATGTATAATGTATAAATATATGTATTTATACTTATATATTGGTATATATTAATATATGTGTATATATGAATATAATGTATAGACATATACAACAGAATATATTATACATTCTAACAAATGATTGACATGTAATTGTACATAATATATAACACAGTATATAATTAGTATAATGTAAAATCATAATGTAAAATATAACATGTATATGAAGTATACTATATACAATTTAATGTACTAAAAATTACATAGTATAAACTTAAATACTAGACACTATATATGTATATTATATACAAAAAATAGTATATAATATATACTGTTATATACTAGTACATGGTAATATATATATATATACACAACATAGTAGTATATATTAATACTAGTATATATTACTATCTGTATAAAGTATATTGTAGTATAGTAATATATACTAGTATATACTATATACTAGTATTAATAATCTATATTGTGTATTGTGTTCACTGTACATAATCTATATTATGTTTATTATATATTATGATATACATAATATAGCAATATAATAACTGTATAACGTATATCATACACGATTTGTTGTTGGCTACCTCGCTTGCTTCCATTGTTTTGAACTTTCCCTTGCGCCTGGATGCACACCCTGACTCACTTCCCTGGGGAAGTGTGGGTCCCTTTCCTACCACCACCTCCCTACCTGTTCCATGGCCCCCGCTCTGGGCACAGAACCACCCCCCACCCCCGGCATCACCCCGCCACCTGGTTCCCCACAGTCGCCTCTGCCCTCCTCACTCCAGCGTCCCCACCTCCTTGCCTGTCCCCGGGTAGGACATCCTCCAAGTCCCACCTGTGCTGCACCATCCCAGCCTCTGCAATAGCCGAGCTCCTTCTCCTTCAACCACCAGCCTCGCCCTGGATGTCCAGAGCTCCACAGTAACCTCTTCATTCGCCTATGAAAGAAGTAGTTCTAAAACTGTCAGCTGCTCCTTCCTTTCTCCTGCCTCTGGACCCTCGTCCTCCCCTGACCCTGCATGAAGATGGTCCCTGAGGTCTGACCCTGGCGTCCTCTCCCTGATCAGCGTGATGGGGCCAATGGATTCTGCCATCTCTCACCTTTATGGAAGCTCCAAAACCTGTCGCTCCCTCCAAAGTGAAGTACGTCAGATGGAGAAAGGCAAACACTGTAGGGTCTCACTTATCTGTGGAATCTAAAAAATACAACAAGGTAGTGAATATAACAAAAAAGAAGCAGACTCCCAGATCTAGAGAACAAGCGAGTGGTTCCCAGTGGGGAGAGGGGAGGGGGAGGGGGGCATTATAGGGGGAGCAGAGCAAGAGGTACAAACTACTAGGTAAAAAATAAGCTACAAGGATATATTGTACAGCACAGGGAACAGAGCCACTGTTTCATAATAACTATAAAGTATAACCTATAAAAATTGTGAATCACTGTACTGTGTATCTGTAACTTACATAAAACTGTACAGCAGCTACACTACAATAAGCAGCGACACTTCAATGTGTGCTTTTGCTGTTTACACCAGCCAATACACTTCAATAAACAATTTTTTTTTAATCTGTAGGTCCCTCCAGTAAACCTCTTCCTTCCTGAACTTGGTCCGTCACTAACAAAGTTCCCTCCCCCATCAAACATCACATCTGCTAAGCTACCTGAAATCCAGACGTTGGGAATTGATTTCTGTGGCTGAGGAAGTGGGTCTCACACCTTTGTCTCACCCTAACACAAGCCAGGGTGAGTGGCCTTTCTGGGGTACACTTCCATGGGGTTACCCGGATCTTCAGGGAACTGCAATTTCCTGCATAAATTGTTCTCCTTTTTCCCAGTGTGCTACTTAGAAAAAGGACAATAAATAATAAAGTAATTCACGTAAATATTCGAAAGCTAGTGATGTGTTAAGAAAAATAGGAAAATCTAATGAAAAAGGAAAATTTGTTTTTAAGAAAGAGGGCTATTAAAGCAGCAAGCAGAACAATGGTTGCCAGGGGCTGGCAATGGAGGAACAAAATTGGCAACAGAATGACAAGAGAATGTGGAAATGTACACAACTCGCTGGCAGTGCTGATTCCACAACCGTGCACAGGGCTCAGAACTCACCCAACCGTCCACCTGAAAGGGCTGCTTTTACTGAAAAAAATTACGTCTCAGTAAACTTGAATTGAAAACAAAAGGAGCCTAATCATTTTCATTCCTTTCCTGCATTAGCAGCACTAACTCCAGTGAGTCAGATGGGTGAAGACAAGCACAGCAATTCTTTCATTTTTACGTAAAAAATGTGTGCTTTTGCTGTTTACAATAGCCAAGACATGGAAGCAACCTAAATATCCAACGAGAGAGAGGAATGGATAAAGAAGATGTGGTACATATATACAATGGAGTATTACTCCGCCATAAAAAATAATGAAATAATGTCATTTGCAGCAACAAGGATGGACCTAGAGATGATCATACTAAGTGAAGCAAGTCAGACAGAGAAAGACAAATATCATATGACATCACTTATATGTGGAATCTAAAAAATAATACAAATGAATCTATGTACAAAACAGAAATAGACTCACAGACATAGAAAACACACTTATGGTTACCAAAGGGGAAAGGGGGGGAGGGATAAATTAGGAGGTTGGATTGACATATACACACTACTATATATAAAACAGATAAACAACAAGGTCCTACTGTATATAGCATAGGGAACTCTACTCAGCACTCTGTAGCAACCTATATGGGAAAAGAATTTGAAAAAGAATAGATACATGAGGGAATTCCCTGGTGGTGCAGTGGTTGGGGGTCCATCTGCCAATGCAGGGGACACGGGTTCGAGCCCTGGTCCAGGAAGATCCCACATGCCGCAGAGCAACTAAGTGTGTGCGCCACAACTACTGAGCCCACGTGCCGCAACTACTGAAGCCCGCGTGCCTAGAGCCCGTGCTCTGCAATGAAGAGCAGCCCTGCTCGTGGCAACTAGAGAGAGCCCGCGCATAGCAACGAGGACCCAACACAGCCAAAAATAAATTAAATCTTAAAAAAAAAAAAGGAATAGATACATGAATATGTATAACTGAATCACTTTGCTGTACACCTGAAACTAACACAACACTGTAAATCAACTATACTACAGTATAAAATATATTTTTTTAAAACTGTAATTTTCATGTAAAAAAAAAGTGTGCTTTTAAGGCACTGTCCAAATGAACAACTCTTTCCTTGAGGATTTTGTTTGCATTCACGCTTTCTTTCGAGACAGTATCTGGGGGTGGGGTCCTCTGTCATCCTACCTGTGGCCACACTCACGATGATACTGCTGTACAGGAATAATGGGTAAAAACACACCCCTTATCTTTCATCATCTGTTTTGGCCTCGTTGCCTATTAAAAAGACCCTTAGATAAAATGAAAAAAAGAAAGCATTAAGGTATGGAATTGCACCACTACCAATGTGTTCCCACCATCCGGGCGGGCATCCAGCAGAGGCAGGTGGTGGGCGATGTAAAGCAGAGGCAGGTGGTGGGCGATGTAAAGCAGAGGCAGGTGGTGGGCGATGATGTAAAGCAGAGTCCTGCCCACCAGCCGTGAGCACTCTCGACACGGCCACTGGGGTCCAGCCGATGGCCGTGACAGGTGGGGCAGCCCTGTGGGAAGGGCAGGCGCACACCGAGGGGCCGCCAGCAGCGTCCGGATCCCACAGGTGCCTGAGAAGCAGCATTGCCTGTCACCACATCTGGAATCTGCAGGCACAGTTTCTAAAGGAAAACCTGTACAACTGAACCACAGGTGAGGACACACATCCAAATGGAATCCCAAGGAGACGGAGTGGCACAGCCGGACCCACAGACGACCCTCCCACCGCCCTGAAAACTACCTTCCACAGCTTTAGTTTTAAATCATGGACTCACCCCTGAGTGCCCCTGGCTGTGCGGTTGTGCCTGGCTGAGAGCTGACTTGACTTTTACCCCATGCCATGTTCCCTGGGAGTCCTTCTGGAGACCCTGTTACAGACTGTTTACAACAGCTGAGACGTGGAAGCAACCTAAGTGCCTATCAACAGAGGAATGGATAAAGAAGATGTGGTACCTATACACACAGTGGAATATTACTCAGCCATGAAAAAGAATGAAATCATGCCATTGGCAGCAACATGGGTGGACCCAGAGATGATCATACTCAGTGAAGTAAGTCAGACAGAGAAAGACAAATACCATATGATATCACTTATATGTGGAATCTAAAAAAAAAAAAAAAAGATACAAATGAACTTAAGTACAAAACAGAAACAGACTCACAGACATAGAGATCAGCCAAGAGGGAGGGGGGTGAGGGAGGGAAGAATTGGGAGTGTGGTGTTAGCAGATGCAAACTAGTTTATATAGGATAGATACACAACAAGGTCCTACTGTACAGCACAGAAAACTCTACTCAATATACTGTAATAAACTATACTGGAAAAGAAAACAAAGACCCCACCATTCTTCCCTGACCTATAGACAGTGTACTGGCAGGTCTCTTCCTCACCCACCTCTGTGCCCTCTCTCCCTGGCTCACTCCATTCCACTGTCCTTCCTGCTCCTCCAATTCACCATGAACTGTTCATCCTCAGGGTCTGCACCCTTGTGGTCCCCTCCTCCGGGAATTCTTCCCCCTAGACATCCCCATGGCTTCCCCTCTTCCCTCCTTCAAATTTGCCAGAAGTCACCTTCACAGGCAGACTGATTCTGACCATGTTCATGGCCATCTGCAGTCTCCCTTCCAGCACTGCCCATCCTCTTTGCGGATTTATTCTTCTCCATTCTGCTTGTTACCTTTCTGATACTATAAGGGTTACTTTTACCTTACGGGCTCTTTCAGTTGATGCTTTTGTCTGTCTTGATTACTGCTGTTTCCCAGCACCTAGAAGCCTGCCAGCGTTATGGTCTCTTCTTGCTTGAAATCTTGAACTAAAATAAGGATTGAGGAAACACCCAGTACACACGTCCGTGCTGCAAACAGTTGAGTGATAAAGACAGAAGAATACAGATAAGACTGTTTTGCTGATGTGCTCAGGAAAGTCCATTAGACCTGTTTTGGCACCATTGTGTCTGTGATCAAGTGACTGAAAGTGCCGTGGGACTCTGGGACAAATGTGGAAGAACTCCGGTGACAGGAGGCTGCTTATGTGAACACAGAAGACGCGTAGAAGGTAAAATTGGAGAGAAGATTGGGAAGCGGGTCATATAAAACCTTGGAGGCTGTGCTGAAGACTTAGATTATATTCGACCTGCAATATTATATCCTGGGATATTCTACCTATATAACAGAACACGCACGAATGACCTATTTTCATTTATATTTTCATAACATACTGTGGCTTTTATAAGAGCAGTGGACAAAGAGAGACACTGTTAGTTTGCTAGGGATGTCGTAATAGAGCACCACAGAATGGGTGGCTTCAGCAACAGAAATGTATTTTCTCACGGTCCTGGAGCCTGGAAGTCTAGGAGTCAGGAGCCAGCAGGGTTGGCTGCTGGTGAGATTTCTCTTCCTGGCTTGTAGACGGCTGTCTTCTTGCTGTGTCCTCCCGTGGAGGAAAGAGAGAGAGAGAGAGAGAGAGAGCGCGAGAGAGAGAGCGCGAGAGAGAGAGCGCTCTGGTGTGTCCCCCTCCCATGGGACGGGAGTTCTATGGGATCAAGGCTCTGCCATTATGACCTCATTTAACCATCATTACTTCCCTAAAAGCCCCATCTCCAAATACAGTCTCATTGGGGGTTAGGGCTTCAACGTGTGCATTTGAGGGGGACACAGTGGAGTCTGTAACACACAACTGGAAACAGGGAGACCCATCTAGGGGCATCACTGAGAGAGCATGGTGGAGGTGGAGACAGTGAGAATCAGACTTGAGGCATCTGATAACCACAGAGCCAATGGGATTTGCTGGTAGATCAGAAATGAAGGGCAAGAGAAATAAAGATGGGGACTCTATGATTTGGGATGGAGGTACTCAATTTCTAGAAAATGAGCATTAGACGTGCATGCTTCCTGCAAGTTTATCTTAGACAGATTCCACTAATTTAGAGTGATGGCTTCCTGATCTCAGGGGCAACAGACTCGATAACAGAATGTCTGTTATCTCTGGTCACCACTGCTCTGGGTTACTGAAACTGAGCAAGACCCTGTGGGGTTCCTGGGCATGGAAGCCTTTCTGTCCCCCATTTCTTGTTTGTAGGAAACAGACTTCAGCCTCCTGGACCTTCCCTGACTCCCAAAGGGCAGATGCAAACAGTTGCCAATCAGGGAAGGAGGGGATGCGGAGACAAGGGAGGAACAGTCAGAGACACAATAGTGCAGCCTCGGGGCAGGTCCTGGTTCCCCCTCGAGCGATACCCATGACAGCATCTTTGAGCTCTTTACAGCACTAAAACCCCCCAACAAACGGAAGCTGTCATCATTCTTCATTCCAGAGAAGACCCCCTGAGGCCAGATTAAAGGGACCAGAGAAGCTCATCAAGAGATTACCTGAGGGACTTCCCTGGTGGTCCAGTGGCGAAGACTCCACGCTCCCAATGCAGGGGGCCCGGGTTCGACCCCTGGTCAGGGAACTAGATCCCACGTGCTGTTACTAAAAATTCCGCAGGCCGCAACTGAAGATCCTGCGTGCCGCAACAAAGATCCCGTGCGCCGAAACTAAGTCCTGGTACAGCCAAATAAATAAATATTTTTAAAAAATGAGAGAGAGAGAGAGAGATTACCTGAGACCAGATTAAAGGAGTGCAGGCCCTGCACACACCCTGATTCTTATCAGCAACCCCACCCTTGAACCATTGCTACAAAACTCCTCACTACCCCCCCTCCAGGTTGGGACACACAGTTTTGAGGGCACGCATCCACTGTGTCCCCCTTTGCCTGGCAAAGTAATAAAGCTATTCTTTTCTACTTCACCCACAACTGTCTCTGAGATTCGATTCGGCACCAGGGCACAGAGGCTGAGTTTTTGGCATTATTACTGCTTTTATGTAAGCTCTTCCGGCTCATGTTTCTTCCATTCCTGTCCTAAAATTCCCATTCCTAAACTTTCCATTTCCCCTTGCTAATGTCAATCAGGAACTATGAGGTTATGACTCCTGGCGAAACCAAGTCCCCCAGTACTGAGTTCCCCTGCCGAGTTTAAGATTAACCTCTCCATCCAAAACCTTATTGCCTTCCTTGTCCCATCCGTTTCCCCTAAGGTGTGAGGAATATCAAAGAAAAGGGGGCACTGAAAATGAGCAGGACTCTTTGGGGAATCTCCCGGGTACAATCACCCCTCTGTGTCCCCAGTTTCTTGTTTGTAGAAAAAGGCTTTTGTGTCCTAGACCTTCCCTGTGTTCCAAAGAGCGGACTCAAGCAGTTAACGCTTACAATTATAGAGTCACAGCTCTCCTAGCTCCTCCTGAAAGGATAGAGATAACAATCTGACCCATATCTCTGAGTTGTTCTGCAGAAACCAAGACCCCCGCCCGGGTGGAGGATGGTGACCACATGCTGACCACAAGCACTAGATCCCAGGCTGGTTGGAACCAGAAGGCTGATGATTGAGATTCCCCGAAACATCACCCTGTTGCCTCACCACCGACCAATCAGAAGAAGGTCCAGGAGCTGATCAGCCATCCTAGGACCCTCTCCCCAACACTGTCTTTAAAAACCCTTCCCTGAAAGCCATCGGGGAGCTCAGGTCCTTTGAGCATGAGCTACCCCGTTCTCCTTGCTTGGCACTTGCAATAAACGCTGTACTTTCTTTCACCACTTCCCGGGGTCAGTAGATTGGCTTTACTGCACATCTGGACCCCAGTGGACCCAAGTATGGTTTGGTAACACTGGCACCCCAATGTTCTTCTATTTAAGATACAGGGCTGTCGTTTGATGAAATAATCTATGTGTTCAGAATTTAGGGAGTAGTTAAAGTTGTTGCTATGCCCTAATTATTGTACAGCCCTTTGGACCTTGTTTAATCTGTCATGAGCTATTGAAAAACAGAATTATGTCATGGTTTGTCTCTATCTAATGAATACACCAAAAATGAAAAGGTAGACACAGGTAGAATTAGAACATAAGCAGGATAGGAATTTTTGTCGCGGATGCCCTAGAATAGTCAGCATTTCCATTAATGCTGGGATATTCTACCTATATAACAGAACATAAGGGTTTATGTCCATGTATAACTTTACTTGGAAGTGATCATAGCAGTGTATGATTTTAGAGCCAAAAGGGGATTGTTGGAACACACCCAACCTCAACAAGAGCCAAGAAAACTAAAGACTGAAGATGTGAACTGCTTGCTCGTGGTCACGGGGGCAGCACGAGGTCAAGCATGAACGTCTCGGGCTCTTTGCTTTTCCTATACTACGCTGTTCCTGTCCTTTACCTACCACAGGATAAACTTCTTAGTGAGCAAATGATACTGCTTCCCCCAAATTACTCCTTTCTGTTTCTTCTCAGAACGAGCACTTTTTCCTCCATCCATAAATATGCTTCTCGTGTATGGAGACCTGAGTTTTCTCAATTCTAAAATAATAACACCTTCGCCTACAATAGTATAATCTCCTTTTGGTTAATAAAGCATAATAAATCATGCAAGCATATTAAACTGCTGGAGTGAAGTATTACGATTTCCATTATTTCTAGGAATTGAGTCCATACTGATTGCATACGTGAGTACAGTTACAACATGTGGACAGACGCAGTACAGCTGTTCTCTGCCGGAATCGTCCCATTCTGTTTATCCTTTAAAACCTAATTTACACAGCACCTTAGAGCCTAATTTACTCAGTGGAATATGTTATATGGGATTAACTATAAATTAGGTAGTCCTCCAGAATTGGGGGACATTAGATGTACATAGTGCAATGCTAAGAAAATGGTATCTTAACCCTTTTCTCTGTCAACTTACATTAAATTTGATACTGCATGTAACCATTATTGGATTAGATGCTATATTTTGAAATTAGTTCTGTTATTGTGGTAAATTTGTGTTACTTCTAATTGAAAATAAGCAGTTCAAAGTTTCATATTGATTAGATGATTTAAAATAATTAACAATGGATATTCAGAGCATTATAGAGCTTATTTGCATTATGGAAAGCAAATGCTTCTTCTAGGCTAATATTTTACCTTATCAAATTGTTATTAAATTCAGTACTCATAACCATTTTAATAATGGTTATGAAGTGATGGTAAGAATTTATGAAAGCCGTTAAAATGGGGGGTTTTGTATTCCCAAGAGGAACACACGCAGTTGGGACACCTGGTGCGCTGCTTCCGTTCATACACTGAAATGCACGCGTTTATTATCTGTACCTGGACATCATGGTCCGTGGTGATTATTGCATCATTAACCACTGTTATGAGATGAAGTACCGTATGTTGTACCTGCCGGGTACACTAGCAGGATACAAATACAACACCAAAAAGACGTGCTGAGAACAACTTTCTCGTGATTACTTAGAAACGGATTGAAATTACACCTTGAAAGACGACCTGGGTCTTATTCATCACTTTCATGAGACACTTACCGGACATACGTGAGCCTCACATTCTTCATCTAAGAGGATGCAGGGCGCTTTATGCATTTACAGGTTTCAAAATATTTTCACATAGACCATGTCATTTCATTCCCTCGCACACACATGCACACACTACAGATTAGCAATGTAACCTATTTTGAAAAAAAAAAAAAAAAAGACTAACTCATTGAAAATATAAATATGCATACATAACTATTAAATTGAGATAAACTGTTTTCACAAGGAATATTTAATTTTCACTTTAGAAAATATAGATATAGATAGATGTAGTAGATTGTGATGATTAACATAAAAGGAAGGTATAGGTATAAATATTATATAGGTAGATAATCACCAGTATCTCTCAAGTAAAACTTTTGCTTTTATATATAGGATGCATAAACAACAGGATACTACTGTATAGCACAGAGAATTATATTCAATAACCTATGATAAAACATAATGGAAAAGAATAGTAAAAAAGAATGTGTGTGTGTCTATATATATAAATAAAACTGAATCACTTTACGTACAGCAGAAATTAACATGACGTTGTAAATCAACTCTACTTCAATAAAAAAGTCTATGACAAAGTTTTCTCTGAATGAATTAGTTTGTGCACACAGGAAGTTAAGAGGAAAGTCGCTATCAAACTCTTGTTGTATATGATAAATTTTCTTTTTACCTTGCTAATTTCTTTAACTTACTTTTAGACTGGAGGTTTCACTTGAATTTTCTCTGCACTGCCTGAGCCAGTTTTTTGTTCCTGCCTTTTACTCTACAAAAATTGTGTCACGCCTCAGAGGTTTGGTCATTGTTCAAAACTTTGCACCCAGCTTTTAAAATATTCACTTTACTTAAACAGCTGGGCCTAAACCTTGAAAAGAAACCTATGAAGAAATTAAGCTTTGACATAACACCTTTTCTTTATCCATTCACCTCTCAATGGACCTTTGGGGTTGCTTCCAGCTCTTGGATATTGTAAATAATGGTGCAGGGAACACAGGTGTGCAAATACATCTTCAAGATCTTGGTTGAATTCTTTTGCATATATACTCGTAAGTGGGATTGCTGGGTCATATGGTAATTCAAGTTTTTAATTTTTTGAGGAAATTCCATACTGTTTTCCATAGCAACTGCACCATTTTACATTCCCACCAACAGTGCACAAGTATTCCAAATTTGCATCCTCGCCAATACTTGCTCTTTTCTGAATGTTTTTGTTGTTGTTATTGTTTTTGTTTTGTTTATAGCAGTCATCCCGATTGCTATCAGGTGATATCTCATTGTGGTTTTGATTTACATTTCTCTCATGATCAGTGCCAGTAAGCATCTTTTCTCATGCTTATTGGCCATTGCATGTCTCTTGGGGTGAAATGTCTATTCAAGCCCTTTGGCCCATTTTTTAAGCAAGCTATTTGTTTTATTGTTGTCGAGCTGTAGAAGTTCCTTATATATTCTTGATAATAACCCCTTATCAAAGATATGATTTGCAATGATTCTCCCATGCCACAGGCGGCATTTCCATTCTTTTTTTTTTTTTTTTAAACAACAGCTCCTGTTTATTTTTATTTTATTTTATTTATTTATTTATTTATTTATTTATGGCTGTGTTGGGTCTTCGTTTCTGTGCGAGGGCTTTCTCTAGTTGCGGCAAGTGGGGGCCACTCTTCATCGCGGTGCGCGGGCCTCTCACTATCGCGGCCTCTCTTGTTGCGGAGCACAGGCTCCAGACGTGCAGGCTCAGTAATTGTGGCTCATGGGTCTAGTCGCTCCGCAGCATGTGGGATCTTCCCAGACCAGGGCTCGAACCCGTGTCCCCTGCATTGGCAGGCAGATTCTCAACCACTGCGCCACCAGGGAAGCCCCGGCCTTTTCATTCTTGATTGTTTCTTGTGATGTGCTAATATTTGGTTGTAGTCCCACCTGTCTATTTTTCCTTTTGTTGCCTTTGGTTTTGGTGTCCTATCCAAGAAATTATGCAGCCTTAAAAACGAAGGAAACCCTGTCACCTGCTAAAACATGAATGAACTTCAAGGACATCATGCTAAACAAAATAAGCCAGGCACAAAAGGACACACACTGTAGGACTCCACTTGTATGAAGTATCTAAATAGTTAAAATCATAGACGCAGAAAATAGAAAAGTGTACACCAAAGTCTGGGAGGATGGAGCATGGGAAGTTGGTACTGAATGGCTACAGAGGTTCAGTGTTGCAAGATGAAAAAGTTCCAGAGATCTGTTGAACAACAATATGACCATACTTAACACAATGAACTGTACACTTAAAAATGGCTAGGATGGGGGCTTCCCTGGTGGCGCAGTGGTTGAGAATCTGCCTGCCAATGCAGGGGACACGGGTTCGAGCCCTGGTCTGGGAAGATCCCACATGACACGGAGCAACTAGGCCCGTGAGCCGCAACTACTGAGCCTGCGCGTCTGGAGCCTGTGCTCCGCAACGAGAGGCCTCGATAGTGTGAGGCCCGCGCACCGCGATGAAGACTGGCCCCTGCTCGCCGCAACTAGAGAAAGCCATCGCACAGAAACGAAGACCCAGCACAGCCAAAAATAAATAAATAAATAAATAAATAAATAATTTTTTAAAATGGCTAGGATGGTAAATAATAAAAAAGAAAGTAAGCTTTAGGAAAAAAATTAAAAAGAAAGCACACAAAGAAAACTTTGGAAATAGAGTGTGCTCCCTATTTGCATTCCTGCTGGATGCAGAGATCTTAAAATCACAGGGGTTTAACTATCACACATAAAATACAAAGGATACAGACCATCATAATGGGACCATTTTGAAGGGCATTCCTATGAAACATGATATTGAGGCATTTTTAAGGCAGTTACACTACTCTATTATGGTTTATGAAGATTGCCAAAGCAATAGTTAGAACATCAGAGAATAAAGTGTTCAGTGAAATCGCTTTCTTTATGAATAGCCTAGCTCCGTCTATTAGAGAAAAACTCGAAGAACTGAGTGGCTTATATGGCAGTTAAAATAGTTGCATTGTTCTAGTAAAGAGTAATCATTTGATATTAAGTTGGCTATTAACAGATATTAATTTGTGCTTTTAGATTACTAGTGATTGAGATAATTCATTCTTCATTAAAATAATTCCCTATTATTAGAGAACATTAATTTATGTACAGATTTTATTGTCCCACTTTTTAAAAATTGGAGTTGATTTACAATGTTGTGTTAGTTTCAGGTGTACAGCAAAGTGATTCAGTGATTCAATATTTATGTGTATATACAAAAAAATTGGGTTGGCCAAATAGTTCATTCAGGTTTTTCCGTAGCATCTTATGGAAAAACTCGAATGAACTTTTTGGCCAACCCAATATATATATATATTCTTTTTCAGATTCTCTTCCTTTACAGGTTATTACAAAATATTGAGTAGAGTTCCCTGTGCTATACAGTAGAGGTCCTTGTTGTTTATCTATTTTATATATATTAGTTTGTAGCCGTTAATCCCAAACTCCTAATTTATCCCTCACCTTTGGTAACCATAAGTTTGTTTTCTATGTCTGTGGGTTTATTTCTGTTTTGTAAATAAGTTCATCTGTATCATTTTGTTTTAGATTCCACAAATATGCAATATCATATGATATCTGTCTTTTTCTGTCTGGCTAACTTCACTTACTATGATCAACTCTAGGTCCATCCATGTTGCTGCAAATGGCATTATTTCATTCTTTTTTATGGCTGAGTGATATTCCACTGTAATACAGATATACCACAACTTCTTTACTTTTTAATTGAAGTACAGCTGATTTACAGTGTTGTGCTAATTTCTGCTGTACAGCAAAGTGACTCAGTTATACCCACATATACATTCTTTTCTAATTCTTTTCCATATGGTTTATCACAGGATATTGAATATAGTTCCCTATGCTCTACAGTAGGACCTTGTTGTTTATCCATTCTAAATGTAATAGTTTTCCAAATTCCCACCTACTCACATCTTGTTTCTGCTGTCATTGTTTTGTGGCATTTGGATTCCTCTCTTTGGCTAAAAACCCTACCAGGAGCCATGATGCATTCCTAGTTCACACTTTGTCAATATTAACTGTCATCTTCACGATCACATTGAAGATTGCATGGTGTTTTTCCCAGCAGTTGCCAAAGAATGTACCTTTCATATTTTGTAAATGGTCTTCATGGTTGTTTCTCCAAAAGAAATAGAGAATTTTCTCTTCTTCCATCAAAGAGACTGAAGAGTGTATTAAAAATATTCACATATTTTGTAGAAACTCAGGCTGCAATATTTGAATATTATGATAGTCTTGGAAATAATCAAATTGCCAAAGACTTTGGCACGTTAAATGTTGCAAGGTGATTTGGCCCTCTTTGAAAAAAACAAGAAAACACAAAAACTTTTCATCAGCCCACCCTCTCAGAGGCAGATGTCTATATCTGTAGAGTCATGAGGAAAGCAAAGGATTTGAAGTATTTCTGTCCACTGTCTGGTCTGATTCCTTACTCTAGAACTGTGCATTATTTCTTTGATCTGTAGATAAATACCAACAGCCTCTGTACTGTTGAAAGTAATTTTTTCAGCTTTATTCATTTATTTCTCAAGCAGTGATTATGTAGAATCTCTGGCATATTCATTGTCAGCAGTAAAGCTGGTATTCTGAGTTTGGTGGATTCAAGGCATTCTTTGGTATTTCACACACAAGGGGCACCCTTTTTTGTTCATCTTGAAAACATCAAAATGGTAGTCTTAGGTCAGAAATCGCAGTTTTTCGATACAAATAACAATCACCAAAAAAGCTGTGGATTCCACCTATTAAAAATGTGGATTCATATCTCTGGTGAGAAGTGATGGCTTTCCTATTAGCTATATGGATAGTGACATACTTGATTAGAATAAATTTGGTTTCTTTCAAGATTGATCTAGGAGAAGAATATGCTCCTTTTCTATTGTGCATATTTCAAGATATAATTATAAACTTCTCTGTATGAATTTAGGAAAGCAAGTTACGAACCTCAAATATTTCAATCTATCTTTACGGGCACAAATCTGTGAGTCTTTGAATTTATATTCAACTGCTTCCCCAAAGATACGTGAGTTACATTGAAACTCAGTGTTCAGCATGTTTCTTGCACAGTTTATTCACAGCCTAACCAACGAATGATCAATGTTGAATGAACTTTACATATAAAATATGCATTTGCAGAAAATAAAGGTATAACCCAAACCCCTGTCTTTCTCCTAATTCACTCCCAAGGTTGCCCATGGATTCTGAGGTAAACCCTACAGAGCCACAAAGATACCAAGAATTTAAACAAAGGATGTACTGAATCAAGCCTGCACCCCGTGACTTAATGAAGCAAAGGAAGATGAAGCTGTGTACCAGAAAGTTCTGGTTGGAAGAAGAGACCAACTCAAGAGCCACTGCTTCCCACTGAGATAGAGTAAAAAGAACGCACAGATTGATGCTTTAAAGATATGATTCAAAATGTTTAGGGACTTCCCTGGTGGTCCAGTGGTTAAGACTTTGTCTATCGATGCAGGGTGTGCGGGTTCGAGCCCTGGTTGGGGAGCTTAGATCCCACATGCCTCGCGGCCAAAAAACCTAATCATAAAACAGAATCAATGTTGTAACAAATTCAATAAAGACTTTAACAAACAATGGTCCACATTAAAAAAAAAAAAAAAAAACGTTTAGGGGCTTGTGTTTAGTGAATGTCATTTTTAAACACAGTACTGTAAATAAAAAGTATCCCTAGAGGTTAAGTGAATAGGAAAATGGACATGACAGCAAACTAAAATATTCTGGGATTTCAATGCAGCAATTACCCTATAACACAAGAAAAATATATATAATTAACAACAACAGCACTTGAGGAGTTTCAGCCCTAACGTTATATTCTGAGCTAGTTTAAACTACTATAATGAAACATATTCTGATTTTAACCATCACTGAATTAACTGAAAAGTATTCCATTGGTGATACCTGATTTATTGGCCGGACCATCCAACATGAACATATCTCAATAAAGAGAATGAAATAGTGGCGAATGATACATCTAAATAGATAAGGTTACAATCTTTGAATGACTTATGCAACTACCAAAAGAGAATTCTTTTTTTTTAAATTAAAAAAAAATTTTTTTATTGAAGTCTAGTTGATTTCCAATGCTGTGCCAGGCTTTGCTGTACTGCAAAGTGACTCAGTCATACGCGTAGAGATATAATTTTTTATATTCTTTTCCATGATGGTTTATCACAGGATACTGAATGTAGTTCCCTGTGCTCTACAGTAGGACCTTGCTGTTTATCCATTCTGTATATAATAGTTTGCATCTGCTAACCCCAAACTCCCATCCCTCCTCCATACATATATATATGTAACTGAATCACTTTGCTGTACAGCAGAAATTAACACTACATTGTAAACCAACTGTACTTCAATAAAATAAATTTTCGAAACTCATGTCAAGTTGCATAGCAGAACTGTGAAGTTAAGTACGATGTGTCCCTCTTTTATAAGTGAACTCTTTCACTCAATCCTCACTTGGCTGACAATGTGTAGTCTATGACGCTATGATGATAAGGCTGATTATAATGACGACGGTAGTGCTGGTGGCGGTGAGGGTGGTTTAATGACTATATGGCTGCCAGGTATTTTGTTAGGTCCGTAGTTTTCGAACTACAGAACATGGAAGAATTGACTGAGATTTTTTTTTTTTTTTTAACCACTCCACGCAGCTTGGAGGGTCTTAGTTCCCCGACCAGGGGTCGAACCTGTGCCCCCTGCGATGGAAGTGAGGAGTCCTAACCACTGGATCGCCAGGGAATTCGCTTGCCTGAGATTTTAAAGAAGCAAATCACAGGCTTTCCTTCTACAGATTATGAATCGGCAGATCTGTGAAGCCCAGAAATCTCTCAGTCATTATGGTGGATATATTACACAGCCCTTATATAGAGAAACACTCCAGAGAAAGTACCCTGATATCCTTTAACAACTAATATTTAAAAGAAAACACAAACTATAGCTTCTCCAGGGATGTCCAAAGACTTTTCACATCGACTACTTTTGGTCACTTTTTATTTGAAGGGAAGCCGCTAGTTTTCAACTGACGTGAAGATAATTCACCTCTCCTGTTTCTCATATAAAAGACATCCTTCCTCACTGCTAGCTAAGTATCAAATCTCAGTACTTAGGAGTCTGTTCTCTCTAAATGTCCTCTCTTCATCCTTTGTCCACATTAAGCTCAGAGGGATACTTCTGAATTATGATGGCTTCACTGAATATCAGATAAAACCCACCAGAATTATTGGACCTAGAACACCGTGTGAAACATGGATCTTTGGGAAATCCAGTCTCAAACATAAAGTGTTTTTTCTTCAGATGCTTATAATCCAGCATCCAGAATCCAGAACTTAATGATCATGGTTTCAACTCACAGGTCAGGAAAGAGAAAGACAGTGTAGGATGATGTCAGTGGTACTTATTGGTTAGTTTTGAGAGCAGCGTCCATCCTTCGGTCATTGGATAGAACTCAATCACGTGCCGTCCCGAACTGTAAGACAGGACGACAGACGTGATTGCTCCGTGTGTCTAGAAGATAGAAAGAATGGCTGTGGTGCTTCTCCACCAAAGCTGGAGAGACATTGATGTGAAATGTGCATTACAAGCTTTCTAAGTAGCCCAACATGACTGGAGCCTAATACACGTGTAGACACAGAGGATGACAAGACTACGAAACACGTGAAAGGGAAAAATCACAGAGCCCCTTGTATGTAACGGCAAGGAGTTTGACTTGTATTCTATAAGCAGAGTAGAATCAGGGAATAATACGAGTCTTAAGGTTAATGTCTGTTTTTCCTGAGATGATCCTCAAAACCTTTTCACTAAGGTGCTGGGAAACTCTTAAGTGTGCAGGAGTGGACTTCCTGAACAGACTTGTAATATGGTACAGCCTGGACCCTGCATACATTTCTATAAGCCTTTTAAGAATTGGTAGCTCTCCTAACAAGTGAAAGAAAATCCCAAGGTATTTATCCAAAAGGATTGAAATCAGGATAGTGAAGAGATATTTGCACAACCATGTTCACTGCAGTATTATTCACAAGAGCCCAAGTTGTGGAAACCACCTAAGTGTCCACCGAGAGATGAAGAGAAAAGGAAAATTTGCTAGATCCATACAATGGAGTACCATTCAGCCTTTAAAAGCAAGGCAGTTCTGCAATACGGGACATGCATGAACCTCGAGGACATCATGCCAAGAGAAATAAAATGAGTCACAGAAACACAAACACTGCACGATCCCACTTACATGTGGAATCTAAGACAGTCAAATCCACGGGCTCAGACTGGACTGAGCTGCCTGGGGTTGGGAGGAGGTGGAAATGGGGAGTTTGGAATCAAAGGGCACAGAGTTTCAGGTGGGCAAGGTGAGTTCCAGCTCTGCTGTCCCACAGCGTACCTTGAGTCAACAATACTGTCCACTTAAATTTTTGTTAAGAGGACAGAGCTCATGTGAAGTGTTCTTACCCCAATAGAATAGGAGTTTTTAAAAAAGAAAGAAAATCCCAAGAACCCCAAACAATGGGAAACCAAAACACCAACCAATGAAAAGCAAATCCGATGAGTTGAAACCGAAACGTAGGCTGTGGGCAAGGTCAGATTTTTTGGTTTGTTTGTTTGGTGTGTGTGTGTTTGGGGGGTATGTGTGCGTGTGTGCGATTAAATACGAACACTGTGGAAGGAACCTGGAGATTCAGGCCGGGGCCCATCAAACAAGAGCAGGACCCAGGAGCCCTCCAGCAGGCAGCATTCTTGGCAGGAGCTAAACTGGTCTTAGGTCAATATTTATCTTGGCTTCTGGCAGAAGCCAAAGCAAATATCTCTGGAAGAAAGCAATTCCCACTGAGGGCACAGATGCTGCAATTATGTTGAATCAAAGATGAGATCACAAAATAAATAACCAAAATCCAAGAGGAGAAGCCTCTTTGAGTGACAAAAGCAGAGGATTTGGGAATGCAAAGCCATACTGTAATTGGGATTATCATACAAAGAATATAAAAGCCAGATCTGAAATGTTTAAAAGCATTCAGAGGATAATGAAAAATCTGAGGGTGTATCACTATTGAAAGCAATCGGTGTAATGTGAAAAAGAACAATACTGACATTTTAGAAAAATCTCTGAATTAAAAAATCCAAAAGATGGATAACAATTTATCCATAGCTTAAGGGAACTAATATGAAAAGAGAAAAGGACTGAAAAACGCAGTTCAGGGATATAATTATGAGAAAAATAAATAGGAAGTAGAAAATGTCAAGATCTGACACACATCTAATCAGTCACAAAAGAAGAGAATATGCATATTAGGAAAATAGGCAATACTCAAAGATTTAAGGGGTAAGGATTTCCTAGAACTGGAGAAAAACATGAACCCAGGAAAATGGAAAGGAAACCAAAAAAAGGCAGTAGATAGACTCATCAAAGTGAGACAAAATAGCAAAAGGGAAGATCTAAAAAGACCAGGAACAAAGGCATATTTAAGTTAGACTCCCGGCACCTTACAAAAGCAACAATTCCTCCCGATTCTACCTTTGCCTTTGGGCCATTTAGAGCTACTGCCCTGAATCACACAGAGGTTTCAGAGGATCCATAATCATGAATCCTAAAAAAGTAACTTGTGTAGATTTTGTTTGGTTTTTGCTTGTTTTGTTTTACAGGGAGAGCGCCAGTTGTGAGACAGTCTTGATTTTGCAGGACTGATGATTTTCACTACTTGCTTTTTTCTTTGTTTTTGCTTCTTTTCTCTCAGCAACGAATCTCCAAGGTGTATCTCTCTCTCTCCCCTAATTCCTTCCCCCAAGGGCCCCCGCCTACTAAATCAAAGTCAATATCTATAATTACTTTTGTTTTGCTGTAAACATGCAATTGAACAAAAAATAAATACCTTTGGCATCAGAGAACAACAACAAAAGAAGTATGAAGTATCGACTATTTCTATGAAAATCTGTACACATTTTTTTAATGGAGAAAATTCTCACATGTAAGGTAGGACATTCATTTAATTGGTTAATGAAATGATTCGGGATGAGAGATAATTCTCTGGGTCTGTGATGTTTCATGCTGTTTGGAGGGATTTTTATCTTATGATTTTTTCTGGGGGTGCCACTAATTGTCAAGGAGAATTTACCCTTAGGGACCCTGACCACACCTTTGAGAAGCAAGGAATGTATCGGAGTTCGTGACAGCAGCCTCGGTGGAGTCAGAAGACACGATTCCGAGATGTAGGAGCCCATTCGTGTGCAAGAGGCATAGGTGTTAGATGAGGATACAGGTAATGAGAGATGGGAGGTTACGAAAGAGGAACTAGAAAGTGCAGTCGGCAAAGCTGACCTGGGGTCCCCTGTGTTCCCCCAGGGTCCCCTGTGTTGCCCCAGGGTCCCCTCATCCTAATCCTCTGTTTCTAATTCCCAAGGGATGTCCAGCAACACAGGTGTCAACTGACGGTCATTCCCAGGTCCATTTCTAGCCCAGATCTGACAACAGTGAGGCTCTGTCCCAGCTGTGCTTTCAGTCTTAGAACTGGGCAGAAAAGTAAAATCTAAACAAATGAACAGTTCTATTCAAAGTATAAACATGTATTAGGAGGCTGGGATTGACACAGACACACTACTATATATAAAACAGACAACTAACAAGGACCTACTGTAGAGCACAGGGAACTCTACTCAATATACTGTGATAACCTATAAGGGAAAAGAGCCCAAAAAAGTTATATATATATAACTGAATCACTGTGCTGTATACCTGAAATTAACATGACATTGAAAATCAACTATACTTCAATAAAATATATATTATTTAAATGACACACCACACAGTTTTACAGTAGTTAGTGGTGAAGAATGAAATAAATGATGTTGAGGGAAAAAGAAAAAAAAAAATCCTTGATACAGAATTAAAGATATTTGATATTATGCTTACTTCTATGATTTTATCTAAATACATAATTTCCTACAGGTAAACAGAAATTATACATTCCGCCTTGCTTTCTGTTTCTATGTTTTTACTTTTCTTAATCACTAGCTTCCTAAAGAGAACACACTGTATTTCAAGATATAAATATAGGTGGAAAATAAGAAATGCAAACTGTCACCCTGACATCAAATATTTTGTCTCACTGGCACTTAAAAAAATAACTACAGTGAATGTCCACATTATATGTGTTTTGAAGTGAAACAGAACAGTTTTCTTGGTGCCAATAACGCTCTTGAACCCAGACCCCAGAGCCACGTCTAAAAAGGAGTCTCAGTTTTCCATAAAAGTTCGTATTATATTCATTGGTTACATTTCAAATAAGAAGAGTACTAACAAGACATTGTTAAATCATTTCTGAAGACTTAGGAGAAACATGGAAAGCAGACAGTGCAAATAGAATAAAATAATATAATGCCAGGTACGCTTTAAATATTTGCTACACAGTCCAAGCTTTCTGTTGGTTTTGCACTAGACGGTAATGCTTTTTCCTTTAGATAAGGTGTGGTGATTCTTTCAAATTAGTAACCTGCCTCTTCTGCTGCTTGGTATTAAAAATAGGTCAGTAATGACCGTCCTTTACAGATAATTCTTTATAACTGAAAATAGAAGCTCTCCTTATTCCAGGCTTTCCATGTTCACCTTATCATTCAGGTGCTTTAAAAAGTGGCTGTAAAGAGACACTGTTCTACAAGCAGTGAGTTAGGCTTCATTAGAATTGCGCACATCACAGAACGCCTGCGGATGCCTTTATTCATCTAATTATAATATTACCTGGAAGAAAGGGGTGTGTGTGTGTGTGTGTGTGTGTGTGTGTGTGTGCGCGCGCGCGCGCGTGAGTGCACAAACATGTAATGATAGCCTTTATTTGAAGGATGCTGTTCTTTTATTTAATTGAAGTATAGTTGATTCACAATGTTGTGTTGATTTCTGCTCTACAGCAAAGTGATTCAGTTATACACATACATACATACTTTTTTTTTTGTATTCTTTTCCATTATGGTTTATCACAGGATATTGAATACAGTTCCCTGCGCTATACAGTAGGTCCTTGTTGACTACCTATTTTACCTACAGTAGTGTGTATATTTTAATCCCAAACTCCCAGCCCATCCCTCCCCCACCCCCACTGGCCCACCACAAGTCTGTTCTCTGTGTCTGCGAGTCTGCTTCTGGCTCGTAGATAAGTTCATTTGTGTCATCTTTTAGATTCCACATATAAGTGATATCATATGGTATTTGTCTTTCTCTGTGTGACTGACTTCACTTAGTACGATCATCTCTAGGTCCACCCATTGTTGCTGCAAATGGCGTTATTTCATGCTCTTTCACGGCTGAGTAGTGAAGAACGCTATTATTATACGTGGATTGTACTGTCCTGCAGAGCGGCCACAATAGGAACACGTATTGCTGGGGTGCAGGAAGGCCACCCCAAAACGTGCCTCCCTGGCATGTTGGTTATTTTGAATTAAAGTTATTTAAGAAACAGCCGATGCAGGAGGGACACTCTGACCCTCTTCTCTGTCTCCCTGAAGCAGGAAATACATCCCCCCTGTGAAAGATTCCCTCCCTGCATCTGGACATAGAAGGACATCCTTACGGCCAGAGACGGGGAATTGGGCTGAGAAGCCTATTGTTTCCTTTAACTGACTGCCTCAACCCCAAACTCTGTTTAGACTCTTCAGTAACTAAACGCCAGTGTTTCTTTGTCCTGTTAATTCCTCACAAATGTATTGTTCCTTTGTGTAAAAAGTATAAAAGCCGCCTGCTTCGGCCACTTCTTAGGTCCCATTTCTAGGAGACCTCTGTGCACACAAATTACAATGTGTTTCTTTTTCTTCTGTTCATCTGTCTTGTGTTAATTTTATTATTAGTCCAGCCACAAGGACTCAAGAGGGGTACAAGGGGAAATCTCCCCCCCCCCTACAATATTATAAGAGATTAAAGATAACAGGCAACCATTTTCCTCAAGTTGTCTGTAAACACGTCTCATCACATGATATTGACAGTCAGAGTCATTTATTCAGCACAACAAATATGTAAAAAAGCGCTCTGTTCTGAAACAGCAAATATTTGCCTAAGAAATACTAATACTGTTTAAAAATCATACACATAATTTCATCATGCTCCTGACACATGGTTTAGGACTTTATTATACTTAATGGAATGTGATTTTTTTTTCCTAACTGAAATTATGTTTGTAAACAGAAAATCATTGTTTCATTTCATTTCAATTCTATTCTGTTCGGCATTACTGTGTTGTAGTCAAGTAGAGTTTCTGAAAGTGAAAGGATATAAAAATAGTCTTTAGGCAAAAGCAACCGAGAAAAGTAAAATAAAAGGTCTTCTCATAGATATTAGCAATTTTATCACATAAATGCATTAGGCACTTTGTTTTATTGGTCACAGAAAAGCAACTGTTCATGCTCTACACACACACCCACACACACAGTCACACATGAAGATATCGGTTTCATTCACAAATGTCAACACCTTGTTCTTTCTGTGTCTGAAGGCTCACATCTCACCACGTAATCCACACCTCATTTCCTGTTCATGAACCGGGCTGTTACAGACCCCTGAGGACGGCTGCCACGGACCAGTTGCCGTGTCCCCTGCCTTGGCAGGCGGATTCTCAACCACAGAGCCACCAGGGAAGCCCCCTTTGCTCATTTTTTTAATCAAGTTACTTGGGCTCTTTTGCTATTGAGTTGTGGGAATTTCTTACACTTTTATGCCTTTGTATTGCCTGTTTGCATTGCTAATTCCTCCAACTTCAGCAATGGTAAATGTTGGTAACAGTAGTGAGAATGAGCATTTTTTGTGTTTTTCCTCATTTTAATGGATATTTCCCTTAGCAATTCCTCTATAAGTACATGGTGCCTTTGGGCTATGCATATTTAATTTGGTATCATTATTTTTTGTTGTTGTTTGGTTAGTTTTGGCTTTTGTTTAGGTTAGACATTTATGCATTTTCCCTATTTAAAAATCAGGATTTTACTGTATTGAATATATTGAAGATTTGTGACTCATGTGTGATCAGTTATTAATAATATCGCATATTACTACAGAGAAACTGAGGCTTGTATAAATTTTAATACTTATAAATCAGTTTAATCTTTTTGCCAAGGATACTTGTCTACCATGGCCAATACTCTAACTTATGACAGATTAACTGTCCTGACATAACATGGGTCTTTCCAAAGAGTGATTTCAAGTGTGATGTTACTTCTGACATTTTTGGGGGATTAATCTGTAATAACCGATATATAGCATAATTTTGGCTTTCTGTTTTCTGGACTACAATTATGCTTATGTTGGTCTTTTTGATAGATAAATCCCTCAAAATCTTTTTAATGCCTTTTTATTCTGTTTCATTGCATTTATTTTCCTTACACCTATCCTCTCTGTCTCTTCATTATTTTCCCTACAGGTTATATTCTTTCTTGCTTTTCTTTTAATTTCATTTCCATTTCTGTGACTTTTACTCTGTCTTCATTATAGAGTTAGGCTGGTTCATGACCACATTCTGCTGTCTTCTTGCGTGATTCTATTTTGACTTTGTTTTCTTCTTTCATGGGTGTGAACTGCTTTACTAAAGATGTGTAAGTGTTCTAGAAAGTGGTGTATAAAATTTATTGTTTTTAAAACTCTCCAACCTTGTTTTTATATAAGCCAAGACCCTTGTCCTGAAGTAGGTTATACTGTTACACTCATACACTTCCTTCAGACTTTGGATATCAGTTCCTCATTATTCTCTATAATTTCTCCTCCACCTCTTTCCTCTTTTGTCTATTATTACTGCTGTCACTCTAAAATATGTAGACCTAGCCAGTATGGTCAGAGCAGACTTCTTACCATGACACTTACTGAGGTTATGATTCAGTGGCAAAATTTAGTGGGATATTTTTGAAAATTCCCTGCTCAAAATATCATCATTTTTCCCAGTGTGGATTAGAAGTAGAATAATTCAAAGGAAAAGAGATAGATTGCACGGTTGGGTGAGCTCTTGGTTCAATTTTGCTTTCATTATGAACAATCTGGGTTAAAGTTATGTTGCCATCACTCCAAAGTACTGATGTAGTTTACTGAACTGGTGTGTTCATTGTAACAATTCTTCGCCAAGGTCATTAGATGTTTCCCTACTTCACTTTCCTGGTTCCGGGTAGTTGTACAGGTACTGTACACTTTTGTTCTAGTTAATAAATATAGCTTATTAACATCGAGGTAACTCATTCAATCAATATCATTTCAATGATCAATAACATGTGAACACTTAAAGTCTTATTTCAGGGACTTCCCTGGTGGCGCAGCGGTTGAGAATCTGCCTGCCAATGCAGGGGACACGGGTTCGAGCCCTGGTCTGGGAAGATCCCACATGCCGCGGAGCAACTAAGCCCGTGTGCCACAACTACTGAGCCCACTTGCCACAACTACTGAAGTCGACGCACCTAGAGCCCATGCTCCACAACAAGAGAAGCCACCGCAATGAGAAACCCGCGCACTGCAACAAAGAGTAGCCCCTGCTCGCCGCAACTAGAGAAAGCCCACGTGCAGCAACGAAGACCCAACGCAGCCAAAAATAAATAAATAAATAAATAAATAATTTTTAAAAAGTCTTATTTCAGGCAGGGAGATTCAAGTGGAAATCTGACAAGCTCAGCATTTGTGCCCTCAAGTAATCCAGTGATGGAGAAAGGAAAGTAATTATTTCATTACAATACTGGTATGTTTTTATGCAGGATGCATACGTATATAAAAGGGCTTTGTGAATGGGAGTAAAAGTGTAAGAGAATGTCTTGGAAGGAGATGACATCGGACTGGACGCGTTGACGATAAGGCATCAACTAGGGAAGGACGGCTGGTCTGTGGCAGAGGGTGCAGCACGCATCTTGCCAAGGCGCTGGAGACCGCACACCTCATGGACACAGCTGCTAGTAACTCAGGGACCCCGGACATGCATGGGAGTGGACGGACGCAGAGGTGGAAAGGCAGGACGCTAACGGCAGCTGTACAGGTGGCAGAGAGATTCAGAGTACAGCTGCAACATTTAATAGCAAGTGACCACGAGAAAGCAAGATTTCGATTGCAAGCGTGGAAAGCAACAATGTGTGATTTTGGGCAAGAGACTTTTCAGCTGTGAGAAGATAAGGAAGTTCATTTTGAGTGGGCTAAGGAATGAATGGAAGGTGAGAAAGGCAAGGAGCGAGATGCAGATGACTCTAGAAGATGAGATGTCAAGAAAAGGAAGAAGGATAAGACAACGTTCAACGCTAGGACACCGCACAACGGCTTGTCGTGCAGCTTTGCTCTACGCTGTAGGAGGTCTGGAAATGGACGCGATCTGAAGCAGCACGTTTGGGGAACATTGGCGGAGGTCAATTCCTGAGAATGTGGAGCAACCACAAGATCCCGATTACAGCAATGAATTCTGAAAATGGTAGAGAAATAATGGGACGGTGGGTGGATGAAATTTCTTAAATTAAGGCAGAAGCCCAAAGTGGACTTGGCCATTGGAATCCAAATCCTAGATTTGATGCCTTAGCAGAAGTGAAGTGTTGACAGCATGTCTGATGGGCAGTGGCCACACTGTCAGCTTCATTTGAAAAGGAAGATCATTCTTTTCTAATTTGATCAACGGCCCGAAAGCTATGATGATGAGAACTGACAGCTTCAAATCTCTGGATATAATTTATCTGGACACCAATTCGTAGTTTGACATACACGGCTGTTTGAAAAAAACACGAGAGTGAGATATTACAAGTATTACAAGTGAACTGGGCAAAAGTCAAGCATTATCTATAATCTATTATTTATTATCTATATCTATTATATAAATGATAAATAGATGATAGATATAAGCTGAAAATTTTATATATATGTGAAAATTAAGACTGCATGATCTGTCGTGTTTTGTCTTACTGGAAAACTCTAATGCAGAGAATGCTAATTAAGATGACAATTATTGCTGGCTTGAACAGGCTGACAGTATGTATAAATTAAAAAAAAAAAAAAAGTACACTTAGTATAGTCACTTAAGATTCTTCCATGTCTTTTTATGGCTTGAAAGCTCACTTCTTTTAGCACTGAGTATTAGTCCTTCATGCGGATGGACCACGGTTTCTTTGTCCTCTCACCTACGGCAGGACATCTTGGCTGCATCTGAGTCTGGGCAGTGATAAATGATGGTGCTATAAAGAGTGCATGCTGTGTGATTCTAACCATGTGACATTCTGCAAGACCCAAAACCATGAGGACAATGAGAAGACCAGTGCTTGTCAGGGGTTAGGAGGGAGGGACGGGCACGCAGAGCACAGAGGATTCGGAGGGCCCTGCATCTCCCCCGCATGATATTACAATGGTGGATACATGTCATTACACACTTGTCCAAACCCACAGAACGTGCAACACCAAGGGTGAAGCCCAATGCAAACTAGGACTTGAGGTGATGAAGACGCTTCAATGCAGGTCCATCAGTTATAACAGCTGTACCACCTGTGGCAGCTGCTGACACCAGAGGAGGCTGGGTCCGGGTGGGAGTGGGGGTATGGAAATGGTCTATCCCTTCCTCTCGATACTGCTGTGACCCTAGAATGGTTCTGAAAAATAAAGTCTATATAAAAAATCATCTTACCAAACAACCGAGCAATCCCCTTCCTATGTCCTTACTCAAGAGAAACGAAAACCACAGTCACACACGTATCTGATCAGGTATACTCAAGACAGCGTAAACTGGAAAGAAAGTGGACATCCAACAAAACATGACTAGATAAAAAGTGGAGTCTTTACACGCGAGTAGAATGGGACTCGGCTTTAGAACGGTTGGACACGTCGATATTTGCATCTCCATGGTTGAGTGTCTAAATTACCTGCTGAGCCAGAAAGACAAACACAAAAAAGAACATGCTGTCTTATTTCCCATATTTGGCATTCTGAAGCATGTATGGTGACAGAAAACACGCCAGTGGTTGCCTTAGGGCTACGAACAGCAAGAGAATCTGTCTGGAAAAGGGCATGCGGGGATGTCTGGGGTTCTACGGGGGTTCTGTGCATTGACTGTGGTGGGCATGTGGCTACGCTGATTATACAACTTTTTCAAACTCACTAAACTGTGCACGTTCAATGGATGTAGTCCCAAATTCCTAACAGAGACACACTACTATATAAAAAAATAGGTAAACAATGAGGACCTACTGTATCGCACAGGGAACTCTACTCAACATTTTATTATAACTTATATGGGAAAAGAATCTGAAAAAGAATAGATACATATATACATATATATGTATAACTGTATCACTTTGCGGTACAACGGAAACTAACACACACTGTAAATCAACTATACTTCAACAACAACAAAAATATTTTTAAAAAATTAAGTGGATGTAGTCCATTGTATGCATTATACCTCAACAAATTAGATGAAAAGTACAAATTGACATAAACACATTCATACATCTATGTAATACATAGACTCAGTAAAGGTTAAAATCCAACATCATGCTCCTAGAAGGGATGCATATTAGTTACAAGAATCCCTTAAGTTTAAAAGAAGTGGATTCGAGACTTCCCTGGTGGTCCAGTGGTTAAGACTCCACACTCCCAATGCAGAGGGCCTGGGTCTGATCCCTGGTCAGGGAACTAAGATCCCTCATGCCTGCCGCAACTAAGACCCTGGACAGCCACATAAATAAATAAATGTTAAAATAAATAAATTAATACAAATAAAACAAGTGGATGGGAAACATCTACTATGCAACACGAGGCATAAGAAAGCTGAAGCAGCTGTGTTAAAACCAGACAGGATAGACTTCAGGAATATACGAGTATCAGGGATATCTAATGATAAGGGGTTAAATCGTCAGGAAAATATAACCGTATTACAGATGTATATCTGCAAATAACAGAGATTCAAAATAGAGGGAGCACCATTCTGACAGATCTAAAGTCGGAAATGGACAAATCCACAATTAAAGATTCCGAGTTCAACTCTCCCCTCTCAGTAACTGCTGTAACAAATAAAATATCAGTAAGGGTAGAGGTGATGTGAGCTGCCCCCTCCGACACCTTGAAATAACTGACCTCTGCAGAACATGCACTCCCCCGCCAAGTTTAGAACACATCCTCTCCTCAAGTGCACATGAGACACCCACAAGGATCGGCCATACTCTGGGCCATAAAATACATCATAACACATTTTCAAAGACTGAAGTTCTATCAAGTATAGTCTTTGATCGAAACAGAATGAAGTTAAAAATCAATGAAAACGATTACCTGGGAAATCCTTGAATATTTGGCAATTTAAGAAAAATAGTTCTGCTTTGTACATGGGTCACAGAAGGACAAGAAGTATTAAAAGCCCAACCTATTAAAAATGTGAGATGCAGCTAAAGCAGTAGCTAGAGGGATATTTGTGGCTTTATATGCTCCTATTAGATTTTGTAAAGGATTATAATCAACGTGCTTTTTCTCTAAGAATCTAGAAAAAAGAGCAAATTAAACCCAGCACAAGATGAAGGAAATAGTAGATACATGAATATATGAAATCATAAATCATTGAAAGAAATCAATACAGAATATATATGCTTTCAGATTAATTTTCAGTGCTCTATGATTTCTTTAGAGAGATGCCTGACACCTGGGAAATGCTTCCTAATTTTTTTTTTTAATTTATTTATTTTTGGCTGCGTTGGGTCTTCGTTGCTGCACGCGGGCTTTCTCTACTTGCGGCGAGCAGGGGCTACTCTTTGTTGTGGTGCACGGGCTTCTCATTGCGGTGGCTTCTCTTGTTGCGGAGCACGGGCTCTAGGCGCGCGGGCTTCAGTAGTTGTGGCACACGGGCTCAGTAGCTGTGGTTAGCGGGCTCAGTAGTTGTGGCGAAGGGCTCAGTAGTTGTGGTGCACAGGCTTAGCTGCTCTGCGGCATGTGGGATCTTCCCGGACCAGGGCTCGAACCCGTGTCCCCTGCATTGGCAGGCAGATTCTTAACCACTGAACCACCAGGGAAGTCCCTGCTTCCTAATTTTAATAAAAGTAAAGAGGTAGGAAAGGAAGAATGAGTTTCAGAAAAAATGGGCAGGATGAAGATTGGGTACACTGTGACACGACCCTTCTCAGTGACACACAACATCATTGCTAAGATTCCTGACAAACCTACAGGAGCAGGGTCCTTGCAGGAACCAGCCAAGGAGAAGTTTTCTGTATGAAGACGGCCCCGTGACACAGCAGTAGGCTTGTGTGTGGGCACCGGGAAGGTGGAGAGAAGCATGGGGACAGAGCTGGGGACCTTTCAGAAACCACGGCTTGAGAGTGGACACATTACATGCCGTCCTTCTGCAGATGTCTACTGGGCATTTTTATAAACATTGGTATAAAGTATTGAGGAAGCTTAGAAGACCCTTCCTTCTCCTGGGGAGCTTCCCGTTCGTCTGGGAAAAGCAGGAAGACAAGTAAATAAATGTCTATTAGGTCAGATGTCCATGAGTGTGGTGCGCAAAATAAAACGGAGAGAACAGCTGAGACAGACTACAGGTTTGAAGGAGGACGGCTTAAAATACTCGAAGGAAGATTGCTCCACACAGAAAGAAGGGCAAGGGCAGACACCTTGGGATGACCACGCTTCTGCCACTGGGAGATGAAGTGTGTGTCCCGGGTGGAGGGCTACTGAGCCTGTGAGGTCATGAAGGGTCCGGGGACCGGATCAGCTGTGACCTTACAAGATTTACATGGACTTTGGGGGAGACGTTTTCCCTGGGAAGACTTTGGAATTTTCTAAGTGGTAGCTAACATCACAATATTTGTACCTCTTCAGTGGTCACGATGCTTGCTTTGTTTACAATAACTGTGCACAGCAAACGAGTTGAAACAGAAGCGCTTTGAAAACAATTCAACAGTCCAGAAAAGATCGGGGTTGGAGCCTTTGCATTTTAGCCTGTGCCAAAGCTGTTCATTAATACTTTATGGAGAAGGCAGGGGGAAAAGAATTTAGTCTATTTTGCACAAATTATTGAAACCTCTGAAATTTTTTTTTTTAAATAACAGGTGATTTTTTTTTTCTTTCTCCCCTGAAGAAAAATAAACAACCCTGTTCAATCAACTGCTCCCTCCTTGGAGACAACTGTCTTGGCCACTTACCATCTCTCACTGAAAGTATATTATAAATAGAAAGCCAGCAGGATATTTTAACTCAACTTACAAGTGGAACTTATTTATCTTTTATCAGCACTATACAGGAAAATCAGGGTCTTGCAATGTCCTAGAACTCTTGCACAGAACTGGTGAAAATTTGATGTGTTTCCTTTGAACTTCTGAAAATCTGCTCTTCCCCACATTTATAGAGAGACATGGGGTGTGTAGTTTCTCTGGTGTTTTTGTTTTGTTTTGCTCAACCGTAAGATGCGAATAGGTGAGACCCTCAAAGGATGGATTACTGCGAGCTTTCATACCAATAAGGATATATTTAAAATGTTCACTAAGTTTCTCTATGCATGCAAAAATACTCTGCTCTGTTCAACTTAAATTTTATATATAATACTTATAATCAACATGTTTATGTTTAATATGAAAGTATATTATGTATTATATAAAAGTATACATTATACTATTATATATTATAAAACTATATGTAATATAATATAAATATTTTATATATTTATATTAGAGATGTTTATTATATATATTTGCTATATATATCTCATATTTGTTCTATTTCTCTGGAGAACCCTAATACAAGCTTCATGAGCAATTATTAAATTTTAAGGATGCTTTATAGATTTGCAAACAGTATTATGGGATTTGAGAAACATACATTTGCTACATTGGATTGTTTCACTCTCTTCTGAGTCATCTACTTGTTATACTATTGATACTTATTTATTCTGATTATTCCTCCTCAATTAGAAAAGTGACTTTAGCACCTATTCCTCTCCAAATATGCCACGCTTCTCTCTTCTTCTCTTGCAAAATTCTTCAAGAGGGTTGTCTAGACAAGAGTACACCTATCTCTCCTTTCCACGTCTCTCTGGAACGCGCCTCAAAGCCGAGGGCAGGGTGGGGCTTATGGACGTCATACGGACGTGGGCTGAAATGATGACTGACCCGGATGCACCCACATTTCAACCACCTCCACACCGTGAAGTACGACGGATCACGTCAAGTTCTTACCTTATGACATGTTCTGCAGAGGCATGCCACATGCCACCTCTGAGAAGAAACCTGCAATGTCATTGTGGGGTTCGGCGCAAACTCCTGTTTTTCCCTTTGCCCCGAGAATGGGCACTTCCCACAGAAAGAGCCATTGCTCCTCTGGGGTCCTGGAATGAGGAAACATGGAGCAGAGCCTTCCACGAGCTGCCGCGTGCATGGCCGGGAGGCTGAAATAAACACTGACCCGTGTCGACTACCATCGACGCTGGGTGCTGGGGACACCAGCCAAGCGGGCTGACGAAGACGTCTGGTATGTTCTCACACATCAGGTGTCCACACACAGACTCCACCACGTGCCCCAAACAACCCAAGGTCCATCTTCTGAGTCTTAGACGCCTGCACACGGACGTCTACATCTCTGGCTGTTCCTCCTCTCTCCCAATTATACTCAATCTGCAAGCACGTGACGGAGGTTCTATTTCAAAGTGTTTGCAGAAACCAAACATGAGTCACTACTAATACCAGGACCACTAGGAACAAAGACCACCCTCTCATCCATTGCCCTGTTTTCCAACAAGATCCCTGAGTGGTCTCACCCGGCCCGGCCGCTGTTAAGAAGTGAAATATGCAATCTGATTAAAGTTAACGTCAGAGCACCATGTTTCTCCACCCAAAACTCACCGGGGCTTTCTGTTTTGCTAAGGGTTACAGACCACATTTCAAAACTGCTTCTGTGTCTCCACAATTCTCCCGTCTGTGTGTGACTTGCGAGATACAGAGGGAAGCCCTGAGAATTTATGACCCATTGTTATTTAAACAGCTTATAAATTACCTCAATATTTATGGTAATTTTATTTATGCCTTACCCCAATGTAACACCTGTGTGTGGTCAAGTTCATCTGTAATGTAAGGATAATAAGGGCCCTTATTTCAGAGGGTGGCTAGAAGAATCCCAAGAGATATGCCAAAAACATTTAGACCAAAGCTTAATATATACCTTCCCAATAAGTTCAAAATATTTTCAAATTTCCAATTATTTTTTCTTGGATCCACCTTTTTTTAAAAAAATTCTTTCTAAATTCCAAATATATACGTACTTTCCAGTTCTCTTTTTACTTATGCTGTACTAAGTTCAATGTTAAATGCATAATAATCTGTATGATTTTGCTGTTGTGTCATCTGTGAGACTTCCTCGAAGTTTCAGCAAAGAGAAAATTTCGGTTTGCTTTTATAAAGTTCAAGCATCCTTCCATTGTTCTGTGAAATGTTTTAGACAGAATAATTAGTTCAACTTGATGAATCTTGTTTTCCAAATGTTTTATATCTTTTGTGATAGTTTATTGAAATGTCCTCTCGGTCCTGAAAGAAGTGTGTTGAACTCTCCCACTCTAATTCTGCGATCGTAGTTCTGTCGACGTCTGCTCCGGTGCTTCCAGGATTTAGTGTTCCTCATTCGACGTCTGCTCCGGTGCTTCCAGGATTTAGTGTTCCTCATTCGACGTCTGCTCCGGTGCTTCCAGGATTTAGTGTTCCTCACATGCTCTTTTAGGACTGTTATACCTTCCTGGTGTGTCTCATCTTTTACTCTTGTCCACTGTTCCTTTTTTCCCCCCTTTCTTGCATTTTTTTGCTAATTCTGTCTGATATTACTATAGCCATAACAGCTTACTTAAACTTCGTGTTTGTTGGGTTTTTATTAATTTTATCCTGAATGTGCACACAAGGTGCCTTGGTTCAGAGGTGGACTTCCTGCGAAGAATCTCACAGGAAATAATAAGTGCATTCCTGGGGTTTGCCCCATTCCTTACCCAGTGGGGATGCAATGAGAAACAAATCAATTGCCCAAAGTAAGGAGCCTAACGCCCTAGGGGGCAGGAACAATGAGTTTTCTTTGTGTGGACAGGTCAAGGGGGAAGCTGTCCTCTGAAGGAGTCTTCTCCTTCCTCCAGCCCTTTGGAACGTAAATGAAACCTCCCCAGGAGCCTGAGACACCTGTCTTTTTTATCCCCTACCAATGGCCATAAGGTCATGGGATCATTCCTCCTTGAAGTGTAAATACCCCAAGTGAACACCAGTCTTCTAGGGACCTTGGGGCTTAACCTAAGATGAGTCTGAGTTCTAACCAGTTACCTTTGGGGGAGATAAGAGAAGTTTTATTATCCTGTTGGATCAGAGCAATTATTTCCTTCATTAGAGAAACAAATGGCTACACACCTAACCCTTATGGCATATGAAAATGTTTCCAGGAGAAGTGAAAGGTAACGTTTCCTAATTTTATATCATACATACTTCTGTGTCCCATTGACTAAAGCTTTTTTGTTTTCTTTTGTTTTGTTTACAGAAACACTGAAAAAGCCAGAAAAGTTTTCTTTCTCCAGAATGTTTTTTTTAGGATTTTCATGGTATATTCCTTTCCAGTGTGTTTGCATCTTTATATCTAAGAAGTATATCTGGTAAAGAACATACATTGCACATTTTTCACAGAGTCTGATTCTCTTTGTATGTTATATGGAGATGACAGTAAATTTTAAATAAGTTTATTACTGTACATGTATGTGCAAACATAGATGACAGATAAATTTAGGTAAATTATATACTATAACATTTAATAGGCTCTATCTACCTAGCTAGCTATTTGTCTATCTACATACAGTTTCATTCTAACAATTTCAAGTTCCGTGTATTTCACCAAAATTAACAATTAAAAGAAAAAAAGGCATTAGACTTAGTAGTCACTCTTTCGGGAATCTTTTCACTCAAGCGACTGTATGACTTGCTGTCTTCCACTCACCAGATCTCTGCCCGGGTGCCCTGTGTTATGTTTCCATATAACCCTCATCAATCTCCTACACTGTGGGTTTCTTTGTCTGTTTCCTGTCTCCCCTCCCGGAACAGAAGCTCTGTGGATCCGTACCTGTGTGGGCTGCTGTTTTCTCTGCTGCAAGCCTAGAACAATGGCCTTCCCCCAGCCTGGGCTCAACAGAGACCTGCTGAATACACACCCGACCCTCGGTATTGGCACCTGTGAAAATACCCACTTTCTGGAGAGCATGCATGGGGGTAAGTGCCTACTCTGCTCTCTGCTGTACTTTTTGAAATCGGAGCGTAGTTAATTTACAATGTTGCGTGAGCTTCGGGTGTAGAGCAAAGTGATTCAGTTATATATATACATAGATATATACTCTTCACACATACATTTTTTAAAATTTTCATAGCAGTATAGTCGCTTTACAATGTTATGTTAGTTTCTGCTGTACAGCAAAGTGAATCAGCTATACGTATACATATGTCGCCTCTTTTTTGGATTCCCTTCCCATTTAGGTCCCCACAGAGCACTGAGTAGAGCTCCCTGTGCTATACAGCAGATTCTCGTACATACATATTCTTTGTCAGATTCTTTTCCATTATAGGTTATTCCAAGACACTGAACATCTGCCATACTTTTTAGTAGTTATTTTTTAAAAATCTGAGACACCCATTCATTCCACAGATACTGAATTTGTCTCCTAACACAGTCACCAGATGGCTACAATTTAGGAAGGTTCATTAAGTGCTGTCCTTGAGTGCAGGTAACCTGCTAGGCAGGATCTGAGAGGAAGCTCTCATACGTTTCCAGCACAACTTATTTGTGCTGAGAGTGGCTTTTTCCTCAAACGCGGGACTAGCTAATATGGAAATGTAACTCAGGGAGCAGGGAGGGGGAAGAAATTACACAGTTCACGGACGGTAAACATGGTGACAAACAACGGAGCTCGGTGCCGTGTCCCCACAAGAACACCATGCCCGCCATCTGGCAAAATAAATACACACACCGAGACGAAAATAAAGAACGAAGAGACACTATGCACGTGGAAAGCAGTGCACGGATAACGGGGGAGACAGTGGTGCCTGCCCTTCCAGCAGGAAGCTGTCCCTCTGACATCTGTACAAACTACGGGACTGTCTCCTCTAGTTGGGTCAATGCCTGTTTTCCTGATTGAAACGGGCCACACGCGTACCTTGAAGTTAGCTCAGACACTGGAGGTGTGACCGAGGTTTGCAGTTTCTTTTTCCCCGTCTGCACGGATGGATCTGTGGGATTTCGGATGGCCCGAGGGGCGCGCAGGAGGCTTGGGGAGGAGAGATTTCTGGAGAGAAAACTGCGTGGCAAGATGGAGACCCTTGCTCCTGCAGTCCCCATTTGGAGACCTGAGCCCGGCCCTTTCTGAGCCTGAAAACTTCTCCCTAACAATACTGAAGTTGAGACTAAAACATAGTAATAGCAATAATAATAATATGAAGCAACGAGGAGGGGCTGCTTTGGCTACACCAGGCAACTCCTGAGATCCCCTTGGAATGATACAGTGCACCGGGGAATCCACGTAATCAGTGATCAGGGGGCATGTTTCTAGGACGTGCATTCTCAGTGGTGGCGACACTGCCCCTAAAAGGGGCCCAGAAGGGATTCCTTGTGGGTCAGAAAGAACCACGTTCTTGTATCTACAAAGCCCAGACACAAACAGTGTATGTAACCAGACAGACAGGTATTTCTGCTATTAAGATTTCATGGAGGTGGGGCTGGCTGAAAAAGAAAGATCTCAAAAGGCTCCTTGGAAAGAGGGGGTGTGATGGGTGCTTTATGGATGTGGATGCGGATGTGCATGTGAGTGTGAGAGAGTGTGTGTGTGTGTGTGTGTGTGTGTGTGTGTGTCAGTGTGTGTGTGTGTCAGTGTGTGTGTCCCTTTTGGGGCTTTATATACGTGTATCCAAATTTATCTGACCCAAAGCCTAGCCATCTCCTGTGACTCAGAACTACTCCATTACCTGGGTCCATATACACTTCTACTGAACCTGTCTTCCATGGTCTCTGTGTATTTATATTGTCTTTTAATAGGGTCCTCATCCATTTCTACTCTGCTTATAAAAAGAGAAGGTGAACCAGCCACTTAACTACTGGACTGGAGTTCTTGCACTTGATAACAGAGTGTAAGCTATTTCATGAATATCTCCATTTCTTGTTTTACCGTTGATACAGGTAATCACACGATTTTATAAATCCTGCTTTGTTCAGTCAAGTTAGGCAATGTGTGCTGACGTGCAAAAGTGAAGGGAAACTTTTGAGGGATGATGTCGGACAAGATTAAAAGAGAGGGACTAAAATTTCTACAGAGAATTTTGCTTTTACCTTTCAGGAGAATGGAAAACCCTTTACGTCGCATCCAATAACCCAGAGAAGACCAGTGAGAATGGACTATTCAAGGTTTATATGCGTAATATTCATCTTGATGATGAAAGTGACAGAGCAGCCTTCAACTTTTTTGTCAAGTAGCAAAAATAACGTAGAAGGAAACCACATATAAATCCCGAAGCCTGAGGGGGGGTCTGGCTTCCATGTTTGCAGGGAACTATCGGGATTATACGTCGAGCAGCATGACTCCCTGAGTTATGGGGCTGAGAAGGGTCTCTGGAGCTGTGGGATCAGGTCCGCTCTAAGCCTCCAAGGAATGTCCTGGAGGCTTTGCTTAGAGGGAGGAGTCCCAGAAGCTCCACTGGCATCAACTCATGAAAGGAAAGAGGGACACAGCAGCGGGAAGAGGACCCTGCCCTCGACCCCGACAGTCCCCCCCGGGGGCTTGAACCCTTCACGCGGAATTGGCAAGCGATGGTTCCCACTGTGCCGCAGAAGCTGTGAGCAGGGGGAGGGCACACAGTGCGCTCTGCCCTGAAAGGGCTCACACACAGCGATGTTCACTCGCAACTACATTCATTAAAGCTGTCACAGCCCCAAGCACTACCCGTGGAATGTTGACTATACTGCAGGCGGTTCACTAAGAACTCAAATGACTAAGAGAAGATGAAGAAACATGTTTTTGACCTTCATTGGTGAAAAGAGAGTGAGGGATACAGATTCATATGCTAATAACAATGTTGTATGTGAAACTCTACAATAATGGTATGGATGAGGTGGCAAGAGGGCACCAAAAAGCTGGAGAGGGTGGGAGTATGGGGAGTCTGAAAAAGTACATGGGGAATGTGGTGCGTAGAGGATGCTTTGAAGGGGGATTGGGATTTCTAAACAAAGACCTAGGAAAACGGAGAAATACTGCCATCCTCAGAGACACCCATTTATTTAAAAACACAGGAAATAACAAATAGCGTCAGGGAGCTGGGGTAGTATGTGTGGAGGTCACCGTACAAGTGGAGATTCAGAAAAGAAATATTAGACTTCGTTCTGAAGACTCTTATATGCCCAACGACTATCAGTTTCAACTTTGCCACAACAGGGTATCTATTGAATTATGCAGAAGCAGACAAATTCCACTTCTGATTATACTTCTCCTATGAACTCATGAAATATAGAAGAAACAAGGTTTGGATTCTCAAATTTAATTCTGAAGTTTCAGCTTCACCATATAGATCAATAGCAATGCCTTAAACTAAATAAGAGTATTTTAGGAATTGTAGATCTTGGTGTCACTCTCTCTCACATTTAAATTTTACGTTAAATTAGTAATAAATGTAAACACATAATTTGATGATTTCATCCTTGAAAGAACAGTTATTCCCACACTAACATTTAAGTTTAAGCAGAAGCAGCCAAACATAAAGAAATGAAGCAGGAGGAATTATTTAAATCAAAGAAATATAGGGTATCCAAAAGCATCAAACGGTGCTAAGAGATCTCTTGGTGATAGGATTAAAATATATATTTATATTGTAGGTGTAAGTTATGTTAATGTTTACTTTTATCTGTCCTTTAAATCCAGGTATGATGGCATTGAGAAATATAGCTTAATATTTCAAAAAATGGCAGTATAAAGAAAGAGGGAAAGTGCAAAGAAGAAATCTAGGAGGAAACAGAAGACTGAAGGAAATATTTCTATCAGTATAAATAACCAGGGCAAATTTACTGTCCAGAAGAGAGTCAAGCATAAAGCCTTGAAAATAAGGACAGAAAGTTATTAACCTGTTAGGAACTGAAAGAAATTGGAACTGGAGGAGAAGGGCAGCTTTTCCTATGATAAAAAAATGAAGAACAGATACCAAGAAATTATGTAAGAAATTGAAGTCTATTTCTGAAGACCTAATTTCTAACTATATACGTGTAATCCAACAAACTCTTTCTCCCTCATTATTTTCACAAACTTTGAAAAATAAAATCATTAAGGAAAAAATAACTAAGAGGTTTATGCTTGGAGAGATTGGTTTATAAATATATATGATTGATAATCTATTATACAAAATATATAACTGATTGTATACATATAATTATACACACACTCATATATCCTATCCCAGTAGATGGACCTGTTAGTTCTCAGTATTTTTTTTTTTTTTTAAGAATACCACATTACCTGCTTGTTTGCTATTTTTAGAATGTTTGTGCCCCGTTTGACATTATACGTGGGCACTTTTTAAAATCAACTTTATTGAAGTTTTTTTATCTGTAATTATATGCACCCTTGTGAAGGGCAAAGTTCAGTGAGTTTTGACATATGTGCACACCTGTGTAATCACCACCACAGTTAAGATATAAAACCTTTCCATCAACCCCAGAAAATTCCCTTTCTCTCTCTGACCATGAAATGTCTACCGATCTAGCCAGAGGTGACAACTGATCTGATTTTCTCACCTGTTCTGGAACTTCAAACAATTATACACTCTGCACCTTCTTCTCCTGGTTCTTTCACTCAGCGTACTACTTTAAAAATGTACCCACCAGGCTACACACACAAGGAGTCACATCTTTCACGGCCAAGTGAAAGGACGATGGGGATATAAATATTCGTATTTTGGCAGTTATTGGACAACGGTGTTATTCCCAATCTGTGATGACTCTGACTAACTCTGACGTGAACAGTTCTGTACTAATCTTCGTGCTGACATATACTCTCAGTGCTCTTGGGTAGGCATGGAGTGGCTGCTTCCTAGTGCAAGTGTATGTTTAGCTACAGGAGTCGGTAAAGTATCCAGTGACAATTCCTTTTGGATTATCACCACCAGTGTTTAAGACATTCAACTGCAATACGTCCTTTTACAGACTTGGAATAAACATCGTCTGCAATTTCATCCAGTCTCATTGATGTAAAGTGGAATCTCACTGTGGTTTTAATTGGCTTTTCCCTAATGACGAATAATGGCGTACACAGTTTCACACCGCCATTCTTCTGGATTGTCTGTTCAATAATTTATCCAGTTTTTGTTGGGTTATTTCTCCTTTTATTTGGGTTGTGTGCATCTTCATATATGACAAATAACATGTTTTTGTCTTATACTTACACACAGAGATACATGAAGACAGAGCCTTTTATACAGGTGACACACATGTAATTATCTTGTTACATGTACATAATTTCCTTATGTCAGATGTGTATCACATGTATTTCTGCATTTGCTTGTGTGTGAATGTGTTTGTATACACATGTGTGGCTTTCAATGTTTAATTCTCTAAAAGGTTTTTTATAGAAGACATTTGTGTTTTGATGAAATTAAACTCACTGTTTTCTTTAATTTTTTGGCTATCATATTATCTAATAAATCATTGCCAGGGTTGTGAGAACCCCTAAGGTCTGTCATGATGGCTAGACCTCTCAATTTCCAGAAAGTATTTAAAGGAAAGACTTGTTTTCTTCTTTTCTAAAATTCTAGATTTCTTCGTGTTTATTTGGCTGTAAACATGACCCGTTTATTTGCAGCTTATCTTTGGAATTTCTGCTCACATTTTATGTGTAGAGATGACATCCTTGCCTCCTGATAGCTGCTTGATGTTACACAACATATTTCTTCTCTTTCGAATGTCACATCGTTCATAGGCACTAAAAGGATACCTGACACAGGGTCTAAAGAGGGTAAAGCAGAGAAAATCCTAATTGTATGTCACATTTTTATCACTGTAATCAACCAACTTGAAGATCTTTTGTTTTTAAGGTTCCATGGAAAATGCATAGAATTATCTGCTAACGGAAGAAAGGTAGCAGACAATGTGTGGCAAGTTGATTGTAAGTATGAGAGTTTTTCACTGGTAAAGGTGTATCAGGGTAGAAGTCTTGGTCTCAACTTCCTTCAACCACTCCATATATCTGAATTCTAGTTCTATTAACAATTAGAGGTGTGACCAGGCACTAGTCCCTAAATCTTCCAAGCACTTGGTCACGAGCAAAGGGTTCAATCACATGAATTGGACAGCCCCTCCCGATTAGGAGTGTTACCCATTGGGAGACTAACCACGGGTGTGGAGAACTTGTATTTCATAAGGTTCTCAGTATACGAAACTGTTTCTACGTAATCTAAAACCACCTTAGGAACTAACGTCTCATGGGTCTACCTTGAGTTTAGACATCAATGCCACTCCGTAGAGCACACTTTTTAAAAACAATCTCAGAACATCTTAATCCATCCAACGTCTGGTGGATGAATATAAATCCAAGGATATCATAAACGATTTCAATTCTCAAGCACATTTCTTCATAAACACGCTTCTATTCAAAGCAATGGGGATGTTGGCTCAGATTTCTAAGTCCTTTTTAATTCATTCATTCTGAATTTGGAATGGTCTAAGGGGTATGTATTAGATTAAAATTTAAACATTATCAACCTGTGGTTCCCACCCTTGCCTAACATAACCAACAGCAAAGTGACTGTACAATGAACACAAGTAAGTAAAACATATACCTGAAACGTACCCCTACACATTCATCAGTAATTTTTAGATTGTAAGTAGATTTCTTTTTTAACTCCTGTATTAATTTTTCCTTTGGCTGATTCATTAATACTTCTACTATATTTTCTTCACTTTTCTCCATTGCTGTAATCATGTAAATGGATTTCGAAAGGGCAACTTAAGATGGAAGAGAAACAGAGTAGCTGGTCTTCTCGTGCAGGTCTCTTGGGAACTAGCTATTGGAAACCCACCCCCCCCTTTGATTTGGGGACTCTAATGTGTACCCACAGTATGCACAGCACAGCAGTGGCCTTGATGGCGACGTGAGACCCGGAAGACAGACTTACTTTCATTGTCTCCATCACCTTCATTGCCTTTAGAGCCTATACTAGTGATGCTGCAATGCCCACCTCTGTAAAACCACGGTTATAACACAGGTGGTCACTGAGGACCTGAAGAGATGCATAATCTGATTTAAATTGTCCCCATGTAACCCAAGGCTCACGGACTCAGAGTGGGCTTGGGCAAGACGCATGTACCTGTCTGGGGCTATGAGACTTTGAAGCTGTTTCGGCTGCTATTTTTTTTTCTCAAGCAGACTAATGCTTTTTCAGTGTTTCAGACAATAAGCAATGGTATTTGGGGTTTCAGGAACACAGCTGGGCACTTTTACATCCTACCTAGATGGGCGATTCCAATAAGGTGTGATGCAGGGCTAGACGAGAGAATGCATTTAGAGGGTTTAGGAAGGAAAGCAAGGTAGGCCTCACTGCTTATTCTTCCCCAGATAAACAAGGCAGAGTGGACGGGCAGAGCCAGAGATGAAGGTGCAAGCCTCCAGGTGGGGTGTGAATTAACTGTTAGGTTGCCACTGCTTGCATATCCTAGCAAGTAAAACTGTCTTCATACCAATAGACATGGTAGTGGTCTCTACACATTTGTTAACCTAGACCGAGGGGCAGAGGAAACACAATAATTAACATACAGTGTTCAGACGGTTCCCTGGTACAGGGTAGGCACTCAGGATCACAAAGTTTTGAGTGGTTTATTGACTTTGGTCCTAAAGAGAAGTCAATTCCATGGCTGGGATCATGGAAAACCAAAGAACTGTAGAATTTGGATCTGATAAATTGCTCATGTTGTTTAAAAAAACTGTTGGGTTCATTAAAAAACATGTTCTAGAAAACATCTTAGTAAGATAGCAAGGTGTGGCCAGTTTAATTGTATAAGAAGGTGGGAATAAGGAAAAGTCTTCCCTGCTTGCCTTGCTTTATAATCAGTTGTGGCATTCAGCACACCCATGGCCTGAGACAGAGGTCAATACAGGATGTTCTGTTGTTAATACCCTAAATGTGCCAGGATAAATCTAATCGACAATAAATTAATTAACGTGGGGTTGTATATATCTATATTCTCTCTCACAGATGTAAGTAAAAATAAAATCAACATTATTCCTATCTCTGAAAATGCTCTGAGAATGTATAATGTCAACATGGATGAACAAGGCAAGACTACAAAATTTACTGGACTGATTGGTATGTATTACATCCTAATATTCCCATTGCCACTGTCATGTAACATTTCCACTGTCAGTTTTTTTATTCAGAAAGTCAGTACGTGCTGACAATATTCATTACTCAGGGTACAAGGCCTAGGTCTTTATGTTTACTGAGTTAACGACCCTGGAAAGTAATCTACCAAAAAAGAGGGGCTTGTAGGGGTGGGGAGTATCAGATCATCAGAAATTTCAAAATAATTCCCACCTGCTGAAATTAAAAAGTAAAATACGGAGTTTTACTAGGAATAGTTTAACATGTCAACTAATTTCAAGCCCCGGTTATAATCAGGCTGACCTCCATTTCTGCATTCATGCCACTTTTCTAACGCATTCTGAGCCTTGGAACTGAAGCTTTTAAAATAAAACTTAATCTTTTTTTTTTTTTTAATTTATTTAGACCTCTACTCTAGCCTATGATGGCATCTGTCTATCAAGAAAAAGACACTGAGTGTTCCTAATAGAACAGGCTTGGCGTACCCATTAATACAGCTGTCACCTCCCAAAGCCTCTTAAATCTTCATCTTGTTCAACTGTTCTGCTGCACTATTATTAGGGATACTGGCATCAGCCCAAATACCCACACAGGGGCACTGAGAGATGTGTGTACCACTGGGACAATAGGTGTCTATTTCGGAAGAGGTATTGGGTAGAATGGTGGGGTAATTAGAGAATAACTTTTCTCCCACCACCCATCACCCTGTGTGACAGGGTGAATGTGTCTCTGGAAGGGGAGAATCGTGTTTGCAGTTTATCTCAGTCTAGAACAAGGCATGAGCGTCAGGCATAGATTCTAGGAGGTTGATAGAGGACCAAGTAGGTTCCATATTGTGATGACTGAGCCCCAATTCTTAGAGCTCCTGGGTCAGCCTGTGGGGTCTTGCTGCTGATGCAGGACGGTGCCTAGTTACAGAGTTGGACGGGGATTCATTCTCAGGACAGACAGCAGACATCTGTGTCACGGGAAATGGTCACCGTTTGAGACTCTCTTACATTGTACATCAAGCGAACTCTGATTTGCACATTCAGTTCCTTGTTCTGTATTCAGACATTTCCCTGGGTTCCAAGGGGCAAAATTCTGCTTTCTGCATGGTGATTTTCAGGCAGAGGAAATAACATTAAAGAGGAAGACTTTGAGAAGTTCAAGCAGATGATGAGAGAAGAGGGGATTCCAGAAGAAAATACTGCAAATGTCACGGAAACTGGTAACAGAATTATACTTTTTCCTGAATGTATCATTCACCTGGTATGTAAATATGCTATCGGGAAACAAGTCAATTTATTTAAAACTTCCTCTTCCACAAGTAATCTTTTATAAAATCCAATACTTAAAAAAAAGAAACTTTGGCAATACTGAGAAATGGTAGTAATCGGTGGCTCTTTGATTCCTGCCCTTTTGATTTCCCCAGTGGAAAAAAAACATGCCTTCACCACCTAATTCTAAGTAAACACAGCCTGTTATTAATGCTGTTTCATCAAACAAATCAACAAGCACACGCTGTGATTTCATATGTGCCAAATTTTGTACGTAACGATTTTGAGTCCCAGTAACTTAAATTCTGTCACTAGGGAACTTTTTCTGTTACATTAGGTAATTTCGCTTCTCTTGAGCCCTATTAAATTTCAGATTGGTTGGCTGATTCATGCTGAGCGGTTCTGGTGAGACAGCCTTATCCTGCAGGAATCACGCCAACCAGAGTCATTACAGAGAAGCAGGGATGGCCAGAAGTTGGTGGAAACTAATTTGTGTTCCCGTCAGTCCTGACATGATGGTTGTCCATACACACCCCAACTCTAGGAGGACTGGGGTGAAAGAGAACTCACACTTCCTGCAAGAACAATGTTTAACTTCGCCCCACTCAAGGCCTTCCAACCACACTGTCTGAAACATGCGTTTGGTTTATATTCCCCTTCAGAAGGTGATTTTGTTATAGCGGAATCTTTAAACTTTCTAAACTAAGAGAGCCTCAGAAAACGACACTGATCTAGGCTAAAGTGTGTTTTTATTTTTCTGTTCAAACAAAATGGAAGAAAAAAAGCAAATAAAAACACTAGCTTCCAGGTGAATGTGATAAGAAAGATGTGGTACATATGTACAATGGAATATTACTCAGCCATAAAAAAGAATGAAATAATGCCATTTGCAGCAACATGGACGGACCTAGAGATGATCGTACTGAGTGAAGTAAGTCAGGCAGAGAAAGACAAATACCATATGGTATCACTTATATGTGGAACCTAAAAACTGATACAGAAGAATGTACTTACAAAACACAAACAGTCACAGAGAAAAAAACTTATAGGTACCAAAGTGGGAAAGGGGCGGAGATGGATAAATTAGGAGCTTGGGATTGACATATACACACCACTATATATAAAATAGATAAACAACAATCACAGGGAACTATATGCAATATTCTGTAATAATCTATATGGGAAAAAAAATCTGAAAAAGAATTGATATATGTATATGTATAACTCAATCACTTTGCTGTACACCTGAAACTAACGCAATATTGTTAATCAACTATACTCCAAAATAAAAATTAAAAAAAAAATTCTCAAAGCCCCAAAAGACAAAACTTTCGGAATTAGGAGAGAAGTGTACCTCAATCACAGAACCGGTAAACCAGTTTTAGATGAACCATCCACACCAGCATGAATCCTGAAATCATAACCCCTAGAATGGATCCCAAACGGGAAAGGTCCCACCATATGTACATCCTCGGGAAGATTCCAAATGGATCCTCCCATGTCACAGAGACGTCCACCGGGAATTTGTCCACTGGATTAACTAACACCTCCTCTACTCTTGGACGTCCTGCTACCTGAGGCTCTCCCCTGTCAGCTGTCATACAGTCAACTCTACTAAACCTTGGTCCTGTTTTATTCACCTGCAGAATGTGTCACTGAGAGCCAGGCACATCATCTTCTCCATGGAATCAAGGTCAACAACACGAAGACAACACTCCTGGTTCCTGCATAACAATCACCCTTCTCTCTTCCTAACCACACTCCCTTTCCCATTTCATCTCTCCTGGTCACCATTCATGCCCCGTCTGGTGCTACTTGATTTCTGAGGGTTTAAATAAATAGATTTAATATATACCCTGCACATGTGTGTCTGTGCAGAAAGTCACCTAATTTAAAACACACAAATATCCACATTAAGTACCCGGGAAAATATGCCTTTAATAGGATAGATGGGGCTTCCCTGGTGGTGCAGTGGTTGAGAATCCGCCTGCCAATCCCCCTGCAGGGGACGCGGGTTCGAGCCCTGGTCCGGGAGGATCCCACATGCCGCGGAGCAACTAAGCCTGTGCACCACAACTACTGAGCCTGCACTCCAGAGCCCTCGAGCCACAACTACTGAAGCCTGCACACCTAGAGCCCGTGCTCTGCAACAAGAGAAGCCACCGCAATGAGAAGCCTGTGCACCGCAACGAAGAGTAGCCCCCGCTCGCTGCAACTAGAGGAAGCCCGCGTGCAGCAACGAAGACCCAACGCAGCCAAAAATAAATAAATAAATAAATTTATTAAAAAAAAATAGGATAGATGTTCCATCAGACACAATTCTGATGAGGATTAAATACAGATGTCCTAGAGAGAAGGAGAAAAAGGACTAAACCATCACCGGACAGGGTTACGGATACTCATATTGCAGTGGGAGGGGGCAGTCTGGCCAAGAAAAACGTCCCCAGAAAGCATCTTATTCATTACAGGAAAGGGAACTTGTGTTTGAATCACTGAGGTTTATGCACAGAAAATGCAAGATGCCATGTGCCACAACTGAGGGGAAATGCCTATTCTGACAGCACCAACACTTCTGAAATTGCGCTGAAGACCTGATATTTCTTAACGATTAGATCCCTAGTAATCAAAGATGGGGCAGCAGCTGAGACTTGGTCAATCCATAGGATCATGAAGTCAGTGTAGTGCTTGGAGGGGCCAGATGACTGAGAGCTCAGTCAGGAAGATGTACCTGCAAACACAGCTCCAAACATCTGAAGGTGGTGTTCCATCCTCTTATGCTGCAAGGAGCAGTAGACACTCGTCTCCCCAAGGAGTGGCCGTCCCCACTCTAACGGGCAGAGCACACTGATGAGCTCCGCGTGGCACCCGAGGTGTTTCCAGTCTGAAAGACCTAGCAGCCTCCAGGCATAACTTATTCCCAGGGTGGGGCTGAAGTTCAGGCAACTGGTCCAAGCCCTGGGAAAATAAAGCTACACCTAAGCAACATGTATCAGAATAAATGTTTTAGTGCCTACACAGACACGGACTCCAAACGTACAGCTGGCAAATGTCAGAGACATCAGTAGTGAAGATTACAAGGACTTTGTCTGAAAGTAACAGAGCCCTCAATGGCAATATTTGAATTACTTCTCCTGTATAACAGGGTGTACGCAATTGGAGTTCTAACTCTGGTCTTCACGGTATGTCAGGAAAGGCTGGATTGGTTGAGTGGAAATACACATCGGCAATGGAATAGAGAGTGACGGGACGAACCTCTCAAGGAATGCTGAAAGGTAGGACCTGGCGTAAACAAGTTAAACAACTGTGAAATAGTATATGTGTTCGTGATGTGAGCAATCTTAATAAGGAAAACAGGGTAGTCACCACGAATGCTACAGAAACGAAGAGAAATGTAGAAGAAGACCAGAAACAAAGTTATGCCAACCAAATTAACACTTTCGATGAAATGGACACATTTCTTGAAAGATCTGTTACCAACACTGACACAAGATGAAACAGAAAATTTGACTAGTCCCTTTTCTTACTAAAGAATTTCAATCTGTCATCATACAATTTTCCATTGAGAACTTGGAGGTCCAGAAGATTTCACTGCAGAATCCTCTCAGACACGCAAAGAAGAGATGGCACTAAACGTAGTCAAAGTTTTCAGAAGGAGACGATGAGGGAAATTGTGCTACTCCTTTTACGAGGTTAGTATGACCTAAAACCCCCAAATCTGATCAAGACGCCTAAATATACATAAACATATGAGTTCATATTAAAATAGCTCTATATCCTAAACTGTGCTTTAATCCCCTAGACAGAATTAGGTCCTCTCAACAGATTGGTATAATTTACACATTACACGTATGCATGCTTTTTCATTAACACACAAACCTATTAATATATTGGACAGCAGTCTTTGTTTTGCACATACATAAGAATTAAACTATATGGAGAATCTTGCTTCTGTTCTTTTTCAGAGGGTAATATTTTTAGGGATTATTTGTATGTTGATTCATAGAGATCTAATGTATTAATTTTTTCCATCTCGCACTATGATATGTCATAGCTACCAGATTGTTAAGTTGTTTTAAATATGTCAACATTACAAACAACAAACCAGTGAATCATATTTATATGTATCAATCATTTTAAAATTTCTGTAAATGGAAATGCCTTGTCCAAGTGAATACACCTTTAGGATATTTACAGTTACAACCAAAAGGACCTTTCAAAACCCGTGTATTTTCTGTTCCCACGTCCCCACATGTCCTACCCACAGATACGCACTTGACTCACCCTTCCAACTATCATCAGAGCTTCGCTCAAAACCCTTCCTGTTGCAAAATGCGTCTCCCACGAAATGGACCGCAAACACACTCTATGTTCCTGCCTTGCCTTATTTTTCATCCTTGAACTTAGAAACAGGTGATATATTTGGCAATCACCAGTTAGCTTGATTGTATTCCGTCTCCTTTCACTGGAAGACACCTCACTGGATGGTGAACTGAGTCTGGTTCACGAGGCTTAGGCTGTTATGGCACCAAATCAATACTTATTAACACAGACCAAACACTGGACAGTAGGAATCTTACAGAATACACTCTCTTTATAATGTGGGTATGTATAAAAGGTCACTGTATACTGGACTATACTGTATACATTCTACTAAGTTACTGTAAGATAAAGGAAAAGCTGAGTCCTTTTACAGAGAACTGAGACTTTTCCCTCACTGAGTGTACACACCTGGAGAAGGGTTGGCCTGGGATTCACTGTTCTTCACATCGGATTTTGTTTCCAGCCTGGCATTAGCTAACACTCACCAATTACTAGAGTAGGGTGGAGGGATGGAAAAAAACAATTCCTATTTCATTGACAAGAAACATTTTGATCAAGGATTAGGTGCAGAGGCTGACTGACTGAAATACCCACCCAGGAATTAAGTGTCTACCATTTAGTAAAACACACAGGCTGAAATGAAAACAAAGAACAAACAGACACCAACGGATAAATACCAATACAGGAACATCAAACCAAAGGTAAACAGAGGCGAGAGACAATGGGACCTTTTCTCTCTGGAACCTGCCGTCTCTGACATTCGTAGGAAATTTTGTCCTGTCCATATCTACCTGCATGCCTAAAAGCTTCCCCAGGGATTAGGAAGATCATGGAATATGTCACCTGTTTTTCTCTTAATATCTGTCTTTTCCTCTCCACCTGGAGAGGTTCGAGAGGTTCTCAATGGCGAGCATGGGCTCAAAGGAAGCTCCAAGGGGTGAGGATTTCTAGCAGGAAAACCTGAGATAAGGTCTAGACGTTGCCTTCTACTCATATCGAGTGTTTATCTGTTCTTTGCTTGGGCCGTGTGCCACCTCCAAGTGGTTCCAAAGCACCTGACCATTAATGGAAAGATGCTGATCCTTTCCTGAGTCAGACTGACGAGACACCCCTGGAAGCTATGCTGAAATGTACAACCCGGGTATTCATTTAACAGAGGAATCCCTATTCTCTATCAGTTTCTAGGTGGTGACTTCCTTCTTGAAACAACCCCACTGTGTTACCGAACCTGCCATGACTAGCTTTCCATTTCTTTACGTATTTCAGGTATAACCAGTCCTACAGCGGGGGATGCTGAGTGACTCTTATTTCCTTCTAAACGCACCCGGGCCAGCGCACCCCGGCCTCAAGAACAAAAATCCCCAGGGACGCACACTGCCTCACTGATTAGCCAGCTCTAGCACCGGGGATGCAGCCAACACCAAAGTCCAAAGACCATGACGTTGTGGGAGTTACACATTAGCGAATGAAGACTGCCTATAAGAAGAAAACGAGATCATGAAGTGGGAAGGAGAGAGGAGGTAGGGAGTGTGGGGTTGTTCCACTGGAGAGAGGAGCAAATCCTGCTGAAATCTGCAGGTTCCCCTAAGGACTCAGGCTCCATTCTGGGCCAAAGGAGCACGTTAACTCTTGTGAACCAGGACTCCTCCGCCTCCCCAGGGCTGACACATGACGGGATAATTCTCTGTGTGAGGCGCTGTCCTGCACGCGGCAGGATGTGGAGCAGCCTGCTTCATCTCTACCCGCCAGATGGAAGGGGTCGCCACCCACCTCTCCCACTGTGACAACCAAAAACGTCTCACCGTCCGTGTCAAGTGTCTCTCTTGCGAGGTACAGAGGTCCCTGATTGAGAACCAGTATCCCACAAGCAGTTTTAGGAAGCCTTCCCAGACATGGTCAAACCAAAGCTCCTGGGCAGGAACAGAGACATCTACATAGGGAATCAGTACACCAGGGGACACATAAAACAGGGCAAGCTTTGGGAAGACGGCTCTAAAGCCTTGCTGCTGTAAAGTGTGGTCTGGGACCAGAAGCGACGGCACCTCCTGGGCGCTCGTTAGAAATGCAGGGTTTCAGGATCAACACTAAACATGCTCCATGACAACCAGCAGCATCAGTAAATCTCTCTGGGAATCACTGAGCATGCTCCTATTTGAGAGGCACTGTGTGGAGAATGTCACCAGGATCAGATCTCAGAAAGTGGGCTGGTGGTTACTTATCTCACCTGAGAGTCTATGTATATTGGAACCTCGGTCAGGAATCCTTGGGGAAGGCCATCTACAGATTCAATGCATCCCCTATCAAAATAACAAGGGCATTTTTCACATAACTAGAACAAATAATTTTAAAATTTGTGTGGAAACCCAAAAAAAACCCAAATAGCCAAAACAATCTTGAGAGAGAAGAACACAGCATGGAGGAATCATGCTCCCTGACTTCAGACTATACTACAAAGCTACAGTCACCAAAACAGTAAGGTACTGGCAAGAAAAACAGACACATAGGTCAACGGAACAGGACAGAAAGCCCAGAAACAAACCCACACACCTATGGTCAAATAATCTATGATAAAGGAGGCAAGGATATACACTGGAGAAAAGACAGTCTCTTCAATAAGTGGTGCTGGGAACACTGGACAGCTAGAGATTTAAAAGAATAAAATTAGAACATTTTCTAACACCATATACCAAAAAAACCTCAAAACGGATTAAAGACGTAAGTGTAAGACTGTATACTATAAAACTCCTAGAGGAAAACATAGGCAGAACACTCCTTGACATAAATCACAGCAATATTTTTTTGCTATGTCTCCTAAAATAAAGGAAATAAAAGCAAAAATAAACAAATAGGGCCTAATTAACTTAAAAGCTTTTGCACAGCAAAGAAAACCATCGACAAAACAAAAAAACAACCTACCAAAAGCGAGAAAATATTTCCAAATGATATGCCTGACAGGGATTAATATTCAACATACATAAACAGCTCAAACAATTCAACATTAAAAAAAGAAAGAACCCAACGTAAAAATGGGCAGAAGAACTGAATAGACATTTTTCCAAAGAGGAAAATGTATATGGCCAATGGGTACATGAAAAGATGCTCAAAACTGCTAATCATCAGGGAAATGAAAATCAAAACCACAATGAGATATCACCTCACACCAGTCAGAATGGCCATCATCAAAAAATCTACAAACAATAAATGTTGGAGAGGGTGTGGAGAAAAGGGAACCCTCTTGCACTGTTGGTGGGAATGTAAATTGATACAGCCACTGTGGAGAACAGTATGGAGGTTCCTTAAAAAACTAAAAATAGAATTACCATAGGACCCAGCAATCCCACTACTGGGCATATACCCTGAGAAAACCATAATTCAAAAAAGTCATGTACCACAATGTTCATTGCAGCTCTATTTACAATAGCCAGGACATGGAAGCAACCTAAGTGTCCATCAACAGATGAATGGATAAAGAAGATGAGGCACATATATACAATGGAATCTTACTCAACCATAAAAAGAAATGAAATTGAGTTATTTGTAGTGAGGTGGATGGACCTAGACTCTGTCATACAGAGTGAAGTAAGTCAGAAAGGGAAAAACAAATACCCTATGCTAACACATACATATGGAATCTAAAAAAAAAAAAGGTCATGAAGAACCTTGGGGCAGGTCGGGAATAAAGACACAGACCTACTAGAGAATGGACTTGAGGACATGGGGTGGGGGAAGGGTAAGACGGGACAAAGTGAGAGAGTGGCATGGACATATATACACTACCAAATGTAAAACCGATAGCTAGTGGGAAGCAGCTGCATAGCACAGGGAGATCAGCTCAGTGATTTGTGACTACCTAGAGGGGTGGGAGACGCAAGAGGTAAGAGATATGGGGATATATGTATATGTATAGCTGATTCATTTTGTTATAAAGCAGAAACTAACACACCATTGTAAAGCAATTATACTCCAATAAAGATGTTTAAAAAAAAAAAAGATACATGCACCCCAATGTTCATAGCAACACTATTTACAATAGCCAAGACATGGAAGCAACCTAAATGTCCATCGACAGATGAACAAATAAAGATGTGGTGTATATATATACAATGGAATATTACTCAGCCATAAAAGAGAATGAAATAATGCTATTTGCAGCAATATGGATGGACTTGGAGATTATCATACTAAGTGGAGTAAGTCAGACAGAGAAAGACAAATATATGATACCACTTATATGTGGAATCTAAAAAACTGATACAGAAGTACTTATTTATAAATCACTTTGCTGTACACCTGAAACTAACACAACATTGTAAATCAACTATACTTCAATTTAAAAATTTAAAATTAAAAATAAAAAGAGGAGGAAAAAAAAGAGGAAAATGGAACACAGAACAGATGGCACAAATAAAAATAAACAGCAACTCTACTGGTAATTAGATTAAATTGTCTAAACACTTCAATTAAAAGAAATTGTCAAGTCAGATAAATAAGAAAACACAAGACAACTACCTGCTGTCCATAGAAATATAAACCCTGGGATTGACTAGTTTTTCATTATAGGTTCCTCAATTTCTTAGACTTTGAGTGCTCTGATTAGAGCCTCTAGGTTTTCAGATTATTGCAGTGTGTACAATTTTCTTCAATCAAAGGAAATACTTTTTTTGATAAATTAAACACATTTGTTTTCTCAATAATAACTATAAAAAAAAAGAGCACAAATAACAAATGTCAGCGAGGATGTAGAGAAAAGGGAACCCTCCTACACTATTCGTGGGAATGTAAATTAGTGCAACCACTGTGGAGAACAGTACAGAGGTTTCTCAAAAAACTAAAAACAGAGCGACCATATGACTCAGCAATTCCACTACTGGGCATATACCCAGAGAAAACTCTAATTCGAAAAGATACATGCACCCCTATGTTCATAGCAGCACTATTTACAATAGCCAAGACATGGAAGCCACCTAAGTGTCCGTCAACAGAGGAATGGATAAAGAAGATGTGGTACATATATACAATGGAATACTACTCAGCCATCAAAAAGAACAAAATAATGCCATTTGCAGCAACATGGATAGACCTAGAAATGACCATACTAAGTGAAGTCACACAGAGAAAGACAAATCATGATATCACTTACAGGTGGAATCTAAAAAATACAAATGAACCTATCTACAAAACAGAAACAGACTCACATACATAGAAAACTGACTTACAGTTACCAAAGGGGAAAGGGGGGGAAGGATAAATTATGACTTTGGGATAAACAGATATGAACTATTATATACAAAATAGATAAACAACAAGGACCTACTGTATATCACAGGGAACTATGTTCAATATCTTATAATAAACTATAAGGGAAAAGAATCTGAAAAAGAATATATACACACTCATAGATATATAAAAGATTATATAAAATATATAGAAGATTATATATAAAATTTTATATATAAAAAAATTTATACATAAAATATATAAAAGAATATATATATATAAAACTAAATCACTTAGTTCTACACAAGAAACTAACACAACATTGTAAATCGACTATACTTCAATAAAAAAGAAAAAAAGATTTGCAATCCAAAGGGGAAAACGATGGAGAAAATTTTGACATACTGAGGTATAGGGAAGTCATTCTGGATTATACATGATTTAATTTGAACTTTAAGCTAACCAAAACAGCATGTTTGTGGCCTATTAAACATGCACTGTACATCTGCTTTAGCCATGAAGGAAAAATACATTTAAATATCAGAATGGAGTAACTGTGGTTCAGACATCCAAAATGAAGCCAGGTGGCCATTGCTGAGGTGGGTTCAGACACATGAAAAGATACTCAACACTGCTAATCATCAGGGAAATGCAAACCAAAACCACAACGAGATATCACCTCACACCTGTCAGAATGGCCATCACCAAAAAGAACACAAATAACAAATGCTAGGGAGGGAGTGGAGAAAAAAGAACCCTCCCCTACACTGTTGGTGGGAATGTAAACTATGGAGAACAGTATGGAGGTTCCTTAAAAAGCTAAAAATAGAGCTACCATATGATCCAGCAATCCCACTCCTGGGCGTATATCCAGAGAAAACTAATTCGAAAAGATACATGCACCCCACTGTTCACAGCAGCACTAATCACAATAGCCAAGACATGGAAACAACCTAAGTGTCCGTCGACAGAGGGAGGGATAAATAAGACGTGGTAGTACATATATACAATGGAATATGACTCAGCCATAAAAAAAGGAATGAAATAATGCCATTTGCAGCAACGTGGATGGACCTAGAGATGATCATACTCAGTGAAGCCAGTCAGACAGAGAAAGACAAATACCATATGTTACCACTTATATGTGGAATCTAAAGTATGATACAAATGAACTTGCCTATGAAATATAAACAGCCTCACAGAAGGATTGGTTGAACGTGAAATCAGTAAACTTTCGGCAGGTTGGTGCCGTGACGAAACATGAACCTGAAAAGAGATGCCTGCATGTATGGCTTTGATTGATTTTCTTTCCTTTCATCCATTTTCTATATAAAATGCACACTCCAGGACAAAGCTCCATGGCCCCCACCCCTGCCAAGTGCTTCATGGTCACAAACTAAAACAGATCATTTGCATTTTCGTTTATAGACAATGCATGAATGACGATGTAAAATGTTTCCCCCGTCCCACCGCTTTGCAATTCCGATGATTTGTTGTAAGTTCTGGAAGCTGCTGCAAAGAGGCTGGTCTTTGCTGTAACAGGGCTGCAGATTTCAAGGGATTACTGTGAGTGTTAGGGATGGACTCTCATGACAGCAGGATGTGGGAACGGCCCAAAGCGATTTGCACGGCCACATATCCAACAAAGCCCAGAGCTTCTGAGTGAAATCAAAGACAGTGGGATCTCTAGGTCCATCCATGTTGCTGCAGATGGCATTATTTCATTATTTTTGATGGCTGAGTAATATTCCATCGTATATATGTACCACATCTTCTTTACCCATTCCTCTGTCAATGGACATTGAGGTTGCTTCCATGTCTTGGCTATTGTGAATAGTGCTGCTGTGAACATAGGGGTGCATGCATCTTTTTGGGTTACAGTTTCCAACTGAAATTTTAAAACTCTCTTTTAAACGTCTTTCGGGAAGAAGAAAGGATGTTAAAGCAATCACCGTTTCGGAACACTGGAATGCATTTGTCTTTCTGAATTATGGTTTTCTCCAGGTATAGAGTGAAGTAAGTCAGAAAGAGAAAAACGAATATCATATATTCGTTTAATGCATATATGTGGGATCTAGAAAAATGGTACAAATGAACCTATTTGCAAAGCAGAAATAGACACAGACGTAGAGAACAAATGTATGGACACCAAGGGGGGAGAGGGAGTGGGATGGATTGAGAGATTGGGATTGACATACATACACTACTGTGTATGAAGTAGAGGTTTAGTGAGGACCTACTGTATAGCACAGGGGGAAGAAAAGAAGGTACAGTATGTTTGCAGGACATATATTAAGTTAACCTTAAAAATGCATTCCAATATACACTGGCTGCAGACAAATGCTGTTTGATACCACTTATATGAGGTACCTGGAATAGTCAAATTCACAAAGTCAGAAAGTACATTGGTAGATGCCAGGGGCCGGGGGGTGGGGGAATGAGGAGTTAGTGTTTGATGGGGACAGAGTTTCAGTTTGGGAAATTGAAAAATTTGGGAGACGGAGCATGGTGAGGGTTGTACAATAATGTGAATGTACTTCGTGCCACTGAGCTGTACAGTTAAATGTGGTTAAAATAGGATGTTTTATATTATGTGACTTTTACAATAAAAAAAATAATAATAAGTTAAATAAAAAAAATTTTTAAGACAGTTGGATCACAGCCCCTTCAAACGCGCTCGTGTAACAATTCATTCGATGGAAGGCGCATTTCCCCTGGAGGTCACCCCGCTCCACTGTAATGAGTGATAAGGACCACTTTTCTGTGGCTACGTTGGCTTTTCTCTGATACATCCACCCCTTCTAATCCTTTCTGCAAGCCCAAAGCAAATGACCGTTGTCTCCATTCTGCAGACAAGAAAACTGACGTTCGGTGATGTTGAGGGTCTCCAAGAAGGCAGCCCAGCTCCAGAGGCAGCAAAGCAAGAATTAGGATTCCAGGCCATCAGACGCCAAAGCCCATGCTCTCTCCACGACTCCGGAACATTATATTACTTTCTCCTTCCGTCCAGCGGAGAAATGGCACCACCCATGAGTACAACATGCTGTGAAATGGGTCACCGCGGATAGCACAACAGAACTGCACATTATTAAAAGCGTACGTGGGGGGGCAGGACGCAGTGAGAGGTGGGGAGATCAGAGATGAGTTTTAATTAACATTTCTTTGCAACCAGGACCTCTCCTGGCAGCCTTTCTGGCATCGCCTGATGCCCTGGGAATCAGGCTCCTTCGGCGAGATTGCTTTGAAGCATCAAGGGAAGCTGCAAACCAGATGAAAAATGGGATAGAATCCCCTCAGCATCACTTAGGGGTCTGTTCAAAGCTGTCGCCCGCAGGATCCTTTAAAACCAGCACAGGGCAGACGCTGGGAAGCTAAGAACAGTCCTTTTCTAATGGAAAAACCCAAAGAAGAGCACACTAGGGTTTTACCTGCAGTGTCCCCAAGGCTAGGAAATGTCCCCATAATTCAACAGCTCTCTTTTCTCCAAACATGACAGGGCAAAGGGAGTCATGGTGAGGAAGGAAATGGAACTGGAAACAAAGGTAAGGTCAGAATCCCGTGGTCCGTTCACCGAAGCATCCTTATTCGTGCCCATTCTCAGAAGAGGTCCTGCAGCATTTCCAAATGGGCTCCTCAAATGCTACTGTCACAGCCTCTCCCCCCGCCAGCACCTCTCACCCACAGAAGTGTTATGCTCATTTCTCTGGTCGTAAAACTCCGTCACACAGGGAGACGCAAGCATCTGTCTGAACCTTCTCAGGGGTCCCACTGTGGGGCACCCGATGTCTGTCACCTGCTGCTCAGGTGTTCGGCAGGCTCCCAGCCATAGGATGATGTAACGTCCCACTGTCCATCTTCTGTTGGTTTAGCCATCAGGGAAATGAACACGCTCTCAGCACTGGGAAGTGCTTTTGTTTACACACCGCCCGCCGTAGAACGTCACCCGCGGGACAACCCCACGCAATTAGGGAGGGCTCACCCCTGTGGCGCTCTCCCTGTGCCCACCCCACCTGTGGCTGAGGGCTCCAGCACTGGGCAGCGTGCCGACCAGAGGCCACCTGCGTCCTCTCCATCCGCAGCATGCCCGCGGCCTCCACCCACCACCAACGCTGATTTCAGGCTGCTTGGGTCCAGGGAACGTTCCACGCTTCTGAGACAGGCTCTTCTTTATGCGGCCAGGAGGCAGACATTCATGACACTTAAGGGGGGGTCCACTTCCCCACGTGATCCAGCATGGCTCCAAACCATCTTTTATAAGGAGTTGTGAACAGGAGTGTCTGCCATTGAGATGGGCTCCCTCTGGGTTTCTCGTGCCACCAGGTCCTCTTAGGCAGCTCTGAAACCTCATAGATAGAGGGGTCACTGTTTGCACCCTGTTGAGCGTCTCTGTCCTAGGGTTGGCACTGGTGATGGCCCAGCAACCTTTCGTACATGCAGAAATGGACTTTGCACTCGCTGTGGGCCATCGCCTGCTCCACGGTCCCAGTGGGGAGGGAAGGATCCTTCCCCGCCAATGTATCTGGGGTGCTTTCTGCTCCGGGGGGATGAGTGAAGACCACTGGGTCTCTGGGATTTCAGAGCCTTCCCTTGTTTGTGGTCTCCCAGTCATGGTGACGCAAGCAACGGATTTCATAACAAAGGTAAATGGAGGAAAACTGGCTGTATCCACAGGGAACAACAATATTAGAATTCAGAATTGGGAGACAGCACAGGGAGCCTTTAGAAGAAGTTCAAATAAAAGGAGACCGTGTTCCTAGAGACACAGTCTTCTGAGCAGGAGAAACTTGTGTGCACCTCACGCCAGTCACAATGGCCATCGTCAAAAAGTCTACAAATAACAAATGCTGCAGAATGAGAGAAAATATTGGCAAATGATGCAACCAACAAGGGTTTAATTTCCAAAATATACAAACAGCTCACACAACTCAAGAACAACAACAACCAAAAAGAAAACAATCAAAAAATGGGCAGAATTTGTTGTAAAGCTGGTTTGGTGGTGCTGAATTCTCTTAGCTTTTGCTTGTCTGTAAAGGTTTTAATTTCTCCGTCAAATCTGAATGAGATCCTTCCTGGGTAGAGCAATCTTGGCTGTAGGTTTTTCTTTCATCACTTTAAATATGTCCTGCCACACCCTTCTGCCTTGCAGAGTTTCTGCTGAAAGATCAGCTGTTAACCTTATGGGGATTCCCTTGTATGTTATTTGTTGGTTTTCCCTTGCTGGTTTTAATATTTTTTCTTTGTATTTAATTTTTGATAGTTTGATTAATATGTGTCTTGGCGTGTTTCTCCTTGGGTTTATCCTGTATGGGACTCTCTGCGCTTTCTGGACTTGATTGACTAATTCCTTTCCCATATTAGGGAAGGTTTCAACTATAACCTCTTCAAATATTTTCTCAGTCCCTTTCTGTTTGTCTTCTTCTTCTGGGAGCCCTATAATTCAAATGTTGGTGCATTTAATGTTGTCCCAGAGGTCCCTGAGACTGTCCTCAATTCTTTTCATTCTTTTTTCTTTATTCTGCTCTGCAGTAGTTATTTCCACTATTTTATCTTCAGGTCACTTATCCGTTCTTCTGCCTCAGTTATTCTGCTATTGATTCCTTCTAGAGAATTTTTAATTTCATTTATTGTGTTGTTCATCATTGTCTGTTTGCTCTTTAGTTCTTCTAGGTCCTTGTTAAACATTTCTTGTATTTTCTCCATTCTGTTTCCAAGATTTTGGATCATATTTACTATCATTATTCTGAATTCTTTTTCAGGCAGGTAGACTGCCTATTTCCTCTTCATTTGTTAGGTCTGGTGGGTTTTTACCTTGCTCCTTCATCTGCTGTGTGTTTCTCTGTCTTCTCATTTTGCTTAACTTACTGTGTTTGGGGTCTCCTTTTTGCAGGCTGCAGGTTTGTAGTTCCCGTTGTTTTTGGTGTTTGCCCCCAGTGGGTAAGGTTGGTTCAGTGGGTTGTGTAGGCTTCCTGGTGGAGGGGACTGGTGCCTGTGTTCTGGTGGATGAGGCTGGATCTTGTCTTTCTGGTGGGCAGGACCACGTCCGGTGGTGTGTTTTGGGGTGTCTGTGACCTTATGGAATCTAAAAAAAAAAATGGTTCTGAAGAACCTAGGGGCAGGACAGGAATAAAGACGCAGACATGGAGAATGGACTTAAGGACACGGGGAGGGGGAAGGGTAAGCTGGGACAAAGTGAGAGAGTGGCATGGACATATATACACTACCAAATGTAAAATAGATAGCTAGTGGGAATCAGCTGCATAGCACAGGGAGATCAGCTCAGTGCTTTGTGACCACCTAGAGGGGTGGGATAGGGAGGGTGGGAGGGAGATGCAAGAGAGAGGAGATATGGGGATACATGTATATGTATAGCTGATTCACTTTGTTATACAGCAGCAACTAACACACCATTGTAAAGCAATTATACTCCAATAAAGATGTTTAAAAAAAAAAAAATGGGCAGAAGACCTTAATAGACATTTAGGTCCAGAGAAGACATACAGATAGCCAACAGGCACATGAAAAGAGGCTCAACATTGCTAGGTGCTGGAGAGGGTGTGGAGAAAAGGGAGCCCTCCTAACCTGTTGGTGGGAATGTAAGTTGGTGCAGCCACTATGGAGAACAGTATGGAGGGTCCTCAGAAAACTAAAAATAGAACTACCATATGATCCAGCAATCCCACTCCTGGGCATATATCCGGAAAAGACAAAAACTCTAATTCGAAAAGATGCACGCACCCGATGTTCATAGGAGTACCATTTATAATAGCCAGGTCATGGAAGCAACCTAAATGCCCATCGACAGACGAATGGATAAAGAAGATGTGGTACATATATACAATGGAATATTACTCAGCCATAAAAAAGAATGATATAATGCAATTTGCAGCCACATGGACGGACCTAGAGATGATCATACTAAGTGAAGTAAGCCAAAGAAAGACAAATAGCGTATGACATCACTTATATGTAGAATCTAAAATATGACACAAATGAACTCATCTACGAAGCAGAAACAGACTCACAGACATAGTGAACAGACTTGTGGTTGCCAAGGGGCAGGGGGGTGGGGGAGAGATGGATTGGGAGTTTGGGATTAGCAGATGCAAACTATTATATATAGGATGAATACACAACAAAATCCTGCTGTATAGCACAGGGAACTCTACTCTTCTGTGATAAACCACAATGGGAAAAAATATGAAAAACAATATGTATATATAATATATAACTGAATCACTTTGCTGTACCCCTGAAACTAACACAACATTGTAAATCAACTATACTTCAATAAAAAAAAATTTTTTTTAAAGACTTATGGGTGGATCCCTGGCTGAACACACCCTCTACACTCGGCTAACCGCAGGCAGATTTGGCCAAAATTTCCACAGCACACCTGGTGGAATTACACCTCCAAGAATCTCCCTTGGAAACTAAGGTTCCCACAAAGCCACCCTAGGACACACAGTGCTTTCTCCATTTTTTAAAATTAATTTTTATTGTTGTATAGTTGATTTACAACGTTGTGTTTGTTTTCTTCCTTTTTATATTCATTTCTCTGTTTATCAGTGCAAAATCCAGCAGGGCCAAGCTGCACCTGGTTATGCAGAGTTACGTTTAGCAGTCCTCCCGGAATCTGTTTATTACTTTGAAATCGGATGCGGTGTCCACCGTGAATTATCCTTGTCAGCACCAACAGTCTCACCCAGACTCCCAGCACGTCCTCCGTGGCTGAATTCTATGTTATTTGGCTACTGCCATTCAGCGGAACGTGTGTTCCTTACTGCGAATCCTTCCAACCCCCAATGTTCTGTGAAGTCTCCTCAATGCACGTTACATTGTTCATTGCAATAGCTACAGCCAGAACCACCATTCCCATAGCCGCTTTGAACGCTCAAAATCCAGCTTTCAAAGGCTCACAAATGTCTTTTCAGAGATTCACACAGAGGGAAGCAACCCTGGTGGAAATATGCTCAGAAGTATTTCTACTTTGCCAACGGGCCTCCAGGCCAAGACGGGAAACTCTGGGATACAAAGTGAGTGTCCTGCAGGGCCGGGTTTTGCCCAGGATGCCTGGTTCCCATAGAAACAAGCCTTGTCCGCCCCACTTCCTGCATGGGAGACCCCAGTTCCAACGCGCACGATTTGACTAGCTATCACAGCATCAGGGCCCCCTTCCTGGAGTTTTAGACTTTCAGTGTGACAAGTGTAGAGATATGTGTATTTATATCATGCTGGCAGCCAACCGACCTCTTCTGTTTCACTTCCCCACTTTTTCTGGAAGCCACTGCATGTGGAAGGTCCTCCCAGGAAGTCCCTCGAGGCTTCCGGGCGGGCGAAAGGAGTGATGGTTTACAAGACAAGGGCCCCTCTCATATGCAGAGCTTGGAAGCAACGAGCTTCCGAACGAACGAGGTTTGGTTCCCGCAGGGCTTGGGAGGCTACTGGGACTCTCACACCTTCTTCTTTCTTTCCCAGCTGCTTCAAAAACATTTCTTAACAACCACAATGATAAACAGAACTACCATATGACCCAGCAATCCCACTCCTGGGCATACACCCAGAGAAAACCATAATTCCAAAAGACACATGCACCCCCCATGGTCACAGCAGCATTATTTACAATAGCCAGGACATGGAAGCACCCTAAGTGTCCATCAGCAGAGGAATGGATAAAGGAGACGTGGTACATACATACAGTGGAATACTACTCAGCCAGAGAAAGGAACGAAACTGTGCCATTTGCAGAGATGTGGTTGGACCTAGAGACTGTCATACAGAGTGAAGTAAGTCAGAAAGAGAAAAGCAAATACCGGATATTAATGCATATATGTGGAATCTAGAAAAATGGTAGAGATGAACCTATTTGCAAAGCAGAAAGAGAGACACAGACGTAGAGAACAAACGTATGGACACCAAGGGGGGAAAGGGGGGATGGGATGAATTGGGAGATTGGGATTGACATATATACACTACTATGTATAAAATAGATAACTAAGGAGAACCTGCTGTACAGCACAGGGAACTCTACTCACTGCTCTGTGGTGACCTAAATGGGAAGGAAATCCAAAAAGGAGTGGACATATGTATACGTATGACTGATTCACTTTGCTGTACAGCAGAAACTAACACAACATTGTAAAGCAACTCTACTCCAGTACAAATTTAAAATATGTATATATAAATAAAAAGAAAATTAAAAAACGGAAATAATAAAGGGAGCCCACTGAGGAAAAAAACCTGAGTTTTTTAAACGGGCAAAGAACATGAACAGATATTTCTGCAAAGAAGATATGCTAATGGCCAGTAAGCACATGAAAAGACGCTGAACATCACTAATCGTTAGAGAAATGCAAATCAAAAGCACAACGAGACACCACCTCACACCCACTAGGATGGCTGTAAACAGAAACAAAAACAGAAAATAACGAGTGTGGGTGAGGCTGTGAAGAAAAGGGACCCTCCTACACTGTTGGTGGGAATGTAAATTGATACAGCCACTCTGGAAAACAGTGTGGAGGGTCCTTAAAAAGCTAAACATAGATTTACCGTACAATCCAGCAATTCCACTTTTGGTATTTATCCAAAGGAACTGAAAGCAGGGTTTTGAAGAGATACTTGCACACCCGGGTTCACAGAAGCCTTATTCACAAAGGTGGAAACAAGACAAGTGCCCATGCATGGATGAATGGATAAACAAGGTGTGGTCCATCCACACAATGGAATCGTATTCAGTCATAAAAAGGCAGGAGACTCTGACACAGGCTACAGCATGGATGAACCTTGAGGCCACTGTGCTCAGTGAAAGAAGCCAGACACAGAAAGACACATATTGTGTAACTCCATTTACAGGAAATACCCAGAACACGCAAATCCCTAGTCAGAAAGAAAAATGGGTGCCGGGGCCAGGGGAGGGGAAAGGGGGAGTTAGTGTTTCACGGGGACAGAGTTTCAGTTTTGCACAAGGCAACGAGTTCTGGAGAGGATGATGGTGATGTCTGCACGACAGTGTGAACGGACTTAACGCTACTTAACACTTAAAAACGGTTAAAAGGGTGCATTTCATGCTTTGTCTATTTCACTACAATAAAATGGTTATTAAAAAGTTTCAAACACACATCCTAGGCCTTCCTTTGCTCCAATAAAACTGAAAGTTGGCATGATTTCTTCAACCTCAAGTAAAAAAGAAGGGGAAGAAAATGAAGGAGGGATGACACACACTAAAAAGAAAGAAGACGGAGAACACTGATGTGTGCGTGGGCAATCCCCGCCCCATGCCCCGAGGTTCTCCTCCCGGGGGCAGGGATCACGTTGTACTAAAAGCGCTATTTGCCTTTTATTCCACGGCTTTCACTCTGTGGGTACCCTGGGAAGTTTCTGAGCAGGACAGACCCGAGTTAAGATTTAATGAGCCATTTATATGTGTGTCTCTTTCCAACGGCTGCTGTAACAATAGCGCACCCTCAAGGCTCAAATGATGCCTATTTATTATCTCACAGGTCTGGGGGGTCAGAAGCCCCACAAAGCTAAGACCCCGGTGTCAGCGGGGCTGGTTCCTTCTCGAGGCGCCAAGGGAGAACCTGTTTCTTGCATTTTCCGGCTTCTACAGACCACCCACATTGCTTGGCTCCGTGGTCCCTTCCTCCATTCTCAAGTCCCGCAAAGGCTGGTCCTATGCTCCCCACATCACATCACTCTGCCCTCCTTCTCCCTCCCTCGCCCACTTTGAAGGACCCTGTGCTTACACTGAGCGCATCTGGACAATCCAGGATCATCTCCATCTTAAGGTCAGCTCATGACCAACCTTAACTCTACCTGCTACTGTAATTCCCTTTTGCCACGTAAGGGAACATGCCCACCTGCTCTGGGGATGAGGAATTAGGGATTGGACATCTTCGGGGGTCATTTTTCTGCTGGCCACACACGGTCAAGAAGGGATGTAGCTGGGACCTAGACCCATATCCTCCGACAGAATCAACGTCACAGTTAATTTCCCACCAAAGTTTTCTATAAACTCTCGTGGTTCTCTCCTTCCTCCCGGTGGGCACGTCAAAGAATTTAACAAGGCTTGACAGACAGCTGGGCTTTTTTTCTAAAATAAATAAATAAAATAAATCTAGAGCCTTATCACAAAATCAAAGATGATAAAGCACAATTTCTCTTCTAAAACATGGATTCAGACAAAGTCAGGCCACTAAAAATAAATGGTGTGTATGAGGGAAATAAAGCCTAGATGATTGCTCTTCTCCGGGATACTTTCTCTTTGGAATCCACAGCCCTGGCGCTCACCTCGGGCTGCAATGCCAGGAGCAGAGCCCTTGACGTGGTTTTGTGAGCGCCGTGAAACTGCCAGGCGTCTCCTCGCAGACAAGGAGCTAAGGTGTTTCTCAGGGAACTGAGATCACGCCTGCTTCTACCAGGGCTTCCTGGAAGACACACTTTCACTTTTATTTTGTTTGGGCTTTTGGTTTGGTTTTGTAATGTTTATTTATTTTTGGCCACACCGCGCGGCTTGTGGGATCTCAGCTCCCCAACCACGGATTGAACCTGGGCCCTCAGCAGTGAGAGCGCCGAGTTCTAACCACTGGACCGCCGGGGAATTCCCTGCTTTGCTTTAAATATCAAAACTTTGTGTTTTTGATATTTAGTTTAAGTGGTTTAGGGATAATTTAAGAGATTATATGCTATATGACGATTTTACGTTATATATTATATGCTATTGTGTATGTTATGCTATGTCAGTTATGTCATTTATATATCATAATGGCAATTGTATGTTATGACGTACATTGAGTGTCATGTTGTGTCAATTACATGTTATGGTATGTATTGCATGTTATATGTCAGCTATAATGTCCTCTTATGTATCAATCATAAAGGCAACTATATGATATGACATACTTTTTACATCATGTCATATGTCAATTACATGTTATGACATATGTTATGTGTCAGTTATAATGTCATGTTATATATCATAATGGCAATTATAAGATATATGTTATAGGTCAAGCGTAACATCATGATAACAAGGGCATATTATGAGATATAACATGACATAACATTTGTTATAAGTCAATTAAATCTATGTCACATGTCACATTAAAACATGATCATTTCTGGGACAAAGTGAGAGAGTGGCATGGACATATACACACTACCAAATGTAAAGTAGATAGCTAGTGGGAAGCAGCCGCATAGCACAGGGAGATCAGCTCGGTGCTTTGTGACCACCTAGAGGGGTGGGGTAGGGAGGGTGGGAGGGAGACTCAAGAGGGGATATGGGGATATATGTATATATACAGCTGATTCACATTGTGATACAGCAGCAACTAATACACCATTGTAAAGCAATTAACCTCTAAAAAAGATGTTAAAAAAAAAAAAAGATCATTTGATACATGCATATTCTGAAATAATTACTGTGATAATACTGAACATCTCCAACCCTTCATATAATTACCATTTCGTTTTCTTGGTGAGAACACTTAAAAATTGCTAAAGAGAGTAGATCTTAATTAGGTAATACAGCACTGTTAACCAGAGCCCGATTCAAGAGGGTGCAGTGCACAAAACGCAGCAGTGTTTAATTCAAAGACATGACATAAGGGAGGACTGCAGCCGCGCTCTCTGGACGGGGCAGTGTCACTTGTGCGAGTGAACAATTCCGTGCTGCGCCTGGGCGATGCCCACGTGAGGAAGTAAAGCGCTTATGTGGAAGGGGGGTGTTCTACTTGCTGAAATCATTTTACTTTGCATTAATTCAATGCCACTTTCTTGATATGGATAGTTGCCCATATTTTGAACATGGTGGGGCAAAATGATGCTCCTTATCTGGAAAGAAGGAAGGAAGGAAGGGAGGTGGGTGGGAGGGAGGGAGGGAGGGAGGGAGAAGTGAAATAACAAAGAAAGAGAACAGATATTCCAAGCGTCAGTTGTTCATGGCGGGGTACCTGGTAAGGTGGAGCGTTAAAATATTTTAGCGAAAGAAGATGCCTTAAAATGTTTCCATCTTGCAAATATCTGACAGGTTGCTATAACTGAAGAAACATTGACGGAAATGACAAAATACGTTTCATTTATCAGATCGCCAAAGGTCTAACCATTTGGTGGTGTGCCGGTCTGGGGGCGATGTGGGAAAAGGGGCCATTTTAGTAGCTCTTTACGACAGTGGTCACTGGTGCCACGGGCACCGCAAAGGCGAGGCGGCAGCCACTAGCAAAACAACTCATGCATATTTGAGAAGATGCCACAGAGACACTCATTTTAAAGCCGAGATGAAATGCCCATGCTTATTGGTATGAGAGAAGGAAAGATGATACCAATTAACAATAAGATTGGTACCATATGAGATCAGCAAAAAGCCGTGACACCATCTGTTGGTCAGGACGTGGATGAATTCGAGCTGCATATACTTCCGGCGGCGGTGTAAACTTGGACCAAATCCTGAGAATCCCATGTGCAAAACTGACATTCACACACCCTGGAAACGAGTTTCAGGTCTGCACCCCAGAAACAGTCTTGCACACACATTCCAAGACACAACTATCCACATCCACATGACTTGCGCTGGAAAAACCCAGAACCAAGCCAAAACTCTGGCATCCACTGCCCATATCACGTCCAGGGATAACTTCAGTGTATTTAACATGAAACACATACACCCGGACAATTTCTGCAAAGACAACCCAAAACCTGTGAACAAATGTCTTTCACGGGTGGGGTAGTGGGCTCACAGGTGTGTCCTGGGACCAAGTTTTAATTTTCATATTAGTAGCCTTGGGCTCTGAGTTTTTGTTTTTTTTTAACTCCAATGTATTAATGATTTATAAATAGTTTTAAGAGTAAACAGCAATTTAGAAGCCTCTTAATTATCGCTGACAAAGACGTTCTGTAAATGTTAACACACCAAACAAGAAAGCCAAAGAGACGCAATGCAGTTCATTTTTGTAAGCTAATCAACTGACCTTTAAAACCAGTTGAAACAACTGTCGCATAGATTTAAATTTGCTCGACACACAAACCTACACGCACACACACACACACTTTTCCTGAATGCAAACAATCTCAATAGCCTATCCCCAAACTAATGGACTAATGCCTGAGGAATGGACCATTGCATGAACACACATGAAACCTCTCATACACTCTGCAGTTCCCGGTTGCTGATGTCTGGTATGTCGCCCGTCCTAATGCACTCTATTGATCCCGTCTTCAGCTGCTTCACTTTCTCCAAGGAGGGGACCCCGCCAACACACTTGTCATAGATTCTTCAGGAGAACAGACACGACAGAAAATCTGTCTCGTGTCCTACGTACGCTGTCAGATTTTGGCCAAACCCATCAGGCAGCAGGAGCGATTGCTGCATCTCTGCTACAGGTGATGACGGTCCCACCTTGGACCACAGAGACTGCGGCGGATGGGGTCTCCCGACGGTCCCGTGGATCTGCCGCGTGTCCCTCAGCACACAGAGCTGGCATCGCTGGGAGCCTGAGTGGGGCTGCTTCGGGCCCCAGTGCCACCTGTGGGTCAAGGGCGCTGCTCCTTACGCTTTCTGTGTGCTGCTCTCTCTCTCTTTTTGCTCTTTCAGTGCGTTTCTTTCTCCTCTTTGACGTTCTAAACTCGCCGGCAGCTCTCAGCTGGGCAGCTCTACAGCAGAAGCAGCAAAGGGACGGCCAGCTCACGCGTGACCCAAACCAACCCCCTCGTCTTCCTGGGCTCACGTGCAGGAAGGGAGGCCGCTGTCCCAGCCAATGACACTTACAGCAACGTGATGGGTGCCCTTCTAGACCCTGGCAGCGTCCACACGTGCCCCTTCCTACACTTTTTCCATTTTGCCTGCCTTTCCCCACCCCTGGCAGCTTTGCTGTCATGACACTGGAATCTATGTGTTGCAGCTATTCGACTCTGATTGACACACATTCCTACCCCTTACGGAAAACACATTTGTCAATGAAATACTAAAACACTCCTAAAGGGATTCCGGGATTTAGGAAGACAACGCCACACACCCCTAGGGCAGCCAGCTGGGTCGAACTAGGAACAGGACATGGGGGCTCATTAAGGCGCTGACACAGGCTCAAAGCCCGCCTGCCCTCCGGCTCCTGAAGGCCCATCTTCCCCTGATGCCGAGGCCACCTCCCGGGGTACAGATGCCAGCCCACCAGCTCACGGGGTGCGTTTCTCTGTGGTTCTCAGCTGCCCCCGTGCTTGTGCCCCATGGGGGCTGCATTTATCCTTCTCCCCCGCATTTGCCATCTGGCCTCTGGAGAGGAAATGATAGTGTCTGAACAAGGAGGGTGGATCACCCAGGATGCTATCGCCAGGTGAGTTCTCAAAGACTTCCGTGAAAAATACAGCCATCGGACAAACTGCTGGTTATATAAAATAAACAAGGTCCTACTGTAGAGCACAGGAAACTATATGCAATATCCTGTGATAAACCACCATGGAAAAGAATATGAAAAAGATTAGAGGGGCTTCCCTGGTGGCGCAGTTGTTGAGAATCCGCCTGCCAATGCAGGGGACACGGGTTCGAGCCCTGGTCTGGGAAGATCCCACATGCCGCGGAGCAACTAGGCCCGTGAGCCACAACTACTGAGCCTGTGTGTCTGGAGCCTGTGGTCTGCAACAAGAGAGGCCGCGACAGTGAGAGGCCCACGCACCGCGATGGAGAGTGGCCCCTGGCTCGCCGCAACTAGAGAAAGCCCTCGCACAGAAACGAAGACCCAACACAGCCAAAAAATAAAAAAATATATAAAAATAAATAAATTTAAATAGCATATATTGATATTTAAAAAAAAAGATTAGATATATATATTTATAACTGAATCCCTTTGCTGTACACCTGAAACACATTTGTAAGTCAACTACACTTCAACTAAAAAAAACAAAAGTACAGCCGTCAGAACAATGTGTTCTCTCTCCATCTCCAAATATTTAATTTGGTGCTTTCTCTTCTGTTCGGTCGCTTTCTCAAGGAGAACCAAATGTTGAAAACAAATGGGCCAAGAGACACGGACCAGAAGGTCTTCATTCCATGTTAACTTTTCCCAGGGCTGTTTCCATCACTGAGCAAAACGTACTTGGACACGATGCATTCAGAGTTTAGTCATATCCCATTATTTTGTTTGAAAATGCATCAGTGCCCATGTGGGAAGTAAACAGAGCTGCCTTTCCCTAGTTTGTCACTGTTTAAAATAATTTTGGATAATTTGAATGACTTTATTTCAGCAACATCAACAGCCCTAGCACCAGGTGCAGTGTTGAAAAAAAATCAAACAAATGGAATAGAAATGTCATTTCTATTATTTTATGCCCACATATCGAAAGACGATCAGTCTCCAGTCTCTACCTGCCTCAAAAACTGATTCTTCATCAGTAACATGACAGGTTTGGAAGAAACTCACTAGATGCTCAATGTTTGTGGTAAAAACCACATAATATGTATATACTGTTGGTGGGAATGGAAAGTGGTGCAGCCACTGTGGAGAACAGTATGGAGGTACCTCAGAAAATTAAGAAACTACAAAGTAGAGTTGCCACATGGTCCAGCAATCCCACTCCTGGGCATATGTCTGGGAGAAAATTCTAATTAGAAAAGACACATGCACCCCAATGTTCACTGCAGCACTATTTACAATAGCCAGGACATGCAAGCAACCTAAATGTCCATCAACAGATGAATGGATAAAGAAGATGTGGTGCATATATACAATGGGATACTACTCAGCCATAAAAAAAAAAAGAATGAAATAATACCATTTGCAGCAACATGTATGGACCTAGAGATGATCATACTAAGTGAAGTAAGTCAGACAGAAAAACAAATATCATGATATCACTTATATGTGGAATCTAAAAAAAATACAACAAACTAGTGAATATAACAAAGCAGAAGCAGACTCACAGATACAGAGAACAAACTAGTGGTCCCCAGTGTGGAGAGGGAGTGGGGAGGGGCAAGATGGGGGCAGTTAAGAGATACAAACTATTACGTATAAAATAAGCTACTAGGATATACTGTACAGCACAGGGAGTACAGCTAATATTTTATAATAACTATAAATGGACTATCACATTTAACAATTATGAATCACTATATTGTATAACATAATACTGTATGCCAACTATACTTCAATAAAAAAATTTTTTAAAAGATGAAAAATGACATGTGAAATCTACCTCTTACGACACACATATGTATATTACGTGATGTACACAAATATATATAAAACACAACTTGTATATATAGTTATTTATATATAATTATATGCACAAATAGTTTGCACACACATTACATGTGCACAATTTTCAAAATAACATTTCCTACTAGATCAAGAAGCTGGATGGGGACCTCCCTGGTGGCACAGTGGTTAAGAATCCGCCTGCCAATGCAGGGCACACGGGTTCGAGCCCTGGTCTGGAAAGATCCCACATGCTGTGGAGTAACTAAGCCCGTGTGCCACAACTACTAAGCCTGTGCTCTAGAGCCCGGGAGCCACAACTACTGAGCCTGCGTGCCACAACTACTGAAGCCTGCGCTCGAGAGCCCGTGAGCCACAACTACTGAAACCCACGCACCTAGAGCCCGTGCTATGCAACAAGAGAAGCCACCACAATGAGAAGCCCACGCATGACAATGAAGAGTAGCCCCTGCTCGCTGCAACTACAGAAAGCCCACACGCAGCAATGAAGACCCAACGCAGCCAAAAATAAATAAATTTATAAAAAAAAAAAAGAAGCTGGATGAATACAGGGAAATGGAGCTTTATGACATATTACATTTTTCCCAAGGTGAATATATTCAGAAATGACTACCATACATAAAAGAATACTAAGGAGGATTAAAAGCATAAACAATCCACCGACGATTAGTTTTGGATCATGAGACGCAGGGATTTCACAAAAAAGGATGACCCTAATAAAGGATGAAACGAGGTGCGTCTGGCTTTGCCTGTCCGGGAACATGGACTAATCTAATCTTCCTCTGTGATGTTCCTCTTTCCCCATAATCTATATATAACCCATGAATGACCAAATCAGGGGAAGACAGAAGCATAGACCCGTGAAAAGCAAATCAAGTCAGATGAACAGAATGGCCTGTAATAGAAACGCCCAATTAGTAGGAAAAACTAAGGTATCAGGAGTCATTTCATTGGGATTTTGGTAATGCCTTTGATGCCGGCTATAAAATTGAGGTGCATAATAAACTCAGGTTCACTGGTGAAAGCACATGAGGACCAGTGCACCCCCAATGGAAAAGTGGACATAGTAACAGTGAGAAGAGGGGTCTACATACATACGCAGGAGTATGGTTGTATCTGGCTGTGTTAAATTGTCCCTTTATGTGCTATAGGCTGAATTCTGTCCCCTCCAAATTCACGTGTTGAAGTCCTAGCCCCCAGGACCTCAGAACGTGACAGTATTTGGAGATGAGGTCTTCAAAGAGGGGACGAAGGTACAATGAGGTCATTAGGGTGGGTCCTGATCCCAAAGGACAGGTGTCCTTATAAGAAGAGGAGATCAGGACACAGACACACACAGAGAGAAGACCACGTGAGGACACAGGGAGGAGAGGGCCGTCTACAAGCCCAGGAGAGAGGCCTCAGGAGGAACCAGCCCTGCTGACCCTTGGATCTCAGACTCTAGCCTCCAGGACTGGGAGAGATAGATGCCTGATGTTTATAGGCGCCCTCAGTCTGGGCTATTTTATAGTAGCCCGAGCAAACAGATGCAGCACGATTTTACAAACAGTTATAAAAATTATAGCAATCAGCACACCTGCAGGTCCCATATAGCAATTTGTGGAATACACCAGCAAACTTCATTTTAGGGTCAATAAAAAACAAAGTGCGATTTAAGTGTGAAAAACTGAGTTATGGGATAAAGTTTTAAAGCACCGTTAAGACATGATAGAACACATTTGGACAAGTACATGCCCTGCAAGCAATCCCATACTAAGGTCACATTTTTGTGATCTGTATTTGAATCGCAAAGCATTCGTATCTTTGGGCCCCAAAGTGTCCGTACGAATACTCACAGCCTGCAGCACGGCTAACCGAACACCACATGGCAAACTCGGTGCGAAAGGACGAGGCAAAACCAGCTGGGACCCATAACCAAGAGGTGAGAATAAGCACAGTGGCATCCAGAACCGGCTGTACACAATCGCCACACTGACATCCAGAACCGGCTGTATACAACACCCATGATGCCGCTTCCTGAAACTGTGGGACTTGCAATTGAGACGGGCCTGGACCCGGGACCCTTTGCGGCAGGGCTTGCCCCTGGACACACCTCTCCTCCAGCAGCAAAATACAAAGAAACTATAAGGAACTAAAAATAACCGCACACAGCTGTGGGAAATTATAAACAATAAGATACGAAAAGACCAAAACCCAACTGCCATTTCTGAGGTGGTGTCAGCAAAAGCACGGTCCTGCGTGGCACCACCAAGGGGTGGGCAGACCCCATAAGCCATCCCTCCACCCCAACCCACCCAACTACTCCCACCCTCAGCCCGTTAAGGAACCAGCTCGCACTCAGGGAACGAGCAAGGCACCTGTAACTTGTTTTCACTCCCGCCCACTGCAGGACAAGCCCCAGTACAGCCTCGCCTGAATCCCTCATCTGGCTTCTAATCAATTTCTATTGATTAGCGAGACCAAGGACCCAGGCGGGGAACACAGTGACCTCCTTGCCTGAGGGCACAGCCGAAGGTCAGCACCGCTGCCAGCTACCTCTGCAGACGAGTTCCCATAAAATAAAGAATCGCCGTCTTGCGTGAAAACTCCCGGAAGATGCTCATTTGGTTTGTGTACTATATGTTAATAACAGATGATGCGTAAACAGCCGTTTACTCCTATGCGGAAACCACCAATACCTGGAGAGTTGGCATTATATTTACTCACAAGAAACAAACTTTCGCACACAATTTTGGATGATTCATGAGACTTGGGAGTTCCTCTCATGAGCCCATGATGGCAGAATGAAATCATCTTGTATTTTTTTAAACCTATTTCTTTTCTTTTTTTTTGCCGTGGCTTGCAGGATCTTAGTTCCCCGACCAGGGATCAAACCCGTGCCCCCTGCAGTGGAAGCGTGGAGCCCTAGCCCCTGGACCGCCGGGGAAGTCCCCCCTTAAACCTACTTCTTGAACAAGGAGCTCTCCAGGTGGAGAGCGGAGAACTGACCTTTGGCCAAGAGAAACCCACAACCCTTTGGGGACATTTTATACCCAGGGAAGAATAAAGAGTATCCTTATCGTGGGCATGAAGAACTCTGAGGAAAGCCTCCTATCGACCTCAGTCAGCATCCTTGCTAACTCTGAGCGATGCTCCGGGCCCAGAAACGCAGTGGCCTTGTGTCCGAAGAGGGAGCCCAACCCTGAAGAAGGTTCGTTGCGTGGGGTCTACAAGCCCTGCCTGGTGGGTTTTGATGAGTTTTTTCCTTCCTAGTTCCTTCTGGTCAGTTATATTTCTTATAAAACAAAACATAAGTGTGTTCCACTGTAACAAACTCTTTTGCGTCATATTTTAGCTCACCTAGCCTATTACCACATTAACTGTGTAACTTATTCCCGTCTTGATTTTAAAATCTCGCTAAATAAAACTATCGCTTTTGTTGTCGTACCAGGCAAAAAAGGAGTGATGTTTTGGTTAATAATTGGGCAAGTAGGGGGAGGATTCAGCTGGCCGCTCTGGGGAGCATTGTAACGATGATTAACGCTTTTTCTGTAGCGGGGAAATGTTGAAGTCATGAGGCGCTTTTAAGCCAAATGCCACTTCGCCTCTGCTGACAAAGAGTACTGAACACAGGAGTGGCATTTACCTGAACGGAAATGGGGGGCAGCTAATCCACACCTCAACGTTTTCACCCATGTAACACAAAAACAGAAGTCGGGGAAATCGGAGACGCAGCCATGGAAGGAGGAAGACCCTGATCTGAGGCAGGGGATACAACTGCAAGAGGAAACAAATCAAGGATGAAAGGGACAGACTCCAGGGTACAGATAAAAAAATAAATAAAAGCTGGGGGGTGGTGGGAGCTGAGGAAAAGGCACAAAGACCAGTCTCCACGAAGAAGAAACGGGAAAAAAATTAAACTCTATGATTAAAAAAAAAAAGGCCCCTTTTTCTTCATGGGATAAAAGATACCTTCCCTCTGGGAGCATTAGGTGGGGAAGCAGCTGGTGTTTCCCTAGTATGAGGACATGAATATACAACTTATGGATGTTGTGACAGACCAGGGGATGGACCCCTCCCCCCATGCCCCCTGCCTCTCGTTTCTAAGAAAAGCTTTAGCCTCCTAGGCCTTCCCCGATCTCCAGAGAGCAAATTTAATCAGAGAAGTGAGAAAATATAGAAACAAAGGAACACAGTCAAGCAAGACAAAAACTGTAATAGTTTAAGCCACTAAACAAAGTCAAGGACTTTCAGTGCCTCCCTAAGGGCTACAGGTCATATTCTGAGCCACGGCCTTTGTGTTGCTTTGCAGAGACTGAAAGCCACACCAGGTGGGAGCAGTTACCTGCGTGCCGCCCACCAGCACGGAGACCCCAGGTGGTTGGAATCAGAAGGTTGACGACGTGGACTCCTAGGTCCCCACCAACCAAGCCGAACACCGTCCACGAGCTGATCTCGCACCCGAAACCCTCTCCCTCGCCCTGGTTTAAACACCTTTCCCTGAAGGCCTTCGGGGAGTTCGGGTCTCTTGGGCATGAGCTGCCCTTCTCTACACTTGGCCGCACGTGGGGCGTCTTGCAGACAAACGCTGCTCTTTCCTTCACCACAGCCCGGGGTCAGGAGTCGGGCTTTCCTGAGCACGGGACTCAAGCCTGGTTTGGTAGCAATTATCTGCAAGCGCTGCCCTCAACGCGGCTGGCGAACAGGCCTGGGTAGGTGGGCATCCTGTGAATTTCCCCGTGTACCCCAGTGGGGCACAGACCCTGCCCTCACGGGGCTTACACGGGAGAAGTCACTTGGATATAAAACATGAAACACGGTACAGTCTTCTCCGTGTTAAATGCACCTGCAGAGAAGGTCTGGGGTGACTAGATATGGTCTCAGAGAAACTGAGTAATGGACAATCGTCTATTAGTTATTTGCTGGGTAACACAGCCGCTGGGCTGAGGGTCTGATGGGGAATTTGAAGCATGGAAGAGAAGGGCAGTGCCTTGCTTCAAAGCCAGATTTTCACCAGATAATCAACCAGAATGGTTTTTCGGGGGGAGGGAGGGGCAGCAAGGGCAGATGGGACCAATAGTCTGGGAAATGTTTAACACACGCAGCCAAAGGCCCCATATAAGATTATGATACAGGCACCAGGAAAGCGTTAATTCTAGCTACTCTACTGGGAATATACACTCACTGTCTTGAGAAAGTTTCAGGTTTTAATCAGTTACCTCTTGATTTGGCCTTGAATTAGGTTTTTAAAACCTACAGGGTTTTCTAATTGAACTATAGTTGCTGTATAGTCTATTAGTTTCAGGTGTACTCGATTCAGTTTTTTACAGATTTCCAAAAACAGCACAAATTGCAAAGTGAGGTAAAAAATCACAATTTCCACTCAAACTGATACATCGAAAGACATACGATTCCAGTAATTAGAAAATGCATCTTCATTTCCAGATGGTATTTAGCCTGGATTCCCCACCTTGCTTTGACAATGGTCCAACTTATTAAGAATTCAGCCCATTTCTCTCCCACGGCTGTCAGACCAAGTCCACGAGTGACCACAGCCTGGGCTGGATGAAAAAGATGGGGCACAAAACAAAGATGGGCAGGGTGGGTGCAGGCGTCTTTCCGGGTGTCATATTCCATCCAGCTCCACCATATGCAAGTTTGGCAACAATTCGTGGAGACTGCTGTTGGAGTCTTAATGGTTCTTTCTTTTCCCCCGGGTGACCCTATTTGAACCGGGGAGAGTGTAAGCCTCCTCTCCCTCCGTGAGGCTGAACGGGATTGCATGTGGCTCTGTAGAAAGCACGTGGGAACCCAGCCCAGGCTGCACACCTAACGGCACCCGCATTCTTACCTCTGCACCCCATTCACGGCACAGGATCCTGCCCAACAGCACCATGAAAAACGGCGCCAGCGGCTTGTCATCCCTCCTGGACACACGTCTCAGACCTCTCTTCCGGCCGGTGGGGCTTGTGGGGGCACACTGACAGAGACACAGTATCTTTAGGTGACTCAGCGTGTGACAAGCGCCCCCAAGACTTGTCACGGAGCAAAGGCTCACCGCCCGACGTGCACAGAAGCCAATGCTACGGCACCAGCTTTCCCAGAACACGAAGAGCTTCACTGTCAGGTCAACCAGCAAGAGGCTGAGCTCTCAAACCCACGATTCAGCGTCTGGAGTGAACTTTAAGCGGTTAGGGAGTTTCAAGCTTGGAAGCTGATTGGCTAGGCTCAAATCAGGCCATATAAGCTACTCCTGCAGCTGGAAGCCAGATTTTCCTTATTGAAGGGGTTCTCGCTTCATAAAGGGCTCCAGTGGTAACATTTCTAGTTCTTAAGTTCTGTAGACTGAAGAGTCTTGGTTCCGAGGTCACCCTAGAAACATGGGCTCCCGTCTTAAGCATGTGCAGTGCTGTCTCTGTAAAATAACTCGAAGATTGATGAATCAACGACCTATTAAATGAGGCGAAACCAGGTTAAGCTGGTGCTGTTTCAGCTTGATTAATCAACAACCTATTTAAGGAGGCAAAACCAGTTTAAGCTGGTCCATGATTTCCGTGCTGTTGCAAACTAATTCCTGAAACCACGTCTGATGTGCCACGGGACATGCAAATAAAGTCATCTTACTTTTTGCAACACTGTGGCTTGAATATCGGGCATAGCGCACGTGCAAAGAAAACAGTTCTTGAATTCTTTCCTTCTTCCAGAAATGAGACCAAGGCTCTTGTTAACCCAGAGAGGTGATGACGAAATTGCAAACAATCTCAGTGTTTTCCCTGAGCGCCTCTCTGTGGGGCCAGCGATAGAATCATTGGAGGAACTTCTTAAAAATACTGTCGACCTGACATCTACCCAGGTCACTCTCAGAGGACGGGGCCCAGGAATGTGTGTTTTTATGGGGTGTCTGGACTAAACTGGATGCAGAACCAGGTTGAGGAAGCACTTGCTGATTAGGGAGGGCAGAAGATCTGGGTATAAAAGCCCACTCCCTTATTCCTCATCTTAGGGGCCCCAGAGTGCCCACGTTGGATAAAGGGGGATATTAATAGGGCCTTTCTCTCAACATCTGCAGAGAATTAAGTGAGAAGACAGATCTGAAAGCCCCTGATATACTGTATCCTGCTAACAAACCACAGCCTGCTCTGTAGATGGAAGGCCATCGGAGGATGATGGAGGGTAAGCATTTCGGACCAGTGAGTCTAAACAGCCCACATCACATATCATACACGGTGTGCCTGGGAGAGCAATGCAGTGGATTCCCCCGGAGAACACAGAGAAACGGCGACCACTCACTGGATGTCGTTCATTTAATATTACGTTGCCCTGAACACCGACGCGGCCAGGCCATGCAGTTTGATGAACCCCCTGAGTGCATACACCTGTATTAGTTTCCCCGGGGCCGCCATCACACAGGACCACACACCAGGCAGCTGAAACCAACAGAAAAGTATCTTCTCTCAGTTCTGGAGATCAGACGTCTCAGATCAAGGTGCGGGCAAGGCTGGTTCCTTCCGGAGGCTCCAGGGGAGAATCTCTTGTAGGTTTCTCTCCAGATTCTGGGGGCTGCCAGCCATCTTTGCTGGTCCTTGGCTTGTAGACACATTTCACCAATCTCTGCTCCATCGTCACATGGCTTCTCCTCTCAGTGTCTCTCTCTGTGTCTTCTCTTCTTATAATGACACTGGTTATACTGGATTAAAGCCCCACCCTCAGAAGCAACCTCAATGTCCATCAACAGAGGAATGGATGAAGAAGATGTGGTACATTTATACAGTGGAACACTACTCAGCCCTTAAAAAAGAATGAAATAATGCCATTTGCAGCCACGTGGATGGACCTTGAGGGTATTATGCTAAGTGGAATAAGTCAGAGAGAGAAAGACAAATGCTGTATGATCTCACTTATATGTGGAATCTAAAAAATACAACAAAGTAGTGGATACTGTATAACAAAACAGAAGCAGGCTCACAGATACAGAGAACAAACTAGTGGTCCCCAGTGCGGAGAGGGAGTGGGGAGGGGCAAGATGGGGGCAGTTAAGAGATACAAACTATTACATATAAAATAAGCTACTAGGATATACTGTACAGCACAGGGAGTACAGCTAATATTTTGTAATAACTATAAATGGACTATCATATTTAACAATTGTGAATCACTATATTATATAACATAATACTGTATGCCAACTATACTTCAATAAAAAAATTTTTTAAAAGATGAAAAATGACAATGTGAAATCTACCTCTTAACACACACATATGTATATTACATGATGTAAATATATAAAACATAACTTGTATATATAGTTATTTATATACAATTATATGCACATATAGTTTGTACACACATTATGTGTGCACAATTTTCAAAATTGCATTTCCTACTAGATCAGGAAGCTGGATGGGGATTTCCCTGGTGGCACAGTGGTTAAGAATCCGCCTGCCAATGCAGGGCACACGGGTTGGAGCTCTGGTCCAGAAAGATCCCACATGCTGCAGAGTAACTAAGCCTGTGTGCCACAACTACTGAGCCTGCGTGCCACAACTACCGAGCCTGCGCTCGAGAGCCCGTGAGCCACAGCTACTGAGCCTGCGTGCCACAACTACTGAAACCCGCGCGCCTAGAGCCCGTGCTCTGCAACAAGAGAAGCCACCACAATGAGAAGCCCACGCACCGCAACGAAGAGTGGCCCCCACTCGCTGCAACTAGAGAAAGCCCGCACACAGCAACGAAGACCCAACACAGCCAAAAATAAATTTATAAAAAAAAAAAAAAAGCTGGATGGAAACAGGGAAATGGAGCTTTATGACATATATTACATTTTTCCAAGGTGAATATATTCAGAAATGACTACCATACATAAAAGAATACTAAGGAGGATTAAAAGCATAAACAATCCACCGACGATTAGTTTTGAATCATGAGATGCAGGGATTTCACAAAAAAGGATGATCCTAATAAAGGATGAAATGAGGTGAGTTTGGCTTTGCCTGTCCGGGAACATGGACTAATCTGATTTTCCTCTGTGATGTTCCTCTTTCCCCATAATCTATATATAACCCATGAATGACCAAATCAGGGGAAGACAGAAGCATAGACCCATGAAAAGCAAATCAAGTCAGATGAACAGAATGGCCTGTAATAGAAACGCCCAATTAGTAGGAAAAACTAAGGTATCAGGAGTCATTTCATTGGGATTTTGGTAATGCCTTTGATGCCGGCTATAAAATTGAGGTGCATAATAAATTCAGGTTCACTGGTGAAAGCACATGAGGACCAGTCCACCCCCAAAGGAAAAGTGGACATAGTAACAGTGAGAAGAGGGGTCTACATACATACGCAGGGGTATGGTTGTATCTGGTTGTGTTAAATTGTCCCTTTATGTGCTATAGGCTGAATTCTGTCCCCTCCAAATTCACGTGTTGAAGTCCTAGCCCCCAGGACCTCAGAACGTGACAGTATTTGGAGATGAGGTCTTCAAAGAGGGGACGAAGGTACAATGAGGTCATTAGGGTGGGTCCTGATCCCACAGGACTGCTGTCCTTGTAAGAAGAGGAGATAAGGACACAGACACACACAGAGGGACGACCCTGTGAGGACACAGGGAGGAGAGGGCCGTCTACACGCCCAGGAGAGAGGCCTCAGGAGGAACCAGCCCTGCTGACCGTCAGATCTCAGATTCTAGCCTCCAGGACTGGGAGAGATAGATGCCTGATGTTTATAGGCGCCCCCAGTCTGGGCTATTTTATAGTAGCCCGAGCAAACAGATGCAGCACGATTTTACAAATGGTTTTACAAATTATAGCAATCAGCACACCTGCAGGTCCCATATAGCAATTTGTGGAATACACCAGCAAACTTCATTTTAGGGTCAATAAAAAACAAAGTGCGATTTAAGTGTGAAAAACTGAGTTATGGGATAAAGTTTTAAAGCACCGTTAAGACATGATAGAACACATTTGGACAAGTACATGCCCTGCAAGCAATCCCATGCTAAGGTCACATTTTTGTGCTCTGTATTTGAATCGCAAAGCATTCGTATCTTTGGGCCCCAAAGTGTCCGTACGAATACTCACAGCCTGCAACACGGCTAACCGAACACCACATGGCAAACTCGGTGCGAAAGGACGAGGCAAAACCAGCTGGGACCTATAACCAAGAGGTGAGAATAAGCACAGTGGCAGCCAGAACCGGCTGTACACAATCGCCACACTGACATCCAGAACCGGCTGTATACAACACCCATGAGGCCCCTTCCTGAAACCGTGGGAACTGAAACTGTGGGAACTGCAGTTGAGACGGGCTGGGACCCGCGACCCTTTGTGGCAGGGCTTGCACCTGGACACACCTCTCCTCCAGCAGCAAAATACGAAGAAACTATAAGGAACTAAAAATAACCGCACACAGCTGTAGGAAATTATAAACAATAAGATACGAAAAGACCAAAACCCAACTGCCATTTCTGAGGTGGTGTCAGCAAAAGCACGGTCCTGCGTGGCACCACCAAGGGGTGGGCAGACCCCATAAGCCATCCCTCCACCCCAACCCACCCAACTACTCCCACCCTCAGCCCGTTAAGGAACCAGCTCGCACTCAGGGAACGAGCAAGGCACCTGTAACTTGTTTTCACTCCCGCCCACTGCAGGACAAGCCCCAGTACAGCCTCGCCTGAATCCCTCATCTGGCTTCTAATCAATTTCTATTGATTAGCGAGACCAAGGACCCAGGCGGGGAACACAGTGACCTCCTTGCCTGAGGGCACAGCCGAAGGTCAGCACCGCTGCCAGCTACCTCTGCAGACGAGTTCCCATAAAATAAAGAATCGCCGTCTTGCGTGAAAACTCCCGGAAGATGCTCATTTGGTTTGTGTACTATATGTTAATAACAGATGATGCGTAAACAGCCGTTTACTCCTATGCGGAAACCACCAATACCTGGAGAGTTGGCATTATATTTACTCACAAGAAACAAACTTTCGCACACAATTTTGGATGATTCATGAGACTTGGGAGTCCTTGTCATGAGCCCATGACGGCAGAATGAAATCATCTTGTATTTTTTTAAACCTATTTCTTTTTTTTTTTTTGCCGTGGCTTGCAGGATCTTAGTTCCCCGACCAGGGGTCAAACCCGTGCCCCCTGCAGTGGAAGCGTGGAGCCCTAACCACTGGACCGCCGGGGAAGTCCCCCCTTAAACCTACTTCTTGAACAAGGAGCTCTCCAGGTGGAGAGCGGAGAACTGACCTTTGGCCAAGAGAAACCCACAACCCTTTGGGGACATTTTATACCCAGGGAAGAATAAAGAGTATCCTTATCGTGGGCATGAAGAACTCTGAGGAAAGCCTCCTATCGACCTCAGTCAGCATCCTTGCTAACTCTGAGCGATGCTCCGGGCCCAGAAACGCAGTGGCCTTGTGTCCGAAGAGGGAGCCCAACCCTGAAGAAGGTTCGTTGCGTGGGGTCTACAAGCCCTGCCTGGTGGGTTTTGATGAGTTTTTTCCTTCCTAGTTCCTTCTGGTCAGTTATATTTCTTATAAAACAAAACATTAAGTCTGTTCCACTGTAACAAACTCTTTTGCATCATATTTTAGCTCACCTAGCCTATATCACATTAACTGTGTAACTTATTCCCGTCTTGATTTTAAAATCTCGCTAAATAAAACTATCCCTTTTGTTGCCGTACCAGGCAAAAAAGGAGTGATGTTTTGGTTAATAATTGGGCAAGTAGGGGGAGGATTCAGCTGGCCGCTCTGGGGAGCATTGTAACGATGATTAACGCTTTTTCTGTAGCGGGGAAATGTTGAAGTCATGAGGCGCTTTTAAGCCAAATGCCACTTTGTCTCTGCTGACAAAGAGTACTGAACACAGGAGTGGCATTTACCTGAACGGAAATGGGGGGCAGCTAATCCACACCTCAACGTTTTCACCCATGTAACACAAAAACAGAAGTCGGGGAAATCGGAGACGCAGCCATGGAAGGAGGAAGACCCTGATCTGAGGCAGGGGATACAACTGCAAGAGGAAACAAATCAAGGATGAAACGGACGGATTCCAGGGTACAGATAAAAAAATAAATAAAAGTTGGGGGGTGGTGGGAGCTGAGGAAAAGGCACAAAGGCCAGTCTCCACGAAGAAGAAACGGGAAAAAAATTAAACTCTACTGATAAAAAAAAAAAAGGCCCCTTTTTCTTCATGGGATAAAAGATACCTTCCCTCTGGGAGCATTAGGTGGGGAAGCAGCTGGTGTTTCCCTAGCATGAGGACATGAATATACAACTTATGGATGTTGTGACAGACCAGGAGATGGACCCCTCCCCCCATGTCCCCTGCCTCTCGTTTCTAAGAAAAGCTTTAGCCTCCTAGGCCTTCCCCGATCTCCAGAGAGCAAATTTAATCAGAGAAGTGAGAAAATATAGAAACAAAGGAACACAGTCAAGCAAGACAAAAACTGTAATAGTTTAAGCCACTAAACAAAGTCAAGGACTTTCAGTGCCTCCCTAAGGGCTACAGGTCATATTCTGAGCCACGGCCTTTGTGTTGCTTTGCAGAGACTGAAAGCCACACCAGGTGGGAGCAGTTACCTGCGTGCCGCCCACCAGCACGGAGACCCCAGGTGGTTGGAATCAGAAGGTTTACGACGTGGACTCCTAGGTCCCCACCAACCAAGCCGAACACCGTCCACGAGCCGATCTCGCACCCTCTCCCTCGCCCTGGTTTAAACACCTTTCCCTGAAGGCCTTCGGGGAGTTCGGGTCTCTTGGGCACGAGCTGCCCTCCTCTACACTTGGCCGCACGTGGGGCGTCTTGCAGACAAACGCTGCTCTTTCCTTCACCACAGCCCGGGGTCAGGAGTCGGGCTTTGCTGAGCACGGGACTCAAGCCTGGTTTGGTAGCAATTATCTGCAAGCGCTGCCCTCAACGCGGCTGGCGAACAGGCCTGGGTAGGTGGGCATCCTGTGAATTTCCCCGTGTACCCCAGTGGGGCACAGACCCTGCCCTCACGGGGCTTACACGGGAGAAGTCACGTGGACATAAAACATGAAACACGGTACAGTCTTCTCCGTGTTAAATGCACCTGCAGAGAAGGTCTGGGGTGACTAGATACGGTCTCGGAGAAACTGAGTAATGGAGAATCGTCTATTAGTTATTTGCTGGGTAACACAGCCGCTGGGCTGAGGGTCTGATGGGGAATTTGAAGCATGGAAGAGAAGGGCAGTGCCTTGCTTCAAAGCCAGATTTTCATCAGATATTCAACCAGAATGGTTTTTCGGCAGGGGGAGGGGCAGGAAGGGCAGATGGGACCAATAGTCTGGAAAATGTTTAACACACGCAGCCAAAGGCCCCATATAAGATTATGAAACAGGCACCAGGAAAGTGTTCATTCTAGCTACTCTGCTGGGAATATACACTCACTGTCTTGGGAAGGTTTCAGGTTTTAATCAGTTACCTCTTGATTTGGCCTTGAATTAGGTTTTTAAAACCTACAGGGTTTTCTAATTGAACTATAGTTGCTGTATAGTCTATTAGTTTCAGGTGTACTCGATTCAGTATTTTTACAGATTTCCAAAAACAGCACAAATTGCAAAGTGAGCTAAAAAGTCACAATTTCCACTCAAACTTATACATCGAAAGACATACGATTCCAGTAATTAGAAAAATGCATCTACATTTCCAGATGGTATTTTGCCTGGATTCCCCACCTTGCTTTGACAATGGTCCAACTTATTAAGAATTCAGCCCATTTCTCTCCCACGGCTGTCAGACCAAGTCCACGAGTGACTACAGCCTGGGCTGGATGAAAAAGATGGGGCACAAAACAAAGATGGGCAGGGTGGGTGCAGGCATCTTTCGGGGTGTCATATTCCATCCAGCTCCCCCATATGCAAGTTTGGCAACAATTCGTGGAGACTGCTGTTGGAGTCTTAATTGGTCTTTCTTTTCCCCCGGGTGACCCTATTTGAACCGGGGAGAGTGTAAGCCTCCTCTCCCTCCGTGAGGCTGAACGGGATTGCATGTGGCTCTGTAGAAAGCACGTGGGAACCCAGCCCAGGCTGCACACCTAACGGCACCCGCATTCTTACCTCTGCACCCCATTCACGGCACAGGATCCTGCCCAACAGCACCATGAAAAACGGCGCCAGCGGCTTGTCATCCCTCCTGGACACACGTCTCAGACCTCTCTTCCGGCCGGTGGGTCTTGTGGGGGCACACTGACCGAGACGCAGTATCTTTAGGTGACTCAGACGTGTACCAAGCGCCCCCAAAATTTGTCACGGAGCAAAGGCTCACCGCCCGACGTGCACAGAAGCCAATGCTACGGCACCAGCTTTCCCAGAAGACGAAGAGCTTCACTGTCAGGTCAACCAGCAAGAGGCTGAGCTCTCAAACCCACGATTCAGCGTCTGGAGTGAACTTTAAGGGGTTAGGGAGTTTCAAGCTTGGAAGCTGATTGGCTAGGCTCAAATCAGGCCATATAAGCTACTCCTGCAGCTGGAAGCCAGATTTTCCTTATTGAAGGGGTTCTCGCTTCATAAAGGGCTCCAGTGGTAACATTTCTAGTTCTTAAGTTCTGTAGACTGAAGAGTCTTGGTTCCGAGGTCACCCTAGAAACATGGGCTCCCGTCTTAAGCATGTGCAGTGCTGTCTCTGTAAAATAACTCGAAGATTGATGAATCAACGACCTATTAAATGAGGCGAAACCAGGTTAAGCTGGTGCTGTTTCAGCTTGATTAATCAACAACCTATTTAAGGAGGCAAAACCAGTTTAAGCTGGTCCATGATTTCCATGCTGTTGCAAACTAATTCCTGAAACCACGTCTGATGTGCCACAGGACATGCAAATAAAGTCACCTTACTTTTTGCAACACTGTGGCTTGAATATCGGGCATAGCGCACGTGCAAAGAAAACAGTTCTTGAATTCTTTCCTTCTTCCAGAAATGAGACCAAGGCTCTTGTTAACCCAGAGAGGTGATGACGAAATTGCAAACAATCTCAGTGTTTTCCCTGAGCGCCTCTCTGTGGGGCCAGCGATAGAATCATTGGAGGAACTTCTTAAAAATACTGTCGACCTGACATCTACCCAGGTCACTCTCAGAGGACGGGGCCCAGGAATGTGTGTTTTTATGGGGTGTCTGGACTAAACTGGATGCAGAACCAGGTTGAGGAAGCACTTGCTGATTAGGGAGGGCAGAAGATCTGGGTATAAAAGCCCACTCCCTTATTCCTCATCTTAGGGGCCCCAGAGTGCCCACGTTTGATAAAGGGGGATATTAATAGGGCCTTTCTCTCAACATCTGCAGAGAATTAAGTGAGAAGACAGATCTGAAAGCCCCTGATATACTGTATCCTGCTAACAAACCACAGCCTGCTCTGTAGATGGAAGGCCATCGGAGGATGATGGAGGGTAAGCATTTCGGACCAGTGAGTCTAAACAGCCCACATCACATATCATACACGGTGTTCCTGGGAGAGCAATGCAGTGGATTCCCCCGGAGAACACAGAGAAACGGCGACCACTCACTGGATGTCGTTCATTTAACATCACTGCCCTGAACACCGACGCGGCCAGGCCATGCAGTTTGATGAACCCCCTGAGTGCACACACCTGTATTAGTTTCCCCGGGGCCGCCATCACACAGGACCACACACCAGGCAGCTGAAACCAACAGAAAAGTATCCTCTCTCAGTTCTGGAGACCAGACGTCTCAGATCAAAGTGCGGGCAGGGCTGGTTCCTTCCGGAGGCTCCAGGGGAGAACCTGTTGTAGGTTTCTCTCCAGATTCTGGGGGCTGCCAGCCATCTTTGCTGGTCCTTGGCTTGTAGACACATCTCACCAATCTGTGCTCCATCGTCACACGGCTTCTCCTCTCAGTGTCTCTCTCTGTGTCTTCTCTTCTTATAATGACACTGGTTATACTGGATTAAAGACCCACCCTCAGAAGCAACCTCAATGTCCATCAACACAGGAATGGATGAAGAAGATGTGGTACATTTATACAGTGGAACACTACTCAGCCCTTAAAAAAGAATGAAATAATGCCATTTGCAGCCACGTGGATGGACCTTGAGGGTATTATGCTAAGTGAAATAAGTCAGAGAGAGAAAGACAAATGCTGTATGATCTCACTTATATGTGGAATCTAAAAAATACAACAAAGTAGTGAATACTGTATAACAAAACAGAAGCAGGCTCACAGATACAGAGAACAAACTAGTGGTTACCAGTGGGGAGGGGAGGGGCAAGATAGGGGTAGGTGATTAAGAGGTACAGACTACTATGTATAAATAAGCTACAGGGACATACTGCCCCAAATGGCATTATTTCATTCTTTTTCATGACTGAGTCGTATTCCATTGTATATATGTACCACATCTTCTTTATCCATTCCTCTGTTGATGGACACTTAGGTTGCTTCCATGTTTTGGCTATTGTAAATAGTGCTGCTATGAACTTTGGGGTGCATGAATCTTTTCAAATTACTTTTGGATGTATGCCCAGGAGTGGGATTGCTGGATCATATGGTAGCTCTATTTTTAGTTTTTTAAGGAACCTCCATACTGTTCTCCACAGTGGCTGCACCAACTTACATTCCCACCAACAGTGCAGGAGGGTTCCCTTTTCTCCATACCCTCCCCAACATTTGTTATTTATGTTCTTTTTAATGATGGCCTTCTGACCGGTGTGAGGTGGTATCTCACTGTGGTTTTGATTTGCATTTCCCTGATGATTAGCAACGTTGAACATCTTTTCGTGTACCTGTTGGCTGGCTTGGAAAACCAATTTTAAAGCTTTTTCCTAGGGCCGGTTTAGCAATAACCCAGGATACTCTGCTCCACGTGGCATCTTCCAACCAAGAAGCCAAAAATGGTGTTCCACGAAAAGAGCAGCTAGTTCAGCTCACAACTTAGTATCTGCACAAGCACTTTTCTTCACAATAACTATCATGTTTCGTTAATGTAGCAGAAGTGCTTTATTTAAAAAAATTATTTAATTCTATAGCTTTTTAAAACTTAATTATTTAATCCGTTGCTTTTAAAAATTGTTTTAATTTTTAAATTTAATTTATTTTTTGCTATCCTTTCTGGTTTTCTTTATTGAGATATAATTCACATATGGTAAAATTCACCCTTCTAAGCGTACAATTCAGTAGTTTTGGGTGTATTTATGAGGTTGGCTTTAGCGTATTCACGGAGTTGAGCAACCACCACCACAGTAAGTTTTTTTTTTTTTAACGTTTTTCCATCGCCACAAAAGGAAACATCTCACCCCTTAGCTGTCACTCTCCAACCCCCTCCCCCAGCCCCTGGCATCCACGAATCTCCCTTCTGTCTCTGTGGATTTGCCTGTTCTGTATATTTTCTGTAAATGGAAACACACACCGTTATGTCCTTCTGTGTCCGCTTCTCTCACTGAGCATCGTGTGTTCAAGGTCCATCCACGTGGTAGCCTGTGTCAGAGCTTCACTCCTTTTCATGGCTGCATAATATTCCACTGTGTGGATGGACCCCACGCTGTGTATCCATCCATCCATCCATCCACAGATACTTGGGTTGTTTCTACTTTTTGGCTGTTGTGATTAGTACTGCTATGCACATCCATGTACAAACTTTTTCATGGAGATACACATTATATATATGTCTTTGTTTCTCCTGTGTATATTCACCAATATATACACCCAGGAGTGGAGTGGCTAGGTTATACAGAAGTTCTACTTTTAACATGGTGTGGAGCTGCCAGACTGTTTTCCAAAGTGTCTGTGCCCTTTTCCATCCCCACCAGCCATGTAGGAGAGTTCTGATTTCCATCCACATCCTTGTCAACACTTGTTATTACCTGACTTTGATTTTAGCCATCTGACTGGGTGTGAAGTGATATTTCACTGTCATTTAGGTTTGTATTTCTCTAATGACTAATGTCATTGAGCATTTTTCTTAAGTGCTTATTGGCCTTTGTGTATCTTCTTTGGAGCAATATCTCTTCTGATCTTCTGCCCATTTTAAAATGGGTTATTTAATTTTGTATTATTGAGTTATAAGAGTCCTTTATATATTCTAGATACATGTCCTTTATCAAATATATGATTTCCAAAATATTACTTTATTTTTAAGCAATTTTACCAAATTGAATGGGGAGCTTTTTAATTTAAAATATAAAAACAAAAAGTTTTTACTTCGTTTTGTTTCGTCTTACCTTCTAGGAAGGTAAGAAGATAAATAAAACTATTTTGAACGGACTTGTTCTGAATAGAAAGCAGTGGAAAATTAAGATAATTCATCACAAGATCTTAAAGATCCTCTGGCTGTTTCTTCCATTCACAAATTTTCGTGGGTTTGTATTTTTCTGTGCCCGCTCCCTGTAATCTGATTTTTATTGCAGTAAACAGAAAGTGATGTATATTGCAATGCTGACCATCTTTGGTAAGATATTATGGATAGATATAATAAACCTATTACTCTTCCTTTTAAATGGTTTCCTGAGGCATTAAATCTGCTTTTCAAGCCTTTTAAAAGTCCTAATGAATCTGCCAAACGCTCTGATGACTTTATGCCGTACTCATAAAGTTTATTAATTGCATTCCCGGGCAATACATAAAGTAACGGGAAGACCCCTGCGCTGGATCCACATCTTGCAGTCATAATATACAAAGGTGCTCGGTCGGCTACGAGAACCACAGTGTCCTGTACTTGGCAGAAAACACTCTGGTCAAACTGAACCCGTACCCCACAAGGCCAAGCTCCATCATCTTCAGATCATTTGCCTGGGGCCGGGGCCGTGCCTGGCACGATGATTCCTCTGTTAAAAACTGAGGGGCAGGGGCTTCCCTGGTGGCGCAGTGGTTGAGAATCCGCCTGCCAATGCAGGGGACACGGGTTCGAGCCCTGGTCTGGGAGGATCCCACATGCCGCGGAGCAACTGGGCCCGTGAGCCACAACTACTGAGCCTGCGCGTCTGGAGCCTGTGCTCCGCAACAAGAGAGGCCACAATAGTGAGAGGCCCGTGCACCGCGATGAAGAGTGGCCCCCGCTTGCCGCAACTGGAGAAAGCCCTCGCACAGAAACGAAGACCCAACACAGCCATAAATAAATAAATAAATAAATTTTAAAAAAAAATTGAGGGGCAGTCGTTTTCCTGCTGCGTTTTGCATCTGACCTTTCCAGTCTCATTGTTATGTCTTCCGATGACGGGATGGATTTTCAGATATCCTTGGGTCATCAAGTTTCGTTCCACAAACATTTCCTGTGCCCTCATCCACTAAGACGTTTCTAAGGAACATGCAACTTGCCTTCCTCATTGGGAAATCCATCAAGCAGCCAACCTTTAGTCTTGAGCAGCATCCAATGACCTCATGACCAGTGGAAACTAATCAGGACACAGAGGGATGAGTGAGCGACATGCCGGTAACAGGCGTGAGCTACTGGACAACAGATTATATCAAGGACTTTTTACCTTTTCTTTTAAATTATAGTTGATTTACAATATTGTATTAGTTGCAGGTGTACAGCAAAGTGATTCTGTTATATATATATTATATATTCAGCTATACATATATATATATATCCTTTTCCAGATTCTCTTCCCTTCTAGGTTATTATCGAGGACCTTTGAAACCCCTAGTATCCCCCTTGTAGATTCTGTCTCTATTTTGCCTGGCAGTGACAGCTGCTGTGTTTCCAGGATCTGCCCACAGTGATGCTGTAAAGATCCGCGTTGCTCTTGGCAGAACGCAGAGAAGTCCGGGCGTTTTACCAGTCATTTGTCCCCTCTTGGAAGGAAACCACTTTTAGTCGGTTAAGAACGCGACTGATCTTTTGGAATCTTGTCTAAAGTAGGCCCCATCCCTCCTCTGCAAAGGTCCCTCCCCCACTTCTGAGACCACCGCCCTCTGGAAAGGCAGGATGTGAACTGCCAACCCTAAAAGGGCTTCCATTCCTTATTAAGATGAGGGCTGTCGCACTGGGGAGATGCCACGTTGCTGTGGATTTTCAAGGCAGTTTATTCTTCTGAATTACTGCACCCATAGCCTCTTTTCACCAGTGGTAGTGTGACATCAAACTGAATTTTTGGAGTAATATCTGAAGTTGTCTTTCTTTTTTTCTTTTTTCTTTTTTTTTTTGACTGGCATTTAAGACCCCACATAGAAAAGTCTCTCCTCGCCGTCAAGATTCAGCTTGTGTTTAGAAGCATTCTTAGTTTGGGGCTGACATGTCCACACTGCTACATGTAAAACAGAGAACCAACAAGGACCTGCTGTAGAGCACAGGGAACTCTGCTCAGTATTCTGTCATAATCGATATGGGAAAAGAATCTGAAACAGAGTAGATACGTGTATATGGATAACTGAATCACTCTGCTGTACACCTGCAGCTAATGCAACATTGTTAATCACCTATACTCCAGTTTAAAATAATAATTTTTTAACAAGAAGCATTCTTAACAGTTTTCTCACGGAAAACCTAACAGAGCAGTTAGGTCCTAAATTAGTTCCTATTTACGAGGTAAAAAGAAAGGAGAAAACAAAGGAAATGGGGCCAGGAACAGAGCTTGGGATGGATGTCCCACGGCTGCCCATCTTAATCCTAATTTTAAAGTCGGATATTAGGGCCCCTTTCCCACACTTAGCTGCTGACTCTCGGTCTGTAGGTCTATGATTTCAAGACATAGAATCACAGAAGGGCGAATTCCTGTAGATCATCTCAGGCAGGACTCGCTGTGGAGGGGAAGAGCCTGACGCTCTTAGAGAGAGACCGGGACTTGGTCCAGGTGAGGGAGGGTGGGTGCCGCTCTCCCGACCCCATACACATAGACACAGTGTTTTTCTGGTACCCCACCTTGCTCTTCTGACAGCCCCCCTGCTTCACAGTCATCCCTGGCATTTTCTTCCTGGCCGTGCCATGCGGCAAGCGGGATCCTACTTCCCCGACCAGGGATCGAACCCGAGCCCCCTGCAGTGGAAGCGCGGAGACCTAACCACTGGACCTCCAGGGAAGTCGGTCCATGGCATTTTTATCTCTTCCCTTTCAATCTGTCTGCCTTCTGTTCATCCCTCTAATCACTGAACATTGGCTAGGATCTCCCGTACGATGTGGGGAAACTGTAGCGGTGAGAGTGGGCATCTTTTTCCCCAGGATGAAGCAACCCCCTTCTAATCCTAGGTGGTGGAGGGTCATGGATGGATCTTGAATTTTGTCAAAGGCCTTTTCTGCATTTATCAAGATGAGCGAATGGGTTTTTCTTCTCTCGCCTGTTCAGATGGAGAAGTACATTGATTGATGTTCAAATAATGAAGGATCTGGAAATGCCCACTATAAACTCCACTTGGTCAGGATCTGTCATCCTTCTAAAATACTTCTAGATTTGGATTTGCTCATATTTTGTTAAGGATTTTTGTAGCTATGTCCACAAAGCATATCCATCTGTAGTTCACTGTCGTTGTAAGGTCTTGGTGGGGTTTTTTTGTAACCAAGTAATCCTGGCATCTAAATGAACCGTAAAGTGTTTCATACCCTTCCATATATGTTTTGTAGAACTGATACTGTTTCTCCCTTAAATGTCTGAGAGAATTCACCATTAAAGCCATCCACGCCTTCAGTTTTCTTGTTTGGATGTTTTTAACAAAGAATTCAATTTGTTTAATAAATAAAGAATAAAAAAATAAATATAGAGCAATTCAAGTCATCTATTTCTTCTTGGGTGAGTTTTGGTAATATGTGAAGAACTGCTCCATTTCATGGAAACTGTTGAATATATGAGTCAAGTTTTTTTGTTATTTCCTTATTATCATTTTAATGTCTCTCAGGTCTGTAATGATGTCCTTTCTTTTATTCTCGATGTTTTTATTGTATTATTTCTGTCTCTCTGTCTCTCTATGTGCATCTTTCTGTGTCTCTCTCTCTCTTTTATCTATCAATCATCTATCTATATTATATATAGAGAGAATATATCTATATCTGTATCTATATCCGTATCTTGTTTTCCTTGGTCAGCCTGGGTAAAAGTTTCTCAATTGTACTGATGTTTGCAAAGAACTAGCTTTTGCCTTTATTTATTTTCTCTGTTGTCTTTCCTTTTTTTTTTTTTTTTTTTTAATGGAGGAAGGGCAGGTTTTTGGTTTTTTGTTTTGTTTTTATAAATTTATTTATTATTTATTTATTTTTGGCTGCATTGGGTCTTCATTGCTGCACGTGGGCTTCCTCTAGTTGCGGCGAGCGGGGGCTACTCTTCGTTGCGGTGCGTGGGCTTCTCATAGCAGTGGCTTCTCTTGTTGCGGAGCACAGGCTCTAGGCGCACGGGCTTCAGTAGTTGTGGCACGCGGGCTCAGTAGTTGTGGCTCGCAGGCTCTAGAGCACAGGCTCAGTAGTTGTGGCACATGGGCTTAGTTGCTCTGTGGCATGTGGGATCTTCCCGGACCAGGGCTCAAACCTGTGTCCCCTGCATTGGCAGGTGGATTCTTAACCACTGTGCCACCAGGGAAGTCCCCCTCTGTTGTCCTTCCCTGTTCGATTTCAATGACTTCTTCTCTCACCTCATTATTTCCTTCTTTCTGATTGTTTTGGGTTTCATTTGATCACCTCTTTCTAATTTCTTAAGGGAGAACCTTAGATGAATGATTTGAGAAGTTTCTTTTTTCTTCTACTATAAGCATTTAATGCCCCAAATTTCAAAGTACTGCTTTAGCTGCATTCCAGAAATGTTTATTATTTTTTTCCTTGAGTTCAAAACATTTTCTAGTTTTCCTTGAGAATTTACCTTTGAGCCATGGTTATTTAGCAGTATATTATTTAATTCCCAAACATTTGGTCATTTTCTAGCTGTCTTTCAGTGACCTATTTCAAGGTCAACTCCATTTTGGTTAGACAACGTGTCCTGTGAGATTTAAATTCTATAACATTATTTAAGGTATGGCTTCTGGTCCAGCAGAGGGTCTGTATTCCATGTGACCCTGAAAAAACATGTCCTCTGCCGCTATTCTGTGAAGTGCTCTGTAAATGTCAACTGGGTCCTCTATATTCTCTCCAATTTCCTGTTTACTTATTCTATTGACTACTGAGAAAGGAGTGTGGAGGTCTCCAGTGATTACTGCAAATTTGTTTGCTTTTCCTTTTTGTTCTATCACTGCTTGCTTTGCATATTTTGGATCCCTACTTTCAGGTGCAGACACAAATAGCATTTTTATGACTCTTGGCAAATTGTTCAGCATTGTGTAATTTTCCTCTATCATGGGTATGTCTCCTTTTTCCAAAGATTCCTCTGTCTGATTCTTAATCTACCCACTCCAGCTTTCTTTTGATTACTGCTTGCATGGTTTATCTTTTTCCATCCTGATACATTATATCTGTTTGTATCTTTCTATTTAAAGTGGGTTTGGGGGACCTTCCCTGCTGGTGCAGTGGTTAAGAATCTCTGTGCCAATGCAGGACACGGGTTCAAGCCCTGGTCTGGGAAGATCCCACATGCCACAGAGCAACTAAGCCCGTACGCCACAACTACTGAGCCTGTGCTCTAGAGCCTGCGAGCCACAACTACTGAGCCTGCAAGCCACAACTACTGAAGCCTGTGCACCGAGAGCCCGTGCTCCACAACAAGAGAAGCCACCGCAATGAGAAGCCTGCGCACCGCAACAAAGAGTAGCCCCCGCTCGCCACAACTAGAGAAAGCCCACGCGCAGCAATGAAGACCCAACACAGCCAAAAGTAAATAAATAAAAATAAATTTCAAAGAAAAATAATAAAGTGGGTTCAGAACTTCCCTGGTGGTCCAGTGGTTAAGACTCCACACTTCCACTTCAGGGGACGTGGGTTTGATCCCTGGTTGGGAAACCAAGATCCCACATGCCGCACAGTGTGGCCAAAAATAAAATAAAATAAAATAAAAATAAAAAATAAAGTGGGTTCCTTTTAGGTGATGGGTCACTGGGTCTTGATTTTTACCCAATGACAATCTTTGTCCTTTCCTTGGTATGTTGACAACATTCACTTCGAATAGCAGCGTGAAGTGGCTTCAAGAAGAGAAGAGGAAAAATACTGGGGCCCCTATATTTTTTCACTCCATGAAAAATCCCCCTTTTCTGGCTTTTGTACCCAGAGTTGGGGATCTACTTGGTGTTTGGGGTGCCCTTGACAATGTCACCTTGGTCGTGTAATTTCACAACCGGAGCCGGCCTTGGGGCTGAGCCAGAAGAGGAAAAACAGATTAAAAAACAGAATCTTCGCATCTGTTCTGACTCAGACTCCCTTCTCACAGCTGTCTGTTCAGCTGGGTGGGCTTATCTCTTGGAGTTTTTGCTGCCTATGCCTGCTGCCCACTTTCCACCTATTCACGGGTGAATCCCAGAATAGAAAGGAGACTAGAAATTCCAAGAAATTCAACCCCACATTATTGACCGTTGTATTAGCTTGCTAGGGTGGCCATAACAAATGCCCACAAACTGTGCAGCTTACCTGATGGAAATTGATTCTCTCTCCGTTCTGGAGACCGGAAGTCTGACGTCAAGGTGTCTACAGGGGTGTTTCCTTCTGGAGGCCCCAGGGGGGATCTGAGCCTAGCCCCTCTCCCAGTTCGCCGTGTTTGCTGGGGATCATTGGTGTCCCTCGGCCGGTGGATGCACCACTCCAACCTCTGTCATCCCAGGACTCTCTCCTCATCAGTTTCCGTGTCCAGATTTTCCCTTTCTTAAAAAGCTTAAGCACCAACCCTACTTGAGTAGGACCTCGTCTTAACTAACGACATCTACAAAGACCCTATTTCCAAATAAGGTGAGATTCCAGATGGACACGGATATTAGGGAGAAACACTCTTCAACCCGGTGGTGTCATTCCTTAAGTCCTGACTTTCCACCCAATCCAGGGTACTCAGGCCACTGCATTCTGTGTCTTCTCCGATGTTTCCTGGTGTAATCCGTCGAAGAAACAGGCTACTGTGGGCTCTCTCCACTGAGGCCAGTGCTAGGGGTCTCTTCATTCTGCTTTAAAATGGTTTTGAGATTTTATAATAACTTTAAATGGAGTATAATCTATACAAATACTGAATCACTATGTTGTACAGCCTGAAAATGATACAATATTGTAAATCACATATGACCCAGCAATCCCACTCCTGGGCATATATCCAGACAAAACTCTAATTCAAAAAGATGTATGCACCCCTATGTTCATTGCAGCACTATTCACAATAGCCAAGACATGGAAGCAACCTAAGTGTCCATCAAGAGAGGAATGGATAAAGAAGATGTGGTACATATATAAAATGGAATGTTACTCAGCCATAAAAAAGAACAAAATAATGCCATTTGCAGCAACATGGATGGACCTAGAGATTATCATACTACATGAAATAAGTCAGAGAAAGACAAATATCATATGATATCACTTATATGTGGAACCTATTAAAAAATGATACAAATATTTACAAAACAGAAGCAGACTCATAGACATAGAAAACACAGTTATGGTTACCAAAGGGGCAAGGGGGGGAGGGATAAATTAGGAGTTTGGGATTAACATATACACACCGGTATGTATAAAACAGATAATCAACAAGGACCTACTGTATAGCACAGGGAACTATATTCAAAATCTTGTAATAACCTATAAGGGAAAAGAATCTGAAAAAAATGTATATGTATAACTGAATCACTTTGCTGTGCACTTGAAACTAACACAATATTGTAAATCAACTATACCTCAGTAAAAAGTCATTTTGATTTTTCTGGTTGTTAGGCTTCTATTGCCTCAAAAACAACATTTTTATCAGGAGAAAAATAACAGAAGATGTACCATATTTGTACGTTGAATTATAGCAATAAAAGCATAGCAGTGGCATCTCTGCAAGCCAACATAAACGATCCACCAACTCTGCAGACATTCTCAGTGACTTGACCACTATGTGCTTATGAAGAGGCCCTGGCATTCAACAGATGCATCTTTCCACACCCCCACCTCCCCTCCAGCCGGGACAGGTGACCCCAGCAGGTAGAACGTACACAGGGCCGTTTGGATGAGGCTGAATTAACCCTCAGGGCACAGCCTGGGCGTTCTTGTCCTGAACTTTCCGCAGGCAGCACACACACAGTCACCGGGCCACGAAGGGACCTCAGGGCACAGCCCCAGGTGACCACATACAGTGGCATGTATCTCAGTGTAAACCCGGGTGGCAGAGCTCAGAAAGACACAGGAGCCATTTCAGCTTGCCCCCTGCTGCTCCCCGACCCTGGTCAACGGGGCACCCATGGCTGCCTCACCCTGCTGTGGTCCCGCCCCTCCCCTCCATGTTCAAGCCCATCTCCAGGCTTCTGCAAAGATGAGTCACAGCTCCCTCCTGGCCGGGCCCTGACTCGTCCAAGGCTCACCGTCCCCAAAGGGCCCAGGGCTCAGCAGTGGGCCACAGGCACGGCAGCACCCCTAAGCCCAGGAGGGAGAGCGAGACACCAGGGCCACAGGGAGAATGCGGGCAGCCTGCACGAATCACCCTTCCATTTGGTACCACAGCTGTAAAGGCAGGTGAGCGTGTTGTACGAGCATCACTGCCGGAGCCAGAGGCTATGATTCCTCCCAATGGGGCAGCCTTGTACCTGAGTCTACTTAACCCGCCCCCCATCCTGCACTCACAGGTGCACACACCCTGCACCCAGCTCTCTCACACACACACACACTCACGTTATCACACTGCCCACCCCACAACTCCATAATTACAGCTTTCCTTCCTGTCACCCCAGGCTTGGAACAATTGGATTCTCTGCTCCTGGAGAGGCTTCTCATTAACGATACTACCCATTAGTTATGCTAATACACATTATTGATACAATACGATCTATTTTACTTCTTCTCAATATTATTTTTTTAATAAATTTATTTATTTGGCTGCATTGGGTCTTTCCCTTTTTTTTTTTTTAATGGAGGAAGGGCAGGTTTTTGTTTGTTTTGTTTTTATAAATTTATTTTTTATTTATTTATTTTTGGCTGCAATGGGTCTTCGTTGCTGCGTGCGGGCTTTCTCTAGTTGCGGCAAGCGGGGGCTACTCTTCATTGCGGTGCGTGGGCTTCTCACTGCTGTGGCTTCTCTTGCTGCGGAGCATGGGCTCTAGGCGCACGGGCTTCAGTAGTTGTGGCATGCAGGCTCAGTCGTTGTGGCACACGGACTTAGTTGCTCCATGGCATGTGGGATCTTCCCGGACCAGGACTCAAACCCCTGTTCCCTGTATTGGCAGATGGATTCTTAACCACTGCACCACCAGAGAAGTTCCATCGATGAATATTATTTTTAACAGAAATAAATCATTTATGTTTATTATGTGAATAATAAATAATATGTAATATGATAATATAAAATTATATGTAAAAGTTAAATAATAGATATTATTATCATTCTGGTAGCAGTGTTATTATTTTTTAAATTTTTATTATAACTGGTCACGGTAGCAGTATATTATTATTATCATCATCATCATGGTTGCAGTATTGTTTCTGTCATTATTATCATGGTAGCAGTATAATTACTCCTCCTCCTCTCATGGTGGCAGTATTACTATTATAATATCATGGTAGCACGATTTCCATTATAATATCATGGTGGCGGCATAATTATCACAATATGGTGGACATATTATTATTATTACTATCATGGCAGCTGTGTTAATATGATAGTATCATGGTGTTAGGATTACAATTATAACATCATGATGGCTGTATAACTATTATACTATTGTGGTGGTCATATTTTTATTATTACTATCATGGTAGCTGTATTACTATTATACTATCATGGTGGCCATATTATTACTACTACTATCATGGTAGCAGTATTACTATTATAATATCATGGTGGCCATATCATTATTATTACCATCACGGTAGCTGTGTTAATATTATAATATCATGGTGTCAGGATTACGATTATAACATCATGATGGCTGTATAACTATTATACTATTGTGATGACCATATTACTATTATTACTAGCATGGTAGCTGTATTACTATTACATATTGTGGTGGCCGTATCATTATCATCACCATCATGGTAGCTGTGTTACCATTATGTATCATGGTGGGTGTATCACTATTATTACCATCATGGTAGCTGTATTACCACTGCATATCGTGATGGCCGTATCATTATCACCATCATGGTAGCTGTATTACCATTATGTATCATGGTGGGTGTATCACTATTATTACCATCACGGTAGCTGTATTACCACTGCATATCGTGATGGCCGTATCATTATCACCATCATGGTAGCTGCATTACCATTAAGTATCGTGGTGGCCGTATCACTATTATTACCATCACGGTAGCTGTATTACTTTCCTCCCTTGGTAGCAGGATCACTCCCCCTCCTCCCCCTCTCGTGGCAGTGGTATTATCAGCCTCACGGTAGCAGAATGACCATGACTCTCACAGCAGCACCAGCTAATGTTGGTCGAGCTCTCGCCACAGCCTAGACACCGCTGTACATGTTGTATCTGTGATAACTCACTTCACGCTCAGAATCCCAGAGAGGCATTTCTTATCCTCATCCTCCTTTACATATTGAGACGCTGGGGCACAGAGAGGTTAAGGAACTTCCCCAAGGTCCCCAGCGAGGAGGCGGTGCAGCCGGATCACACCCTGGCATGTTCTTTTCAGAGCTGGCACTAACCCCCCCACCCCGCAGCTTGGATTAACCCAAATAGAGAATCCCGTCCCCAAAACAATCTGGCACCTGCTTTCTTTTCCATCCATCTCCCTATCTTTCTTTTCTTCCACCTGTCCTCACAGCCTCGCCTCCCACTTACTCCTTAATTTATTCCTTTTCTGAAGGGGTAGGTAGATCTTCATCTTCCCAAAACTTCACCCCCTGGAGTCACACCTGTGAATGTAAGTTACTTACCTCTGCAAAGGAGCCTTTGCAGATGTAATGAAGGTCACTACTCTGCTGGCCTCAGGGAGATTGTCCTGGATGACCCAGATCACCCCCACGCGATCACGTGAGCTCTTGGGATCAGAGCTTTCTACCTACTGAGGGCAGAAAAGGAATTCAATGGTTCAAAGCATGAGAAGGTCTTGACTGCTGTTGCTGGCTTTGAGGATGGAAGGGGCCACGCGGAAAACTTGGGAAGGAACTGAATTCTTCCAACAACCAGTGAACTTAGAGGAGGGTCCTGAAACCCTCATGAAATTACAGTCCCAACCTGTGACTTGATTTCAGCCCCATGAGGCTCTGACCAGAGAACACACATCCTTCCAGACTTCCGATCTACGGAAACTACGAGATAATGAATGGGTTTTTTTAAAGCCGATAAACTTGTAGTTGTTTGTTACACAGCACAGCAAACTGATACAGCCTCTCTGTCCACTAAGCCTGCTCTCGCTTTGCCTCAGATGAACTTAGGCTGCCTTTCCTTCCCTCCTCCGATGTGAATCTCAGCAGAATCGGGGACCACCTTCTTCTGAGATGCTCCCTGTCCTAATTTCCCATCTCTCTCTTCCACAACTCCTTATTCATCCTTCTGGAAGACCCAGTTTCCTCTCTCTGACTTTTAATTTTCTTCATTATTTTTTTAAGATTTATTAATTAATTATTTATTTTCTGCTGCATGGGGTCTTAGTTACGGCACGCGGGATCTTTCACTGCAGCACGCAGGCTTCTCTCTAGTTGTGGCGTGCGGGTTTTCTCTTCTCTAGTTGTGGTGCGTGGGTACCAGAGCGGGTGGGCTCTGTAGTTTGCGGCACACAGCCTCTAGTTGAGGTACACGAGGTCAATAGTTGTGGTGCGGGGGCTTAGTTGCCCCGCGACATGTGGGATCTTACTTAGTTCCTCGACCAGGGATCGAACCCACGTCCCCTGCGTTGCAAGGCGGATTCTTTACCACTGGACCACCAGGGAAGTCCCAATTTTCTTCATTACTTCAGAATGAAGTTCTTACATTTTCCATTCTCCAGCCCTACATCCTCCTCCCTGTCTCTTTACTAGACAATCTCGTCTTTGCTCACTAACCACTCTCCAATGGGCATCTCTACTCAGATGTCTCTCATCTCTACCTCCATATAAACCCAGCATCTTCTCAACAGCTCAGGAAGATGGGTTGAGTCTCCTCAGTGGGTCTCTAAACAACCCCCTGATCCCTTCCTGAACCTGACCTGTCCTGTAATACCTCTTTCAGGAAGTCCCACTGGGTAAACCAGAACCTAGGAGGCAAGACTTCTAGATGCCATCACATTGAGAGGAAAAAGAAGACGATCTTGCTTTCTGGTCTTCTCTTAGGAGGGAGAACACATACCCCAGAAGCCAAACCCGTGGGAGAAACCTTCTCCCATAGGATTGCACAGTTGGGTTGCATGCCCCTTCTTCAAACAATCCCTATCAAGGGACCAGTCCTGGAGGGCAGGTGGAGGCGGTTGTCCTGGGGTATGGGCTCAGGGGGAGGGGAGCAGAGGAAGGCTGAACAAATCAGACATCTCCGAAGAAGGAGTTGGGGTGGGGATTGGGGGGGGGATTCCAAAGGCAACCAGCAACCTTCTGCTCAGACATACAGCTTCATCCGCTACAGAGGGATACTGCTGAAATTAAGTTTCTTTTCTCTAGCAGATGTATCACCAAAACAGAGATTTCTGCATTTACAAAATGAATGTTTCCAAATGCATAACTAATTGGACCCTTTTAAGGCATTTAAGGTTTAACTCTGATTTCCACAAGTCTTTCTTCAGACCTTAATTATAAATGTACACAGCAGGATTTATTTTCAAAACGTCTCATTTTTTTTCTTCATCCAAATATCCAGAAAGTCAAAAACAAACAAACAGAGCTGTGTGCACAGCTTGGATGGTGCCAGCCTCTAAATCAAGTCACTTGTTTGGTTTTAATTAGTGGAAGTCTGGCTTTAGCAGGAAAAACATCGTTTTGGAAAACAACTTCGTTCTGGAGTTGGAAAATTGTCATCCGTTAAGGAGACATAAACGCCTCAAATTTCCCGCATGGAAAAGCACGTTGTGGTAAATTTAGTCTATTTTTATTTCAGCCGATAAAAATGCTATTTATCAAATAGGCATTTGGAAAGTGTGGGAATCATAGCGACAGTTTCAGGAAAGGCAAAAATATTTTGAATTATTATCTCTGATATCTAGTCAGTATATAAAAGAACAGATTGCCATATTTGTGGGTTCTTTGTGCAATAAATTTGATTATATTTGTAGAGATATGTACATATATAAAGAGAAAGCCAATAAATGCACAGATGTGAAGGATGAATTCTAACTTCACAGTAGTAATGACCCCTAAAGAGAGGAGGGGCAAGGGAGGATTGGGGGCTTTAAATATCTTACACACACACACATTCCTATCTCATCCATCCAACTATTAGTGGCAACAGAACATTAAAATTTAACCATCCACTAGGCACCAAAATAGATTTGAAACTTCAAGGGGAGATACACATTGTCCTATGCTTGATTACAAAGAAAAGTATAGGAACTACTTCCCTAACTCTTGATCCCATCTCCCTTTGACAATATGAAAGGATCTAGACAATTTGCTGGAGATTTTCTTAAAATAGAGGTAGTGCTGAGAAACTTTTCCCACCCTAGAAGATGCTTGTTTTCTGTATCAGTCAGCTCTGACTTAAGCTGTGCTGCATAACAAACAGTCCTAGATCACAAAGCCCTACCACAATAAAGAGTTCCTTTTCAGACCTATGAGTCTGTGAGTCAGTGACTGTCGGGTTGATCTAGACTGGGCTCCCACACACACACACACCATGCTGAGCAGAACCCAATGAATCGACTTAGATTCATGTCTGCTCTACATGGTTTCATTATTTTGGAACTAGTGGTTATCCTGGGCATATTTCTGTAATGTTGGAATGTAGGTGGGCAACATCGTACAGAGGGCAACTCGAACCATTTGGGTTTGCAGCATTTTCTGCTGACATCCCATAAGATAAAGCAAAATGGATGCAAACTCCAAAGTCCATGGAGAAGGGAGGTATGTCCTCCCATGAAAGATGAGCCAGGCCAAAGGCAGGAAGGAAGAAAGAACTTGTGGGCAACTCATGCCATCAACCACACCTTCTAACCTGAAGCCTGGTAAGAGGGGACTTACTTCCCATTTCCCTCTTCGGATCCAAACTCCATCCTTTACTTCCCAACTCTGCACCCTGAGACGCCGATGGACATGGTGTGCATTGCTCAGGGTCTCTGGTCCTCTGGATACCAGGTGAGTTCAGACAGTGGGAGGCGCTGGCAGGAGATGGGAGGGAGGGACACAAGAGTCTAGGATCGTTTTCCTTGGAAACTTCCCTGTTTGGGTGCTGCCCGTTTAGCTGTGTTCTCCATCAGCTCCATCTGTTGTAGGGCAGCCTCTCTGCCACAGCTCTTGAGCTGAACTCCAGCAGCATCTTGACCTTACTCTCTCTTGACCCACAGGCTCAGGGTGGTAACGGTTTCTCTTCTATGTTGATAGGGTCTGGGAGCCTCTGCATCCTTTAGGACTTTCCTTAACCCTTCCCATTCATCTCTGCAGACTCTTAAAAACCCTAAGTGGACGCACTTTCCATTTTCTGCTAGAACCCTGACTGAGACAATGCACATGCCCTCCACTTGGAAGACATTGTAGACTTGCACCTGGCAACAAAATGTTGATGGTGAGAAGCCAGCCAAGGATCAAACTTGGTGGTGGAGCCAGGACAGAAAACAGGGCACATTTGCAGAGTTTCTGAAAATCAGTCCATTCTATTTAATTTTTAGACCCTTACATCCTCTTACCCTATTCTGGAGGGACTGCTGTCCAGACTTCTTTTTCTGGGAATCTCCTTCACCGTCATCTTTGGAATCCCTGTGTGTGTCCCTCAGAGCTGACTGTAGGCAACAGCAAAGCTTTCCCTAGCAGGTTTCCCGGGGAAGCTGTCCCCACCCCCTGCACCAGACTTGGTGCCGGGCCAGTGCAGTCCCGGGGGCGGGGCAAGTTGCAGTCAAGGACTCGGTCCCGCAAGCTGGCCACACTTTTATGTGTCTCTGCATTTCCAGCCCAGGCACCTCTTCCAGACATCTCTCTAATGGGGGACCTTAGACCAGGCATATCCTGGCATCTCTGTCCAGACCACCTTCTCGGGGGGAAGAGGGGAGACCCTGAACACAGTTTTCTCCCCTCTGACTCAATACTCAGCACTCTTCCATCTGGCCCAAGGTATAATATTATAACTATTATAGATAATAAAATATACAGCAGAATATAAGCATAACTATATGGAAAGTGGGAAAATCCTATGTGACCAAATTGCACTGTTACATATTGTTATATAATACAATATATACCGTACATTATTTACATAATATAATTTATTACGTATAATATTACATATATTATTATAACAATATTATAGCTATTGTATACAATTTAATAATACAGCATAGACTATTGTATCTATATTGCAAGGTGGGAAAAATCCTATGTTTCATACAAATTGCACTATGATATTTGCAAGCACATATCATATCATACATTATATATAACATGTGGCATGTATAATGCTATATATGCCACATGTTTTAGATAATATATAATACAACACATGCACATCTACAAGCAAGGTAAGAAAATAGCTCTACTGTCTACACCGCATATAATATGTATTATACAATGTATACCATATGATATAAAGTATTCTGATATATGTATATTACAGAACGGCAGGCTGCAGAATGCTCTTGCTGGAATGGCCTTCAGAAATCACCCTGCTGTTCAGACACACACAAGAGTGAAATCATGCCATTTGCAGCAACACGGATGGACCTACAGATGATCATACTAAGTGAAGTCAGTCAGACAGAGAAAGACAAATACCGTACGATGTCACTTATATGTGGAATCTAAAATATGACACAAATGAACTTATTTCCAAAACAGAAACAGACTCACAGACACAGAAAACAGACTTATGGTTAACAAACGGGAAAAGGGGGGAGGAATAAATTAGGAGTTTGGGATTAACATATACACACGACTATGTATAAAATATATAAACAACAAGGACCTACTGTATAGCACAGGGAAGTCTATTCAATATTTGATAATAACCTATAAGGGAAAAAATCTGAAAAAAATATACATAACTGAATCACTTTGCTGTACACCTGAAACTATCACAACATTGCAAATCAAATATACTTTAATTTTAGAAAAGGGAAAAAGAAGAAATCACCTTCTTGCCCTCCTTGCCCCGTCTCCTTGCTGAGTCTCTGTCGGTGGGGGTCCCCTGAGACAGACGTGTCTCGGGGCCCCACTGTCGAAGCCAGGGTGACCAGGGCTCGGGCAACAAAGCCTCGTATTCCTGGGGGCTCCCGGGGGCAGCCCCCAAGCTACCAGGACAGACTGTGAGGTGAGGAATGCCCACCTAGCTCAGGGGTTCCTCTTTGCACTTCACCACCCCCTGGGGAGAATTTAGCATTCCTTTGCCCAGCTCCCACCTCAGATCAAATAAATCTGAGTGTCTGGGGCTGAGCCCTGGCATCAGTCATTTTTAAAGCTCCCAGGGGTCTGGGTGTTGAGATTCAGCCAGAGTTGAGAGTCACTGCCCTGGAGTGACAGGCCAGGGTCACACTCGGCCAGTTCACAGCAGTGGTTAAGCACACATTCCAAAGAAAGCAGAACCAAAGAACGCCAGCCCAGGGACATTCTTGCGTGTTCCATGCAAAGAAACCCAAGACTCAGAACCCGAAATGGGTAAATGCAAAGCGGAAGAAGCTTTGTCTGTAAAACTGGGTAGTTGCAGAAGACAGGACAAAAGGTATTTATATACCTAAGCCCTAGGCAATCTGTGGAACGTGAGTGGCCAGCTCCTGCAGGGACACTGGAAACGCTGAGATCAAAGCAAGGGCCGGAATTCCTGGGAAGGACCTGGATCCACTGTGGGAAGAACAATCACACGTCCACGTAGTGTGAACCTGGACCATTTCTTCCGAGATTTGCTCAGAGGTCAAGAAATGGTGACTCTCTCATGAGACTCACCCCCGGCGTCAGGCGGTACCCAGCCCCAGGCGCCGCCCACCTCCCTTCCCTAACCAGCCAAGGGCAGCAGCATTGGAATTTCCAGATGCAGCCAGCCGGCCCAGGTGAACAAACGTGCGTCTGACGGATGTGAAGGCAGCTCAGCATCTAACTATCATCAGGTCCCCCAGCGCCAGGGCCAGTGCCTTGCGTCCTGTTACGGATAGGTTTATCCAGGCTTGAAATATGTTACAGGCAGAGAGGATGACGCCAGAGCAGCCTCAGGGCCTGCTGAGTCAGGGGAGTGGAGACTTCTTTGCAACTTTTTATTTTATATTGGAACATAGCGGATGTACAATGTTGTGTTAGTTTCAGGTGTACAGCAAAGCGATTCAGTTATACAGATAATATGTATCACTTCGTTTTCAAGTTCTTTTCCCCTTTAGGCTGTTGTATAATATCGAGCAGAGTTCCCTGTGCTCTACAGTAGGTCCTTGTTGGTTATCCATTTAAAATATAGCAGTGTGTGCATGTCACTCCCAGTTTTATTAGGGAGTGGAGACTTTATAAAAAGCTCAAAGCACATGGCCGGGGTGTGTGATGTTCCAAGAAAGAATGCAACCCGAATGGGAGGAGAGAGAGGATGCCCCATGTCAAGGGCTCCCTGGACAGAGGTGGAGTAGGGCCGCGACAGAGCTCCACACACGGGGTGGCTTAAACCACACTTATTGTCTCTAGTCCTGGAGGCTGGAGTCTGAGACCCAGGTGTGGGCAGGGCTGGTTCCTCCTGAGGCCTCTCTGCTTGGTGTGTAGACAGCCGTCTCTTCCCTGTGTCCTCACGGGGTCGTCCCTCTATGTCTGTGTTCTGATCTCCTCCTCTTATAAGGACACCACTCCTATGGGATCAGGGCCCACCCTAGTGACCTCATTTTACCTTCATCCCCTCTTTAAAGACCCCATCTCCAAATACAGTCACATCCAGAGGTCCTCGGGGTCAGGGCGTCAACATATACGTTTGGGGGACACACAATTCAGTCCATAACAGGAGGTAACCAGAGAATCCGTTTATACAAACAGCATCCCACGGCTGCGAAAACCAAGCCACGTCCATGGCCCCTGAGCAGTTCTCCCTGCTGAGTCGTCACAATTCCCACCCCCTCATCTCCCTCCCCAGGACGGGGCACAGGTCCATTCCTCAACCAAGCAGTAGCAGCAAATGGAATCACCATTATCACAGGACAAAACGAAGTCCAGCCCTTCCCAGGGGCTGGGGAGGCGGCCAGCCTCACCACTAGAACTACCAGGGTTCCAGGGGCAAAGAAAAAGACGCGCAGGTTATTGGCTGGACCCTACCTGTGCCAGCCCCAGAGTAATTTTTACTAAAAGGAGATGAAATGAGGGTCCTTCCCATCTATCCCAGAGAATGCAAGGAAAAAAAAAAAAAAGAGCCATCCCCCTCGTAGAGATTTTAGAGGCTGACAGTCATTTCAAGTTTCTAAATATAAATTTCAGAGCAGAACTACATTGCAGAAAAGTCAGCCTGTCACCTGTCATGGTCCTTCCTGCTCTATGCTAATCTTTCTTCAGTTCCCAGGGACCCCTTTACAGACCCCACAGCGGCCTCTCAAACTGTCCCCACCTTCACCCCAGCACCCCCCCGAGACCTCTCCACTGTCCCTTCTTGGAGAACAGGTGTTCATCCAAACAAAACACACATTTCAATCGAGCACTTAGTAGGTGGCGTATCTTTTCCAGGAAGGCACACTGCCTGCATCCACGTGGCTTCTGTTCCGGCTGAAGGGTTAACAAGGAATCATACTTGCCACAACCATAATAACACATTTATTTATTATTTTTTATTGATGCATAGTTGATTTACACTCTATGACTTTCAGGCGTACAACATAGTGATTCAATCTTTTTATAGATTATACTCTGTTTAAAGTTATTACAAAATAGTGGCTCTATTCCCTGTGCTGTGCAATATATCTTTGTAGCTTATTTATTTTATACCTAGTAGTTTGTACCTTACTCCCCTCCCCCTATCTTGCCCCTCCCCCTTCCCTCTCCCCACTGCAAACCACTAGTTTGTTCTCTGTATCTGTGAGTCTGCTTCTGTTTTGTTATATTCACTAGTCTGTTTTATTTTTTAGATTCCTTTTTTTAATTAATTTTTATTGGAGTATGGCTGCTTTACAATATTGTGTTAGTTTCTGCTGTACAGCAAAGTGAATCAGCTGTATGTATACATCTATCCCCTTTTTTGGATTTCCTTCCCATTTAGGTCACCACAGAGCGTTGAGTAGAGTTCCCTGTGCTATGCAGTAGGTTCTCATTAGTTATCTATTTTATATATAGTAGTGTATAGATGTCAATCCCAATCGCCCAATTCATCCCACCCCCCTTCCCCCCTTGGTATCCATACGTTTGTTCTCTGCGTATGTGTCTCTATTTCTGCTCTGCAAAGAAGTTCATCTGTATCATTTTTTTAGATTCCACATATAAGTGATATCATATGGTATTTGTCTTTCTCTGTCTGACTTACTTCACTTAGTATGATCATCCCTAGGTCCATCCAGGTTGCTGCAAATGGCTTTATTTCCTTCTTCTTATGGCTGAGTAATATTCCATTGTATACATGTACCACATCTTCTTTATCCTTTCCTCTCCTGATGGACACTTAGGTTGCTTCCATGTCTTGGCTACTGTAAATAGTGCTGCTATGAACGTTGGGGGTGCGTGTATCTTTGCAGATTAGGGTTTTCACTTTCTTTGAATAGATGCCCACGAGTGGAACTGCTGTATCATGTGGCAGTTCTACTGCAAATCATAGTGATAAATAGTTAGCACTGAATGAGATCTACCAAGTATCTCACTAGGATTTACTCATTTCATCCTCTTGACAACGTTACACGGTAGGTGTGGTGAACACTCCCACTTTCTATGGGGAAACTGAGGCACAGAGAGGTTAAGTGACTTTCCCAAGGTCACTCAGCTCGGAGTGACCCAACTTTCCCCAGCACCTGAGGTTCAAAATTTTGGAAGCATGACTGATTGCTCTTTCTATAGTTCTTCCTACATCCCCAGAGTTGAGAGGATGGACTGAAGGCTGTCCGATCTCCTCATCCTAAAACTATCCAAACTACCCATCAGCACAGAGGGAAAAAGAAACATGTCTCCAGGAAAACGAAAGGGCGTGTGTCCTAGCTGTGCCCTGATCCCCACGGTACCCACAGTCCTCCTGGGAAGGGCGGCCGCATCTCATTCATTTGTCTGCACCTCCCACTGCAGGTGACTGACCTGCAGGTGGGCCCCTGAGCTGAAGGACGACAGTCCACATCTCACAGTGGCCCCCGGCGTCTCCCCCTGTGGCACGCAGAGCAGGACGGATTCTCTCCCTTGCAAATGCTCGACTGTCTTAGTCTGCGTGAGCTGCTGTAACAAAATACCACGAACTGGGGGCTTATCAACAGCACACATGTATTTCCCACAGCTCTGGAGGCTGGAGATCCCGGCGAGGGCTGATTGAGTGTCCGGTGAGCCTGCTTCCTGGCTCCTAGAAGGATGTCTTCTCGCTGTGTCCTCACCTGGCAGAAGGGGCGAGGGAGCTCTCTGGGGTATAAGGTATGTATAAGGACACTAATCCCATCATGGGGGCTCCACCCTCATGACCTCATCACCTCCCAAAGACCCCACCTCCTAACACCATCGCCTTGGGGAGTTAGGGCTTCAACATCTGAATTTGGGGGGATACACGCATGCAGTCCACAGCAAGAACTCTTGAGAGAATCAGAGCATTCAGTGAGGCCAGATGCTCAAAGATCATGAGGTAGAGAAACACATTTGAGGGAATGATGGCCACATACAAGACCCCCCTGCTACAGCCCTCCAGACCCCGCTCCCCCGGAAGCCCGTCACCCACTTCTGCTTCCGCCCTGCACACGTGAACACAACCCATAAACCCCACAAATCTAGGTGCCTCAGGGACCCTCTGCTTCTTCTTTGCAAACGCGCCTGATTAAAAATATGCGGAATGACCAGTTGCCCCTCGCAAGATGTCCCAAAATAGCACAGATCTGAGGCTGCCACCCCCCAGCCCCGGGGTGAGGCTATTTTGAGAGTTTTGTTTTGTTTTGTTTTTCCTAACCAGTGCATTTAATGACACATTATCACACCAACTCAACAAGGAGCAATTTCATTGCAAGGGTGGATAATGGAGGTTTGTTGTTATTTTAAGGGCTCTGCATAAGACCCTAAGAGTCTCAGTTTTCAAACATATTTTTGGTGGCTTATTAAAGGGTCAACATCAAAGTGTCTGTGAAGGAGGTAGAAAAATAGATGCTGATGACGAAGGGGGGAGGGGGAGAAGGAGGGAGGGGAAGGAAAAAGAGAGAGAAAGACATGCATGTGTGTGTGTTTTGTGTGTCTGTGTGTGTCTGTATCTCTAAGTTACTATCTGGGAGGACAGAAGATACAAAATCTGAGAACTTAACAAATGTTTACAGAAAGTCATTTAAATTTCACTAATATGAGTTATATATCTATATAGAGAGATATATATTTATAAAACTGAATCACTTTGCTGTACACCTGAAATTAACACAACATTGTAAATCAACCATACTCCAATATAAAATAAAAAGTAAAAAATAAATAAAGAATATCAATGGCATCAAAAATAAATAAATTTCACTAATACGGAAGCTAAGAAGACAACAGTATTTAGATTGTATTTTGTGCCACGGAGGGTGTTATAAGGCTGTTGACTTGCCTCCAGGTTTGGTCTAAAATGTACTGTTTCAATCCAGCTAGAGAAATCTTTCTGGATCACCAAAACCTAATCATGTATTTTAACAACAATGCTTTTCACCATAAACATTCCTTTTTTTTTTTTTTTAAAGGTTTTCTACTATTTTCTTTTCTTCTTTTTTTTTTTTTGGCCACGATACATGGCTTGAGGAATCTTAGTTCCCCAACCAGGGAGTGAACCCGGCCCCTCGGCAATGAAAACGCAGAGTCCTAACCACTGGACCACCAGGGAATTCCCACAAACCTTCCTTTTTAAAAAAAATTCTCTGTATATTTATTGTTGAGTAACTTATCTTTACAGAATACAGAACAATTAAAGCTGACCAAGTACAACAAACAAGCCTGACGATTATACACAGAGCTTTAACACCAACCATATAATGCAGCCAGCCGTCAACATTCCAAAAACAAAGCATCCAAACTTCCAAGAGTTCTCAAATATCTAACGCCTTTTGCTTACTGTAAATTCAGATGATTCAAGGTTACCATCACTAATGATGCTCTAGAAAAGCAGGATAACTACAGCAATGATTGTCCCTATTATAAATAGTTCCAGATGGCAGACACACATCTCACTTTCACACGCTTCATGGGTGTAAAGATGCTGGGAGAAGGCAGAGCCATTTTCCCTTCGTCCCGACAACAGGGAGGATGGTCCAGCCCCACCCATTCCTGGTTGGATGGAGTCGTAGCACGAGTTTTGAATAGCAAGTTGTGAGTGGACTTCACATGTTTCCCGTTTGAGCTAACCATTCAATGCTAAAGCAAGACCCTCCCGGACACTCTTTTTCTTTCCTCTCATTCAGACTCACAGCTGCCTCGCCAGCCTGAGTGTTGGACGGTCCCGATGACGTGGAGCAGAGCCCCCAGCTGACACCCCGTCAATGGACGTGCAATGTGAACAGGAAGTAAACCCCCATTTGGGACTTCCCTGGCGGTCCAGTGGTTAGGACTCTGTGCTTCCACCACAGGGGGTACGGGTTCAATCCCGGGTCGGGGAACTAAGATCCCACGTGCCATGCAGTGTGGCCAACAAAACATAATAATAATAATAAGCCGTTGCTTTAGACCACGCCGACATTGGTGCTACTTCTTACTGCAGCAAGCGTCTTCCACCCTGACTGATACTGAGCACGTGAGTAGGAGCAGGAAGACCGCCTGGAGGGAGACTGCTACCTGAGTGCACGCAGCACAGAGACAAGAAACACTGTGACAAGTGTTCAGATCGCGTGTAACATGTAGGTGAATGACCAGCGGGTTTGGGGACGTTTGGCCGGAGCAGGTAGCAGAACAGATGTGGTATGATCCACTGCGCCCCTGAGGAGAATTTCCTGAATCCCAACCCTTCATCCTTTGCCCGCACACAAGATTTCACCTCCTCCCCACAAACTTCATACATGGCCCATGTGGAACCCTCTGACACTCTCAGAATGGCCATCATCAAAAAGTCTACAAATAACAAATCCTGGAGAGGGTGTGGAGAAAAGGGAACCCTCTTGCACTGCTGGTGGGAATGTAAATTGATGCAGCCACTATGGAGGACAGTATGGAGGTTCCTTAAAAAACTAAAAATAGAACTACCATACAACCCAGCAATCCCACTCCTGGGCATATATCCAGACAAAACTATAATTCTAAAAGACACATGCACCCAGATGTTCACTGCAGCACTATTTACAACAGCCAGGTCATGGAAGCAACCTAAATGTCCATCAACAGAGGAATGGATAAAGAAGATGTGGTGCATATATACAATGGAATATGACTCAGCCATAAAAAAGAATGAAATAATGCCATTTGCAGCAACATGGATGGACCCAGAGATTATCATACTAAGTGGAGTCAGAGAAAGACAAATAGCATATGATATCACCACATGTGGCATCTAAAAAAATGATACAAATGAAGTTATTTACAAAACAGAAACAGACTCACAGACATAGAAAGCAAACTTAGGGCTACCAAAGGAGAAAGGGAGGAATAAATTAGGAGTTTGGGATTAACATATACACACGACTATATATAAAATAGATAAAGAAGGACCTTCCGTATAGCACAGGGAACTCTACTCAATATTCTGTAATAACCTATAAGGGAAAAGAATCTGAAAAAAAGTGTGTATATATATATGTGTGTGTATATATATATATATATATATATGGCTGAATCACTTTGCAGTACACCTGAAACTAACACAACATTGTAAGTCAGCTCTACTTCAGTATAAAATAAAATTTAAAAAAAAACATGCCGCGTCTGTTTTCACCATTACACACCCCTCTCAGCTGACTGGAGTGAACCCGTTCCCCACAAAGCCCATTTCTCCTCTCTCGGTTCCCCAAGAGCACCCAGCTACTGGTGTCGCGCCCACATCCTTCTGCCCATCTCTCTCCGCTGCCCCTCGTCCCAGGGCTTTCCCTGACCACAGTGCCCGCCAGGTCCCCCCCCTCCTGCCACCAGCACAGGGAACTGGGCGAGCATCCATTCACCTCGTTTCCAGAGGCAAGCTCCGGAGAGGATGGTGTTAGAGCATCACATTTAATTTCTTGGTTTTCCAATTCAATCCATCGATTAAGAACCTGTGCATCATATATGGAATCTAAAAAAAAAAGGTTCTGATGAACCTAGGGGCAGGGCAGGAATAAAGACGCAGATGTAGAGAATGGACTTGAGGACACAGGGAGGGGTAAGGGTAAGCTGGGACGAAGTGAGCGAGTGGCATGGACATATATACACTACCAAATGTAAAATAGATAGCTAGTGGGAAGCAGCCGCATAGCACAGGGAGATCAGCTCGGTGCTTTGTGACCACCTAGAGGGGTGGGATAGGGAGGGTGGGAGGGAGACGCAAGAGGGAGGGGATATGGGGATATATGTATATGTATAGCTGATTCACTTTGTTATACAGCAGAAACTAACACACCATTGTAAAGCAATTATACTCCAATAAAGATATTTTTTAAAAAAGAAAAGAACCTGTGCATATCCCAGCTCAGCTGCCTACCAGCTGTGTGACCTGGGGCAGGTACCGTCACCTCTCTGTGCTTCGGTCCCTTCATCTCCAAGTGGGAATCACCACGGTGGCTTCCACAAGGCAAGGAAGAAAGGAGTAACAAAAGTGTTCGTAGCTAGGATGTGCCTTAGATTCACACCTGGAACTCATAAAGGCTTAAGAAAGGTGGGTACCATTTTTAATGCCAACCCCAGCTGTTCCTTTTTGACTTTCCCCCCTCTTTCCGTCCTCTTTATCACAGCATTTTTGAGAGAATAATTGATACTCATGGCATCACTTCGTTACACAGCATCGATCCCTTCCTGTCTATGCACAGCTTTAATCCCCTCCTCTTTGCCAAAAAAATCATCATTAAGAAAGTCACCTTCTAGTATGGAGAAAAGGGAACCCTCCTACACTGTTGGTGGGAATGTAAGTTGGTGCAACCTCTATGGAGAACAGTACGGAGGTTCCTCAAAAATCTAAAAATAGAGCTACCATATGATCCAGCAATCCCACTCCTGGGCATATATCCAAAGAAAACTCTAATTCAAAAAGATCCATGCACCCCAGTATTCACAGCAGCAGTATTTACAATAGCCAAGACATGGAAGCAACCTAACTGTCCATCGATGGAGAAATGCATAAAGAAGATGTGGTACGTATATACAATGGAATACTACTCAGCCATAAAAAAGAATGAAATAATGTTATTTGCAGCAACATGGATGGACCGAGAGATTATCATACTAAGTGAAGTAAGTCAGACAAAGACAAATATCATATGATGTCACCACATGTGGCATCTAAAAAAAATGATACAAATAAAGTTATTTACAAAACAGAAACAGACTCACAGAGAGAACAGACTTGTGGTTGACAAGGGGAAGGGATGGAGGAGGGATGGATTGGGAGTTTGGGGTGAGCAGATACAAACTATTATATATAGGATGGATATACAACAAGGTCCTACTGTAGAGCCCAGGGAACTCTAGTCAATATCCTGTGATAAACCATCATGGAAACGAATATAAAAAAGAATGTCTGTATATGTATAACTGGGCCACTTTGCTGTACAGTAGAGATTGGCACAATGCTGTAAATCAATTCTACTTCAATAAAAAAATGGGCAAAGAACTTGAATAGACATTTCTCCAAATAAAATACACAAATGGCCCATAAGCACAGGAGAGGATGCTAAAAAAGTCAACTTCTCATTTTGGAGCCGGGGTTGCTTCTTTAGTTCTGGTCCATGTGTCACCAACCCCAGCATCTGACGATTCTGACCCCCACCCATCTGCTGAAACTCTTTCCTCTTTCTACTTCCGCGAAGCTCTGCGTCCTGAACAGCCTTCTGATGTTCTCACCACTTCTGTTTCTCGTGTTCCTCACCCTTCCTTTACCCGCCCATTAATTTCAGTTTTCATCTGATGGATTTTAGTTTTCATCTGATGGATTGCACGTTTCCGTGAACATGTGTTCCGCGATCTACGTGCTGCTCTTGGGAGACTCTCATTTGAGGCTCTTAAGCAATCCTCCATTTACCAACTGCGTTTAAATCCAATCTTCCGAGGGAGGGAGACGCAAGAGGGAAGAGATATGGGGGTGTATGTATATGTATAGCTGATTCACTTTGTTATAAAGTGGAAACTAACACACCATTGTAAAGCAATTATACTCCAGTAAAGATGTTAAAAAAAAAAAATCCAATCTGCCCAGGGGCTGCCCTGGCAGAGCAGAGCTCTCCGTCTGGATGTTCTTTAACATCTTAAATCCAACCAATTTAAAGCCGAAACCTCCGCTGCACACTTCCCAACCCGTGATCTTTCCCGCGTTCTCTCTGTCACCACAAATGTTGTCAGGCATCCCATCTCCCAAGCTCTGAGCTTTCCGAGTGAGCACAATAAACTCTTCCCACATGTTTAGGAGAAGAGGAAATCCTCTGTCGCCGTGGCAACAAGTCACCACCAGAACCAGGTTTCGACGCTGCGCAATTCATCCGTGTATGTGCTTTGGCAGCTCCCCGACCAGGTGTGCCCTCGCATCGGAACACCAGCCCATCAAGAACACACTTAATGTAATATGCCCACCTCTGCGCGCCAACCCACGAGCCACAGTGTCACCAAACAACTGGCTTCTACAGATGCTGTCCACGCCGTCTTCACTCTGAGAATCCATGCTGTTAACAGATCCCTACTCTGCATCGGGAGCTGGTAGCCGACAAGCCCAACTCCCGGCTCCTGGAGCAGGCGATGCACCTTTCCATCTCAGACGGTGAGTGCGGGACCCACCCCGGTGGACACACACCTTCCACCTCCTCTGGCAGCCACGGCTCACCAAGTCCGGTGTGTCTCCTGTTCCATCCATCCCTGAAGTAGCACCCGCCCCCCCCCCCCCCCAGTTCATACCACTGTCTCCCTGCCTCACATCCTGCCCATCCGAGATGGACACAGCACGAAGACTGGGGTGGGAGACACAAAGTGATGGCCCCATATGATGTGCTTCCTTGAGACGTGCTAAAATCGGGAGGTCTCTGTGGCCCCAAACCGCCAGGTCTCCCTACGCTGCCCCTGAAATTAAGGTCCCCGAGCCAAATAATCCCAGAGACCAGGCACAGGGCCTGCTTGGTGCTGCCAGAGCTTGGAAGGGTCACGCAAACAGGCCAACCACATCCTCCCAGGGGAACATTCATACTGTGGTGCATCCACCCCCAGGTCTCACTGTCCCAAACTGAGACTCTGCCCCCATTAAACACTCTCTCCCCATCCCCCTCCCCCAGCCCCTGGCCCCCACCACCTTACTCTTAGTCTCTATGAATTTGATAACTCCAGGGACCTCCTATACATGGAATCACACAGTATTTGTCTTTTTGTGACTTTCTTTTATCACTGAGCATCACGACCTCAAGGTCCATCCACGCTGTAGCCTGTGTCACAATGTCCTTCCCTCTCATGGCTGCCATATTCCACTGAGTGGATGGACCATATTCTGTTTATCCAGCCATCCATCCATCCAGCCAGCCATCCAGCCACCCATGGACACTTGGGTTGCTGCTACGTCTTGGCTGTTGTGAATAGCTCTGCGGTGAACATGGGTGTGCAAGAATCTCTTGGAGACCCTGCTTCTAATTCTTTCCATCTCACTCTTTTGACCTGTTTTCATCAACATAGGACTATCCACTCAGGGCTGTTTAATAATCCAAAGTCACGGCAAACTCTCCTACATTTAATTTTCCTGCAATGCCACTGGCTAGGCAGACAGAGTATTTCAACCAAGCAAGTGACAGACAAGTGACACGGTGCTTCCCTGCCACCAAAGCTTGATGAGAAATGTAGTAATTGCACAGTTCATCCGAATATTAGGATCCCTGCGGGTCCGGCCCTGCCTGTGTCTAGGTTTGTTAATTACTGAAATCCCTCCGGGTTCCCCTGATGGGCTTCCCCATAACTGAAAACACACAGGGGATCCTGACCACCAGTACCAGGCCCAGGAGTTCACCCATTTTGCTCGGAAAGGCGGCCTTCATGTCTGTGTAGCCAAGAGGGGCGCCCCGGGCAGCCCCGTGCTGATGCCAGCCGCCATCCCGCTGCCACACCCGCGGCTGGCTGGAAATGGGAACCTGTCCGGAGGTGGCAGGAGCCGGCCAGCAGGACACAGGGGCCGTGGCCAGCCCGGCTCACAAGCTCTTTTTGCCTGAGTGGTGGTGACGGAAGCCACATGGGTACAGTATTGAGCGTTATTCGTGGAGAAGCTTGGGTGCACTGATGTTCCCGGGGTCCTGGGGTCCGGGACGCAGGTTCCTTTGCTGTAGAGCTGAATGTGAAAGGATGGATTTCAGAAGCCCGAGAGCAAGGGCGCAGGGTCTGAGGGCCATCCCGCTGCAGCTGGCACGGTTGTGCCGCCCCTGAAACGTGCCCCCGACTATTTAAAGGTGCTGAGCATGGGGCCTCACAGTCTGGGGCATCAGACTCGGAAAGGGGGGGGGCGCTGAAGTGCCTCCTGGCTCTCCGCCTGGACGTGCCCAGTCTGCCTCTAGGTCATTCCCGGAAAACACCCCCCGTCAGCCTAACGCTTCTCCTCCCCCAGATGCCAGAGTCACTCACACTTCGCATGTTTGGTATGTTTTGTTCCAGACCGGGAATCTTAAATGAGTCCCCACTCACTGGCCAGCATGGTCCACGGGTGAAGGCTGCCTGCATCACACAGTGGAGAGGAATCTGGAGTGACCCCTGGGCTGGGTGGGGAGGGAGTTCTGCAACGGATTAGTAATGTCTGCACAGGATGGGAAAAGGGGTGGGCAGCCTGCGTGCCGAACACTTGTTTGGCTGGACGCTGGCACTCACGTGTCCTCTATTAGATTGGCATTTTCTCCGCCCTATATCACCGAGTGGAGAAGAGTCTGGAGTGACCCTTGGGCTGGGCAGGAAGTTCTGCAATGGATTAGTAATGTCTGCACAGGATGGGGAAAGGGGTGGGCAGCCTGTGTGCTGAATGCTGGTTTGGCTGGACGCTGGCACTCATGTTTCCTCTATTAGATTAGCATTTTCTCTGCTCTGTTTTATCTACCTAGTGGCAAACCACAGATATCAGTGCAATAGGAGAGCTTGGACTCAGGGCTCCTCCCATGACAAGACCCCAAACTGCAAACTCAAGGGGATTTCCTGGCCAAAAGGTCCACCCTCTGGACGTGGTCATCCCTCACCACAAAGACACGGGTCTTGAACCTGGCAGACCTTGAAGTGAAAATTCCTCCAGCATGAATACCAGGACCAGCCCCTAAGATCTTGCTGCCATGTCCTGGGTCCTCAGACAGGAACAATTCTGGCCTCAGGTAAACACACCCAAAGATGCACAGAGGCACTGGATAAAATAAGCCTTTGAATTCATCCAAGGCCCTAAATCAGATCTGCTGGGGTGGGGGTGGGAGTTCCTAATGTAGGGCAGAAAACATGTGACATCCGTCCACGGGCCAACTTGTGCAAACCAACCAGGGTGTCCTGATCCTGCAGTTCCCAAACACTGTGCCAAGGCACCCCCAGCTACCACAGGGAACTCACAGAGGTGCTGGGCTTGTTTTAAATTTTCAAGGGAAACCCAGCAGAATCTGTCCAAGCATTATTATGCCATCTGGGGCCCAGATAATTGGTCGATAGAAATATTGAGTACTTCTCTTGGCTCCATGGGAGCTGTGAAAAAAAGGCCAAGGCACCAAGGGTAATATGAACAGAGGAAGGGTGGGAATCTCTGTGTTAATCTGCACCTATGACGTCCTGGGTTAGACAACTGATGACCTTTGCATCAGGCTACCTCCAGAGCAGTGCTTTTCAAGTTGCTTCTGGGAGACACTGGCGCCCCCGAAAGGTGCCTTGGACTCACGGCAGGAAGGGGAGAAAAGAAGGCGCCATGCTTGTCTTCCAACACCATCAGATCCATGCCACGCGAATGTGATGCCCCAGGGGGGTCCATGGTCCTGAGAATCCACTGGCAGCCCCTTGAGGACAGATTCCTGTCCTTACAGATGGGAAAACACACAAGAGGTGCTGGGGAAAAAACCACCTACTGATCCAATAATTAGACCAGAAATGGATGCCAACCTGTGGTCCCAAATGCTAGGACACCCATCATAACCCAGTGCAGAAACTTCTGCAAAAGAAACAAAGAAATGCCCGTCCGAGAGCGGATCACAAATTCTGGTCACGCAGGTGGCTCCGGGGACAGTGTGTTTAATCCGGGAACATCTCAATATTGAAACTTCTCAACTGTAAAAGAATTAAGGCCCTGAAATGATTGGTTCCGATGAAAGAAATGTCACCGACACTAAGGGTGACTTTAATGGCCTGCCTCTGCCCTGGAGCTTTGCCCGATTCCTCAATTAAAGAGGGTTTTGCATTTTTCCCTGAGCCACTCCCTCTGCTTTGTCCAGAAAATATTGCACGAATACTGCACCATGCCCCCTGGTTGGAGCAAAGTGTCTGGTCTTTGCTATCGACTGGCAGTTCTCAAATGGGGCGATTTTATTCCCCAAGGGACATCTGGCAATGCCTGGAGACATTTATTACAACTCAGAGGTGGGGAGAGATGCTGCTGGCACGTGGTGGCTGGAGACCAGGGAAGCTGCTCCACACCCCACAGTGCCCAGGACGCCCCACATCAGAGGGTCCTCCAGCCCCAGATGCCTGTCGTGCTGAGGTGGAGAGAACCTCCTACATAAAATGTTAACCTGTGAAACGGTGAACAGCAAGCTCTGGAGGAGAGCGCCCAGAGCCTGACCCTTCTCTGGCCTAAACCCCAAAATCAGCTTTGAAATTCTCGTCTTCAGATTCTGAGCAGACCCTGGAACCACCCATCCCAGATCTCCACTCTCTAGGTCAATAAAACATCTGCCAAGGTCCTGATATCAGGCACGACCCTGAAAAGTCAAAACTGTGGTCACTCAAAGTGCAAGTGGGGGGACTTCCCTGGCGGTCCAGTGGTTAAGACCCTGTGCTTCCACTGCAGGGGGCGTGGGTTCCATCCCTGGTTGGGGAAGTTCTGCATGCCGTGAGGTACAGCCAAAAAAAAAAAAAAAAAAGTGCAAGTGGGTGACTGGAAATGACAGAGTCATAAACCCCTGGAAAAGACCACATAGAGAGTGTGGCAAGAAGACAAGAAAGTCTTCCTCGAGGTTCAGAAACAGAAAGTCCAATGGAAATATTTATCCTCCCCTGTGGCGGTTTGGATGAGGGAAGGTGATGGCCTCGGGAGATGATGCTTGGCTGGGGGCAGGGGACCACGGGGAAAGGTCCTACCCTGAAATTCAACCTCACTGCCAGTCGGAGGAGGAGTAGGGACTTGTATGAGTTTCCTGGAGCTGCCACAGCCGTAACCCCAAACCAGATGGCTTATAGCAACAGGCAACCATCCTCCCCCATCCCAGGGACCACAGCTCAAGGTGTCCCAGGGCCGCGCTCCCTCCAGAGGCTCCAGGGGAGGGTCCTTCCTGCCTCTTCCAGCTTCTGGGGGCTCCAGGCGTCCCTGGACTTGTGGCCGCCTCCCTCCTGTCTCTGCTCCCCTAAAGCCGCCGACACTTGGACTTCTGGTCTGCAGAGCTGAGAGAGCATAAATCTCTGTTGTTTTAAGGTCCCCGGTTTGTGGACATTCGTTATGTCAGGACATGGATACACTGGGAGAAGGTTTGTGATGCTGCCTGATCCTCACTGTTCTGAGCCGGGAAACAAAACGCATCGTCAGCTTGCCTTTTTCGGTCTCTTCCGGGCTCTGCATCCCCGCGTGAGTGACTCCCGGGGTCTCTAGCCGCCGGGACGCCGTGCCTCGCAGCCTGTCCTGCACCCTTGGTGACCACCCCCGAGGCCCACCGCCCGCCTGAGTCTGGGCTTGAAGACGCAGGGGAAAGGACCCAATGAAAGAAGTTCCAGCAAAGGCAGTGGTGTGTCGGCACCTCCCGCAAATAGGGGAGGACAGACAGTGAAGTGCCGTTGGCATGACTGCCCGCAGGGTCTCTCCCCTTCCCCGTGGCTGCTTCTTCCTGTAAGTCGGCTCCATTCCCCGCAGTAATTGCGCCCCGTCCATCAGGGGACACAGAGGCCCTCTACCCACCGCCAGGGAGAAAGGACTGCTGGTCCTTCTGTGTCCACTTCTCTGGACTCTAGTCCCCAGTTGTTTAATCAAACATGAGCCTAGATGTCACCGTTGGACGTACTGTGTAGACGTGATGGATATCTACAAGCAGCCGGCTTCATGTAAAGGACGGCACCCTTCATGGGGCGGCTGGCCCTCGTCCAATCAGTCGAAGACATTCAGAGCAAAGACGGAGGTTCCCCAGAGGAAAAAGGAATTCTATCCCCAGACCACAGCCTCCGCCTGAGTGTCCAGCCTGCCCACCCGCCCTGCAGGTTTTCAGACCTGCCAGCCCCCATCACTACGTTAGCCAATTCCTTGAGATAAACATCTTAATAAATCTCTTACTGCAGCCAGGAGGCGAATCAGTCGTGGAGATCTAATGCACAGTATAGTGAATGCAGACAGCAATGTTGTATTAGAAACACCACACTTGCTAAGGGACCTGATCTTAATCATTCCCACCACAAAAAGGAAATGGTAATTATGGGACGTCGTAGAGGGATTGACTGTTGCTACAATGGTAATTATGTTACGATAAATAAATGAAACCAATCAACATGTATGCCTTAAATTTACACAATGTTATATGTCCATGTAGGTAAATTCAAAAATAAATAAATCTCTATATAGTGCTATATAAAATATATTGTGTATTACATATTATATATGTGTATATATATATGTATTATAGGTTGTAAATATAGATACTATAGTCGTTTGATATATAGTACATATCTGTATACACTATGTATATAACCAGTATATTTATATGTATGTACGTGTGTATGTATATATATAACGAGACCGGGGTTCTGTTTTGCTGGCAGAACACTGACTAATACAAACCTCACTCAGGAAAATTGCCAAAAATCTCTGGTCCAGCCTGAGTAATCAGCCCATTGTTTCTCCCAGAATTTCTCAGCCTCAGCAGAACTGACACTTGGGGCTGGAGGACTCTCTGATGTGAAGCGTCCTGGGCCCTGTGGGGTGCGGAGCAGCTCCCCTGGTCTCCACCGGCCAGGTGCCAGGAGCTCCCCTCCCCCATAGCTGTCACAGCCAGAATGTCTCCAGACATTGCTATTTGTCCCCTGGGGGCAAAGTCATCTCTGGTTTGGAACCACTGCCACAGACAGACAGATAGAGAATTGATAGCCTGATAAATGGGCAGATGCATGATCGATAGAGATGAGAGATGAATGATGGCTAGATGATGGATAGACAGATACACAGATAGATAGATAGACGATAAAGTCTCTGATGCTAAGTCAGGGCTCTAAGGCTCGGCCCTACTGGCATCTGAGGCTGGGTGACTCTCTGATGAGGGGCGTCCTGGGCCCTGTGGGGTGTGGAGCAGCTTCCTTGGTCTCCACCCACCACGTGCCAGGAGCACCCCCTCCCCGAGTTGTGACAAACAGGCCCCCAGACATCGCCAAGTGTCCCCTGGGGGGCAGAATCACCCCAGATTGGGAACGAGCGGTTTAAGCTCATCTGTTTGTGCAGGGATTTCGTTGGTCCTGCTGGGAGAATCTCCTCCTCCTTTAGGGATAAGCCGGGATGGGATGCTGGAGGGAAATCTAAATACATACCTAATCCGTTGCTTCTGTGGCAAGCCCATCACCCAGTACGACCTAACTGATATTTATAACACTTGGCACCAACAAGCGCAGAATAATTTTCAAGTGCCCACAAAACATTCATCAGAATCAACCGATTCTGAGCCACAAAGCAAAAGCCAACATATTTTAAAGAAGTGCAATTCTGCAGTATATGTTCTCTGACCACAATGGAACTAAACTGGTAATCAGTAACAGAAAGTTACGTAAAATCTGCCAGTATTGGTAAGTTAAACAGCACATTTCAAAATAACCCACAGACCAAAGGGGAGTGGGAGGGGAAACTGGAAAATATTTTGAATTGGATAAAAATGCAAACACAGCACAAGAAAATTTCTGGGGTGCAGCTTAGACAGTGTTTAAAGGAGTGTTTGCAGTCCTCATTGCTTGTAGGAGGAAAGAAGAGGGGTTTTGAATCAATATTTTATGCTCTTACCTTAAGAAAGTGAAGAAAACCATAGTAAACACAAAGCAAGTATCAACAGAAGCAAGGAAACAGTAAAGAGTGTAAATCAGTGAAATTGAAAGCAGAAAATCAATAGAGATAATCAACTGAATCATACACTGGTTCTCTGAGCAGTCAGTAAAATTGACAAACCTCTAGCTAAGTAGATCCAGGAAATAAAAGAGAGAAAAATAACATACCAGGTATGAAGGATGGACATCCCTCAGACATGATGGATTATATTAAAAGATTAATAAGAAAACATTATAAACAAATTCATGCTCACCAACTTCACTACTTAGATAAATATATCCAAATTCCTCAAAATACACAAATGGCCAAAGTTCACTCAAGAAGAAATGAATAACTCTCATATATCTACTAAAGGAATTACATTTATGGTTAAATGCTTCAGACAAAAAACTCTCCAAACACAGATGGCTTCACAGGCAAATTCTACCAAATATTTAAGGAGGTAAAAAAGAAAAAAATCTCTATTCGGTATAAACACTCCCAGAAAATAGAAGTACAGGAAATACTTCTCAATTCATTATGCTAAGAGTTTTGGCGTATTTGCCGTTGACAAACTTTTGCCAAGAGTTTTAATTGCTCGTAATGTCTTAGTCTGTTTTTCAAAATTTTAATCAGAGTAATGCTGGCCTCATCAGATGTTTAAAAAGCAAAATCATCAGTATGAAGAGAATAATTTCCATGAGCAAGGGTAGAAGGAAGCAGGACTTTCTCCCAGAAATGGGATATTGGTTCAACATTTGAGATAAATCAAGGTAGTTCACCATGACAACAGAAGAAAATATTAAAAGTCTATGATCTCAGTAGATGCAAGAAAAGACATCTGGCAAATGTCAACATTCATTTCTGTTTAAAAAATAAAAAAAAAAAAAACTCTTCTCAAATTAGGAATAGAGAAAACGTCTGAAACCTATAAAGAGCATCTACCAGAACTGACAGCTATAATCCTTCATGGTGAAGGATTGCTTCCCTCATCCAAATGAACATCCTACAGTGAAACTAGGGAAGACAAAGAAAGAGAATGCAGACTGCAAGGAAGAAAGCAAACTTTATTTAAAAAAATGACTGTCTACATGGAAAACCTCAAAGTGCCTAGAAAAGCCTACTGAAAGATGTAATGTGAGCTTGGCAAGAATGTGTCACAAAACAAGATCAATTTACAAAAGTCAATGGTATTTTTTATAGACTATCAGTGAACGATTAAAGTTTTTAAAAATACTATTTAGGGTAAAAAAGATGTGAGATATATACATGTATGTATCATATATGTCATATATATATATTTACACACACACACACACACACACAGAGTGGAATACTACTCAGCCATAAAAAGAATAAGATAATGCCATTTGCAGCAACATGGATGGACCTAGAGATTATCATACTAAGTGAAGTCAGAGAAAGACAAATAATACCATATGACATCAGGTATATGTGGAATCTAAAATATGATACAAATGAACTGATTTACAAAACAGAAATAGAGTCACAGACAAAGAAAATAAACTTATGGTCACCAAAGGGGAAGCAGGGGAGAGATAAATTAGGAGTTTGTGATTGACAGATACACACTACTCTATATAAAATAAACAACCAGGGCCTACTGTAGAGCACAGGGAAGTAATCTATAAGTAATCTATAAATTCAATTCAAACTCAATCAAAGTCCTAGCAGGTATTTTTGTAGAAATAGATACACTGACCTGACTGTAGAATTAATATGGAAACTCGAAGGATTCAGAATAGCCCAAACAATCATATAAAAGAAGAAGCAAGTTGGAGGAATTACACTTGCTGATGTGAAGACTGACGATAAAGCTACAGGAATCAAAACAGTGTGGGACTAACATCAGGGTGGACATGAATTAACAGAAGAGAAGAGACCGTCTGAAAACACACCATGCTTGTAGGGTAAATTGCAGGGCAAAGACGTCAAGGTAATTCAAAGGAGGAAGGATCATCTTTTTAACAAATGGTGCTAGAACCCTGGGACTATCCGTCTGCAGAAACAGGAACATGCATCTATACCTCACCTCAGCAGAAGTTTAACTCAAAACGGCTTATAGACCTATGGGTAAATCCTAAATGTGTAAAACCTGTACAGGAAAAACAGGAAAAGATCTTTGTGACCCTGGGTTAAGCAAAGACTTATTAGGCAGGACACCAAAATACACGGTCCATAGAAGAAAAAACTGGTGATAATTTGGACTTCATCAAAATTAAAATCTTCTACGCTTTGAGAAGCAGACTCACAGATACAGATACCAAACTAGTGGTTACCGGTCGGGGGAGGGGCAAGACGGGGGAGGGGATTAAGAGATACAAACTACTATGTATAAAATAAAAAAGCTAAGAGATATATTGTATAACCCAGGGAATAGAGCCAATATTTTTACAGTAACTAAAAATGGAGTATAACCTTTAAAAATGGTGAATGATTATACTGCACATCTGTAACTTATAATTGTATAGCAAGTGTACTGCAATTAAAAAATGAAAAGAAGGGCTTCCCTGGTGGCGCAGTGGTTGAGAATCTGCCTGCCAATGCAGGGGACACGGGTTCGGGCCCTGGTCTGGGAAGATCCCACATGCCATGGAGCAACTAGGCCCATGAGCCACAACTACTGAGCCTGCGCGTCTGGAGCCTGTGCTCCGCAACAAGAGAGGCCGCGATAGTGAGAGGCCCGCGCACCGCGATGAAGAGTGGCCCCCGCTTGCCGCAACTGGAGAAAGCGCTCACACAGAAACGAAGACCCAACACAGCCAAAAATAAATAAATAAATCTTTTTTAAAATGAAAAGAAAAAAATTAAAATCTTCTATGCTTTGAAAAACACAATTAAGAAAATGAAAAGACATGCCCTAGACTGAAAAATAAAAATTTAAACACACAGCTGATTTTATGCATATATGAATCCATCTTATAATCTATACAAAGAGAAATATATACATATATATACATCTTATCATCTATTCATCTGAATATAGGTTTACATAGGATAAGAGACAATATAAAAGTCTATAAATGATAACAGACTAGGATATACACCAACTCTCCCCAGTTCAGTGATAAGAAAACAAAACATTGCTTTTAAAGATTTCCCCGTAAACATCACCACTTCACCAAAGAAGAGACGCACAAAGATGACAAATGAGCTCATGAAAAGAGGCCTGAAGATGGAAGGGTAGGAAAAATAACTTTCCCTCTACCCTTCTAGGTTCTTGGTTGAGACCCTCCTGCCCCATAATAAAAAGGACAGATTAACAGGAGAAAAGCGAATGTAATTACATACAGGAGCCCCGCTAATCCATGACCCCGGCACTAGAGGAGGGAGCTTTTTTTTTTTTTTTTTTTTTTAATTTTATTTATTTATTTATTTATGGCTGCGTTGGGTCTTCGTTTCTGTGCGAGGGCTTTCTCCAGTTGCAGCAAGCGGGGGCCACTCTTCATCGTGGTGCGCGGGCTTCTTACTGTCGCGGCCTCTCCCGTTGCGGAGCACAGGCTCCAGACGCGCAGGCTCAGTAGTTGTGGCTCACGGGCTTAGTTGCTCCGCGGCATGTGGGATCTTCCCAGACCAGGGCTCGAACCCGTGTCCCCTGCATTGGCAGGCAGATTCTCAACCACTGCGCCACCAGGGAAGCCCGAGGAGGGAGCTTTTATATTTTTATATAGTTTTAAGAAACGATACATTTGTGAAGAATTAAGACAAAAAGGTTAGGAGTATATAATGGTGCCGAAGTAACAAACTTTGTGCCCACAGCACTCTCAGCCCTAAATTCCCTGCGTCTGGTGATGAAAATTGGTGGGACTGATCAACCACGAGGACAGGAGAGCATTTGGGGGTGACGGATGGATTCTGTACGTTGCTCATGGTGGGTGCTATACCACTGTATACATGTGTGGTCGAAACGCACAGAACTAGGCATCTAAGAATTGGAGAATTTTACCATCTTTCAATAAACCCGATTTAAGAAAAAGTAAAAGCTCAGAGATCTCACTGAACATTTTAGACAAGCAAACATTCTTTGGATTTTAGCCCCTCACTGGCTGAAGGGATAAGGTACGTCCAAGACAAGCAACACTCCTGAATTCTGAATTTGGAGCGATGGCTTCAGTGTGGGATTCCAGTAGAAAGCAATTCCCTTATACAGACAGGGACCTCCAGACACGTTTAAAAATACAAGAACAGGTGATGGGATGGTTCCCGGCAAAACTATGATTGAAAAGATTAAAATGTATCTATCACTCTTGCAAACACCTTTGAAAGTATGAAGAAGGAAGGAACGAAGTGTCTATGTATCAATTATCAGCAGATGAAAAGATTTTGGAAACCAGCTTTGCATGATAATAGGAAAGAAATGCAGTTGCTCCAAGCAAGGACCTTCATCAATGAAAAATACCTTGAATTACGCTCCCATAGGAATAAAACAGATGTGTCAGAGCTTGAAAAGGTTTACAGGAAACAGTTACTTATGTTTTCACATCCAAGTAAACATGAAAACTGCACCATTTGGGGCACTGTTGTTGTGTGTGTGTGTGTGTGTGTGTCACCACAAAGCAGCACTCCGCACTCCGCGTGTACAATACCCTCACGCTCCCCTCGCCCCAGAAGGAAGAAGCAAGGCTGACATCCAGGCTGGCTCAGGCTTGGCTGGGGACCAGAGGCTCAGAAAGGGAGCTGAGGGTCTCAGGGGACCCCAGCCAGGTCCCCAGGATGGAGGATCCCTCATGGGAGGCACAACCCCAGGTGGTACGTGACTTGATATGATTGCCCCCATCATCCCGTTCCTTTAATTCCCACGCTTGGGCAGCTGAGCTCTCTGGGAGAACCTCTGTGTGCACATAGAGATCTCTTATAATGGATGTGCGTTTGTACATCCGAGTCACGCACCCACATGTAGAGAGCTGTGCTCTATGGAAATGACAGCTGTGTCAACACCGCTGGCTTAGGATCAGGTCCCAGCCTCTGCGTTGTGAAATACCAAACTTCTCCAAGTTCCTGACTGGCTTATTTATTTTATAACTGGACGGGGATCTCCTATACAGCTTTAGGAATGTGGTCAATAAGATTGTAATCATTTTGTACGGGAACCGCTGGTGACTAGACCCATCGTGGGGATCATTTCGTAACATAGGCAAATGTCCAGTCACTGTGTAGTATGTCTGAAGCTAACATAACATGATACGTCAACTCTATTGAAATTTTAAAAACTTCTTGATCACACTTGATTTGCTTTGGTACATTTTAACTGTCAAACATCCCACCCCATAATGTTGCAGACGCTGAAAGACCCTGAGGCTGGGGAATGCAAGGGTGAATGTCACAGGTGCAAAGCCCGCCGACCAAGGAACAGATGCCCACAGGTGTCTGGCTGGAAACCAATAATGTGATGAGACCATAATATTGTATTTCTTCTGCAGGAACACAAGCTTTTCAAACCATCCTTCTTTGCCCATGCTCTGTCGCTTAACTTCTTCAGAGTAAGTTTACACACACTCTAACCGGAAGAGTTATAAGCAGAAAGTCAGACACTGAGAAGAAACATTTTTTTCCCCTCAAATGTCACGTTTAGACCTATGTCTTCTATAACTAAGGGAACACCGGTAAGGGGCAAATGGTGCCCCACTGGGACCCTCTCACTCTTTTTTCAAACTGTTATTTTTTGAGTAGAGTTGATTTATAATGTTGTGTTAATTTCTGCTGTACAGCAAAGTGATTCAATTATACATACATATATATGTATAAACACATATATACATATACATTCTTTTTCATATTCTTTTCCATGATGGTTTATCACAGGATATTGAATATGGTTCCCTGTGCTGTACAGTAGGACCTTGTTGTTTATCCATCCTGTATATACTAGTTTGCATCTGCTAATCCCAAACTCCTAACCCTTCCCTCCTCCACCCCCTCCCCCTTTGGCAACCACAAGTCTGTTCTCTTTGTCTGTGAGTCTGTTTCTGTTCTGTATAAGCTCATCTGTGTCATATTTTAGATTCCACATATAAGTGACATCATATGATATTTGTCTTTCTCTGCCTGACTTACGTCACTTAGTACGATAACCTCCAGGTCCATCCATGTTGCTGCAAATGGCATTACTTCATTCCTTTTTTATGGCTGACTAGTATCCCATTGTGTATATGGACCACGTCTTCTTCATCCATTCCTCTGTCGCTGGACACTGAGGTTGCTTCCACGTCTTGGCTGCTGTAAATACTGGGACGCGTGGATCCCTCTCACTCTTTAGATGACGAGATTCGCCTCTCAAATTTGGGGGCTACAGTTAAGAAAAACCTTCTTGCCCCAAATGGGTTTCGACCATCATCTTCCAGAATCTGTTTCTGCAAATATATTGTGTGCATGTGTGTGTCTGGTTTAATGGACATCACTGGCAATTAACTCTCAAAGGCGGAAAGACCCCAAAATGGATATATTTGGAAACACTTAATGTACTTAAATGTGCTGTAAGAATTAACCATTCAAGTCCTTCCCCCATGAAAGAAATATTCCATTTTATATGCTGTCTGCCACTTGGTTCTAAATTCCCACGCATTTCTGACATGAGTAGCATAACCTCTTTTTATTCCTCGGGATAACAGGTTTATCTGAGTGCATCTCTCTCTCAGCTCTGTGCCTTTCAGCAAAAGCTTTCCGAACCTGAAAGGCGTACTTGTGTTTTAAAACAGCATTTTTTAAAGACTCGATCATTAAAGGAAAGAGCCTTTCTACCTGACAACCCAGAGGTGTGTTGCAATCATCCTAACAGCCAATTTGGGGAAGAGTTTCTACGCCTGTGCCACCAGGTGATGTTAGCAGCTGGGTTCAGAGGCTTCTGTTACATCCACTGTAACCAGCTAATGCCCCAGACTGGGCAGTTTCGTGTCTATCCCCAAAGAAGCCGATGCCGTGTCTGACTGTCTCCCTTATGTTTTCTTTGGAAACAAGCTGATTTTGAAATCCAACAATTAACCGTCACTTACAAAGGAAAACAAGGAAGGGGGTGTGTTTGCAAGGGTCCTTATAGAAGTGCGTCCCTTGGCTAAGTAGATGGTGAAGTTACAGTAGGTTCAGAGGGGGAGGAGGCAAGTGGGGGTCCCATTCAACACCATTCTCAGGAACCCCCATTCCATGGGGACCTCTGCAGAGCTTCTCCACCCTGGCTATAGAAGAGACATCTCCCAGGAAGTTATTAACAGTCCCAGGGGTACCATCCTCAGAGATCTGGATTGAACAGGTCCCACCAGGTGGTTCCCAAGTGAATCGTACGTGTCTACTTGATGGCCACGGGAGTCTCAGACAGCTGGTGAAACGTGATTCTGGGTGTGTCTGGGAGGGTGTTTCTGGATGAGATGAGCATTTGAATTGGTGGGCTGAACAAAGCAGATTGCTCTCCCCAGGGTGGGTGGGCCTCGTCTAATCAGGTGAAGGTCTGTCTAGCACGGAAACGCAGACCTTCCTCAAGTGAGAGAGAACTCCTCCTGCCTGACTGCTTAGCTGGGACATCAGTCTCCTCCCGCCTGCGGACCTGAATGGGAACGTCGGCTCTTCCTGGGTCTCCAGCTTGCTGCCTCACCTGCAGATCTTGGGATTTTTCAGCCTCCAAGGCCCCATGAGCCAATTTCTTATAATAAATATCTATCAATCATCTGTCTATCTACCTACCTACCTACCTACCTATCCATCCACCCACCCACCCACCTGTCTAAATCTTATCAATCTAGGTATCTACCTATTTACCTGTCTACCTATTTATCTACCTGTTTGTCCATCTATCTATCCATCCACCCATCTAACTATCTTATCTATCTATCAATCTAGGTATCTACCCATCTACCTATCTTATCTATCATCTATCTGTCCATCTATTATCTATCATCTATCATCCATCCATTCTTCTTTTTATCTACCTATCCATCTATTATCTATCCATCCATCAATAGTCTCTTATATATCTTTTATCTATCCATCCATCCATTCATCCATCTATCAATCATCTATCTACCTACCTACCAATCTTCTATCAGCTATCTACATATCTAATCTATGTATCTATCTATATCATCTATGTATCTAATCTATGTATCTACCACTTATTATCTGTCATTATGTATCCTCAATCTATCTAATTTATATATATCTATGCATCTACTTTCTCTCTGTGTATATACATACACACATACACACACTCACACTCGCAAACGCACACACCATCCCTCAACAAATTCTCATGTTAATTTTAGAACACACGTGAGAAGAAAATCCTTATTTGCTCCTGAAACCAGAAGTCCCTGTGCGACGGTGTTTCACAAACACAAACTTCAGATCCCCGATCACATCACACCAGCAGCATCCGCCCGGGCAGCGTGAACTCCGCAAGAGAGAGTCCCAGCCTCAGGCCGGGTCCTGGAGGTGCAATCCACCCAGAAAAGAGCATCGGCTGGGGGGCGGGCTCCGCACTTGTGCCCACCAATACAATTAAGCAGCCAGGGCTGCTCAGGTCAGCAAGAAGCAGATCACTGCCTGGCCCTGGGGGGTTCCATCAGGACCACCCTTTGATTGGATTCATTGCCCTGGGGCGTCTGTGCACGGGCTTGGAATTAAAGTGTATTTAGCTACCAAAGAGTTACTGCAAATGCCAAATGCAGGGAAGCCCCAGCCCGAGCAGCCCCCTGCACGGGGGACGTTTCTGGTTCGTGCAGAAATACTCCAGTCCCCCGCCAGGCTGAGTGCACTTTGTAGCCCCTGGTGCACTGAGGGCTCTGTGCTCCCCTCCCACGCTCAGCCGTGAGCCAGCGGTCCTTCCCCCACCCCTACACTGGGCTCAGCCTTATTCATCCCTGTGCTCCCCTCCCACGCTCAGCCGTGAGCCAGCGGTCCTCCCCCCGCCCTGACACTGGGCTCAGCCTTATTCATCCCTGTGGGGCACCCAGAGTCCCAGCTGTGCTCAAGCAAACAGAATCCAAGCATCCGTCCAGACACTGAGTCCCCTTCAGGGGATCCCGGCCAGGACCGCGGATCTGCCCTCACATGTAGGTGAACGCAGGGGACGCCTCTCTGAGGAGATCTTGGGAGCCCCCCTAAACCCTCTGCACCAGGCAGTTCCCCCACACACAATTTGACCACGACAGAGTGAATGTTTCAGGAAGGCACCGTGGTCTCACAGAATCAGGTTCTTAAATACACGTCCTCCTGGGAGAGGTCACCCCTGACGCTGTCATAAGGGCTTGAGACTTTTAACGAAAGCAGGTGTCATCATAGCAGTTTCTCCTGCCGGGCGACCAGAAGCCAGAACATGTGATGGACCATCCCTGTGAGGGACACGTGTGTCCTGTGTGGACTCCCGAGTGGGTCCCCCGAGGGCAGGCCATGGAGAACGTCACCGTGAATTCAACAGCTGATGAGGGTCCCAGATACATGGGAAGGAGAGGGGTGTGCGGACTCACCTCCAGGGACTGTCCAGCTGTGCCCAGAATCTGACCAATGAGGAGAACCCCCATCCGCCCACATCCCAAAAGATGGGTTAGAAACTCGTGAAACTGGTCCACGATGGCCTCGCCATGTCAGATCGCTAACCCCCTCACCCACTAGGATGGGTGATCCAAAAAATGGAAACTAGCAAGTTGACCAGGATCTGGAGAGATGGGGACTCTTGTACAACCATTGGTGTGAATGTAAAGGGTGGTGCCAATGTGGAAACAGTTTGGCACTTCGACTCGATTTTGAAACCCAGCAATTCTACTCCCAGGTATAGACCCAAAAGAAAGGAAAATTAGGGTTCAAACAAAAATACATGCCTGAATGCTCACAGCAGCACTAGTCACAATCGCCAAAAGGTGGAAGCAGCTCAAGTGTCCATCAAGGGATGATGGATAAACAGAAGGTCCATCCACACAGTGGAATATCACTCAGCCATGAAAAGGAGTGAAGCTGTGACACAGGCTACAACATGAACGGACCTTGAATACACGATGCTCAGTGAGAGAAGCCAGACACAGAAGGACACACGGACACACAGTGTGTGATTCCATTGACAGGAAACGTCCAGAATAGGCAAATCCAGAGAGACAGAAAGCGGGTTCATTGTGGCCAAGGGGAGGGGGGTGGAGGGAATTGCAAATGATTGTTAAATGGGCACATGGTTTCCATCTGCGGGGATGAAAATATTCTGGAACTCAACGATGGGGATGGTGGTACCACATTGAGAATATTCTCAATATCACTAATGGTAAATGCTATGTGATGTGTATTTTACCATAATTTAAAACTAAATTTAAAAAATAAATAAATAAATAAAACCCTAACCCCCAGGCTCAATGTCGCTAAGGTTAGGTAAGCAGGAGGGCAGGGTCATCATAACCAGTGCATTTCTATGTGTTGTTTTAAACACAATTTTAGCATCAAACACTGTGTATCCCATTTAATGATCATGCTTGAGGATTCCTAGCAGTTTCCATGAAGTTTCCATTTAGAAAATCGTGGTCAATTCTTGGCCCTACACCTGTCCTTCTCTGCAGGTCAACCCAAAAGGAATCCAGGCACATGGCACCTCCTGATGGCGGGAGAGCCTAACTGCAGGCACATTTCCACGTTCAGATCGATAGCTCACCCAAGACTCTCCTACAGTGAGGTCTCAAACGTTTGCAACAGGGGTGCAATAGGGAGGGGATTTTTAAAAGCAGGGCACTTTTTGGGCACCCTGAAAACAAAGCTTAAAAACAGGATTGCTGGGTGCACCCAGCAACAGACATACCTCGTTTTCTTGTGCTTCACAGATATTGCATTTTTTTTTTTACAGATTGAAGGTTTGTGGCAACCCTGCATCCAGCAAGTCTATCGGCGCCATTTTTCCAACAGCCTTTGCTCACTTCGTGTCTGTGTCACGTTCTCGTAATTCTCTCAGTATTTCAAACTTTTTCATCACGATTATATGTGTTATGGTATCTGTTTACCAATGATCTTTGATTTTACACCTATGACGTGCTGAAGGCTCAGAGAATGGTGAGCATTTTTTTAAAAATTTTATTTCTTTATTTATTTTTGGCTGTGTTGGGTCTTCGTTTCTGTGCAAGGGCTTTCTCTAGTTGCGGCAAGTGGGCACCACTCTTCATCGCGGTGCGCGGGCCTCTCACCATCGCGGCCTCTCTTGTTGCGGAGCACAGGCTCCAGACGCGCAGGCTCAGTAATTGTGGCTCACGGGCCCAGCCGCTCCGCGGCACGTGGGATCTTCCCAGACCAGGGCTCGAACCCGTGGTGCCCTGCATTGGCAGGCAGATTCTCAACCACTGCGCCACCAGGGAAGCCCAATGGTGAGCATTTTTTACCAATAAAGTATTTTTAAGTTAAGGCACGTACATATCTTTTTTATAGAGATAATGCTATTGCACACTTAATAGCATACAGTCTAGTGTAAACATAACTTTTATATGCAGTGGGAAAACAAAACATTCATGTGATACTGCGATATACTGCTGTGGTCTGGAACCGAGCCTGCAATAATCGCAGAGGTATGACTGTATGTGAAGCATCCAGACCGACCTTTATTATCGAAGAGCTAAGGTTTGCTTCTACTGCAAGTGAAATAAAATAACGATATCAAGTCAGACTGACTTTCCTCCACTCCAACTAATAACACGCCCTCATTATGCATACAGGCTATGGATCTAGGCTCTTAATCCTGGCCTATACTTTGGGGAAAACAATGAGAGAAACTTACTCTTTTTTTTTTTTTCCAACCAAATACCAGGAAAGAATGAAGATCTCAGGAATTTCAATGAGAATGAGCTGCCTCGCTCTGTTTTCATTCATATGAGGATAATGATGACGATGATTATGCTTCCAGAGGGAGAACAGAGTTCTTATCTCATGAAAACAGGTGTTCTCAGGATTTTCTGTTTTACTTTCTTTTTATAACACCCCCCCTCACTTTTCTTCTTTCACTGTCAGTAAACAAAGCACAGAAAACAGCAGCACCTTTGTTAACAAAGTCTGTGCAATGAGATGGGACATTTCTGAAAATCCACCTTTCGTGTCCCCTATTGCAAAGAAGTAATTGTGATGCATTTCAACAAAACGCATAGTTCATTTTCAATCCTGCCTATGACGTGGCGTGCGTGAAGGAAAAGTTCATACATCTGAACTTTTCACGGAGGTGTGTCTTAGGTCAAAGGCACTTGAACCCTTTTGGAAGCGTTGACTCAGGTAATGAGTCCTATGATGGCATAACTCACATGGGTAAAGCGTGTTCAAGTTGACAAAGCACTGGTGTAAGCTTTGCCTCGTTGGAACTGTTCAACGGGAATCATCATCCAATACTTGTACAGGTGAGAAACCAAAACTCGGAGAGGTCCAAGGCTTCCTGCGCCCCACCCTGACCCAAGGTCCTACAGCTTGTTCAACCCAGATGCTGTTCAGGAAAATCATACAGCTTTACAGTTTTTTTTGTTTTTTTTTTTTAATTTTTATTTTATATTGGAGTATAGTTGATTAACAATGTTGGGTTAGTTTCAGGTGTACGGCAAAGTGAATCAGTTATACATACACATGCATTCATTCTTTTTCAGGTTCTTTTCCCTTATGGGTTATTACAGAGTATTGGGTGTAGTTCCCTGTGCTCTACAGTAGGTCCTATTAGTCATCTATTTTATATATAGTAGTGTGTATGTTAATCCCAATCTCCTAATTTATCTCTCCCCCTTTCCCCTTTGGTAACCATAATGTGTTTTCGAAATCTGTGAGTCTGTTTCCATTTCGTATACAGATTCATTTGTATCATGTTTTTAGATTCCACATATAAGGGATATATGGTATTTGTCTTTCTCTGTCTGACTTACTTCACTTAGTATGATCATCTCCAGGTCCATCCATGTTGCTGCAAATAGACAGCCCTGCAGTTGATAGAATTATTGGTGCTGACACATTTCCTGTGTTCAATGAACCCTTAGGGCAGCAGCGCCTCCTGAATTCAGCCCGGCTACGAGTCATCCGAGTGCCACGCCGCCACAGGGAGTGTGGCCCCGCCGTCCACTCAGAACTCGCCATCGATGCCAGCCCGGGGAACGACGCTGGTCAACATTCACAGGGAAAACTCTCTGCTCAAAGGCTCATTCTGCCTCTGGCGGGTGGCTGACTTCAGAGTGTTGACGCAGTGACCTTTCTGACTGTTTAGTTTTTTACTTAATGGTTGGACTCTCCAGAGGTGGCGTTTTGAATGCCAGGCCTCAGGATGGGATGCTTACGTGTCCATTACACTCAATGCGTCAGCACTTTGTGATACATAAACGCCACCACCTGGAAGAACTCCAGAGCCCAGTTCAAGTTCCCAGTGCCTCTTTTTTTCCTCCTGATAGAGCCGGAAATGGTGTCTCTGGGTGGTCACAGAGAACACTCTATCCAGGGACAGTTCCATCACTTGTGTCTGTATGGACTCACTAATTAAGGGAGAGCTTCAGTATAAATGTGAATCAATACTAGACGCCTACGGGGTCTTCCCCTGAACCTGCTTAGACCCGTGTAGGTTTTGACTCTGCCATATTTGATGGATAGGACGAAAGGTCCCTAAGGGAGAGGGGACCCTAGTCTCCAGCATTTGTTCCATTCTGGCGGCACGTATAGGACGGCTCACTGCCAGCAGGGTTACGGCGTCAGGAGCCCAGGATTTCTTGGTCTCACAGAACAGTAGTGGAGGACCATGGCTCATGCTGTGTGGGCAAATGTCTCCAATCTGCCCACTGTGGGCACCTCTGGTCCCCCCGCTTTCAATGGTGGATATACAGGTCCATGTGAACAAACCATCTTGCATGAGCGTCCTAGGGTGGGTGTAGCAAAGCTCTGCAAACTGGGTGGCTTAGAGCAACAGGACGTTTATTGTCCCACAGCCCTGGAGCACTCAAGTCTGTAACGTGTCATCAGGGTCCGGGGGAAGGTCCTTTCTTCTCTTCCAGCTTCTGGCGGCCCCAGGCAATCCCTGGATTTTCCTTAACATGTAGATACATCTCTCCCCTCTCTACCTCCCTTGTGGCATGGCCATCTTCTCCCTGCCTGTGTCCAGATTTCCCCCTTTTATATGGACAAGGGTCCTAACTGGATTAGGGGCCAACCCTACTCTAGTAGGACCTCCTCTTAACAAACGACATCTGCAATGACTCTATTTCCAAATTTGGAGATACTGGGGGTTAGGACTTCAACGTATCTTTTTGGGGGGACAATTCAACCCAGAACACACTGCAAACCATGCATCATCTTGTAGCGGGGGTCTGCCGCGGTCACTCCCTCTCTCACATCAGGAGGTGCCGGCTTGAATGATGTCATTTTGAGCGTTCTCTCCAGAATGGAGAATATTCTGCAGAATTAGGCTTAGAAGAGCTTCTGAAAGAGGGGTATGCAGTGAAGAATTGACTTTGCCCCCCCCCCCAAGACGTTTACCTTCTCCCCACCTCTTGGAAGGTCACCTCTGAGCCCTTGGGATGTCCTGCTTGATAAGAGTGTCATTGTTTACATGGGGGCCTTGGGTCACTGCAGAGAGTCTATTCTACAACGTGATATACAGCGGGGGCCCTGGGTGATGTGGTCTCAGCTTGACCTCTGGAGGGGCTGGAGGCTAAGGTCAGCTATGTGGGTGGACAACCATTTCTACATAACCAACCCCCCAATAAAAAGGCTGGACGCCAAGGCTTCGGTAAGCTTCCCTGGCTGACAATGCTCCGTGAATGTCGGCACGATTAATCGCTCCAAGGCCACCAAGCAGAGGTGTGGTTAGTTAGCAACGTGGAACCGTTTTATGGCTTCTGGAGACAGGACTAATTAGCATCCTTGTAGGGCTAATGTCAGCAGGGAGATGATACAGCACTGGGGATCAAAAACAAGCTCAGGGTCCCATGACACAAGCTCCATCTGGAAGCAAAAAGTGTTCCTCCACTTTGATGAGCCCATGTGTAGATGGGGACATGTCCTGTTCACTTCTCTGCTTCAAGGTCATTTATTAAGGTTTTACACTGATTGTAAAATGGGGGGAAATTGTATTATATCATTTAGAAAATATCGACCTCATTCTGTGAAGGCAAAATAAATTGCTTCATCAAAGAGAGACAGAAGAACAAAAAAATGAAAGAACACTTAGCGAATCCAGCAGCCCCATCATCTGTGTAAATACGACCTTCGTCAGGCATCTACCATTTCGTCTGCTTTATGATCTTTTATGTTCTAACTGAAGCCCTCCATGGCACCCTTTGGAATTGTTTCCATAAATCACGCAGGCACCGCTGGGGGTTAGAAATTGCATCGTAAACTATGGCACTCTTCATTATGCTAATCAACGCCCCGACCTCATAGTTTGGAAGCACTTCTGGTGATTCTCAAGGATTTCAAGCTGACACATGCCTGCAGAAAGGTTGATCAAAATGTCCTTGGGACAAAAACCTTGACAGGAGCTTTTATAACCAGTGTTAAGAGCATTGGGTGAAATATATTAATGTACGGTGATGGATTAACTTCACTGAGTTTCCAGCACAGCAAACGTTTTCAACTAAGATGGCTTTTTAAATGGTTCCCCAAGTAATTAAAGACCTGGCATCAACGGTGTCATTATCAACAATTGTTTCTGAGTGAACAAGGAATCGTTATGGAAAGCGGATGTGCAGGTGTATTGCCAACCCTATTCACTGAATGGCAACCTCTTTTTTCTTTAAAATTTTTATTGAAATAGGGTTGGGATAGTTGATTTACAGTGTTGTGTTAGTTTCAGGTGTATAGCAAAGTGATTCATTTATGTGTATACATACATATTCTTTTTCACATTCTTTTGCATTATAGGTTATTACAAGATATTGAATATAGTTCCCTGTGCTATACAGTAGGTCCTTGATGTTTATCTATTTTACACATAGTAGTCTGTATCTGTTAATCCCTAACTCCTAATTCATCCCTCTCCCCTCCTTTTCCCTGTGGTAACCACACGTGTGTTCTCTGCCTGTGACTCTGTTTCTGTTCTGTAGGTAAGTTCATTTCTATCATATTTTAGATTCCATGTATAAATGATATCATTTGATATGTGTCTTTTTCTGTCTGACTTACTTCACTTAGTATGATAATCTCTAGGTCCATCCATGTTGCTGCAAATGGCATTATTTCATTCTTTTTTATGGCTCAGTAGTATTCCATTGTATATATGTACCACAACTTCTTTATCCATTCATCTGTTGATGGATACTTAGGTTGCTTCCATGTCCTGGCTATTGTAACTAGTGCTGCTATGAACACCGGGGTGCATGTTATCTTTTTGAATTATAGTTTTGTTCAGATACATGCCCAGGAGTGGGATTGCTGGGTCGTATGGCAGCTCTATCTTTAGTTTTTTAAGGAACTTCCATACTCTTCTCCATAGTGGCTGCACCAACTTACATTCCCACCAACACTGTGGGAGGTTCACTGTCAACCTCTCTTGACAAGACCTCTTCTATCCAAAAGCATTCACAGCACCATGGAGCTAGCAACGACATCAAGATGTGATCTGCTACAGCTCTCGGCCTTGGCAACTCTGAACACATTCATTAAAGGAAGTTGCTTTAGTGCAGTATTCAGAAAGATCCAACTATTACTGAAACCCCATATGTAGCTGAATTAAGGTAAACATTCCTGTGCTATTTTGCGTTTTCTCCTGGGCTGTCCTCTGGGGAGAGAACATCCTCTACACAAGGTGCGTCAAGCCTTCTTGTTCCTTTAAAACAAGCCTTGAAGACTCACCCAAGTCTCTCCACTGAAGCCTACAAGTGGCCACAAATGTCCCTCCTTCACATCATGGCTTTAACAGTTCACCTTTGACTGGCACTTGTATTAGTCTCCTAGGCTGGCTGTAACAAATTATCATAAGTGAGAGGGCTCAAAATAAGAGATTCAGCTTCTACTGGTTCTGGAGACCAGAAGTCTGAAGTCGAGGGGTTGTCAGGGTTTCTTCCTCTTGGAGACTCCAGGGGACACTGTTCCAGCCTCTCTCCCAGCTCATGGTGTCTGCTGGAGACTCTCGGTCCACCTTGGCTTATAGAAGCATCATCTCCATCCTCACAGGGCTTCTCCTGTGTGTATCTCTGTGTCTCTTCTCTTCTTCCAAGGACGCCCATCATTGGATTAAAACCCACCCTACTCCATTATGGCTTTATCTTTTGTTTGTTTAGTATATGTCACCTCTTGAGTTTATTGTGGTATTTCCAATTCAAATATAGTACTGTGTGATATTACCGAACTTTTTCTAGATTACATCTTTCTGCTTTTCTACCCCAAGAATCTTGATTCCCATAAGCACACAGCATGGCCTAATTGGAATATCCCATAATTTCTCATTTGCTGTATTCAATACTACACACATGATATAGATATAATAGTGTTATGACCTCATCTTAACTTGGCAAATTACAGCTGCAAAGATCCTATTTCCAAACAAGGTCCCATTCACAGCTCACCAAGGGTTAGACTTGAACATAACATTTTGGGAAACACGTCCTAGATTGGGGTCCCTCAAAAACAGACATGGGAACTCACTCGGACGCCAGTACGTTTTTTGGGACGTGACTGCAGGAAGCAGAAACGAGGGAGTAGGGCGAGCCGTACGGGGGAAACACAAGCTCCAACAGCAGGCGTGCTACGGGTGCTGGCTACTCTTATGAGCAATGGGCGTTCCATCTTGCTGGGGACCCACCGGGGGACCACAGCCCTTCTGAAGGATGGAGAGGCTGCGGACCTTTCTCCACCAACTCCTGTTCTCCCACTGAACTGATGGAATTAACTCCCCAGCGCTGACCTACCCCCTGTGCCTCCAAGAGAAGCCCATTTGAATGTATCTACCTTCACCCAGGACTCCCAGACACTAAAAACCATGAGGATTTGGGACCTAGCACCAGAGGCAGAGCAGGGGCCATGTATCAAGTCAACCCCCCGGGCTCAAGAAAGGCTGAGATTTAACATCCAAGACCCAGAATCCCACCACCTGGATGGGTGGTGGGCACAGCCACCCAGGAAAGCGTAACTAGGAAGGTGTAAGGATCTGGTCTCAGGCATCCACTGGACTTACAGCCCAAGCCTGCCTTGTTCTGGCTGTGTGGCCTTCCAGTACCTTTGTTTTCTTATTCATGGAACAGGCATAAATATTCCTTGGAGGAACACTGATTTCAAACTAGCTTCCTTTCCTCAGAGCTTAAAGAGATCCAGCCCTGGCTCTTCTGGGGACACAGAAGGTCATGTCATTGATGTCCTCCTCCAAGCTCTCTAATCTGACTCAAACTCACATTTACCCTACTAGGTTGGGGGGTCCTCCAGACCACCCTCAGGCTCTATGATTCACTAGAGGGACGCATTGGACCCAAAGGTTGTTATACTCGTGGTTATGGTTTGTTACAGTAACAGGAGGCACAGCAAAGTCAACAAAGAGAACGTGTGCAGGGGGTGAGGTCCAGTGGGACCCAGACGCAAGCGCTGAGGGTCTTCTCCCCATGCAGTCCTGCAGAACATGCTTAATTCCCCCAGCAATGATGTGACAACACACATGGGAGGTTATGGCAACCACAGGAAGCTCCCCTGAGCCTGGGTGTCTCGTGTGCAGTTATTTCGGGGCGGGGGGTGGTCTTTCACTAGGCAAAGAGTTATTTGGGGGGGGCGGGGTCTGTCACTCAGCGAACAGTACATATGTGACTGACCTCAATTACAGACACTCAAGACCCCCAGAAGAGGACTTCCCTGGTGGCACAGGGATTAAGAATCCACTTGCCAGTGCAGGGGACATGGGTTTGAACCCTAGTCCAGGAAGATCCCACATGCCACGGAGCAACTAAGCCTGTGTGCCACAACTACTGAGCCTGCACTCTAGAGCCCGCGAGCCACCACAGCTACTGAGCCCACGCGCCTAGAGCCTGCGAGCCACAACTACTGAAGCCCATGCACCTAGAGCCCGTGCTCCGCAACAAGAGAAGCCACTGCAATGAGAAGCCCATGTACCACAATGAGACGCCCACTCTTGCCTCTGCTAGAGAAAGCCTGCGCGCAGCAATGAAGACCCAACGCAGCCAAAAATAAAGAAAATTAATTCCAAAAAATGAGTTATCATTTAAAAAAAAAAGAAATGACAGACTTCTGATTTATACGTAGGGAAGCCACCTTCTTTGAACTTGAGATTTATTTACAGAAGAACCGAGAGTAAATTCAGTTTAAACAGAAAAAAGAGGACAAAAGAAAAGTGATAAAGATGAACCAACAAAATTGCTCTGGCATTGAGAATCAATTGTAACTAAATTGTTCCTGTCTTACCAAAAGGAGGAACTAACTCACTTCTATGAAAGATCATTTTTAAAGCAGACGTCGTTTCAGATAAAGACAAATACTGTTTGGTATCACTTATATGTGGAATCTAAAAAATTAACAAACTAGTGAATATAACAAAAAAGAAGCAGACTTACAGATACAGAGAACAAACTAGTGGTTACCAGTGGGGAGAGGGAAGGGGGGACGGGCAACATAGGGGGAGGGGATTTTTAAAAAAGGGTTATTATGGGATTATATGAAAGCACGTGTATGAAACTTTTGAAAGACTGTAAAGCACTACAGAATTCAAAGAATCTTTCACTCAATAAAAATTTTTTTTAATAAAATGCATATGAAAAATAAAGTAGTGACAACATGGTAAATTATACTTCAATTTTTTTTTTAAAATATTTTATTTATTTATTTATGTATTTATGGCTGTGTTGGGTCTTCGTTTCTGTGTGAGGGCTTTCTCCAGTTGCAGCAAGTGGGGGCCATTCTTCATCGCAGTGCGCGGGCCTCTCACTATCGCGGCCTCTCTTGTTGTGGAGCACAGGCTCCAGACGCGCAGGCTCAGTAATTGTGGCTCACGGGCCCAGTCGCTCCGCGGCATGTGGGATCTTCCCAGACCAGGGCTCGAACCCGTGTCCCCTGCATTGGCAGGCAGATTCTCAACCACTGCGCCACCAGGGAAGCCCTATACTTCAATTTTTAAAAAATGAAAATAAACAGGAAAAAATAAAGTAGACGTCACTCATAGGCCCTTGGGTTGTTTGATGAGGTAGCTGGTAAATGAAAAATGGGTCATGTAATTACACTGGGAAAAGGATTCTGTCCCTCGCTGATTTCACACACATTACGGACATCTGTGTAAAGAAGGTGAAACGTATGTAAACCGCCACACAGGGCATGTGGAGAGCACACACGTTAACGAGAGGTGCCAGGTCAAAGCCATCGTGGAGGAACATTTCTGACATCTTACAGTTCCTGTAGAACAGAAAACGGATGGAGACCTTCCCAACAGTGACAACAATCCTAAGACAGTGGCCACACACGGTCAATAAGGAATGATGATACTTGAAGTAACATTTCTTTTTTTTTTAAAATTTATTTATTTTTGGCTGCATTGGGTCTTCATTGCTGTGCGCGCACTTTCTCTAGGTGCAGCGAGCGGGGGCTACTCTTTGTTGCGGTGCGCGGGCTTCTCATTGCAGTGGCTTCTCTTGTTGCGGAGCACGGGCTCTAGGTGCGTGGGCTTCAGTAGTTGTGGCACACAGGCTCTAGAACACAGGCTCCGTAGTTGTGGCACGTGGGCTCAGTAGTTGTGGCTCGCGGGCTCTAGAGCGCAGGCTCAGTAGTTGTGGTGCACGGGCTTTGTTGCTCCACAGCATGTGGGATCTTCCCGGACCAGGGCTCGAACCCATGTCCCCTGCATTGGCAGAAGGATTTTTAACCACTGCGCCACCAGGGAAGTCCCTGAAGGAACATTTCTAAACTCTCACGTCATAAACAAACAATCAGCGAGGCTGGAGGAATGACCGTCTATAGATCAAATGCGTTTTCCCACAAAGAGAAGATCACAGAGCACGCCACCAGAAATGGTAGGGACACAATGACAGTATCGAGCAGCTGTTTAATAAAAACAGTACCTTTCTGGATGCTTGGGAATAGTTGTCAGCTTTTCAAAAGTTGAAGTGTCTTATTTTATTCTAAAGAGGAAGTTCCCTTTCATCCCAAAATTTGTGTCTGTAATTTTCTGTTCTTTTGGTAAAAAGGCTCCCTGAATGATATCAACGTCTTGCCTCTTCCATGGAAGAACTTTGCCTGAGCGCCCGGTGCCTAGAAACACGGAAGGTTCGAACGTCCCCCACTTTTCTGTGCTCGGGAAATGGCTTTTTGCGAAGAACCCCTTTCCCCATAGGATTAAGACTCAAGAATAACCACCCCGCAGGCGGGGCCCCCAACCCTGCAAATTCCCATTCTGTGCCAAACTCTTTATGAGCTACACTCCATTTCTGGGGCTTGCAGTCAAGAACCAGATCTTCTCCTGAACCAGCACCCTGTACATGGGATTCTGACTTGTTTCCGATGATTTGCAAATAAATCCTTTTTTGCAAGATCCCTTTACACGACTGTTTCTGTGTGTGTGTGTGTGTGTGTGTGTGTGTGTGTGTCTTCCAGCTGTTGGCCAGAGTCTTAGCAATTGAACTAGGACTCAACGGATTCGTGCGTTTTTTGTTTTGGTTTGTTTTTTGTTTTTTCTTAATTTTTGGCTGTGTTGGGTCTTCGCTTCTGTGCGAGGGCTTTCTCCAGTTGCGGCGAGTGGGGGTCACTCTTCATTGCGGTGCGCGGGCCTCTCACTATCGCGGCCTCTCTTGTTGCGGAGCACAGGCTCCAGATGCACAGGCTCAATAATTGTGGCTCACGGGCCCAGTTGCTCCGCGGCATGTGGGATCTTCCTGGACCAGGGCTCGAACCCGTGTCCCCTGCATTAGCAGGCAGATTCTCAACCACTGCGCCACCAGAGAAGCCCTCGTGTGTTTTTAATTTCACTGAAATTCCACCCCGAATGGAGAATACTTTTTCCTCATTCCCTCGAACCCGTGTGCATTATGACTCTTCTTCATGTGTTTGCCAAACTGTTCACAAACACAACAAGCAAGTCTATCAGCACCACTTTTCCAACAGCATTTGCTCACCGTTTCTCATTCTTATTCTGTTGACCGCAGGCTGCGGAAGACAGGTGTAAGGGGAAAACATTTGTTTTTTAGCAACAGAAGAAAAAGGGTTGTTTTTGAATGAAAACGTGCGACCGCGCTGTGTCTCTAGAAGATTCTTCCCAGATCTCAGACAGCGCGTGGCCGTGCATGCAGGCACTGTCCCTGGAGGCCACACCTCCCACGGCTGCCCCCCCAGGAGCCCGTAAGTAGGGACCAGAAGGCAGGTGCGTTCCTGGGAGCAGCAGGACCCCCTCGACCTCGGCTCTGGGGCCGCCTGGCAACCTCGGACGCTTGTCCACAAACAGCCCTGCCGAACTGACCTTCCTGCCCCAGCTCCAAGGCGAGAGCTCCTGAGCAATCATTTCCTCTTCCCGATGACCCTTCCCAGGTTCACACCCACATGATGGCCCCCCAGGCAGCCCCCTGCAGGCCCCTCCCCGTTCTCCCACATGGACCCCATCCACAGTTAACCCGTCGTGCCGTCTGCTTCTCGCAGGACCCGTGGGACATATGCATCTTCTAAGATTCCCCTGTGGGGGCTGACCTGGTGGCGCAGTGGTTAGGAATCTGCCTGCCAGTGCAGGGGACACGGGTTCGAGCCCTGGTCTGGGAAGGTCCCACATGCCCGCAGAGCAACTAAGCCCCTGAGCCACAACTACTGAGCCTGCGCTCTAGAGCCTGCGAGCCACAACTACTGAGCCTGCAAGCCACAACTACTGAAGCCCGCATGCCATAAATACTGAGCCCGTGAGCCACAACTACTGAGCCCGTGCGCCACAACTACTGAAGCCTGCGCTCTAGAGCCCGTGAGCCACAACTACTGAGCCCACGTGCCACAACTACTGAGCCTGTGTGCCACACCTACTGAACCCGTGCACCACAACTACTGAAGCCTGCACGCCTAGAACCCGTGCTCCGCAACAAGAGAAGTCACCGCAGTGAGAAGCGCGCGCACCGCAATGAAGAGTAGCCCCCGCTCGCAGCAACTAGAGAAAGCCTGCGTGCAGCAATGAAGACCCAACGCAGCCAAACATAAATAAATAAAATAAATAAATTAAAAAGACAAAGATTCCACTGTGCCGACCGCTCTACTAAACGTGAAATCGCACTGGCGGCAGGTGGCGCCCTGAGCCATCCCTCCCTGCCCTGGTGCTGGCCGCGTCACCTGTCACCCCCCACACCCAGCCTGCTGCCAGCCCCTCGCGCAGCAGGAATGGGCTGAGCCAGGCGTCACGGTCTGGGGAGTGGAGTCCAGCTCAGCACCGGCGGCCTCTGTCCCGTCCTGACTTGCCTTGTGGGGCTCAGTTCCTACCCACCCTTCATACCCTTCGGCTGGACAGCATCCTCCGTGGGGAAGCCCCCAGCCCTTTCAGATGACTTGATGGAATTCTACCAGTTTCAAAATGCACAAAATCGTGTCAAAAGGGATCTCAATCAAATGCCGATCCTTTACGTGGGCATTTATCTGAGCTTCTCTTACAACAGGTGACGTCGGGGACCAGGAGGGGGTCTCAGTTCCTGTATGTGTGACTTTGGGTAAGGGGACCTCTGCTTCCTGCCCCCCTCAAGTGTGTCGTATGGGTAGTGGGGCTGGGTTTGGGGGGGGGCACCGGGAAACAGGATGGGAGTGTTTCCGACCAATCATTTTCTCTTTCCCCAGCATCCTTCTCCACATGGTCCCCCCACCTAGACAGGAAGGTACGCCCACCCCACAACCTGGCAACCCCACCTCTGGGTGGACGCCCCACAGAAACCACAACCCAAGCACAGCCAAGGGCACGGACCAGAGCCCCGTGAGCTGCCTCAGTCACCCGTTCAGCAGGTGGGAGAATTCCTAAACGCCCCTCAGCAGCGGAGTGGATAAATCAATCAGGAATCCCCATCACCAACGGTGACAACAAACCAGCTACGGTGACACACAGAGACTTGGAGGAATCTCAGAAAAGCAACGCTGACCAGGAGAAGCCAGCTTCCACCACCCCAAGAAGAAAAAAAATTACGATGTATTTATATAAAGCACAAAAATGCCCAAAACCATCAGTGGGTAGCAGTGAGAGCAGGGCGGCGGCAGGGACCTTCCACCAGCGTGAGTAGGACCACAGACGGAGTCGGTCAGCTCTGGTCTCCGTTTGGGAGCTGCTGCGTTTGTGGGTCACTTCTGTCTGTGGACAGAAGACAGAAAATAATATCCCATCTTGGTGGCTCTGGCACCACTTAAACGAGTGCTCCCTTATATTTACGAGAACAATTTGCACAGCAGAACTTTAAAAAAGGGGGTATGTTAGTCTAAGTCCTCCCAAATGCAGACACCGAGATGGAATATTATTTCCCCTATTTCCAGCTAATTTCCACCAATAACTGTATGTGCTCCCAGGACCCGAGGACGTTCTCTGCAAGTGTTGCATGCTGATAACAAGTCATGAAAGAGCTCTCCAGGCAGCTCCCACCAATGGGTTATCACTGGTTTGCAAAATAAAGGAAGGACAGCTCCTGCATCCAAGGAGAAGATGACCCTAGTGGGCAACTAAATAAATGAAGCCAGAGACCAGCGTGATCCTATACGCGAGGGGGCTTGGCCCCGTCCCGCCTTCTACATCCACTGCCGCAGTGACCCCTCATCTGACGTCTACGTGGCCCCGAGAAGAAAGGCCACCCGCGCTGCGTCTCCTCCAGCGCCTGCGGTGGACTTGACTGTGTACTTGGCGCTGGGTCCACTCAGGGGGGGACCAGAGTGGCTGGGCTGGCAGGACGCAGAGCAGAGGCGGACGAAGCATCGAGGCTCATTCTGCAGCCACCACCCAACAACGGCCACCCAACCTGAGACCCCTCCTGGTCCCCCGACGTCACCTGTTCTAACAGAAGCTCAGGTAAATGGCCACGTAAAGCATCGGCATTTGACTGAGATCCCTTTTGACATGATTTGTGAATTTTAAAACTCGTAAACAACCCAGCTGATGCCAACAATAGCATTTATCACCAGGGCAGACACACCACACACATACACACACACACACACACACACACACACACACACACACAAACACACACACACACCACGCGCATCTGTTGTGGCAGTTAGTAAATTCTATACTCTTATGTAGGATATTTTGACTCAAGGTTGGGGGTTGCCCCCTCCCCAAAATACTGCAGGAAAAGTCACTCTTCGATATAGATGCAGTGACTCAATTTATACCTGTCACATATTTCTACCAGTTCCTTTTGCCCAAAGACGTCATTAAAAGTAAATTGGGGGCTTCCCTGGTGGCGCAGTGGTTGAGAGTCTGCCTGCCAATGCAGGGGACACGGGTTCGAGCCGTGGTCTGGGAAGATCCCACATGCCGCGGAGCAACTGGGCCCGTGAGCCACAACTACTGAGCCTGCGCGTCTGGAGCCTGTGCTCCGCAACAAGAGAGGCCGCGATGGTGAGAGGCCCGCGCACCGCGATGAAGAGTGGCCCCCGCTCGCCGCAACTAGAGAGAGCCCTCGCACAGAAACGAAGACCCAACACAGCCATAAATGAATAAATAAGAAATAAATAAATAATTTTTAAAAAAAACAAACTAAATTGAAGGCGCCCATGTGCTATGACCTTAAGATTTGGCGATGCCCAAATTCTTCCTTGGCAGCGTGGAACTGCCACCAGTCTGAAAGCCGGGTCCCCCAGCCCTGACACGGGGTGGGGGGGGGCGGCCTGTCGGCTGGCATCACGGGGTGACCCTTGGACCGGGGCCAGGCTCACCGTGACCTCCGGGAACAGAGAAGCGTGTCTGCACACCGGGAAGAGATGCCATCTGACAGATGCCACAACTGCCCCCGACAAACACGCTGAACCTCCACATCTGACATTTCCAGGAGGGAAACAGAACCGGTCGAGCTGGCCGCACCCCCCAGAGCAGCTCTGAAGGTCTTAGCTGCCTGACTGGCAGACGGTGACTCAAGGTTTCCAACAACACAATCTATTTGCAGGGCTGCAAAGACACGGGTAAAAAGCTGAGCCCTACAATCAGTATTAAAGCTGCCCCTCAGCCACATGCGTGTTTAACTGCCCCTGAAGATGCAGAATCAGGATAATCCTTCAGCCCAGTCCCTGAATTCCAGGGGAAACTGTCATGCTTCCTTTACATGCCCGAAGCCTCAGGGACCACAGGCTCTCAGCCAAAAAGCCTGACGCTGGAACCTCAGCTCTGTTGTGCACTCTTGCAAGGTCACACAGCTAGTGATGAAACTCCAAGCCTCGGTCTGCACACCTGCAACCCTGGAGGGTCACAGCGTACCCACGATGGAGGGGTGGTAAAATTAGACAAGGCAATGCACCAAAATGAAACTCTTGGGATGGCCCTTTACGCCGTGCAAGAGCTTGGTCAGCTACCGCTGTCATTCTTTCAGTTATTAACGAGAAGAGCTCGGCCACCAGCTCCCCAAGCCAGTCTGAAGTGCAAAATCCAGGGGCGTCTGGCATCCAAGTTCTGTCCACAAAGAGAATCAGCATCTCAGAATGATACTGGATACAACGGGGGGTCAACAGAAATTGGGACCACCCTTGCCTCTCCCTCTCTGTGTCCCACGGCCTCCCTTCTCTTTAGCTCTTAGGACGTCAGGGCCCAGCCACCGAGATTGCTTGCCATGGCACCCACGAGGCCTGCCCCCTGGTGGCCGCCCCTGGGAGCTGCTTCCCTTTGATCGCCTTTTCTGCTCAACCTTCCATCAGAAAGTACAGGTGTCTGGGGCTGCCAATACAAACAGCCAGCATGAAAGCATCCTGGAACGAGCTGCTTAACCTAATCCCCTCCAAAGCAGATGCTTTTCTTGCCCATGTGGCAAGACCCTGGGTCTCTCGGTGGTATGTTTTCCAACTGGAATTCTTGGAGGGGCCCTCAAGTCCCAGTGGTTTTCGGCTCCGATCTCTCTTGTCACATTCAACTTCAAAGTGGTCACGCGTGCGGCGCCCCCAGAACACTCTGAACATCACCCCACCAGGGGGGTGGCTTTGCTCTGTCCACTCTGCTTCTAGACCACTCGAAGCGGAATGGTTGGGAAACACAAGTAAAATTGAGCTGTTGCCACCTTATGTAAATATCTTTGATACAAACGGCAATGGATTAGGTTAACCACCGCACGCAGAAATGCAAGTAGAAAGAGCAATGGAACCCAAAGTCCATTTTCTTTGTATTCCTGCACAAAGGGGCCCTTTCATCCTGTAAATACACAGCTGAGCAAAACAGCCCAGGGGAAAGTGAACCACTGATGGAGGTATGGGTCACAATAGGCTAGGTGATGCTGCGGTAACAAACAGCCCCGGAATCTCAGGGGCTCACATACACTCAGGCTACCTGCCCATCAATGGGGCTCCCGGTCTTCTGAGGACCAGGACCCAGGGTGATGGAGCAGCTCAGTTCTAGAACATTGCCAGTCTCAGAGGGGAGAGAGAAAGAGAACAAGAGACACAGGGAACCAGGAGCCGGCTCACTGAACTTCAGAAACAACACACTTCATTTCTACCCAAGTTCAGATGGTACCTGAGGTCAACTCAGTGGAAGCCTGTGATCTTCCGCCACCGGGGCAGCTATATTTGTAAGTGATCACAGAATCTACCGTAAGAAGAAAACAAAAGAGTAATACTCTAGTACTCACTGTATCCGCCGACAGAAAGTAAAAGATGGGAGCTCCTAGGACGAATCCAGGAACACAAGCAAGGTGGCATCAGAAATTAATGGGCTCTGCACCCCAATGTTCACTGCAGCACTATTTACAATAGCCAAGACATGGAAACAACATAAATGTCCATCAACAGATGAATGGAGAAAAAGGATGTGGTACATATATACAATGGAATATTACTCAGCCATAAAAAAGAATGAAATAATGCCATTTGCAGCAACATGGATGGACCTAGAGATTGTCATACTAAGTGAAGTAAGTCAGACACAGAAAGACAAATATCATATGACACCACTTATATATGAAATCTAAAATATGGCACAGGGACTTCCCTGGTGGCTCAGTGGTTAAGAATCTGCCTGCCAATGCAGGGGACACGGGTTTGAGCCCTGGTCCGGGAGGATCCCACATGCTGCGGAGCAACTGACCCCGTGCGCCACAACTACTGAGCCTGCGCTCTAGAGCCCCCGAGCCACACCTACTGAGCCTGTGCTCTAGAGCCCACGTGCCACAACTACTGAGCCCACGCACCACAACTACTGAAGCCCGTGTGCCTAGAACCCGTGCTCCACAACAAGAGAAGCCACTGCAATGAGAAGCCCACGCACCACAACAAACAGTAGCCCCCGCTCGCCGCAACTAGTGAAAGCCCACAGGCAGCAATGAAGACCGAATGCAGCCAAAAAATAAATTTATAAAAAAATAAAATAAAATATGACACAAATGAACTTAGCTACACAACAGAAACAGACTCACAGACATAGAGAACAGACCTGTGGCTGCCAAGGGGGAGGAGAGAGGAGGGGTGGATTGGGAGTTTGGGATTAGCAGATGTAAACTATTATATATAGGATGGATAGACAACAAGGTCCTACTGTTTAGCACAGGGAACTATATTCAATATCCTGAGATAAACCATAATGGAAAAGAATATAAAAGGGAATGTATATATATACATATATATGTATAACTGAGTCACTCTGCTGTACAGCAGAAATTAACACAACATTGTAAATCAACTATACTTCAATAATAAAAAAGAAAAAGAAAGAAATTAATGGGCTCTTCATCAAGAATTTTCAAGGGTAGCTTTGTACCAGGAGAGGGCTATGAAAGTTCAATCACTGGCTTCTACGGGGTTTGGGGGCAATAAAAATATTCCAGTCCACATAGGACATAACATCCAAGGTCATCAATGTGTTTCCAAAGAATTCCCCACCACAGTTCCATGATAAAGAAACAATAGTCGCATAGGGAGAGTGGGAGGGAGGGAGACGCAAGAGGGAAGAGATATGGGGACATATGTATAGCTGATTCACTTTGTTATAAAGCAGAAACTGACACACCATTGTAAAGCAATTATACTCTAATAAAGATGTTCAAAAAATTTTTTTTAATTAAAAAAAATTTTTTAAAAAGATCAATAGTCGCTAAACCCAACAGAGATCAATAGTATGTATGAGGAAACATCCCTCCTCAAAATCCCAAGTTGTTAACAATTTTAATGCTCCATATTTTAATTCTTTTCTACTAAAATGTCAGGAGGAACATGAATGTTTAATTAAACCAGCCTCATAAAAACGCCTCGAATTTTTTATATCCTTAGTCAAGAAATTCGTAGCTTAAAGACACGTGCTTGAAATTGATGACATTCACTTAAGGGAGAGTGGGTTCCCTGCCAATGAGCACCTTTAAATAGAAATATAAAATAATTGAGGTCCCGAATGCCAACCACACCCTCAAAATCTCCAACTGAGCTTTGGTACAGGGCTTTAAAGGAGTATATGACTTCCCTGGGGGCCACCAGAACAAAGTACCCCAGAGTGGGTGGGCTTAAATAACAGACATTTATGTCTCCCAGTCCTGGAGGCTGGAAATTCAAAATCAAGGTATCTGCAGGGCTGGTTCCTCCTGAGGCCTCTCTCCCGGGCATGTAGACGGCTGTCTCTTCCCTGTGTCCTCACAGGGTCAATCCTCTGTGTGTGTGTGTGTGTCCTAATCTCTTCTTATAAGGACACCAGTCCTATGGGATCAGGTCCCACCCTAATTTTAACTCAATCACCTCTTTAAAGACCCCACCTGCAAATACAGCCACATTCTGAGGTCCTGGAGGTTAGGACTTCAATATATGGATTTGGGCGGGGAACACATTTCAGCCCCAGGAGCCCCACAATGAGAGCATGTCACTGCAGAAAACCTACAAAACATGCAGAGCTGTTTCTGCCCCCTTCCCGCTGCCCTACAGTTCGTTGTCCTTAGTGACTCTCCCACACTGGCCCCCATTTTCTTCTGGCCTCCGGCCCCTTTAGAAGGCGTCAAGGGAGACCCTGAGTGTGAGTTTCGAAGACAAAACTGTCTGGGATGTTTGCATTGTCAGAGGTGGTTCCTGTACCCTCTTGAAAGGGAAAGACAAGTCCCCAGCATTTTTGTAAAGATCACACCGGGATTTACACAGAACTCCAAGCAGAGTTCCAGACGCCCGGGAGGCATGCACGAAAGGCAGCGACAACCAGGGACTCCTAAAGGTTAACACTTCATGAACAAATATTGACTTTCTCCCCAAGCCAGTGCCCTGCGTCAGCTCAGCGCATGCGATTCTCCCAAACACTAAATCAACACAGCCCTTGGTCAGCCTCGGATGAAACATCGGCACCTGCTCTGAGCGCACAGAGGAGATGGCAGCAGCTGGTAAGCAGGATGTGGTCCTGAGAAGGCAGAGCTGGTCAGCGGTCAGCAGGGACCTGTGTTGTCCATCCCGCCGCAAGGGCAGCTCTGAGCCACTCGCGAAGGAAAGGACAGGAAGATGAACTCCGGGGAGGGATGGGGAGGTGCTGGCCAGAGAGTTTGAGAGAACTGACTCTTGTCTTTCCAGACAAAGGTGGTGCCCCCCAAAATATGCCCACATCCTAACCCCCAAACATGTGAATGGAACCTCATTTGGAAACAGCGTCTTTGCAGATGTGATGCAGTGAAGGGTCTGAGATGAGGTCCTCCTGGATGAGGGTGGCCCTACATCCAATGACAGGGTCCTTCTAAGAGACAGAAGAGGAGAGACACAGACACAGAGGTGAAGCCCTGGGAAGACAGAGGCAGAGGTGGGAGGGATGGGGCCCCAAGCCCAGGGACGCCTGGAGCCCCCAGAAGCTGGAAGAGGCGGGAAGGACCCTCCCCTGGAGCCTGGGGAGGGAGCGCAGCCCCGGGACACCTTGACCTCAGACGTCTGGTTTCCAGGACTGGGGAGGATGGATGCCTGTGGTTTGAAGCCTCCTGGTTTGGCTTATTTGCTCTGGCCACCCCAGGACACTCCTGCACGCTCCGTGTTGGTGGACTTTCTTGTCTTGTCCTGTTCTTTCTCTCGTTATTGGGAAATCACTGTGACTATCATCGACATAAGTGCTTTTGAGGGCGTGCAGGATCTACAAGCGGAAGAGTAAAACAAGCCATTTTAACAGTCATTTTGGCAAACCTGTTCTCGAATTTCATCCTGTTGCACACTTATGGACGTTCTCTGCAGGTTCCTATGGCTTCCGTAGCTCTGTGTTAGTTTCCTGCGGCCGCTGTAACAAACTACCACAAACTCAGCGGCTTAGAACACACGTGTGTCTTATACTTAGTGGAAGTGAGGAGTCTGATGTGGGTCTCATGGGGCTAAAATCCAGGTGTGGGCAGGGCTGGACCTTCTGGAGGCCCCAGGGGAGATCAGGTCCTCGCTTGTTCCAGCTTCTAGAGGCGCCTGCATCCTTGGCTGGTGGACACATCACTCTGACCTCTGCTTCCATTGTCACATCTGCTTCTCTGATGCTGACCCTCCTGGGTCCCTCTTATAAGTACCCTCGTGATGACATTCGGGGCCACCCCGATAATCAAGCGTCATCTCCCATCTCAGGCTGCTTCTTCCCCCACATATGCGAAGTCCTTTTTTCTTTACAAGGTAACCTATTCTCATCATCTGGGGATTCGGATGTGGACATCCTCCTGGTGGGGCGCGTCATTCTGCCCAGTGTAACGTCTGTACATTTCTTTGCAACTGAATCATTTCAGGTCCTCATCGTAACAATATCAAGCTAGTGGGCCACTTAGTCTATAAGGGACGGTTTTCTTAAAGCATCACCCTTTCTGCAATGGAACTGATATACCGTGTTTAGGAGGGAGAAGACAGAATAAATATGAAATCATTTTTATTCATCTGTATTTGCATTTAATACTGTGACATTTTATATACTGTCTTTATTTGTCTATATTTGCATTTAATACTGTGACATCTTACTGCCTTTGTATTTGCATTTAATATTGTGACATTTTATATATTTTCTTTGTATTTGCATTTAATGTTGTGACATTTTACATACTGTCTTTGTCTATATTTGCACTTAATATTGTGACATCTTACATACTGTCTTTGTCTGTATTTGCATGTAATATCAAGATATTTTATATATTTTCTTTGTATTTGCATTTAATGTTGTGACATTTTACATACTGTCTTTGTCTATATTTGCATTTAATATTGTGACATTTTATATATTTTCTTTGTATTTGCATTGAATGTTGTGACATTTTATATATTGTCTTTGTCTATATTTGCATTTAATATTGTAACATTTTATATATTTTCTTCGTATTTTCATTTAATATTGTGATATTTTACATATTTTCTTTGTCTATATCTTCATTTAATACTGTGACATTTTATATACTCGACTCACCCATTACCAGCACATTTCATTTATTCTTATATCAAAAACACTACAAATTTGTAAATAAATGCTAAATAATTCAAAACAATATGTCTCTTTTTTAATTCTTAAAGAAATGAGATATTTTCTTCCTTTTTGAGCTTTCTGGCTATATCCTGAACAAGTTCCCCGGCAAAAAAAAATACTTAAATTTCTTCTTTGAAATAAACCCACTCATGCCTGTTCCTAGAAATCCGAAGAAAGAACTGCTAGTGTGTGAAGAACTTCCATCTGAAAGAGAATGCACACGATGGCGGCTTCCTCTCTTTCTCTGGGACAGACTTTGGCTGTTTAGGGGGCTTCAAGCGGGATCCCCATGAATCCAGGAGGGGCGAGGCTTCTGTCTGTCCCGCCAGCTCTGTCCCAGGGCATCCCCGTGGGCTGCCGCCCCTGCCTGGGTGTCTCAGGAAAAAGCATCCATCAGGCAAGTTCGTGGAATGTTTCCCGGGAGGAAGGTGGAGTCCTGAGCTGGCAAGGCAGAGGATGGGACCCAGAGCCAGACAGGCCTCGTCTCGGGAGAAGGGTCTTTCCTTACTCCTCATGCCTTTGCCTAAGGATCCGGTGATGGCGGAGGAGAACAGAGAACCAATGACAGGGAGGAGGGGGGATCTGCCTGTGCCCCTGTCAGCTCTGTGACATTGAGATGACCTTGAATGAGGGAAGATGCACATCCCCATGGCCCTCTGCACCTCCTGTTATTCTAGGCTCCAGAACATCAAGATTGGAATAATAACCATAAAGCATCCTCAGCGAGTAGATTTGCATTTTAACTGCAACGACGGAGGCCAACCTGAGAAATTATGGGAAAGCACGCGCCCGGCAACAAGGTGGCTTTGAGTGGAGTGAGCTGATAAATGGACAGATGTCAACAGTTATTGTTTCCTTTTTCTCAACAATGGAAACATTTGATTCATAAGCAAAGGCTCTGTCATTGCATCCATCTCTGCCTCTCTGCAGGGAAGCGTTTGTGATACGGTGAACAGAACCGGAAACAGTAACTATTTTTGCTCTTGTTGCGTCTTCGCTCGTCTGAAAGGTACACTCGGTAGAAATACCCAGGGAGTCCTTTGGGAGTCCACCTTTCATAGAATAAAACAGTCCACCTGGAAACTTAGGGACCAACTGAAGAGATTTGGAGGACACTTAATTACACAGCAGGATAACCCATCAAGGGGCTCATTATCTGTGGTCAGAAGAGGAAACCACGTGGGTCGTTGGTATAAAATAATGACAGTTGTCTCTCAGAGTATGTACGTGTCACCTCCACATAAGTGTTCCTCTCCCCTTCAAAGGGCATATCAAACACATGCTCCTCGGGACCTGGGTTGGCCCAGACCTCATCCTTTTCCTGATGCCTTGGGGTGAAAGAAATGTTCTGTAAAACAAGAATCACCTTCTTTTTTCATACTCTTTTCCATGATGGTTTATCGCAGGACATTGAATATAGTTCCCTGTGCTCTACAGCAGGACCTTGTTGTTCATCCATCCTATATAGATAATAGTTTGCATCCGCTAATCGCAAACTCCCACTCCATCCCTCCCCCACCTCCCCTCCCCCTCAGCAATCACAAGTCTGTTGTCTCTGTCTGTGAGTCTGTTTCTGCTTCATAGATAAGTCCATTTATGCCATATTTTAGAATCCACACATAAGGGATATCATATGGTATTTGTTTTTCTCTGCCTTACTTCACTTCATATGATCATCTCTAATCGCAAAGAACCAGCTTCTGACTGAGGCAGCACATGACTGCAAGTTCACACACAGAGGACCCCATTCCATCCACACACTAGAGGCAGCAGAAAGAACAGGCAAAACGAGCTAATTTGGGGGCTGGGATTCCTAGATTTCTTGCATGCTTCTTCAACAGCACAGGGGGGAAGGGGGCTCCCCCAACCCAAAACGTTCCCCCAAAGCAGACCCTCCGACAAGGAGTAGGGGACAAGGAATTTATTTGAGAGGTGGTCCAAAGAAGCGTGTTTTTTTTGGGGGGGGGGCGCTTCTCTATTTATACATCATGTTACTCTCAATACCTCTGGCCACCACGTCGACCAATTCTCAACCAAATTTCAAGACACCAGCTGGGTGTCCTACCAAGCAACTCAGTCCAGATACTATCGTAGGGGGAGTGTCTGATGCCACAGGTTGAGGACTCGGCCCCACAAAACTGCCCCCACTTCAGACGCCCATCCAAAAGTCCCAGCACGTCACCTGTGCTCCTCACCGACCAGGTGTGCGTCGGAGGTTCCCATGATCTCATTTCCAGGTTCCGTAATCTGCTAGAGGGGCTCAGAGAACTCAGAAAAACAGTGCACTTGTTGGAGTACAGGTCTGTTACAGAATGCCGCAACTCGGGAGCAGCCCCACGGAAGCTGTGCGTGGGAACCTGTTCACCGACCCGGAAGCTCGCTGACACCCACAGTTCAGGGATTTTTACGGAGGCTTCGAACTGTCGACTGAAAAAAATGCACAACCTAAAGATCGAGAATTATGTTTTATTCGGTGACCTTCCTGAGGACTTAGGCCTGAGAGGCAGCCTCTCACAGCTCTGAGGGACGGTTCCAAAGAGGTCAGGCAGAAGCCCGGCTATATAGGAGTTTTGCTGGAAGAAAAAAAACACGTCGTTGAACATCAAAAGACTACTGCTAATTACAAAACAAAGACGTCTCAAGTGAATGAATTTAGCGCTTTTCTATGTATGGGAAGATGCAAGAGCCTGGGCTCATCCAAATCATTCCTGTGATGTGCACCTTAGCCACCTAGGGCCAGGATCCTGTTTTTCTCCAACCTGAGTGCCCCCAGGGTGCACCGCTGGGGGCGGCTGCAGTCGTCGAGGGCTCGTCGTCCTCAACATCCTCTGTTTACTGATATGGCAGGTGTGAATGGAAAATGTCACCTGCCATATCAACAAACAAAGGATGCTGCCGCCATCAAGCCGTCCGCCGCTGCCTTGGCCCTGGAAGGTGAGCCCGGCGGGGACTCAGGATGGGGACACACAGGATGCCCAGACTCTTGCATCTTTCCACACAAAGAACAGCATTAAATTCATTACCTTGAGGTGCCTGATCTCTTTAACTAACAGTAATCTTCTGACGTTCAGACTCCCCGGGTTTTTTCGTTGCAGAAACTCTGATACATCCAGGCTCCTCCTGGACCTCTTTGCAGCCGTCCCTCCCAGCTATCCGAGAAGCTGTCTCCTGGGCTTAAGTCCTCAGTCTTCTCCACCAAATAAAACATAATTCTCAACTTTTAGGCTGTGCCTTTTTTTTTTTTTTTCCCCAGTCGACACAGGTGACCTTTTTTGTCCACAGTACAGTAGGCATGACTGATTAAATTATTGTCGGCGGGCGGGGGGGGGGATTAAACTCAACCCCCAGCCCCTCCCTTCTCCCCAGATGACGGTCAGGGGGCTGGCCTGAAAGTTCCAACTCTCTAGTCAGGGTTGGTCTCCATGGCAACGAGTGCCATCCTGAGGCCATCCAGGAGCCACCGGTTAGCCTACAAAAGACCTTATGGCTTCGGAGATTCCAAGGGTTTTCGGTGTCGTGTGCCAGAAGACAGGGGCAGAGGCTAAATGCATATATTTCTTATTATGTCACTGGAGTGGGCAGGGGCTTGCCCTTCTGGGGCTCACCAGTCCCTCTGGGGGTGGCTTCTGGAGCACACCCAGAATTTTCGCCCTGCAGGAGGACAAAGCAGGGTCCTTCGTCTCACCCTCCTGTTCCTCCTGGGTGTTCACCCGATGCTATTATGTCCCAGACTCTTGCTTCACCGCGCATGAGTTTAAACGGGTCAGAGGGACACAGGAACCCACAGCCCCAGTGGAAACTGTCTGCAGACGGCGTTTCAGGATACGGGCAGGGCAGTACATCCTCCTGACAGAGTCCCAGCGCTCTGGAAGAAACCTCACTCTTACAAATGACAGCCAAGAAAAAAGTCAGCAAAATTAAAGAGAGCCATCATCGAAAAAGAGATCAGATTTGTGGTCGCCAGAGGTGGAGGAATTGGATGATTGTTAAGACATATAAGATGTTCAGTTGTAAGCCCTAGGAATGTAAGGTACAACATGATAAATGTAATTAACACTGCTCTGTGTTATGGATGCAAGTTGTTAAGAAAGTATATCCTAAGAGTTCTCATCACAAGGAAAACAATTCCTATTGCTTTCATTCTGTATCTATACGGGATGACAGATGTTTACTAAACTTATTGTGATCATTTCATGATGTAGGTACTCAAATCATTATGCCGTGCACCTTCAACTTATGCAGTGCTGTGTGCCCAGTAGAGCTCGATAAAACTGGAAGGAAAATAACTGTTAATTAAATCTTTATTTATAAAAAGGCAATCCTATGTTTGCTTAGGTGATTCTTCTATATGTATTCTTATGGGAAAACGACCAACTTCTAAGTTCCCATGCAATCATCAATGCAGAACAGCAAAAATGAAAGAGTTTCTCGCTGTTATTCTATTTTAGTATCTATCTTTGGCCAAACTACCATAAATACAAACTACAAAGTGCAAAAAAAAATAGAGTGCCATCGAAGTCAGGACACCAGTGACGGCGTGTTTGCTGGAGAAAGATAAAATCTCATGCTAAGAGCAACGATGAACTTTGGATAAAATAGAGAAATGTGTGTTGAAGGCACTGAGCTGGAACCAGCAAAAGCAGAAGCTGGTGGAGGAAGGGACCTTGGGGGAGAGGAATCACAAGGGTGAGACTGATATCCATCTACACTGCTGTCTGAGGGCAGCCCCCCGCCGTGGTCCACAGCTTCTGGGGGTCGGAGGTCAGGAAGCAAGGGACGGTCTTGCTGAGCGGCTTAGCGTGGGTGGAAACTGAGGAAGTAAAAGAAAAGAAAGGAACCGTGGAACACCAACATTTGCAGAACAAATTTCTGCTCACATCGTGGCCGACTCCCCCGTCACACGTTGTAGCGGGTGGGGACACAGCTGCAAAGACCCCGGGGCGTGCAGTCTGCGGCGGGGCATGCGGCCTGAAGCGGGGTGTGCGGCGTGAAGCGGGGCGTGCGGTCTGAAGCGGGAGCTGGAGTCTGAAGTCAGCAGCCGGCATTTCTGCACCTGCTCCCTGACGGCCAATAGAGTCTGCAGTTCTCACCCTCCCGTCAGACGGGCTTGACGGACATCGGAGACTTTCCGCGGAGCCCCCGGAATGACCAGGCCTGAGGAGTAAGGGCCACGACCCAGGTCGAGAGAATACGCCCCAGGACAAAGGGCAAAACGAAGATCAATCCACCCACAGAAACCCACAACCAGGTGTCTTCAAGCTCAAGGGGATGCTGCATCCGCTTCTTGAAACAAAACTAAGTACTCTTCAGAAGAAGATGACATAATAAAAGTCCCCAATACACTGTCCACAGTTTCACTTATATGTTTAACCTCTATTATCCACGTACCTACCTAACATCTATGTATCTACCTATCACTTTTCTCTCTGTCCATCCATCTGTCCATCTATCTATCCATCTATCTACCTATATGTACATCAATATCTATCTATATCTATGTATCTACCTACCTACCTATCATCTCTGCCCCCCCTCAAAGAGGCTTAGCTAAAAAGCTTAAAAAACAAAATAGTAACAATAACATGTACGTTTCTCAGTGGAACCACAGAACAGAGACCCAGGCACTCAAGAAGCAGATCCCATATCAAGCACACAGCACTTACATCATCTGGGTTCTTTACAAAGTATACTCCCTACACTTTGAGATCAGATGCAAAATTGCAGAGACACATGCATATGCAATTCCATGAAATCCAGGACATCAGACTCTGGGTCCTAAGAGTGGAGACTGGAGAAGGTGACTGAAGTGGACACATCAGAAAGGGGGGAGGGGGAGGGGAAGGAAGGCAAGGGAAATATGATGACGAGGAATGCACTGAAAAGGCAGAACATTTCATGAACTGGCCCCCGCCTGTGCCGCCCCCCAAAAAGGCATTAGGAAGCAGTGCATAGAAAAAGATGTGCTTATTTTAGTTTTGAAGGCTCCACCATTTATTCAACCAAGAAGGAGAAAGCTGACCATATAATCCAGCAATCCCACTCCTGGGCATATACCCAAACAAAACTCTACTTCAAAAAGATACATGCACCCCAATGTTCACAGCAGCACTATTCACGACAGCCAAAACATGGAAGCACCTAACGTCTATCGACAGAGGGATGGATAAAGAAGATGTGGTACATATATACAATGGAATACTACTCAGCCATAAAAAAGAATGAAGAAATAATGCCATTTGCAGCAACATGGATGGACCTAGGGATTATCATACTAAGTGAAGTAAGCCAGACAGAGAAAGACAAATACCCTATGATACCACTTATATGTGGAATCTAAAAAAAGACACAAGTGAACTTATTTACAAAACAGAAATAGACTCACAGGCATAAAAAGCAAACTTATGGTTACCTAAGGGGAAGCGGGGGAGGGATAAATTAGGAATTTGGAATTAACAGATACACACTACTGTATATAAAATAGATAAACAACAAGGACCTACTGTATAACAGAATGATATTCAATATCTTGTAATAACCTATAATGGAAAATAATCTGAAAAAGAATATATAAATGATATATATAAATAATATACATATTATATATACAACACATGTATAAAATCACTTTTGCTGTACACCTGAAACTGACACAACATTGTAAATCAACTATACTTCAATAAAAAAGTTTAAAAATTTTTTTAAATAATTAAATTCAATTTTAAAATAAAGAACAAAGGTCCTTAATTCACTTGGCCCCTCGCACCAGAAGTGAGAGGAACAGAGGGAGAGTTTCTATCTCCCTCTCCGGGAGGCTTCCAAAAACACACCTTGGTCCACACCAAGAAAGGAATGGAATACTTCATTAAATAGAAATGTGAAGTGAAGAGATCCGATGTAGACACATTTTCATCAGCCCCTGCAACATCTGAAAATCTCACCTCTACCCCACACGTCATAATCTATAAGGGAAAAGAATCTGGAAAAAATACATATATATGTATGTAAATATAACTGAATTACTTCGCTGTACACCTGAAAGTAACACAATATTGTAAATCAACTACACTTCAATTTAAAAAAATTTTAAAAACAATGGCAAAGGGGGCAGATCAAGTCATTAGAAGGCTTTGTTTCTGCGCGTTGCATCCGAGTGACTGACGGAGGGTCCCCTTCCTGTCCAGGGTTCCACAGACCCCCGCGCTCTCATCTTTCTCCGTGCTGGTATTATTACTAGTCGCCCTAAAGGGTAACATCGACACTTGAACTTACTTTGTGGCCAGATGTTCTGCTGGGCACATAACTCACGAACGCCCCAGAATGAGGGTATCTGCATCCCGTTTGTACAGGTAAACAGTGAAAAAAAGCTCGCTGCTAAGCAGGGTCAGGATTAGGGTGAGGAGAGCAAGGCACTGCCCTCAGGCAGAAAATTGAAGATAACACCGAAAAACAAAACAAAACAAAAAAACCAGAAAGCAAGATAAATACTGTCTAGTGCAAGATTTTTAAAAATCAAAATGAATACAAACATCGCATAAAATATCAGCATTTTGGATCCAGGCAGGAGCCCCTCACCCCCGGGACTCTGGTCCTGAGTGGGAGAACCAGGGTGTCCAAGCTTCTTTACCTCAGGCAACAGGGTGGAATCACCAATGGGTCTAAGGTTACAAACTGGTATTTGAGGACTACAAACGGGTAGTATCAGCTCTTTCCCAAGTCCTCAAAGCCCCCCAGCAGAGGTCAAGTGGCAGCCTGGTGAGAACATCACATCAATGGAATCACACAATGGAATGAGGACCAATGAACCAGTGAACTACGGATGGCAGGGCTGGGTCGACCAGATGGATGCACCAGATGGCCCCTCTGGGAAACTCCTGCCACGCCCAAGGGGCACAGTGACCACCCACAGGGTGGGGGCACAGGGCACGGGGACAACCCACAGCAGCCGTCTGCTGGCCTCCACCCTCGGGACAGTGTCTGGAACCCAGGACAGAGAGGGACACATCGGATACTCCCCCACAGGGCAGTGCACCCTGGGGGCCCACCCTGGAAGCCCACCGTCCTCCACCCCGTGTGGTTCCAGGGAAAGGGCTCCTGGAGCCCTGGCGTCCACTACCTCGCCCTCCTTGGCGGTCCCACCAGCCTCCAAGGGCCCTACGATGAAATGCTGTCCCAATCAATCCCTATTAAACCGAAAAAAGAACCCATCTCCTTGTGGTATATATATACACATACACACACACACACACACACACACACACACACACACACACACACAATGGAATACTATTCAGCCATGAAAAAGAATAAAATAATGCCATTTGCAGCAACATGGATGCAGCTAGAGATTATCATACTAAGTGAAGTAAGTCAGAGAAGAACCAATACTGTATGATATCACTCATATGTGGAATCTAAAATACAAGTCAAATGAACTTAGCTACCAAAAAAAAAAAAAGACTCACAAATATAGAGAACAGACATGTGGTTGCCAAGGCGGGGCTGGGGGGACGGATGGATTGGGAGTTTCAGGTTAGTAGATGCAAACTATTATATATAGGATGGATAAGCAACAAGGAGAAAGGCAAATATCATATGATATCACTTATTTGTGAAATCTAAAATATGACACAAATGAACTTGTTTACAAAACAGGAAGAGACTCACAGACATAGAACACAAACTTACGGTTACCAAAGGGGAAGGGGGGGAGGGGTAAATTAGGAGTTTGGGATTAAGAGATACAAACTACTATATGTAAAATAGATTAACAAAAAGGACCTACTGTATAGCACAGGGAACAATACCCAATATTTTGTAATAACCTATAATGGAAAAGACTCTAAAAAAGAATATATATATACACAGATATATATATATGTACATATGTATAACTGAATCACTTTGCTGTATACCTGAAATGAACAAAACACTGTAAAACAACTATACTTCAATTTTTAAAAAATCCTCTCTAGTCAAAAATAAGTGAACACCCTCAGAACTAAACCTTCTTTCACTGAATTCTGCCGAGCAATAAAGTTCTGATGTTCTGACTTACAGATACTTCTTTCGGTGAACTGGTTATACAGCGACCAGCTTCTAGCTGCTAGTTGACCTTGACGATCATTCAAGAACAGTCCGTCATCTACCCACAAGGAGCCAAAAGCCAGAGAATAATATAACCATCCGACGAGTCATTATCACAAAGAATCACTATCACAACTCTCTGACGGTTCGCCGTGAATCCCCCAGAAACAATCCATCACAGCGATGGACGAATAAATCATTTCACTCCAGCTTTCAGATCACGGATATTTTTACAAAGACATGCAGGTTGTAGGTTTCCATAAAACGTTCACGGGTTTTCGTTCAACGCCTGGTGAGACTCACGTTTAATCAGTGCGCATTTGTACCAAAAAATGGAATCGTGCGTTTAGCAGAGAAGAAATAGAATAAGTGTGTGGTTCATGTTTTAATTCAGGATCCCAAGGCTCTGCTCAGGCCCAGGTCTATTCACCAACAGAATAAAATTCCTCTTCAAGACACGCGCGGTCTCCAGTTTAGGACACTCTGCTGGCTAATCCTCGTGCACAAGAATAAAGTCCTTGGGGACGAGAGAGTGGCCACAGTGCGATAAAAACCATGCAAAGCATGGGGCCCTGGTGGCTTTAGGACCTCGTAAACCCTCCTGCCCCCAACCGCCCCCCACCCCGAGACTGAGCCCTGTGTCCCCAGCACACCGTGCACGGCGCTGGTTTATGGGCGCGCGGTCCTACGGCATCTGTTTACGGGCCTCCTGGTCTCCCAGGAGGTGAGACCGTTTTGCTCTTGGCATCCTACCGAGGACGGTAGGATGCTGAATCCCAGAGAATGCTGAATCTCAGCCACCTCAGCCACGTGTGTCCTCACTCCCTGAACTTCGATGACCCCGCACGGTAGGAAACAGGGCTGACAGAGCCGACGAAAGGCATACTCGCCCCGCTAAGTCAAGCTTTATGGTCACAGAGAGACAACCGGCCCGGGGAACACAGCCACATGGGGTGCGGGGGTATAAGAGCCTGCAGTGAGAGAGCCTGCAGTGAGGGAGCTCACAGGGACACGCGAGACAGACACACACACAGACACACGGATGCAGGAATAAATACAGACACACAGATACATACGCAAAGACACACACAGATGCAGGACAAAAGAAGATGCACCCAGACGCAGGAATAAATATAGATGCACACGGGCGTACACACACAGACACACAGACGCAGGAATAAATATAGATGCACACGGGCGTACACACACACACACACAGACGCAGCAATAAATATAGATGCACACGGGCGTACACACACACACACAGACGCAGCAATAAATATAGATGCACACGGGTGTACACACACACACACACAGACGCAGCAATAAATATAGGTGCACACGGGCGTACACACACAGACACACAGACGCAGCAATAAATATAGGTGCACACGGGTGTACACACACAGACACACAGACGCAGGAATAAATATAGATGCACACGGGCGTACACACACAGACACAGACGCAGCAATAAATATAGATGCACACGGGCGTACACACACACACACAGACGCAGCAATAAATATAGATGCACACGGGCGTACACACACACACACACAGACGCAGCAATAAATATAGGTGCACACGGGCGTACACACACAGACACACAGACGCAGCAATAAACAAGCACACACAGACATACAACTGCAGAGACACACACAGATGCGGGACAAAGACGCACATACATGTAAACTTATACAGACACAGCTATACACACACAAACACAGACACATATGCAGACACACATAAACCTGGATACACACATGCACACACACACAGCCTCAGGGACCACACAGGCTTTCACGACAAAGTAGGAGGACCCGATGCCTCGAAGAGGAGGAGGATTTGCTCAGAAGCCTGGACTCTCCCTGCCGTCTGGGGCGATGTGCAGGTGACAAAGCCCCTCAGCAACCCCCCCCACCCCCCACAGCGACTTTGTCACACGGGAAGAAAACGTATCCCTGAGTTTCCTGGTGTTCCAGGAGCCACGACTGCACCGTGCACACAGTAGGTCCTCCGCCGTGTCCGCTGGAAGCAAAGCCTGCGAGCTAGCCAGGAAATATGACCCGGCGCCTCTGAGGCTGAGCGAACTGCAGGCAACGCGGAAGGAAGGAAGTAAAACCCAGACCGCCGCGAATCCCAACACGCCCTCACGGCTCCCCTACTATAGGGGAAACGGAGACCCTCCCCAAAGAGGCGTAGGAAAAAAGACGCAAGATGCCAAATGAGGTGCGTGAAGAACGGCACCTGGTCCTGAGTTTCTCCTGGACGCCCAAGAATCTCCAGGACCAGAGTCCCAGGACACCCCCACCCCCCGCTTTTTCTCGATTCCTCCAATGCGCAAGGCGTTGGCTTCACCAGGAACACGCCCAGAGCCTTCTGCGAACAACGTGCCTCTTTCTTCCCGGGTCCAAGTGCCCCCAACCCTGAACTAGCAGCCCTCTGCATGTCGCGGCCACGGTGGTTAAGGGGACCCGCGTCCCGGCGAGGGTGCAGGGGCTGCTTCTCAAACGCAGACCCTTCCAGAGGAGGGGAGCTTCCTCAATCCACGTCCGATGGATTTTACCCAAAACACGTCCAATCGCAGCGTTTGGTGCGAGGGGCTGGCCATTTAAAATGGGAGAGGGTCTCACCTGCACCGCAGAAAATGCGTGAATACTCTCTACTCCCTTACAAGGAGAACCAAGGCTTTAGAGACAAAAGTTTCCACGTGTTTTAACTCACTCCGAGCGTTTAAATCGTGGAAATTCACCCAAATAAAACGTGTATCACATGTTGCTTGCTGGAGGGCGTTCTTGGTGGAATTGTGTCCCACCACCAAAGTGTTAAGTTGACGTCCTAGCCTGGTACCTCAGAATGGGACCTTATTAGGAAACGGGGTCTTTGCAGATGAGATGAAGGGAAGGGTCTGAGATGAGGTCCGCCTGGATGAGGGTGGCCCTACATCCAATGACAGGGTCCTTACAAGACACAGGAGAGGAGAGACCCAGACATAGAGGAGAAGCCCCGGGAAGACAGAGGCAGAGACGGGAGGGATGCGGCCACAAGCCCAGCGACGCCTGGAGCCCCCAGGAGCTGGAAGAGGCGGGAAGGACCCTCCCCTGGAGCCTCTGGAGGGAACTCAGCCCTGGGACACCCTGACCTGAGACGTCTGGTCTCCAGGACTGGAGGAGGATGAATTCCTGTGGTTTTAACCCACCTGATTTGTGGTCATTACAACGACCCCAGGAAACCAATTTACGGTGCAAAGAAAGCAAAGCACCCATGTTACTGTACTTAACGTGAGAATCAACAAATGCAAAATTAAATTTCAGAGACACACTTGTCTTGACCAACAGGAGCATGGGTCACACCATGTATTTACAGATGCTATGACGGTCTGCCTTGCAAAACTCAACGGGTCCGCTCTTACGTGGTAGGGCAAACCGTTTAGCCCCAAAATATTTTAGTCGCTTTTCTACGTCAAACATAAGTAATAAGAAAACATTCTGAAGGTCTTGAAGCAACAGAACACAGAGTATAAACCCAGAGATGCACGCCGTGGGAGATCGTTTCCACCGGCCTCAAAGCATGTTCGTTGTATCAGGAACCACCCTTCACCTGCGGCCCCTCCTCGGTCAGCAGGACAGGTGAAGGAATTTGTCCTTTTTTCTAACAGCTTTGGAAAACCACGGAGGGTTTAAGCAGGTACGGACATGATCTCACTGTGGCTTCAGACAATTCTCTGACCACAGAGAGAAGGCTGGCTTACGGGGAAAAGGCCAAGAGCAGAGAGGTCAGCGCCAGGAGAAGGTGTTCGCTCCAAAGGAGTAGAAAAATTAATAATAATAATAATTATTAAAGGAAAACCGTGTCTCTACTCAGAGCACTTCCGACACCCAACGTGTGGGCTTTCCGCACCCAGCAAGCCTCCGGTTCTCCTGGGACACAGCTGGGTGGCCTCCACTCCACCTCTGACAGGCGCCCGCGTGCGCGCAGACCTCCCGGGGTAAAGGCTCGGCCCCCCAGGGCGGCTCCCACGTCACCACCAAGCGCAGGGACTGGGGCCCCAGGCCGCCCACGCTTGCGTCCCCCAAGGCTACACACGGAGGGTCCCCGCGACGCCCTCCTCAGAGAACTCAGGCACCACGTGGCTGACTCACCCGTTTATCGCAAAGGGACGGACAGCCAGAGAGAGCGGTGGACGGCGAGGCCCGGGAGGGCCCCGAGCGCCGGAGCTCCTGTCTCCGCGGAGTCTCGGGCGCGTCACTCTCCCAACGTGCGGACCGGTTCCCCGACCCGGAAGCTCTCGGAACCCCGCTACGCAGGGTTTTCACGGGGCTGCCGCCAGGCACGACGGTCCGAAGCCTCGCGCCTCGGGAGCCGCTCGAGCCCCGCCCCCTCTGCGCTGCGTGGCGCCTGGGGGCGGGGCTGAACGGCCCACCCTCTCGTCACGTGGCTGGTTCCTCGGGGCAACCGGCCCGCGCCTCCCAGGGCTACGCCTCCGCGCAGACTCAGGCGCGGCGGGGCTCGTTCCGAGGGTCGCAGGATCCTCTTCGCGCCTGCGTCACTCGGGAAGCTCCTAGGGTTTCGGGAGCTGTGCGCCAGGAACCGGGAGATCGCCCTGCATTAGGATGCGCCCTAAACCCAATAATAAGCGTCCTTATACGTAGAATATTATACTGTATAGTATGAATTATATATAATTTTATATATGATTATAATTTTAATTATACGTAAATTACAACATATGAGACACACATATGCAATATAATTATAGATTGTACACATTATATACATTTATAAACGATATGATACATATTATATATAAACAGGTAAAGTGTTACCTGTATGTTATAATCATATGGAATTATACTTACATAGCTATAATTATAGGTGATTAAAGATGATTATTATATAATAGGTATATGATTATATGGCTATAAATAATATGGTGTATTATATTTATATTTTAATATATATTAATTAATATTCATGCTACATATTTAATTTACATATTTAATTTTATTCCTTATATAATATAAAATATATTAAATGTATATTATACATTATACATAAAATGTATACTCTACATTATATGTATATATTATAATTATATTAATAAAATAATATATATTATTTCCATGTATATAATTATGTTACAATACATAGTAAATTTATATGTAATTTATATAAATAAATTATAATATAATTAATATAATATAAATATATAATAATATATAATATGATTGCCATACAATATACACAGTATAATATGTATAATCATATACAGTACAATATATAAGGTAATAATATATATCATTGTATACAGTATAATATAATAGAGTGCAACCTATAACAGTATAAGAATACAATGAATATTATATTTTATATATTTACATGAATATAATTTATAGACAAATCATACATTACATTTAAGTTTTCATGGATCTTATACAATTTGTAGTTAACATATCATGCACAATGGAGAAGCAAACATATTATTTGAGACCCCGATGCATAATTTTCTTTAACACACTCCATGGGGTTTCAGCAAGACGTGGGATAGGATTCAAAAACTGGGGAAGAAAGGTGGCGTCTCCCCAGGCACTTTCTGGTCCCTCATGCGATGCCTGGGACGTGAGCACGGTGGTGGTGAAGGTTGCGCGGTTGGCGCCCAAGTTGCAGGGAGTGTGGACTCCGGGAGCCACAGCCCCTGGGCTCAGTGCAGCAACTCCTGCAAGTAAGGACGGCCCCTCTCTCCTCCCCCAGGCAGCCCCTGACCTGTGACCCCTCACGTCTCCCAATCCCCCAGACCCCTGCCCATCCCCTGACCCCCGTCTCCCCTCCTTCCTCCTACCGACCCCACTCCTCCCAGGGCCCAACCTGCCCTTCCCTCCTCATCCTGGAACCAGCTCTGCCCAGGACAGCAACCCCACCACTCACCCAACTCCTGCCGGACGGGGCCTGCGTCCTGATTCCCACCCCATCCACACACACCTCTGTCTTCTTTCCCACGTCCTTTCCCCAGCTGTATCCGTAGGGCTCTCCAGAGAAACAGATCCAATGGGATGTGTGGATGGAAAGAAGATAGGTAGATAACAGATGGATAGATGATAGATAGATAAATGATAGATAGATGTTAGAGATGATAGATGGAGATGATAGATAGATGGAGATGATAGAAAGGATAGATAGATAGATGATAGATAGATGATAGATAGATGATAGATAGATAGATAGAGAGGATAGATATACATATAGATATAGATACATATAGATAGATAGCCATGATATATTCTCCCTCCACTTTTGTTCTATTCAGACCTTCAACTGATTAGACGAGGCCCACCCACCCTGGGGAAGACCACCTGCTTCACTCAGTCCACTGATTCACATGCCCATCTCATCCAGAGACACCCTCCCAGACACACCCAGAATCACATTTGACCAGCTGTCTGGGCCCCTGTGAGCTATAAAGCTAAGTTGACGCATCGAATTAACCATCACAGCTGGTGAGCAGCAGCAATACCCGTGTGGAGGGGGAGAAACAGAGTGGCCCCTCCAGGTCTCTCTGCAGAGCCAGCCAGGAGAGGCTCGTGGCTCTGCGGCTCTTCTTGGGAACATCAGCCTGCAAGGCGAGGTCAGGGCGCTCACACCCTCCTGTCTCGACAGGATCTGCGAGCCCCCCATGCAGACATCGTCCCAAGCTGGCAGGAAGGTGAGGAAGCCTCTGTCGTTCCTCTCTCCGTGTGGCCTGTTCCAAACGCCTGTCGGTAATAAATCCCCATCAAAAGGAAAGAAGCCATTGCATCTGGGCACTTTGATGAAAACCCATTTTCCTCGCAGGGACTCATCCAGACTATATCAATGTGCAGAATTCAAAAGAAATCATTCTCCTTTCCCTCGGAGAGATGCAGCCTAGGGAAACAAAGACCTACAGGGTCAGCTCCTGGGGTCCCTTCCTATTTACTTCACTCCTCAGAAATCCTTAGAATCCTTAGAATTCCTATAAACAAGGGGTCGCGTTTGCAGGTGAATTGGGACTATCTTGCCTGGCTGGTATTCATACGGTAATGGAGGATTTTCTTCCCGCTAAATAAAGCACATCTGATGCAAACCATCCCTGTTCCTTCCGCTTCGTTTGTCCTCGGATGTTTCTGGAATCTAACCCGGGTTTGTAGGCAAGATTGAGGTGAAGACGATAGTTACCCCTGGTGACCCCCAACCGGATAATCCAGGAAGATGTCATCTTGAGATCCTTCAATTCATCCCATGTGCAGAGACCCTGTTTCCAAACACGGTCACATTCACAGGTTCTGGAGATAAGGATGTGAGCACGCTTGGGGGGACCCCCATTGAACCCAGGCCATGCTAGTATTGCCATATTGTAACCACATAATCGATCAATGAATTTGGGTTGTCCACAGCAACCCAAACGGCCAGCACACAAGATGGACAACCCTTCCTCCAAAGACCCAGAATGGAAATTAATCTCAGAAACACACCTGCCCCTGAATTTATACCTTCCTGGAAGTGACAAGTTCGTGACTGCACGAAACCTCCGTATAAGCAGGTACGGCGAGACACTCATTTTCTGCTTATTTTTATAAATTCCCAGACCTAGGTCGGAGGTAATAGATTTCCTTTTCCTCAGCATCTCTGTATATAAATAACCTTGCTTATTCAGGGGTAAAAATAGCAGCCTGGATGGGATCGTTCAAACAGAAACAGCAAAGGAGAAGAAAATGAAATATGCAGACTCCAAAGGTTAAAAACTGTGGGGGAAAAACCTGAAAGAGCACATACGCAGTCACAAAAGAAACAGTGTGACAAGAAGTGTCTGCTCTGGAAGTAAGCATGCGGGAGAACAGGAAGCACTCAGGTGCGCTGGGGGCTCATGAACCAACACAGGTAGAAGCAGGGGGTCTCCTCCACCCCATCATTGCCTCCCTCACCTGGGGAAGGTCGTCTGGACCATCCAGGCTCTCTGTAAACCAGGGATTGGATATGGATTTGGACGCTGCATCAAGGTTCCCAAGACCCCCCAGGATTGACAGACAACTGTCTGGAAGGACTCAGGCTCATTACCAGGTGGAACTCATGGTCATGGTTTAGTCCCATGAACGGATACACAGCAAAATCAGCGAAGGGAAAGCTGTGCGGGGTGGATCCTGGGGGGAACGAGGTGCAAGCTTCCAGGGTCCTGTCCCTGTGGAGTCGCACGGGATGCACTGAAGTCCTCAAGCAACGAGTCGTGACCACGCGTGTGAGATGCTGTCGCCAGGGAATTTTAACTGAATATAGTAGCGCTCAAACACTGTGACTGTGCCCCCAGGGGACACTTGGCAATGTCTGCGGACATTTTTGGTTTTCACCACTGGGGAGGCGGAGCTCCTGGCACGTGGCGGGTGGAGACCAGGAAAGCTGCTCCGCACCCCACAGGGCCCGGGACGCCCCTCATCAGAGAGTCCTCCAGCCCCACATGTCAGCAGTGCTGAGGCTGAGAAACCCTGACCTAGCATGAGAGACTCTATCTATCATCTATCTATCTATCTGTCTATCTATCTATCATCTCATGTATCTATCCATCCATCCATCCATCCATCCTGTCTTATCTACCCATATATCCTCTCTCTATATATAATCTATCCATCCATCCATGTCTATGTATCTATATATCTATCCATCCATCCATAACCTCTCTCTCCCCACCCATTTATCCATATATCTATCCATCTATCTATTCATCCATCTATCCATCCATATCTATCTATCTATCTGTCTATCTATCTATCTATCATCTCATGTATCTATCCATCCATCCATCCATCCATCCATCCATCCTGTCTTATCTACCCACATATCCTCTCTCTATATATAATCTATCTATTCATCCATCCATGTCTATGTATCTATATATCTATCCATCCATCCATAACCTCTCTCTCTCCCCACCCATTTATCCATATATCTATCCATCTATCTATTCATCCATCTATCCATCCATATCTATCTATCATCTATCTATCTATCTGTCTGTCTATCTATCTATCTATCTATCATCTCATGTATCTATCCATCCATCCATCCATCCATCCATCCTGTCTTATCTACCCACATATCCTCTCTCTATATATAATCTATCTATCCATCCATCCATGTCTATGTATCTATATATCTATCCATCCATCCATAACCTCTCTCTCTCCCCACCCATTTATCCATATATCTATCCATCTATCTATTCATCCATCTATCCATCCATATCTATCTATCTACCTACCTACCTATCTATCTATCTCAGTGGTTCATAACTGGGGATGACTTGGCCACCCAGAAGGACACTTGACAATGTCTGGGGACATTTTTGGTTGTTACAACTTTGGGGAGGATCCTACTGGCTTGTGGCGGGTGGAGACCAGGGAAGCTGCTCCACAGCCCACAGGACCCAGCACGCCCCACATCAGAGGGTCCTCCAGCCCCAATGTCAGTCGTGCTGAGGCTGAGACACCCTGTCTAGCATGAGAGACTACCTATCTATCTATCCATCCATCCATCCATCTATTGATCTGTCTATGGCTGTGGTTCTAAACCAGGGATGACTTTGCCCCCAGGGGACATATGACAATGTCCAGAGACGTCTTTGGTGTCACACTGGGGGGAGGGGAGCTCCTGGCACCTGGCGGGTGGAGACCAGGGAAGCTGCTCCACACCCCGCAGGGCCCGGGACGCCCCACATCAGAGGGTCATCCAGCCCCAGACATCAGCCGTTAAAACTGCTCTAAGGAAGTCCTGCCACCATGAATTTTCAAAACATTCTTTGCTCTCAGTCTTTCCCAGACTTGGTACCAACGACATCTGGCACCTGAAAAGCTGCACATGCCCGGCTTGTCAGGAAAAGACTTTTAACGGGAAAACGCAGAGGTGAGTGGGAATGTGAAATTGGAAGAGGATGGCTGAGTTCAGGAGGAAGACGGTTTACAACTCGGACACGGAGAGGCCAGGAGGAAAGCGAGGAACAGAACGGAAAGCTCAGGGGAGCAGGTGTGCCGGGAAGTGGGCAGCGTGGATTTGTGTATTAATCCAAAGCAGGAAGCGAGGCTGCAGGGCGCCTCCCGGGGCAGCTGAGATGTTGGTCTGCGACGCCTCACGGGGAAGCCAGGGCTCACCTGGTCCAGCCTCACCTGCTCAGGAAGTCTCGTTAAAGTTGCTGAAAACGAACATGGGGGGCGTGATCCACGGGCAACAGAAGCCAGAGCCGAGGAGGCAGGAAACACAGGCTGTGGGGAATCCAAGGTTGTCAACGGAGCCCCCCAAGGGGATCAAAAAGAGCCTCCCCGCCTCCTGCTCAGTTAGACACACACGACCTTCTCCTCCCCTTTCATCTGTCCCTTCATGGTCAGCAAATGTCATGGCCTTTGAAAAGCACAGGACCTGCCCTCCGTGGACCCCATGTGGCCGTCCCCCAGGGAATGACTCACAAAGGGCCAAGCAAGAAGATGCCCTGAGTATCGCTCCCCGAATTCCCTCCTCCACCCTGCCCCCCCCCCCAGCCCCAGGCAGCCACTGACCTGCTTCCCGTCACTATGGCATTGATTGCATCGTTTAGAACTTTCTAAGCATGGGATTTCCAGACATTTACATTTTCCTAGAAATGGAACGACACCGTGTGTTCTTTGGGGTTCTGGCTGCTTTTAATCTGCATCATTATTTGGAGATTCTTTCACCTTGCTGCTTCTTACACTTTCGTGCCAGGGTATTTTTTTTTTTTTTTTTTTGCTTTTGCTTTCTTTTTTTTTGAACGGCCCATTTCAATAAATCAAAGAGGTAGATTCCTAGAATGCATCCCCCCATCAATTCCACACAGTTAATCCCACACATTTTTTTTTTTTTTTTTTAACTTTTTGGGTTTATTTATTTATTTATTTTTATGGCTGTGTTGGGTCTTCGTTGCTGTGCACGGGCTTTCTCTAGTTGCGGCAAGCGGGGGCCACTCTTCATCGCGGTGCGCGGGCCTCTCATTATCGTGGCCTCTCTTGTGGAGCACAGGCTCCAGACGCGCAGGCTCAGTAATTGTGGCTCACGGGCCCAGTCGCTCCGCGGCATATGGGATCCTCCCAGACCAGGGCTCGAACCCGTATCCTCTGCATTGGCAGGCAGATTCTCAACCACTGCGCCACCAGGGAAGCCCAATCCCACACATTTTTAACTGTAAAAAATAAAATACTGTACTAAAAGAGATTGGAAGCTACGTTTATACTTTTATAAAGGAAGGCTTTTCTAAACATAATGGACAGAGGTAGGACACGGTGAACAGAGATTGGATGATTTGCTTTGCCATCAAATTAAAAATGGCAAATCAAAAAAACTTAAGTGGGAGGGATAAGTTGGGAGATTAGTATTGACGTATACACATGACTATATATAACACAGATAACTAATAAGAACCTACTGTATAGCACAGGGACCTCTACTCAATGCTCTGTAATGACCTATATGGGAAAAGAACCTAAAAAAAGAGTGAATACATGTATATGTATAACTGATTCACTTTGCTGTACACCTGAAACTAACACAGCACTGTAAATCAACTATACTGCAATAAAAAATTTTTTTAAATAAGTTAGGGACTTCCCTCGTGGCACAGTGGTTAAGAATCCGTCTGCCAATGCAGGGGACACGGGTTCGAGCCCTGGCCTGGGAAGATCCCACATGCCGCGGAGCAACTAAGCCCATGCGCCACAGCTACTGAGCCTGCACTCTAGAGCCCGGGAGCCACAACTACTGAGTCCACGTGCCACAACTACTGAAATCTGTGTGCCTAGAGCCCGTGCTCTGCAACAAGAGAAGCCACCGCAATGAGAATCTGCGCACCACAAGGAAGAGTAGCCCCCACTCGCCACAACTAGAGAAAGCCCGCGTGCAGCAACGAAGACCCAACGCAGCCAAACATAAATAAATAAATAAATAAATATTTTTTTAAAAAAGGTTAAAAAAAACTTAAGTGGCAAATTACAAACTGATTGGAAACGGGCAAAGCAGGCAAACAGGCTTTTTGTACAAACACAAAGTCATCACGCTTTGCACGCAGGCCAGGACTCATATTTTTCCAGCTGAAACCCACCCTCCTTCAAGTATTTATCAATAGGTAAAGTGCCTCAGAAACACACAGTAATTAGCCCTGCGTGGAGGGTAACGGAGGCTTTTCTGATCCTTTCTTCCTTTCCCTACATCCTGATGTCTTCCACAGGGACTGTCTTCACTTTTGCTGTTTGAAGCCACTTGTGTTATTTCCGTGAGAGCCTCGTTTCTTGTCAACGGAGACTCTGCTCTCCGGCAGCCCCGGGACCTGGCTGTCACGTCCAGCCAGCCTCCTTCGGGCACGATTTGGATGGTTTCCGGAGTACCGAGCGCTGTGTGTGGAGCACCTGCTCGGGAGGTGGGCAGCCGGGATGGGGGTGGGGTGTCTCTGCACGTGAAAACGCACCTGGGGAAAGGTGACTGCTAGCAGCGGCCGGCGGTCCAAGGCTGTGGTTTCTGCTTTCTTTTTCTTTTCTAATTAATTAATTAATTTATTTATTTATTTATTTATTTTTGGCTGCGTTGGGTCTTCACTGCTGCGCGCGGGCTTTCTCTAGTTGTAGCGAGTGGGGGCTTCTCTTGTTGTGGAGCACGGGCTCTAGGTGCGCGGGCTTCAGTAGTTGTGACACACGGACTCAGTAGTTGTGGCTCGCGGGCTCTAGAGCGCAGGCTCAGTAATTGTGGCGCACGGGCTTAGCTGCTCCGCGGCATGTGGGATCTTCCTGGACCAGGGCTCGAACTCGTGCCCCCTGCGTTGGCAGGCGGATTCTTAACCACTGCGCCACCAGGGAAGTCCCTGTGGTTTCCTCTTGGTGCAGCCTGGTCCCCGGTACACGACAGGGAAAAGTCCAGCAAGGCTGCATGTAGCCCGGGGCCTAAATGATGCAGATAAAGAGGAGGGGGCGGGGGCATGGGGGTCGGGCGGCAGCCCTACTCAGCTGGCATGGGGAGAGGACCCCCGCTCGGGAAGCAGCACTTAACCCAAAAGCCAGCGTCGGCACGAACAAGCCACACGGGGGTGTGTTCTGGGCGGAAGGGATCCAAATCCTATTATTTTTACAAATCCTCCCAGTTTCCCAAAGTTCTTAGAATAAGCAGTGTCACGTTTATCGTCATACAAATGACCTGTCACCTTTTACTTCAAAAAGCATAAAAAGCGATAAAAGCCGAAAGGGAGTTGATTCTTTTCACAGGACAAATTAAGCAGAAGAGGCCAACGCATCCGACGGAAGCCAAGGCAAGGTCGAGGAACTGGGAATTCATCTGAGGAAAAAAATACCTGGGGCCGATAATCCCGTAAAAAGTTAACTCTGCTAGTTATGGCAGAAACGCAAATGAGACTTCACATGTCATAAAGACTAATGCGGACTCTTCGGTGCAATGGTCCCTCCGACTTGACTGGCACAGTCTTTCTGGGTGGAAGTTTTTCCACATACATGAGTCTTGGGTCCTCAGAGCTGAGTCGGAAATCAGTATTTTAGAGTTATTCCTCAAGCCCATATGGATCAAACCAGTGTCACTGTCGGTGGCTTTCTGGGACCGGCACACTCTGTATGATTTATCATCTGCCTGTGGGATGAACAGTCTAAGCCCTGAATCATCCCCAGGGACCACACCTGAGGGTTCCACATCCCCTCCTGGGGCCCAGCCTGGGGTCTGGCTTGGAACCCGTTTACTGAATGAATCAATCAATCCATCAATGATTCAATGAGTGAGGACATCCATAGGTTATTTACAGTGAAAAGAGTCAGAAATGACCTAAATGTCCTACCAAAAGAGAAGCAATTCAATGTACTTACACAGCCATCAAAAATCACATGGTTAAGGAAAGTTTCAGAATGTGGAGGAAAGACCCTAATAAAATACTAAACAGACATGATCAGTCTATTTTTAAATGTTTGGTGCCTAGCAAAGAAATACACCAATTATAACTAGTGGTCATCACCAAGAAGTGCAATTTTTAAGCATACTATCTTTTTCCTAACTCTTATTGATAATCCCCAATTTTTGTTTTAAATTATAAAGAAAAAAACCATGCACTTTCAAAGCGGCTTTGTAGTTTCTTGCATTAAGTAACTGAAATTTATCTGACGCCTACGTTACACAAGAACTGGCCTTGACATCTCCGCATGTCCTGTCCCCGGGGGCCCCAGGTGGGCCAGGCAGCGGGCAGCCTGGGTGGGTGTGCCCTGCACCTCGCTCCCACATGTCTGGCTCCGTTGCTATGTCAGCTGTCCCGTCTGAGGCTCTTTTTCCTCTCTCTGCCCCCTCTCATCCATAACTTCAGCCACGCCAGACAACTTCCCCGCCGGAAACGTTTCCTCCCGTCTACGCCAAGGCCATGTGCTGCCTAGGCTCTCCCTCCTCGCCCATTCCACCTAGAAGCAGCGGGGGACTCAGCTTCCCCCCAGGTAATGAGCCAGGAGGACCTGATTTTCTGAGGTTGGGAGCGGGGGGAGGGTGGACCTTGTGTCCGCCCCTCATTTATTGTCTCTCCAGGGGAGCACTGATGTTTATTTCCTTCCTGGAAAACCATGCTTTCAACAAAACATTTCTACTAGTGCCTTCCCATCCAAAGGACCAAAATATTCCCCAGGGTTACACAGTACCGCTTCACAAGCCGTCCCTCTGGTGCTGGACCAACTCCATGGAAACCAGAAGCTGAATCCCTCTGTCCACAGCCTTTTATCTCCTTTCCATACACACTTGACATTAGGTTTGGGGGCCGTAGACTTTAAATAAAAGCTGGAGTTGTCTGTCTTAGCCGCAGGACCCTGTTTTCCCCGCTCCAGAATTTTCATTATCCCCTTCCACCTAAGCTCAAATGGGGACGCAGAGCCCAGGCTGGCTTGATTTGGAAAAACAAAGAACTGTGACATGTCCCTTAAAACAGTCCACACATCATCCCTCTTCCACGTAGCAATCGGGTGACTTCCGGTCATGCCATGACCGTCAGACCCCAGCCCCACCACCAGCAACCCCAGGCTCAAAGCTCAGGGCTGAAGCTCACTTCCAGCAAGTCAGTGACAGTCTGTGCCTCGGTTTCCCCATCTGTAAGGTGAGGATAAGGATGCCTGCCTTGGGGGGAGGTTGATAATGAAAATAATGAATAAAATATGGAAAGCATGCAGGATGGTGCCCTGCACAGACTAGCACTTTAAAAAATATTATTAATCATTATTAGAATAATTCTATAATCCCAAGGGGGAAAATTGCTTCCTGAGATTACACATCTCATTATGTGTTTAGCCAGACATAGAGAACAGACTTATAGTTGCCAAGGCGGGTGTGGTGGGGAGGGAAGGATTGGGAATTTGGGGTCAGCAGATGCAAACTATTATATATAGGATGGATATACAACAAGGTCCTACTGTACAGCACAGGGCACTCTACTCAATATCCTGTGATAAAACATCATGGAAAGGAATATAAAGAAATATATCAGGTGTTCTGAACCCTGTGTTATTAAAAACCAAAAAAAAACCAAGAAAGCAAGAAGAGAGAAATAAACAGAACAGGGAGAGAGGGGAAGGAAGGAAGGAAGGAAGGAAGGAAGAAGAAAAAGAAAGAAAGAGAGAAAGTTGAGTGAGGATTGGCAAACTCCATTGAAGAATGTAGGGGAAATTCATACCCAATTTAGGAAGATTTATACTCAAATTTTTTTTTTAATTCAGACTTTAATTCAGTCGTGTGGAATACCTCTTTCCATGGCCACCTGGAATAAATGAGGTGTCTCTGTAGTTGGGGGAAAAAAATGCACAGAGATGCCAAGTATTTGAATAAATTGTAACATTGTAAAAAAAAATTGTGTTTAGAACACATAGGTTGCCTATACTTATAGACAGACCACAGAATAAGCTTTCAGATTATACAGAGACAGCAATGTGGTCAGGGGTTAAAGACACAGATATAGTCCTATCATCCCGGACACACACAGGTGTAGACACACACGCGGGGTCATAAATACAGACCCGGAGATATCTACAGACGGGCGCCATCCTTGGATTATGTATCATAGAACCAGGTATAAACAGATGCTGTATAATTACAGAAGTAATACATGTAGTCACACACTGGTCTGGTCTCCACGTAAAACAGCAGGACAATTACTAGAAGTCATAAGTCAGACACGAGTAGATGGGAAGCCACTTCCGACCCAGAATCCCCGGCAGAGCGATCGCCCCGAGCGCCACCACCAGGCATCTTTCTTGGGGAACTGCACCAGTTTGACATTCAATCCCCCCCCACCCCCCACCCCGGCGCAAAGGCGCCGAGATGCTCGGGGCGGTTACCTCCCGAGAGGTACCTGGCCAGCCCGGGGCACGTGTGTGTTTCCCACTGTGCCGCCTCCCCGGCGATGCCCAGGTGCTTTAAGTGGCACGGTCATCATCGTTGGAAAAGCCGCTCGGGTCTCCTCCCATGGTGGGGGGGAAGGAGGGGGGCCCCCCCCGCAGGCCAACCGCCTTCTGTGGATGACGAGGACCACCTTCCGGCCCCCGCCGCCCACGCTAAGGGTCGCGATGCGTCCCCGAGGCGGATTCCACCGGGCCAGGGTGTCCGGATGCCCTCACATGACACATCCAGTGATGGAAAATGTAACCATCGCAAGCCCAGGAAGAGGGTTGCCGGGTAGAAGCAGCAGCGAGGCCAAGGCACAGGTGACAGGTCTCCATCACGTTCGCCGAGGCGCAGGTGACAGGTCTCCATCACGTTCGCCGAGGCGCAGGTGACAGGTCTCCATCACGTTCGCCGAGGCGCAGGTGACAGGTCTCCATCACGTTCGCCGAGGCGCAGGTGACAGGTCTCCATCACGTTCGCTGAGGCGCAGGTGACAGGTTTCCATCACGTTCGCTGAGGCACAGGTGACAGGTTTCCATCACGTTCGCTGAAGCACAGGTGACAGATTTCCATCACGTTCGCTGAAACGAGCCAGGGAGCCGACCCCATGTCCCTCCCTCTACGGACGCTCCCGTGCTGTGCTTTGTGGCCCAATTCTCGACGCCACCGAACGAATTCTCCGGAAATTGTCACGCCCGGAAATCTCAGGTAAGCAGCTCAGTGGAGAGGAAAGGAAAGACAGGGGCGGGGACACAGGGAAGCCTCCTCCTGGCTAACCGGGATTGTGCTGTCTCAGCACAGACGTGTTAAAGGGGCCGGGGAGGCTGTCAGCACGGCAGGCCTCACCAGGGGAACATCTGTTTGCAGACACTCATCGAAGCCTTCCCTCCGTGATGACTTTCTAGGGACCACGGGTCGACCGAGCAGGTGGACGGGATGATGGGGCAGGAGCGCCCCCTGCTGTCCGTCGGGACACCTGCTCGCTCCCACCTGGCACGCGGCTTCCGGGACAGGGCACCTGTGTCCCCCAGCCCCCCGCCACCCCTACCTGCGCAGGTTCCTCTCACCTAGTGAGGTGGGGTCACCTGCTTTCAGGTCTCGCAGGGGCTCAGCTCCTCAGGGCAGCTCAGCGACCCCCGCTACCTTGTCTGTGGCCCCTTCCCCACTGCTAGGACCCCCTCCTCACTCCAGGTGCCCTCCCCTGGGGGCCCTGAGCCAGCCTCCCTGGGGGACAGGGGTTCACAGGCACTTGTCTCCCCCTGTGCTCTGGCTGCAGAGGGGAGACTGGACGTGCTCTGCCCCACGAGGGCGTTCCCCACCCCCATCTGCAGGTACGCCCACCTGGAGCCCACCTCACACCTGCTAAGGAGGGGAAACTCCAGGGGCCAGACGGGGTCACCCACCCCCCTGCCACCCTTCCGCGCTCCTGCTGCTTCTCCCAAGGCAGGTAGCAGGAATCCCAGCTTCCGCTCCCGGGGGGGGCGGGGGGGGGGGGTGGAACTGTCTGTCCCCTGTTCTCGGTCCTCTGTCTGCACAGGTTACCCGCCTGTCCTCCAAAGCCAGCAGCTTCCTTCTCTGGCCTGGGTCATCGCGTCTGCACTGAGGGGAATGTGCCTACAGTCCTTTATAGGGGATTTGTTTTCATGATGGAGAAAAGACACAACATCAAAGTGACCATTGTTAAGTGTACAGCTCAGTGGTCTTGAGTATATTCACGTTGTACAACCTTCCCCGGCGTCATCTCCAGAACTCTTTCATCTGCCCAGACTGAAACTGTCACCATTAAACACCCACTCCCCAGCCCCAGGCACCCACCCTCCTCCTCTGTCTCTATGGATTTGACTCCACTAGGGACCTCACATAAGTGGAAGCCTACAGGACTTGTCCTTCTGTGACTGCCTTGTGTCACTGAGCCTCACGTCCTCAAGGTCCATCCACGTTGTGGCCTGCGTCAGAATTTCCCTCCTTTTTTAGGACTGAGTAATATTCCACTGTATGGATGGACCACATTCTGTGTGTCCATCACCCATGCATGAACATTTACGTTTACGGACGTTTACAGTCCATGTTTTGGCCGTTGTGAATAACGCTGCAGTGAACATGGGTGTGCAAATACCTCTCTGAGTTTCTGCTCTCAATTCTTTTGGGTAAATACTCAAAGGCTGCATTTTATGGTAGTTTGGTGTTTAACTATTTGAGAAACCTCCATTCTGTTCTCTGAGGCAGCAACACCATTTTACATTCTCACCAGCATTGCACAAGTGTTCACGTTTCTCTATATCCTCACCAACACTTGTTATTTTCTGGGGTCTTTTCTGATAGTAGCCATCCTGAGAGATGTGAACCTGTTTATGATTAATTTTGGAATCTATTTTCCCAACTGAAGTCTCCTATACTAATTAGGTTTTGATTTGCTGGTAGCTTAATGACTTGGGTGGCGGGTCAGGTATCTGGAGGATGGTTTTACTATTAATGACAAATATTTAAAGCAATTTCTACTTTTCCAAAGCTAACCATTCTGTAGCCATGTCCATCTATAAGCATCATGAAGATCACTTATTATTCTAAAAAGTAAAATAATGTTCATAGCTGCACTATTTACAATAGCCAGGACATGGAAGCCACCTAAATGCCCATCGACAGAAGAAGAGATAAATAAAGAAGATGTGGTACATATACACAATGGAATATGACTCAGCCATAAACAAGAATGAAATCATGCCATTTGCAGCAACGTGGATGGACCTAGAGACTGTCATACTAGGTGAAGTCAGTCAGACAAAGAAAAATATCATATGATGTCACTTATCTGTGGAATCTAAAATATGGCACAGGGACTTCCCTGGCGGTCCAGCGGTTAAGACTCCGCACTTCCAATGCAGGCAGCCCGGGGTTCGATCCCTGGTCGGGGAACTAGATCCTGCATGCCGCAACTAAAGATCCCGTGTGCCGCAACTAAGACCCGGCGCAGCCAAATAAATACATAAATAAATAAATATATATATATATTTTAAAAACCCTACTATACGGATTTACATTTGTTAAGGAATCACATTAGAAAATTTAAAATAAACGGTGCCAAGGTATTGTCTAGCTGATGATGGCCCTTTGAAATTCTGACAACGTCCAAATAATATCCGTTTGTACAGCCTGGCACTGAAGAAGCTACTTGCTTCCTTCCTACATGGGTCAGCGTCTTGGAGATCATAGACGAGACATTCCTACAGCGTGGGCTCGGCCAAGGGGAATCCCCAAGGGAGGGGGGTGCACCCCCCCACCCCCAGGTCTCGAAGACCAAGGGAAAGAGCTGCTCAGTTTGGGGAGAAGAACCCAGGAAAACCCTGCTAGGCAGCAGCCCCTTCTCACGCACTGGCCGACGTCCCCTCCCCGAAATCAGGCAGTTACAGAGCCAGGTAGGTGTCAATCACATGGGCACAGGGCAGCCCAGAGATGAATCCCAGTGGATCTGGAGGACCCCGTAAGCCATCTCCGGCACAGTTTCATCACCAGCGTCTCCACGGGCCAGGGGTTGGGGGTGACAGTCCCACCCTGGTGCATAGTTCCAAACAGGACAGTCTCTGCTCCTTCGCAAGCGTCTCCCTGCATGCATTTGCACAAGCCCGGCAAGTCCATTTTTGCACACTCGGCCCCAGGGGTCCCATGAGATCCTAGGCGTGAAAGCTTTGTAAAAGAGGAGCGTTTTGGGTGTGCCTACTGCCGTCTCCCTTCAATACCGTATTTCCCTTCAATGCTTTTCCCATAGACACGGTCGTTCTGCAGGAGTGAAAAAAGCCAGAAAGGCCAATTTTTGTTTTAATTTTTAAAAAATATTTATTTATTTATGTGGCCGCGCTGGGTCTTAGTTTGCGGCAGGCGGGATCGTCACCGCGGCGTGTGGGATCCAGTTCCCTGACCAGGGATCGAACCCGAGCCCCCTGCATTGGGAGCCTGGAGTCTAAACCGCTGGACTGCCAGGGAAGTCCCTTTTTTAAATTTTTAAAATGACTTTTTATTGGAGTATAGTTACTTTCCAGTGCTGTGTTAGTTTCTGCTGTAAGGAACCGTTAACTTACATGGATGGATGCATTCGGCCCCTGCACACAAAGGGGTTCTACTTTGTGCAGACTTGGGGCCCCAAGTCTGGAGGATGCAGGAGGAATTGCAATGACCCAGGCAGCGGCAAACACGTTCTTTGGGAAATGTTCATCAGTTCAGCATACATCGTCGTCCCCCGTGGAAGCTAATACGTCAGAGAAACAAAAGAGAAGGGGTATTCGTTTTCTGTGACAACCTTGTACAAGAACTGTGTTGTTGTTTTTTTTTTTAATCCAAAGGATTCATGCCGTGCTGTGTGTTTCAGCAGCTTTTCTTCTAAACAAGCTGACCGGGGCCTTCCATATCACCGCTGACCACGCAAATTCTTCATTGGGGCAGAAAACCTCCAGAAAGAGGTGGTGTTTCCGGCAATGGCTCGAGGGCCCTGCTGCGAGAGATGCAGCCGGCCCTACTGTACGTTTATATCCACCCGGCCCAGGGTGTCTCTCCGCGGGACAGGGTGCTGGCGGGGGGCAGTGTCCCCTCCCTTAGAACCTGGAGAATGATGCCTTTTATTCTTACTTTGTAATCGCCCTTCACGGGGGAAAATGATGAAAAGGTACTTGTTTTCGTGAAACCTAACATTTTCGGAGGCAAAGGCGTAAAGTGGGGGTGTCTTCTCCGTTTAGGGCCACCCCAGCCTCCTCTGGTCCGTGGAGCCAACGTCCATTAAACCGCCCAACAGCGCCATCTGCTGGCAGACAGGCATCCCGGTCCTGCCCCAAGTGGTCCAGCGTCGCCGTGGCAACAGGAGGACGTCTGCCTCCAAGGCTCCAGGCTGTCCTGAGAGGTATTTGCGAAGAAGCCAGAGCAGGTGATTCCTGGCGCCCTGGAGGGTCCTCCCTGCTGAGTCCACACGGCCCCTCCCCAGGCCACGGAGCTGGACCAACGCTGGGGAGCACAGTCTGGGACCAGCAGCTGGCTTTCCATCATCTTCTGAAGAAGGTCCTCTTTCTCTTCCTACCCCCACGAAGACAGCGTGACCCTCCCAGAGCCCTCGGCTCAGGAGGACTCTTAAGAAATCAACGCACCCCTAAGAGCCAGTCCTGTCGTGACAGCCACGAGGATCGGGGAAGCTGCAGTGTGACCACATCCTGACCCAGTCTCTCGAGCCCGGCACCGTGGGCATCGGGGGCTGCTGGGCCACTCTCGGATGTGGGGTACCCTGTGCGCTGTGGCGTGTTGCGCAGCAACCCTGGTACCCAGTCACCAGCGGCCAGCAGCATCCTTCAGTCCAGCGTGACAGCCCAAGACGACTCCAGACACTGCCGGGTGTGTCCCCAGCCGGGGGCGGGGGGCAAGATCACCCCAGCTGAGAGGCATTGGTTGGACGTATTCAAAGAATCACAGGGCATTTAAGACAAACTTTAGAGATTACCCAGTCCCGTCTGTTAAATTTGAAGGGTGAGGGTGCAGAGAAGGTAGGTGACGTGCCCGAGGTCAGCTTCCTGCTGGGTAGAAATTCCAGACCTGCAAAGCCATGCTCCTCCTGCTTCCGAGGGCTGCCCCTGGCTTCAGCATCATCGATGGCGTCCCTTGCAGAGTTCTGGCCATCCAGAGAAATATGCAAAGCGGCAGGTGCTGCGTTTGGATCTCGGAGACAAGGCGGGTGAGGGGCAGGGTGACCGTGGATGCTGTGGGCAGCGGCCCCGGTGCCAGGTCCCTCCCGGGCGTGGCTTCACCCAGGAAACATGGCGGCTTTATTTATTTTTGTAATTTTTTTTTTTAAAAAAAGAGCATAAATCAGCTCTCCTAAAAGAGCTGGGGAGAAATATGCGTGAGGGGGTCAGATTACAAGCTGGACTTCTCTGCATGTACCTTTCATCAGCATTTGGTTTTTGAATCATGCAAATGTGTTAGTCATCCAAGAATTAACACATAAAAAGCAAAGGCAAGCCCTAAACACTGGAAGCAAACCAAAGGCCATGAGAAGGCTGTGATTCGATTGGCAACATCACCTCCGGGCGACAACCATAGTTTCTGTGACCGTGGAGGCACCAATTCGTGGATATTCTAAACAGAAGAACTGCAGACAAGACACAGCACCGCCTGGCAGTTCCCTTGTTTGTAGTAACCTTGGTTTTGCTCCTTTAGAATGACGTCATGCACACAGCAGGACAAGGCAAGCAAGTAGTATTGATGATCTCAGGAACAAGGCTCCAGGTGTAGGACGCCACACACGGACAAAGTTATACAAACTGAGTAACTGCCCGGTAATGCCCCTATGGATGGAAATGTGAATAATTCAGCATGTTCAATCCATTTCCTAGCTGTCTCCACGGAAGGGGTCTAGAAACACTGCCCTCCCAGCAATGGCAACTCTGCCTCTAAAACTGATTCCCCACTAACAGAACCACAGTTTCTGGGGAAAATGGATGATCCTGGAGAGGGAGAAGCAATTCAAACGCCTGAGACGTGGTGATGTCCCGAAAGCAAGGAAACCTTCAGCGCTCGGCTGGGACTGTGAACATATCACACCCAGAGGCTGTGCCCACGTCCTCATGGACCCTCAGGATGATGACCTCACAGGATACTGTCCCCCTCGCACACAGAGGCTGTGCCCACGTCCTCATGGACCCTCAGGATGGTGACCTCACAGGATACTGTCCCCCTCGCACACAGAGGCTGTGCCCACGTCCTCATGGACCCTCAGGATGGTGACCTCACAGGATACTGTCCCCCTCACACACAGCGGCTGTGCCCACGTGCTCATGGACCCTCAGGATGGTGACCTCACAGGATACTGTCCCCCTCACACACAGCGGCTACCTCCATCTTTCATTGCGATACGCTGCAGAATGGTTATCAATGCCATTTTTTGTCGGTTTTAATTACTGATGCGGAAAGAGATCCATTGGGTTGGATGACGCCCCTTACCTGTGACATGAACTCAGTCCCCGGCATCCCAAGGAGAGCCTGCCAACCCCGCCCCGAGTTGCCAGCACAGCGACACGCAGCCCTACCTTTTACCTGCCTTGCAGGCTTCGTAGATTCTCCCCAGCAGGTGTGAACACTTCTCACCCGTCCAGTCATGCAGGGCCCTGGCCAGGATGCACAGATCCGGCTCCGGAAGGCAGTCTTTAAAGAAATCTCCTGTAACGCAGGGCGAGTGCCCTGGGGTCAGCCTGCATCTCAATCCCATTGTACCACACCAACACCCAGCGGGGAAAGGCCACCTGTATGGACCGAGCTTTCCCCAGATCTTCCCAGCTGGTGACCTTTCAACCAGACCCTGAACAAAAAGAAATCTCAGTGAAGACAGGACCATTCTGAACGATGTTTGGGGGCCCCTTTCCCTCCATCAGATCTGGACAATGGATTTATTTTTATTTTTTTTCCGAAGGTCCCGTGTAAACAGACAGCATCCTTTAAGCCATGGATTTCAGGAGGTCCCAGGCAATGCATCAGAAGCTCCATTCCGATGAGTCAAACTGGGCCAGCAAGGTCCATATGTGTTTCCCTGACTGAATAAAAATGCCGAAGAGAGACTCTTACCTGTAGGTGGTGGCCAGCACTCAACTCTCCTACCATTTTTCCTGCAAGAAGTATCAATGTGGGAAGAGAGCTTGGATAGTCCTGAGCCGTACAGGGTTACCTCAGCTGACCTGTGTGGTCCAGACTCTGCAAATTCACGGGAATTGGGGAGGATGTCTTGGATGACACAGAGGCTATCCCCTGGCTCTCTTCCTTGTGCTGAGTATCCCAGGAAATATGGACCCCAGAATACTCTCCCATGAGATAGGGCATGGAGAAGGAGGTTCCTCCAAATGGATTTTCTTCCACTCAATGAAGAAAGACAGGGGTTTTTCTTAGAAAACTACGGCCCAAGGGCCAAATTCGGTCAGGTGTCCATTTGCCTACAGCCTGGAGAGAATGCAGACCCAGGAATGAAGGTCGACATGCCTGCACCTTCTACCAGCTGCCCTTGGGGACCAATCGCAGACACCCAACCTCAACGGGGTAACAGCACATAATAAAGTAGTATTTCACTTAATTCCCCCAACCTCCAAAGTCTGCTTCTTCACCCATTTTCCAAATGAGGCACCAAAGTAACACTGATCGTGTATCTCCAAGAAGTAAGAGGAAGACTCCCCAGGGGTGGGATTAGGGTTAAGATCAGGGTGAGGCACTGCCTGTGCACACAAAATTTAAGGGGCCCCAAAACTGGGTCATTGAGATTCAATATATTTTAATACAATGGTTTTAGAAATCAACATTAAGGACTTCCCTGGTGGCGCAGTGGTTAAGAATCCGTCTGCCGAAAAGTTTTATGGACCTCTGACCGCCACAGCAACAGTCAGCTCTACCCACCACCAGAGCCTCCCATCAAGCCTCTTAGACAGCCTCAACCACCAGAGGGCAGACAGCAGAAGCAAGAAAAACTACAATCCTGCAGCCTGTGGAACAAAAACCACATTCACAGAAAGACAGACAAGATGAAAAGGCAGAGGGCTATATACCAGATGAAGGAACAAGAGAAAACCCCAAAAAAACAACTAAATGAAGTGGACATAGGCAACCTTCCAGAAAAAGAATTCAGAATAATGATAGTGAAGATGATCAAGGACCTCGGAATAAGAATGGAGGCAAACATTGAGAAGATGCAAGAAATGATTAACAAAGACCTAGAAGAATTAAAGAACAAACAAACAGAGATGACCAATACAATAACTGAAATGAAAACTCCACTAGAAGGAATCAAGAGCAGAATAACTGAGGCAGAAGAACGGATAAGTGACCTGGAAGACAGAATGGTGGAATTCACTGCTGCAGAACAGACTAAAGATAAAAGAATGAAGAGAAATGAAGACAACCTAAGAGACCTCTGGGACAACATTAAACGCAACAACATTCACATTATAGGGGTCCCAGAAGGAGAAGAGAGAGAGAAAGGACCAGAGAAAATATTTGAAGAGATTATAGTCGAAAACTTCCCTAACATGGGAAAGGAAATAGCCACCCAAGTCCAGGAAGTGCAGAGAGTCCCATACAGGATAAACCCAAGGAGAAACACGCCGAGACACATAGTAATCAAAGTGGCAAAAATTAAAGACAAAGAAAAATTATTGAAAGCAGCAAGGGAAAAACGACAAATAACATACAAGGGAACTCCCATAAGGTCAACAGCTGATTTCCCAGCAGAAACTCTGCAAGCCAGAAGGGAGTGGCATGATATACTTAAAGTGATGAAAGGGAAGAACCTACAACCAAGATTACTCTACCCGGCAAGGATCTCATTTAGATTTGATGGAGAAATCAAAAGCTTTACAGACAAGCAAAAGCTAAGAGAATTCAGCACCACCAAATCAACTCTACAACAAATGCTAAAGGAACTTCTCTAAGTGGGAAACACAAGAGAAGAAAAGGACCTACAAAAACAAACCCAAAACAATTAAGAAAATGGTCATAGGAACATACATATCGATAATTACCTTAAACGTGAATGGATTAAATGCTCCAACCAAAAGACACAGGCTTGCTGAATGGATACAAAAACAAGACCCATTTATATGCTGTCTACAAGAGACCCACTTTAGACCTAGGGACACATACAGACTGAAAGTGAGGGGATGGAAAAAGATACTCCATGCAAATGGAAATCAAAAGAAAGCTGGAGTAGCTATACTCATATCAGATAAAATAGACTTTAAAATAAAGAACGTTACAAGAGACAAGGAAGGACACTACATAATGATCAAGGGATCAATCCAAGAAGAAGATATAACAATTATAAATATATATGCACCCAACATAGGAGCACCTCAATACATAAGGCAACTGCTAACAGCTATAAAAGAGGAAATTGACAGTAACACAATCATAGTGGGAGACTTTAACACCTCACTTACACCAATGGACAGATCATCCAAACTGAAAATAAATAAGGAAACAGAAGCTTTAAATGACACAATAGACCAGATAGATTTAATTGATATTTATAGGACATTCCATCCAAAAACAGCAGATTACACGTTCTTCTCAAGTGCACCCAGAACATTCTCCAGGATAGATCACATCTTGGGTCACAAATCAAGCCTCAGTAAATTTAAGAAAATTGAAATCATATCAAGCATCTTTTCTGACCACAACACTATGAGATTAGAAATGAATTACAGGGAAAAAAACGTAAAAAACACAAACACATGGAGGCTAAACAATATATTACTAAATAACCAAGAGATCACTGAAGAAATCAAAGAGGAAATCAAAAAATACCTAGAGACAAATGACAATGAAAACACGACGACCCAAAACCTACGGGATGCAGCAAAAGCAGTTCTAAGAGGGAAGTTTATAGCTATACAAGCCTACCTCAAGAAACAAGAAAAATCTCAAGTAAACAATCTAACCTTACACTGAAAGAAACTAGAGAAAGAAGAACAAACAAAACCAAAAGTTAGCAGAAGGAAAGAAATCATAAAGATCAGAGCAGAAATAAATGAAATAGAAACAAAGAAAACAATAGCAAAGATCAATAAAACTAAAAGCTGGTTCTTTGAGAAGATAAACAAAATTGATAACCCATTAGCCAGACTCAACAAGAAAAAGAGGGAGAGGACTAAAATCAATACAATCAGAAATGAAAAAGGAGAAGTTACAACAGACAGTGCAGAAATACAAAGCAACATAAGAGACTACTACAAGCAACTCTATGCCAATAAAATGGACAACCTGGAAGAAATGGACAAATTCTTAGAAAGGTATAACCTTCCAAGACTGAACCAGGAAGAAATAGAAAATATGAACAGACCAATCACAAGTAATGAAATTGAAACTGTGATTAAAAATCTCCCAACGAACAAAAGTCCAGGACCAGATGGCTTCACAGGTGAATTCTATCAAACATTTAGAGAAGAGCTAACACCTACCCTTCTCAAACTCTTCCAAAAAATTGCAGAGGAAGGAACACTCCCAAACTCATTCTATGAGGCCACCATCACCCTGATAACAAAACCAGACAAAGACACTACAGAAAAAGAAAATTACAGACCAATATCACTGATGAATATAGATGCAAAAATCCTCAACAAAATACTAGCAAACAGAATCCAACAACACATTAGAAGGATCATACACCACGATCAAGTGGGATTTATCCCAGGGATGCAAGGATTCTTCAATATACGCAAATCAATCAATGTGATACACCATATTAACAAATTGAAGAAGAAAAACCATATGATCATCTCAATAGATGCAGAAAAAGCTTTTGACAAAATTCAACACCCATTTATGATAAAAACTCTCCAGAAAGTGGGCATAGAGGGAACCTACCTCAACATAATAAAGGCCGTATATGACAAACCCACAGCAAACATCATTCTCAATGGTGAAAAACTGAAAGCATTTCCTCTAAGATCAGGAACAAGACAAGGATGTTCACTCTCACCACTATTATTCAACATAGTTCTGGAAATCCTAGCCACGGCAATCAGAGAAGAAAAAGAAATAAAAGGAATACAAATTGGAAAAGAAGAAGTAAAACTGTCACTGTTTGCAGATGACATGATACTATACATAGAGAATCCTAAAACTGCCACCAGAAAACTGCTAGAGCTAATTAATGAATTTGGTAAAGTTGCAGGATACAAAGTTAATGCACAGAAATCTCTTGCATTCCTATACACTAATGATGAAAAATCTGAAAGAGAAATTAAGGAAACACTCCCATTTACCACTGCAACAAAAAGAATAAAATACCTAGGAGTAAACCTACCTAGGGAGACAAAAGACCTGTATGCAGAAAACTATAAGACACAGATGAAAGAAATTAAAGATGATACCAACAGATGGAGAGATATACCATGTTATTGGAATGGAAAGCTCAATACTGTGAAAATGACTATACTACCCAAAGCAATCTATAGATTCAATGCAATCCCTATCAAATTACCAATGGCATTTTTTACGGAACTAGAACAAATCATCTTAAAATTTGTATGGAGACACAAAAGACCCCAAATAGCCAAAGCAGTCTTGAGGGAAAAAAACGGAGCTGGAGGAATCAGGCTCCCTGACTTCAGACTATACTACAAAGCTACAGTAAACAAGACAATATGGTACTGGCACAAAAACAGAAACATAGATCAATGGAACAAGATAGAAAGCCCAGAGATAAACCCACACGCATATGGTCAACTAATCTATGACATAGGAGGCAAGAATATACAATGGAGAAAAGACAGTCTCTTCAATAAGTGGTGCTAGGAAAACTGGACAGCTACATGTAAAAGAATGAAATTAAAACACTCCCTAACACCATACACAAAAATAAACTCAAAATGGATTCGAGACCTAAATGTAAGACTGGACACTATAAAACGCTTAGAGGAAAACATAGGAAGACCACTCTTTGACATAAATCACAGCAAGATCTTTTTTGATCCACCTCCTAGAGTAATGGAAATAAAAACAAAAATAAACAAATGGGACCTAATGAAACTTTGAAGCTTTTGCACAGCAAAGGAAACCATAAACAAGACGAAAAGACAACCCTCAGAATGGGAGAAAATATTTGCAAACGAATCAACGGACAAAGGATTAATCTCCAAAATATATAAACAGCTCATTCAGCTCAATATTAAAGAAACAAACACCCCAATCCAAAAATGGGCAGAAGGCCTAAATAGACATTTCTCCAAAGAAGACATACAGACGGCCACGAAGCACATGAAAAGATGCTCAACATCACTAATTATTAGAGAAATGCAAATCAAAACTACAATGAGGTATCACCTCACACCAGTTAGAATGGGCATCATCAGAAAATATACAAAAAACAAATGCTGGAGAGGGTGTGGAGAAAAGGGAACCCTCCTGCACTGTTGGTGGGAATGTAAATTGATACAGCCACTATGGAGAACAATATGGAGGTTCCTTAAAAAACTAAAAATAGAATTACCATATGACCCAGCAATCCCACTACTGGGCATATACCCAGAGAAAACCGTAATTCAAAAAGACACATGCACCCGAATGTTCATTGCAGCACTATTTACAATAGCCAGGTCATGGAAGCAAACTAAATGCCCATCGACAGACGAATGGATAAAGAAGTTGTGGTACATATATACAATGGAATATTACTCAGCCATAAAAAGGAACGAAATTGAGTCATTTGTTGAGACGTGGATGGATCTAGAGACTGTCATACAGAGTGAAGTAAGTCAGAAAGAGAAAAACAAATATCGTATATTAACACATGTATGTGGAACCTAGAAAAATGGTACAGATGAACCTGTTTGCAGGGCAGAAGTTGAGACACAGATGTAGAGAACAAACGTATGGACATCAAGGGGGGAAAACTGCAGTGGGGTGGGGATGGTGGTGTGCTGAATTGGGCGATTGGGATTGACATGTATACAGTGATGTTTATAAAATTGATGGCTGATTAAAAAAAAAAAAACTGGAAAAAAAAACAAAACGAATCCGCCTGCCAATGCAGGGGACACGGGTTCGAGCCCTGAGCCGGAAAGATCCCACATGCCACGGAGCAACTAAGCCCATGCGCCACAACTACTGAGCCTGCTCTCTAGGGCCTGCGAGCCACAACTACTGAGCCCATGCACCACAACTACTGAAGCCCGCGCGCCTAGAGCCCGTGCTCCACAACAAGAGAAGCCACTGCAGTGAGAAGCCTGCAGACCACGACGAAGAGTAGCCCCCGCTCGCCGCAACTAAAGAAAGCCCGCTCGCCACAACTAAAGAAAGCCCGCGCGCAGCAACGAAGACCCAACACAGCCAAAAATAAATAAAAATTAAAAAGAATTTTTTAAAAATCAGCGTTAAGCCCCCCACACCCCCCAACAAATTCCTGATGGTCAAAATTTCAGAATTTTAAATATTTATTTTTATTTATTTATTCATTTAGGCTGCACCAGGTCTTAGTTGCAGCACGCAGGATCTTTAGTTGCGGCATGCGGACTTCTTAGTTGCAGTGTGCATGCGGGGTCTAGTTCCCCGACCAGGGATCGAACCTGGGCCCCCTGCATTGGGACTGTGCAGCCTTACCCACTGGACCACCAGGGACGTCCCCAAATTTCAGAATTTTAAATAAAGATGGTATCCAGCCCTTCAAGGACACGATTCAGCACGTTCTTGTCACCTTGAAATCAGCCTATGAGATCCAGAGTTGTTCAAAAGGAGATGATCCTTCGTCTGGATCAGTCAACATTTCGGGAGTGTCTACCCCACATCTGGCCCCAGATGCAATGCTGATGGCCTGTCCCATGAGATGCCATGAACTTGGCGGTGATTTGTTGTTTTTAAAGATCTTTTGATGTAGACCATTTTTAAAGTGTTTATTGAATTTGTTACAATATTGCTTCTGTTTTATGTTTTGGTTTTTTGGCCGTGAGGCATATGGGATCTTAGCTCCTTGACCAGGGATCGAACCTGCACCCTCTGCATTGGAAGATGAAGTCTTAACCACTGGACCGCCAGGGAAGTCCCGTGGAGGTGATTTAAAAAATAATAATAATAGCGAGGGACTTCCCTGGTGGTCCAGTGGTTAAGACTGCACACTTCCACTGCAGTGGGCACAGGTTCAATCCCTGGTCAGGGAGCTAAGATCCCACAAGCCGTATGGTGTAGCCAAAAACAATAATAATAATCATAGTGAATTTACAGCAGATCTAAGAGTGGACGGAAATAATATCCCCAGCTGGTGTTTTTCTTCTGAGCGAGCAGAAAAAAAGAACCACGAAAGGCCAGTTTCCTCCATAAATGGAGGTACAGGGCGTCTGCTGGTTAGACCGTAGTTCCTGGGACAGCCCATCTCTGGGAGCCGCACCCCACGTTTCCAAAGCAAGAGGACGTCCCTTCCAGCTCTTGGCAAAGCTGCTGTAGTCTCTGAGCCTTGGAAAGCCTGAGAAGCTTCTCAAGCTTCTGAGTCAGGAACTGACCCCTGATCCTAACTTCAACCCATGTCATTTACTGTCATTCATAAATGACCTGGATTTAGATGCCTGTGTGGGTGCCCTGAAATGGCCGTAAGAAATGGCCACAGACCAGGAAATCCATCCTCTCCCATCCTGGAGACCAGACGTCAGAGGTCAAGGTGTCCCAGGGCCGCGCTCCCTCCAGAGGCTCCAGGGCAGGGTCCTTCCCGCCTCTTCCAGCTTCTGGGGGCTCCAGGCGTCCCTGGGCTTGTGGCCGCATCCCTCCCGTCTCTGCCTCCGTCTTCACGGGGCTTCTCCTCTGTGTCTGTGTCTCTCCTCTTCTGTCTCTTAGAAGGACCCTGTCATTGGTTGTAGGGCCACCCTCCTCCAGGAGGACCTCATCTCATATCCTTCACTTCGTCACATCTGCAAGGACCCTATTTCCTAATAAGGTCCCATTCACAAATTCTAGGTGGACATGAATTTGGACGGGACACTGTTGAACCCAGTACAATACTCAAGAAAGAATTAATTGCAAGAAAACAACATACCCTCCCAGAGTTTTCCATGTGTCATGACTCACAGTTCTAGGCTGAGGGGGAGTATATTTGGAGTGTGGAGGAACCCACTCTGACCATCCACCGCCGCCTTATCCCACGCCCCCCCGTGACGCGTCCGTTTCCCCGTGGACACAGACAGCACTTGGAAACCCACCTTCACAGAAGCCGATCCGTTCATCCTCCGGGAATGAGAAGTGCCTCTTTGTCATCTGGACCACGTCTGGTGACCTGAGACCCCAGGTACAGAGACATGCACGCCTTGGCCAGAGCCCCGGAACCACCTGCAAGCGGACACAGGACGTGACAGCGTGGGGACCTGGGTGGTACCCACACTCTGGTCTCCATAGTTACAGGCTCACCTACAAGCCCTGGAATCTAGGGGGTCTTCCTGGTTGGGCCGACCCGCACGCCAGCCTTCCACACAGACTCTGACCTGACTGTGTCCTCTCGCGCCGGGGCATCTGTCCACCCGAAGACAGACAACAGCCAAGCAGAGGAAGCCCTGGGCAAATGCTGGAGTGGGATATGCCCATGGGTCCCTGTGGGGGACATTTCCAGGGGACGCCCCGGTGAGAAACAAGGGGGACCCTGCCAGACACCAGCGGCATGCACGTCCCAGGTCCTGGAGACCCTCCTGTCTTGTGTTTTCATGCCCAGCTGCCCCCAAGGCAGAGCAGTTGCAAGTCTGCTCTTGCTTAGAGGAACGTGCTACCAGCCAACATGGCAAAGACACCCCTTGTGCACCAGAGATGATTTTCTGAAGCCTCACATCCCTATCCGAAGGGGGACCCGTGCTTTCCGTCCTCCTCTATGGGAAGGCAGCGCTGGGTCGGGGAGGGAGCCGCAGGGTTTCCCGAAACCAGACCAAGGGGCGGCGCTCACCGCTGCTGTTTCGACCTCAACGGAGCCCCACCTCCTTATCCCGTAAGACAGGGAGGAGGACCACCCACCCAGTCCTGCGTCTGTTCTACGAGCCGCCAGCGTCCAATGTCCAGACACGGCCGGCCATCCTTCTCATCTCCATCAGCATCACAGCATAAGGTCCCCAAGGGAGGAGTGACATCTGTCCCCCAGTAAACTCTCCTGACCCTTGCAGGCTCACACGGTATTTTCCTCCACCAGGAAGGCAGCATGAGAAGACTCTGCTCTCGGAGTTTCAGCAGACCACCCTCCAACCCCGCCCAGAGGGTTCTGACTGTTGCCCACACGGAGACCCACGTCTGTGTCCCACGCCCTCGTCCTTGGAGCCGTTGCTAGTTGGCTACAGTAAGGAGCTGCGGCCACGACAGCCTCTGGGAAGTGAAAGGAAGCTGTTCCCTGCTGTCTGAACTGGGATTTCCATCTTCCTCCTTCACGGGGTCACCAGGAACTGTTCAAACCAGGGGTGTCCTTGTGCACTGTGGGTGGAGATGTAAACTGCTGCAGCCACTACTGAGAACAGTATGGAGGTTCCTCAGAAAACTACACAACAGAGCTGCCGTATGAACTGGCAATTCCACTCTTGGGCGTATATCTGGAGAAGACCATAATCTGAAAAGATCCCAAGATGCACCCCCAATGTTCACTGCAGCAGTGTTTCCCTGCAGGACATGGAAGCAACCTAAATGTCCACTGACAGAGGAATGGATAAAGAAGATGTGGTGCATATATACAGTGGAATATTACTCAGCCATAAAAAAGAATGAAATCATGCCATTTGCAGCAACATGGATGGACCCAGAGATGATCATACTAAATGAAGTAAGTCAGAGACAAATATCATATGATATCACTTCTAAGTGGAATCTAAAATATGACACAAATGAACTTACGTATGAAACAGAAAGAGACCCACAGACATAGAGAACAGACTTGTGTTTGCTAAGGGGGGGTGGCGAGGGATAAATGAGGAGTTTGGGATTCACAGATACACACACTACTCTATACAAAACAGACAAACAACGAGGACCTACTGTAGAGCACAGGGACCTATATTCAGTATCCTGTAACAACCTATAAGGGAAAAGAATCTGAAAAAGAATATATATATATATGTATGTATAAAACTGAATCGCTCTGCTGTACACCTGGAACTAACACAACAGTGTAAATCAACTAGACTTCAATTTTTAAAAACCGAGGATTCATACGCTCCCCACACCGAGTTCCAAACCCAGCTCCAGGTACGGGGCAGACACTCACCTCCGAGGTCACAGACGCGCGGGAAGGGTAACAGCCACTACCCTCGGCCCTCCGAGCCTCCACTCGTCCTGCAGGCCCCGCACGGCTTGCGGCCTCTCGCCCTGGGACCTGGCGTGGGAAGGCGCGCCGGTGAGAACCGTGCAGAATTCGGGGCGGGCATCGTGAGCGCCGACACGGGGACCCCTGTGCCGAGTCCCGCGGGTACAATGGCAGGCTCTGCGTCTGTGGATCGGAACCCGAGCTGCTGGAGGTGGGTGAGATCCGGGGTGTCAGGGGCCCCGGGTCAACGCCCCACACACAGACAGGCACCTGGCTCCCGGGGCCCGGGAGTACGGCCGGAAGGAAGGGATCCTCCTCTAGGGGCCCCGGCGGGAGGCCGCCTCTGTTGCAGCAAAGAAAGAGAAATGAGACTCTCCTTTTCTGGTAAACAAGGAAAATCAGGAAACAATGAACAGGCTAGGAAAACAGCCTCATCAGGCCTGAAAGAATTAAGCAGTCTTGGTTATTCTTCAGCTGTTGCTACTAGCAGACACTTGCAGCTAGATGTGTCCCGCACAAAGTTAATTACACTCTGACTCCGTATGAACTACACTCGCACCTGGCGTTCCTCTCCCCCTACCCTCCCTCGCAACATTCTTCAGTTCAGAAAGGAGGTCACGGGCGGATAACCTCAGGAACACCAGGCCTGGCCGCTGAGCCACCTGACGCCAGCTTTGGCAGTGAATTTGCAGAAGAAAAGAAAGGCAAGACCGGCCTTATCGCCTACCCCAGACCACGAGCCCCAGCGGTAAAACCCTCTCCCCATTGCCCAGGTGGGGGGCACAGTCCTTGAGGCACTAGCCTCTGCCACGAGCCCCAGCTGTAAACCCTCTCCCTGTTTCCCAGGAGGGGGGCACAGTCCTTGAGACACTAGCCTGCTGCCACGAGCCCCAGCGGTAAAACCCTCTCCCCGTTGCCCAGGTGGGGGGCACAAGTCCTTGAGGCACTAGCCTGCCGTGTTCCCTCTCTGCCTGGCAAAGAGTACAGCGATTCTCTCTTTTCCTCCAAAACTCTGTCTCCCTATTTCCATCTGGCATCGGTGCCCAGAGAGCCAAGATTTCTGGCATCATTTCCATCGTAAGAGCAGGTCAGAGTCAGGGAAATCCAGGGCGTGTCCCCCGCCCCACAGGGCGGAGGGCAAGGCGACCTGGGCCCCTTTGCAAGTCCAGGAGGGAGTCCACACACGCGGGGGCCAGGCCTCCAAAGGGGGGGGATTCGCGGAGGTGGGGAAGAGACTGTGGGGCGGGGCGGGGGGTCTTGGGAGGGGGCGGAGAAGGATTCAAGGATGTTGGGTAGGTGAGGAGGGCCTGGGGGTCCCTCTCTCCTCTGGCCCCTCTGCGGAGTCTGCTGTGTGGGTTTGGTCTCCGTGTAGGAAGTGCGGGGAAGGGAGTGAAGGGGGGAGAAAGGGAGAAAGGGAGGAAGGGAGGGAGGGAGGGGAAGACAGGCGCCAGCTTGTAGAGGACCCTCAGCTACACCCCCATCCTTTGTGCTTTTCCTGCTGCACCTGTGAGCAGCGCCAAGCACTGCAAATAATCACGAAGTCATCACCATCTCACAACGTTTACACCAGCGCTTCATGCAAAACCCCAGGCCTGCGTCTTTCTACAGAAAGCCACAAAAAAAAAAAAAGAAAGAAAAAAGTATTCCCTGCATCACTCCAGCCAAATCAAAACAAGGCCTTGTTTTTCTGCTTTAAAATGAAGATTAAAATATTGGCATCGACACAGGGAATTGATCCACACAAACATCAGAACTGCCAAATCTGGGTTTTTTTTTTAAATTTTAAATTAAATATCAACTTCCTTCTGTTTTGCTCTATTTGGACACACTGCCTCAGCCCTGTATTTCTTTTAAAAATAAGCGTGACTCTGCAGTGAGGTATCACCTCACACCGGTCAGAATGGCCATCATTAAAAAGTCTGCAGACAGTAAGTGCCGGAGAGGGTGTGGAGAGAAGGGAGCCCTCCTGCACTGTTGGTGGGAATGTAAGTTGGTGCAGCCACTATGGAGAACAGTATGGAGGTTCCTCAAAAAACTAAAAATAGAGCTACCATATGACCCAGCAATCCCACTCCTGGGCATATATCCAGATAAAACTCTCATTCAAAAAGATACATGCATTCCGGTGTTCATAGCAGCACTATTCACAATAGCCAAGACATGGAAACAACCTAAATATCCACCGACAGATGAACAGATAAAGAAGATGTGGCACATATATACAATGGAATATTACTCAGCCATAAAAAAGAATGAAATAATGCCATTTGCAGAAACATGGATGGACCTAGAGATGATCAGGTAAGTGAAGTAAGTCAGAGAAAGACAAATATCATATGATATCACTCATATGTGGAATCTAAAATCTGACACAAATGAACTTATCTATGAAACAGAAACAGACTCACAGACACAGAGAACAGACTAGTGGTTGCCAGGGGGAGGGGGTAGGGGAGGGAAGGGTTGGAAGGTCAGGATTAGCAGATGCAGCCTCGTATATACAGGATGGATACACAACAAGGTCCTACTGTAGAGCACAGGGAACTATACACAATATCCTGGGATAAACCATCATGGAAAAGAATATTAGGGGCTTCCCTGGTGGCGCAGTGGTTGAGAATCTGCCTGCCAAGGCAGGGGACACGGGTTCAAGCCCTGGTCTGGGAGGATGCCGCGTGCCGCGGAGCGGCTGGGCCCGTGAGCCACAACTACTGAGCCTGCGCGTCTGGAGCCTGTGCTCCACAACAAGAGAGGCCGCAATAGTGAGAGGCCCGCGCACCGCGATGAAGAGTGGCCCCCGCTTGCCGCAACTGGAGAAGGCCCTCGCACGGAAACGAAGACCCAACACAGCCAAAAATAAATAAATAAATAAATTAATTAATTAAAAAAAAAAAAAAGACTGTATGTCTCCGTGGGCATAATTAAAGCTTTATCAAAAATAAATTAATTTTAAAAAAAGAATATTAAAGATTGTATATATGTGTATAACTGAGTCGCTTGCTGTACAGCAGACAGTAACACAACACTGTCAATCAACTACACTTCAATAAAATTTTAAAATATAATAAGCATAACCCTATCAGAGCAGGTGCTTGGGACTTCCCTGGCGGTCCAGTGGTTAAGACTCCTGCACTTCTACTGCAGGGGGCTCGGGTTCAACCCCCGGTTGGGGAGCTAAGATCCCACATGCCGTGCAGCGAGGCCAAAAAAAAAAAAAAAAAAAAGGTGCTTGGCGTGACCTGTAGATGGCAGTGAAGAGCTCCTCGGAGGGAACCCCAAAGGCCTTCAGATACTGGTTCTTCTGGTCTCTGAAAACGGGGCGGGCATCACTCGGGTTCTGAGACTTTACTGCCCATTAGTTACCGCACACTGGCGCTCACAGACCCCATCCTTACATCGCAGACAGAACAAACAGGAAACAAGTAACCCAAGACACTCACGAATTCCTTTCTAGTTTGCAAAAAGTAACTGCACATTCAGAGCTGCAGGTTACCCGTGTAGCAGGCCTCTCTGATGTGAGGAAAGAAGAAACGAACGACAGTCTAAAGAGAGTGTAAAGATGACGTGAAATGGGGCGACGCCTCGGTCCAGGAGGACGCAGCCCCTGGCACCTGGGGATGGGACCCTCCTTGCAGATGGAGGGCCAGTGGGTCTACCTACAGCTTTCTCCTGCTCCCCTGAGGCGGGGGGGCCGGATTTCTGGGTCCTCCTGGGCCCCACTGCCCAGCTCCCTGATGTACAGGTGTGCTGTCCCCCTTCCATCCTGGATCTAGTCTGGCCGCAATCAGCCCCCTGCACCTTCCACGGATATGAGGTGACCCAGCCTTCGGTCAGGTGAGGCATCTCCTTCCCACCTGACCTTCGGGAGACGCTGATGAAAAATACACAGCAGCAGAAATCCGTGCCTACGCGTGGGACCCAGACACACCAGCACGAGGCAGAAGGAAGAAGACTGTTCCTCTCCACTGCTCCAAAACCAGGCTCCTTTTGCACATGGGACAAAGCACTGAAGTCCCTCGGACCGACTCCAGAGGGTCCAGCCAGAGCTGCGGAGACGTGGAGGCGCTGCTGGTTACCTGCACCCTCGGGCAGTGTCCACTGGGCCGTGTCCAGCTCGTGCTGTGCTTGCTTTGCTGCTCACGGCTTCTTTCTTTAACTGAACGGGCCCGAAGGTCAAAAACTCAGGGGACGTCCGCTTAAAATCGAGACACCCTGCTTCTTGTAAAACACAAAGCTCGGAAGCTGGGGCAGCTGTCACCCCATGGACGCGTGGGAACAACTGGTGTGAGCTGATGGGGGGCTGGCCCTTTAGACGGGCGTCCATGCTCTGTGGTGCCACTGCCCCTACTGGGCCCTCTTGTCTGCTTGTGACACGAGACCCCTGACACTCTGGTCTCCCTCAGAGACTTACTGAGAGTCCCCTTGGCTCCAAGCTGTGGGCCCGACCCTGATGCACTTTACACACCAGCCCTGGACCACCTGCAGACGCTCAGAACAGCATCGACACTACGTGCGCGGTGAGTCGCACGTGGCTGTGACTTTGGAAGAGAGATGTGAAGTCAAACAACGATGATAAGCGTGAATCTGATGACCTGTATCTTTTCCAAAACCAGTGGCAGAACTGGGTCCCCGGGTTCTCACAGCTAAGCTACCGGAGGCTCAAGATGGGGTTTAAGTTAAAGTAATTAAGAAAGAAAATGTAGAGCCACGGTTCTCAACAATGTCAATGTCTTCAGTTGGTTGTCACAACTGGGGGAGGGGAGCTCCTGGCACGTGGCGGGTGGAGACCAGGGAAGCTGCCCCACACCCCACAGGGCCCGGGACGCCCCACAGCAGAGGGTCCTCCAGCCCCAGATGTCAGTCGTGCTGAGGCTGAGAAACCCTGACCTAGCATCAGAGATTCTATCAGTCACCTATTATAATTCTATTATCTATCATTTATTATCTATCTATTCAGCCAGGGTTCCCCAACCCCTGGGCCGCGGACCGGTACCGGTCCACAGCCTGTTAGGAACCGGGCCGCACAGCAGGAGGTGAGTGGTGGGCAAACGAGCGAAGCTTCATCTTTCTCCCCATCGCTCCCCACGGCTCGCATTACCGTCTGAACTATCCCGCCATCGCTTGCATTACTGCCCGAATTATCCTGCCACCCCCCTCGCCCCGTCCGTGGAAAAACTGTCATCCATGAAACCGGTCCCTGGTGTCCCTGGTCCCTATCTCTCTATCATCTATCTAGACCCACCTATCAATATTTATCATCTTCTATCAATATTTATCAATAATGTCTATCCATCATCATCTATCTCTCAAACTATCCCTATTACCTATCCATCATCTGTCAATATCTATCATCTATTGATCACTATCAGTACTTATCTATCAGCATTTATCTAACAATATTTATCTATCAACAACGTCTACCTATAGATTCACGTATCTATAGATCCATCTATCTACCTATCATCTATCCATACCTATCAATAGCTATCATTTTATCAATATCTATAGCAATCACCTATTAAACTATCAATATTGTCTATCAATCATCTATCATCTATAATGTATCATTACTTATCTATCATTATTTATCTAATAATATTGATCTATCAATATCTATCACTTATCTATAGCTCTATCCATCTGTCTCTACCGTAGTGATTCCCAATTACAACTGATTTTGCCCCCAGGAGACACTTGTCAATGTCTGGGGACATTGTTGGTTGTCACACTGCGGGGAGGGGAGCTCCTGGCACCTGGCGGGTGGAGACCAGGGAAGATGCCCCCCACCCCGCAGGGCACAGGACGCCCCGCATCAGAGTCCTCCAGCCCCAGATGCCAGCGGGGGGGACGCCCCGCCTCAGAGTCCTCCAGCCCCAGGTGCCAGCGGGGGGAGGCTGAGAAGCCCGGTGCGGAGCACGGCGATCACACAGAGAGCAGCACGCAGGGTGTTCCACCCGCATGTTCCAGATTATCCTCCTGCTTTGCCCTGGGGCAGCCCTACTTCCCCTGGAGACTCCCCAAGCAAAAGGATTCTCATCACGACATCATTAGATTAATCCCGTCGGTCGACACCAGGTGACTTCACACATCTGCTCCGGATTCCCAAAGCTAATGCTGTCGCGTTTGGTTCCACGAGAAACCCGGCATTTCGATTCCTCGGAGGCCCTGCAACCAGCCCCCAGGCAGCCCTGGGACTCAGGAGCGCCACCGACACCGCACCCACCTGACAGCCGCGGCCAGGTGGCCCCAGCACAGGTAGGGGGTCCTGGCCGTGTGCAGCAGCATGTCCCGCTGGGACTTGGGGCTGGCTCTGGCCAGGTAGGTGCTGGCGAGCTCTGTGCTTTCATACACAGCTGAAAACACACAGAACAGAGGGAAAAAAAACCCAAAATGCGTTAGATACCGAGGCATCGCCGACATGCCGACACCAGCATTGGCAACATCCTGCGCGAAGCGCGATTCCTGCCTGGGACCATGGAAATCCCAACAGCTGGACCCTCGTCCTGAAGGACCGGCTGACCTGTGGGCAGCAGACGCACCTGCTGGGTTCAGCTTTGGCAAATCCCACGGGGCGATCCGGTGGAGCGGGTGGAAACAGCCAACGAGCCCGAGGGAAATGTATATTACGGTCTGCGGACCTTTAAATAACAACTGGTTTTAAAATGGACATATGGGGGCAACAGCCCGACTCGTGCAGAGGAAACAAAGATCAGGGGAGAAAGGGGCGCTTTTGGGGTGAGCTCAGCTGTGCAGCAGGGACCCGAGCCTGGTGGGGCCGTCATCTTCCCCACAAGGTGCAGGAGGCCCACAGCCCCCGGGGCAGACGGCACCGTGCTCCCCGGCTGGACCCTAAGCCACTCCATCCCTCCAGCCCCCGACAAGGGGGGACGGCCCTGGGCATCTCGGGGCCACATGTCCGAAAGGCTCGTCCGGTGCCTGAGCCCGTCCCGGGGGCCCAGCTGCGGTGCTTGGGGTCCAGCGTGGTCCTGTTCTTGTTCATGGCGTCCCTCCTAGGACAGGAGCGGCTTGTCCTGCTCATGAGGAGGAAGGATCTAGCCTTTCATTGCTTCTGCACAATGTGTACCTGCCCAATGTTTGCGGGTCTCCACGGGGACCCCAGAGGCAGAGCCGGAGTGGACGCTGCCGTCACGGGGCTTCCTAGCCTGCGCGCTTGCCCAGATGCTCACCTGCCTGGGCCGCGTGTCAGCGGGGACCACAGGCTCCTCCCATCCCCAGATGCTTCCCACAGAACGTCCAGCATCCTCCACGGCTGTGTCCTGGCCGGGTTTCAGCATGGGCTGGGCATTCAGGGGCAGTGCTGCAGTGGGGGCCGGGAGGGGGACCTGCAAAGCTTGTTCACGTGGTGTGGCTGGCACCTGCTTGATTTCCAAGCCGGGCTATCTGAGCGCTGTCAATCCCTCAGATGATGTCTTCCTGTTCAAGTTAACTCGCCCCCACTGTTTGCACCCCAGAAACCCAACAGGTACACAAGTCCTTGCTGCAAGAAAAAAGCCCACCACCCACCCCTCCCACCTCCAGGCCACCCACTCTTGTTCTATCAAGCGATAGTCCCTACACTTTGCAATTTCACGGATTGACAAAACTCTAAAGAACCATCTGGATGACCGACATAGTGTTGACAATTTTGAATTTTGCAAAGGAAGGACATTAAAAACAAAAAAAAACCCACCTACCATCACCACCTTCCATAAGAGAAAAGCAGCTTCAACACCAAAATAATATACTCTCATCATAAACGGCAACCCCTGAATTGAATCAATTCAGCTTGATGGAAAATTACTCCCTAGAGATTTTTTTTTCACATTTGTATCTTGTTCCTTGGATACTTCATTGGGGTTCCAGTGCATACACCAGCCTGAGGAAACCTCTAGATCGGGAGTTGGTAAATGACATCCCACATTTGCTCTCTGGTTTTGGCCCTCTGCCTGTTTTTGTCAATAAAGTTTTATTGGAACCCTGGCCCACCACCTGTGTTGTCAATAAAGTTTTATTGGAACCCTGGCCCACCACCTGTTTTATCAATAAAGTTTTATTGGAACCCTGGCCCACCACCTGTTTTGTCAATAAAGTTTTATTGGAACCCTGGTCCACCACCTGTTTTGTCAATAAAGTTTTATTGGAACCCTGGCCCACCACCTGTTTTGTCAATAAAGTTTTATTGGAACCCTGGCCCACCACCTGTTTTGTCAATAAAGTTTTATTGGAACCCTGGCCCGCCACCTGTTTTATCAATAAAGTTTTACTAGAACCCTGTTCCACAACCTGTTTTGTTAATAAAGTTTTCTTGGAACCCTGGCCTACCACCTGTGTTGTCAATGAAGTTTTATTGGCACTCAGCCCCGCCCATTTGTCTCCAGCTGCTTGGGTGCGCCAAAGGCAGAGATGGGTGGCAGCTGCAGAGACCACACGGCCAGCCCACAAGGCTGAGAGTACTTACTCTCTGGCCCTTTACAGAAAAAAAAAATGTGCTGAGGGTGCACCTTTAAAATGCCTCCTTCAAAATAGCCAGGATGCTTACCTTTTTCTCTCCTCACTTCCACTTGAAGCAGCTTCAGGGACACACAGGCATCCAGCAGTAGCCCTGTCCCTCGGGAGCTGACGCCCAGACGTGCAGCCACTGCCGCCGAGCCCAGGGCCTCCGGGGCCTCGGCCAGAAGGTCAAAGACTCCCAGCTCACAGGCGGCGAAGAGAACCTCGGGGCAATGGCAGAAACCAGACTCAGCTTTAATTCTCTTAAGAACCACGCTCAGACGCACACACCGTGGGAAGGGAGCGTGCATCTGGAAGTGCTCAGGAAAACAGGGCAGTTCCTCAAAAAATTCAGCATAGGATGACCATAGGATCTAGCAATTCCACTGCTGGGTGTAGACCCAAAAGAACCAAAAGTAGGGAGCCGAACAGATAGCGTGGACACCCGTGTGTTCACGTGAAGCATTCTTCATAATGGCCAAAAGGTGGATGCCACCCAGGTGTCCACTGATGGATGGATGGATAAACAAAATACAGTGTAAAAACAATGGAATATGACTCAGTCTTAGAAAAGATGGGAATTCTGATCCAGGTACAATGTGGATGAACCTTGAGGACATGACGCTGAGTGAGAGAAGCCAGACACAGAAGGACACGTATCGGGGTTCCCTAGAAGAGTCAAATTCACAGAAAGTAGATGGTGGGTCCAGGGGCTCGGGGAGGGGGAGTCAGTGTTTAATGGGGACAAAGTTTGGGAAGATGAGAAAGTTCTGGACATGATGGTGGGGATGGTTGCCCAACAATATAAATGGACTTGATGCCAATGAACTGTGCCCTTAAAAATGGTTGAAATGGTAAATTTTATAGTATGTCTATTTTACCACAACAAAAACATTTTTTAAATGATGCTTCCACCTTGCACCCAAGAAGAGACTGCTCCTGCTGTTTGAGGGGTTGAGCCCTAATCCTGCCCCATGGAGAGGATGGATTGGTCCCCAGGGAGGGTGGGCGCCAGGACCCGGTGGGGGCTGCCCCCCTAGAGGCAGGGGCCAAGGGGGTCATTCATGGGCTGGCCAGCCGGGCAGGAGCAAAGGTGTGGGAGCCTGGGAGGTCCAGGCGTCTGCAGCAGCTGCCCCCGCCCTGTCCGTCCACAGAAGCTCTTCACGGAACCCGCCCGGAACAGCATCAGGCTGCAGAAAGAACAGCAGGAGCCTGTCCTGGGAAATGCACGCCCCCCGTGAGGGACTCCGAGGTCCCCAAAGGGGACGCCCGAGGGATAGCGAGGGGCACATGCAACCACGGGAAACCACCCGTGAGTTTTCAGAATCCTATAATCCTCTCTCTGTCCCTCGCTAGTCACAGTGATCACCTGGGAGCAGAAATTCGGGGGATGGGGGACAGACAGGGCCTTCTGCCTTTTCATTCTGGACCCTTCCTTCTGCATTGTTTTCATTTTCCAAACAAGGAAATATACGCATTCCTTTTTTTTTCCTTAAGGTGTCAGCGGTGTTCCCTACCTGCTGGTGTCAAGAGTCTTAAGATGGTTTCTCTTTTCCTCTCTCCATCTAAAGAAGTGAATAGGGTGCCTCCAAATAATACATAAAGGGTAAAAAAAATGATTAAACCATCAATGCATTTTTTTCCCTTGCACACATGGTTTGGGATAATACTGGCCATGAGAGGTGGATCCATAAACACCCCACGAGGAGAGACAATTTTTTTTCTTTTTTTCTTTTCCAGAATTGTACCCTAGATTTCGGGTACAATTTTTATTTTTATTTTTTTGAAGTAGAATGGATTTACAATGTCGTGTTAGTTTCAGGTGTACAGCAAAGTGATTCAGTTACATATAAAAGAATACAGGTATACATTCTTTTTCAGATTCTTTTCCCATATAGATTACAAAATATTGAGTATAGTTCCCTGCGCTATACAGTAGGTCCTTATTGTTTATCTATTCTTTTTCATTTTTAAAAATTAAAAAAAAATTTTACTGGAGTAGAGTTGGTTTACAGTGTTGTCTTAGTTTCAGGTGTGCAGTGGAGAGATGGTTTCTTGAGACAATGTGTTTCCCACACTTACTATGAGGCTTGTTTTAACAGCATAAAAATAAGACCTGTGTCTATGTTAACTAGGGAAGTTGCTGCTTCCCGACCCACGATTACACTGGAAAGCCCTCCAAATGCGTGTGGGAGAGGGGAGTGCAATACTATTGTGTTAATTCCTAATTCTGTTATTAAGGTTCTAGTAACTGTTAGTCTATTAAGGCAGCAGCACTACCGATGTTTGGGGCTGGATCATCCTCTGATGTGGGGTGTCCAGGGCACTGTGGGGTGTGGACCAGCTTCCCTGGTCTCCACCCACCAGATGTCAGGAGCTCCCCCTCCCCCCACCCCAGCTGTGACAAGCAAACATGTCCCCAGACATTGACAAGTGTGCCCCCGGGGGCACAGTCCCCATTTGAGAACCATTATATTAAAATAAAGTTCCATCAACGGCTCACTCTACGAAGATTATATTTTATATTAACTCTCCTTAAGATTGTATCCATTCCTATTCCCTTAAGGTTGCAGTAACTCTTATTTTATTAAGATTGTATCTACTCTTCTTAAGGTACTATTGGCTGTTATCCTATTAAGGGCACATGAAGTCTTACTGCATTAAGGCTGCACTAAGTTGTATCCTATTAAGATGGTATTAGCTCTTGTAGTGAGGTTGTATTAACTCCTGGTATAGTAAATGGCAATCACTCCTGTTCTATTGAGATGTTATTAACTCTCATTCCATGAAGGTTGTATTCAGAGTTTTTCTATTAAGGTTTTATTAAGTCTCGTTCTACTAAGGATGTGTTAAGGTGTATTCTCTAAAGATGGTACTAGTTCTTCTTCTGTTAAAGTTGTGTTGATTCTCACTCTGTGAGGTTTGCATTACCTGTTACCCTGTTATGATTGTATGAGCTCCCGTATTAAGGTTGTAGCCACTCTTTGTGTATGAAGATTTTATGAACTCTTATTCTATGTGGTTGTAGTACGTTTTATTCTCTTAACGTTGGATGAACCTGTTATCGTATTGAGATTCTATTGACTCTTGTCCTATTAACGGTTGTATTGTTTTATCTGATTAAGACGGTGTTAGCTTTTATGTAGTGAGGTTGTATTAACTCTTATTATAGTAAAGCTGTAATCACGCTTCTATTGAGAGGTTATTGACTTATTCTTTTAAGGCTGCATTCAGCTTTATTCTACAGAGATTTTATTAACTCTCTCGTTCTGTTCAGGTTGTATTAAGTTTTATTCTAGTACGATTGCATCTGCGCTGGTTCTGTTATGGGTGACAGCACATGGCACGAAACTGCGTGCACCAAAGCGACTTTCCTCCCAAGATTTACAAGCCACCGAACGCCCTGTGAGCACGCAGCTGGCACCGAGTAAAGAGCGGGCAGCCCCAGCCGGCTGGGGACGGAATGGGAGCACAGCCAGGTCGCGTGTTCAAGCCAGGGGAAGGCAGCAAGTTACTCTGTTTCCTGCAAGGTCCTCTTCCCTGTATCTCAGTGGCGCTAAGATAGGCGTCGTGGCCCTCGGGGGTCCCCGGGTAGCATTGGGGGATCCGGGGCTTGGATGGGGAAGACGCTTCGCTCCCCTTTTCGGTCCACCCTTCCTGAATCTGAGCACCTGCCTCGAGGACAAAGTCCGCCCAGACCACGCACGTGTGACCACGTGGCCAGGAGGAGCCACACCGTCCTCAGGTGCACGACAGCGGCCGCAGAGACCGTGGGACCCTGCCGGCGGGCAGTGCCCTCCCCGATGCCGGGGGTCTGCATGGACCACCAGCTGCAGACAGCGCCCCGTCTTGCTGCCGCAGACCCGCACACCCCTCCCCTCCCGCCAGCGTGGCCAAGCTCGGGGCATCTCTAGGCCCCGAGGACGGTCAGCTGCCACGTGGTGAGGCTGGAGGCTCACTAGAGAGAGCCTGGAGGGATCGTGCTCTCCCGGAGACAGGCCCAGCCTCGCCCTCAAGCAAGCGGAGGAGACTGGCTTTTGCCCCTACCCGCCGCCCAGCGGCTCTGCACACGGCGAGCTTCAGCACCTGGACCCCAAAGCGAGGACGGACTGGGTTCCCAGTGCATCCGGCCGAAGGCCAGCACCCGCCGCTCACACCTCATTCAACACACCCGCCACCCCTGTCTCTCTACAGCGTAAAGTCCAACTCTAACTTCCCTCCACTTCTCATTGAAGCAAAAATTCAAGTAGCACAAGAATCACCTTTAACCATTTTAGACTAAACAGCTCAGGGGCGTTTAGCACATTCACAATGTTGTGTAACCACCACCTCTGTCTGGTTCCAGAACCTTCTCATTCCCCCCAAAGGAGACCCCGTCCCCATGAGCTGTTACTCTACAGCCCCTGGCACCACAAACCCACTCTCTGTCTGTCTGATTTGCCTGTCCTGGACGGCTCCTATAAACAGAGTCACACACCCTGTGACCTTCTGTGTCTGGCACTTTCACTGCACGTAACATTCATTCAGCCACGAGAAGGGATGAAACACTCACGTCCACTACATCGTGGGTGAACCTTTCGAAGCTGCCTCGATTTTAAACGCATCACCTTGTGTTTAGGGTGTAGCAGACGAGCACCCGTATTCCTCGACCACACAGTGCTTGAAATAAGTTGCTACCTGTATTCCAATAACCACCATCTCCTTTGTAATCTTACCTAGCTCAGGTTAAGCTTTCATGAACACCATTCTGAGACGCAGTCCATGGGGGTCAACAGATCCCCAGAAGGGCCCCAGGCCCCGAGGGCCAAGCTTCTGCACATAGTCTTGTCCAGAGTTCCAGGACATTCTCACCCCGCCCCCCCCTCAGAGGAGACCAAACAATCCAGGTGGCGGCCTCAGGCTGTCTGCCCGCCCACCCGCTAGCTCTCAGAGCTTCCTACCTGGGAGACCATGAAGGCACTGGAATATTCCTTCAGGAGACGGTAGCCCTCCTCCCCAGGGGGAACCCATCTTCCTTCCAGGCCAGCCTGGCTTGGAGGACCCAATCGTCCTGGCTTCGGGAATCACGGGTCTGTGAGCAAGCTGAGGGGACGGCCAGGGGCCCAGTGCTGATGCCACAAGCTCTTTGCTGGAGGCCCGGGAGTGAGCCCAAGATGGATTATTCTAGAAAATTCCATCAGCTTGATTAAGGGGATGACAAAGCTTACGGGGACCCCCGGGGTTTCTGCTCACTCCTTCTGTCCCTGATGAGCACACAGCCCTAAAATCACCCGCACCCCCAGCCCCTGCCCGCCCTTGCACCATCAGCTGTGGAACTGGTCCCAAACCCATATGCCCACTAATCCCTGGCGTTGATGACTCATTGGATGGATTGAACAGGCTCTGGGCCCTTCATATGGGGAGAGGGGGGGTGTATGAATTTTCTGGTGCAGCTGTAACAAATGACCACAAACTGGGGGGCTGTAAACCACAAACATTCATCCTCACCTAGTCCTGGAGACCAGACGTCTGAGGTCAAGGTGTCCCAGGGCCAAGGTCCCTCCAGAGGCTCCAGGGAGGGTCCTTCCCGCCTCTTCCAGCTTCTGGGGGCTCCAGGCGTCCCTGGGCTTGTGGCCGCCTCCCTCCCGTCTCTGCCTCTGTCTTCCCGGGGCTTCTCCTCTGTGTCTGTGTCTCTCCTCTTCTGTCTCTTAGAAGGACCCTGTCATTGGATGTAGGGCCACCCTCATCCAGATGACCTCATCTCAGACCCTTCCCTTCATCTCATCTGCAAACACCCCTTTTCCAAATAAGGTCCCGTTCCTGGGTTCTGGGGATTAGGACAAGGACATATGTTTTGGGGGGGCCATCATTTAATCCGCTACACCAGGGTGAGCAGTTATTGCCACTGGAGGCGTTTCAATCACCAATGAACCATGGTGAGCCATGCTAATCCCAGAGGAAGCCCAGAACCCGCCCTGAACCGGGTCCTGCCACGGCCCAGCCCCGCTGGGGAGCTGCTCCCCAACTTTTCCAGCCATTTCTAACGCTCAGGTTTAAACCCTCAGAGCCCAGATGGGGGCTGCAGCTTCCCCCCGCACCTGCCCCTGCCGTGGTGGCCCTCCTGCCTTTTTCAACCCTGGATCCCGGCAAGCAGGACCTCAGTGCCAGCTGACCATGCCACGGTGGACACAGCCTGAAGGCGAGAGCGATGGGGGACCCCTGGGTGGGACCCACAGGAGGGCAGAGGGACTGGCCATCGAGACCATTTGCTTGATTAAAACGCAAGCAGCCCTTTCTCAGCCAAATCCCCCTTGGCTGCAGAATCAATGCGGGATCTTCACTTAAGGGGATTAGTCTAGTAATGAGATTGAGCGATAGAAGAACCAGGACACACGCAGAGACTGAACCTATGAAATTCAAGGTCGGGGCTTGGATTTACTCTTCCAGGGGCAGGAAGTGTTCCCGACCAGGGGTCTTGGCCTCCTTAAGCAATAGAAATTGACCAGAGGCCAGACAAGAAATTCAGGCAAAGCTTTACTGGGGTCCCTGCTGCAGCAGCGGGGGAGCGAGAACAGGTAACAGGTGCCCTGGCCCCGCTCCCCGAGGAGGGGGGAGCTGGTTCCTTATACGGGGTGAGGGTAGGGGTGTGTCCAGGGGTCGGGCTGGAGGGGAGGCGGCTTAGGTGGGCTGCCCACCCCTTAGGTGGTGTCGTGTGCAGGGGGCACGCGAAGTGCCTTGCTTTTGCTCCTGGCTCTTCAGAGGTCACAGTTGGTTTTTGGTCTTTTTATCTTTTGTCCAGATTGGCCCCAGCTGCGCATGCACGCAGTTATTTTTAGTCCCTTATAGTTTCTTTGTATTTCGCTGCTCCAGGAGAGGTGTGTCCAGGGGCAAGCCCTGCCGCAAAGGGTCCCGGGTCCCGGCCCGTCTCAGAAGGACTTGGAGGCCACGAGAGCCCCAGGGGGCCTGGCCATGCCGAGCTTCCTATCGGAGCAGCATCTGTGCCGCGCAACCGGGCCCTGAACGGCCCCTGTTTCTACCAGAAGAAGGAAGACGGCATCCTGACAGAAGGCTACTCTCATGGGCCAGAAAAGAAGTTATGTTGACGAGTGCTCTTTAAAAATGAGCCTAGGGGCTTCCCTGGCAGTGCAGTGGTTAAGAAGACTCCACGCCTCCACGGCAGGGGGTGTGGGTTCGATCCCCGGTTGGGGAACTAAGATGCCACGTGCCGCGCAGCGAGGCCAAAGAAAATAAAAGCAAAAAGCACACAGATATCCGCTGGAGAGATTGCGGGTTTGGTTCCAGGCCACCCCAGTAAAACAAATATTGTAAGTCATAGTAATAACATCAAAAACCATAGACACCGTAACAAATAATTTAAAGGTTTGAAATGCTGCGAGAACGACCAAAATGTGACACAGAGACACAAAGTGAGCAAATGATGTTGGAAAAATGGCGCTGATAGACTTGCTCGACGCAGGGGGGCCCCAAACCTTCCATTTCTAAAAAGTCCACCACCTGTAAAGTGCAGTAAAGCAAAGCATGACGAAACAAGGTCTGCCCATCCGTGGAAACTTAGGAAGCACCAGAGCACGAAAGTAGCCTCAGGTGATCGCACGCACAGGCTGCAGGAAAATGCACGGCCTGCTCTGGGCCGCGTGGCCTCCCTGCCTCTGTCTCCGGGGGTCCCTGCACGTCAGTGTTGAGGACACACACGAGCAGGGCAGAGGCGGATATGCCCACCGCTCCTCTGCTTCCAGCACGGGAGCTTGCAAACAGCCTCTTCTGCTTTCACTGCAAACAACCATACACGTTTTAAGAACATCTCTAAATCATACGATCCAGTAAAACGCTGACTGGTCAAGATCCATGCGCCCCTACGTTCACAGCAGCACTATTCACAGTAGCCAAGACACGGAAGCCACCTAAGTGTCCATCGGCAGAGGAGTGGGTAAAGAAGATGTGGCACAGATACACAATGGAATACGACTCAGCTATAAAAAAGAATGAACTCATGCTATTTGCAGCAATGTGGTGGACCTAGAGATGATCCTACTGAGTGAAGCAAGCCAGCCCGAGAAAGAGAAATGTCATATAATGTCACTTATACGTGGAATCTAAAATATGACACAAACACCTACGAAACAGAAACAAACTCACAGACATAGAGAATAGACTTGTGATCGCCAAGGGCGAGGGGGTGGGGGAGGGATGGATCGGGAGTTTGGGGTTAGTAGATGCAAACTATGACATTTAGGATGGATCAACAAGGTCCTACTGTAGAGCACAGGGGACTATATTCAATATCCCGGGATAAACCATCATGGAAAAGAATATGAAAAAGAATACATATACACGTATAACTGAAACACTTTGCTGTGCAGCAGAAATTAACATATTGTAAATCAACTCTACCTCCATAAAATAAATGGTTTTTTAAAATCTCTAACTTAAACGTAGGCACAAATGTATAATGTCTCTGAAGAATGCTTTCACGCCTGCCCAGAGAACATCACAGGGAGTTTAATTGATGGAGAGAAATCCCCTTTCCTGGAGAGAAAAATCTATACTGTGATTCCCAACACGGCTGCTGCGGTAGAAACGTGGGATCTCCCCAGAGTTAACCCGTGAATCGCGGGCACTTTTGTAAAAAGGTCTAAGGAAGCTTAGGGGGTGAATCCACGGACTTGGAGCCTCTGATGATTTCAGCATCGAGACACCTCGTTCTCGAGACGGTTACCCTCACATATGGCCACAGGCTCTGACCTCAGGAACCACAGTAGGATTTAAGGAAACAGAGAAGGAGCAGGACCCTTTACCTGCCCAAATCCTCCACCTTGATTGCATGTGGGAGCCGCCTGGGGGAGGGGCCGTTCCTGGGCTGGCTTGGACCCCCGAATCAGGAAATCAGGCTTTCGGCTTTTTAAACACTCCCAGGGCTGACGTGCAAGGAAGATGGAAAATCAGAGATTCAATATGATCTAGTCATTAGGTGAGAAATGGTTGAATCAATTCCAAAAGGTACCTTCAAAAAACCCAAACACTTAACATCTCTGAAATTGGGATGTTGCACTGGGTTGAAGACTGTCCCCCTAAAATTCCTGGAACCTCAGAAAAGACCTTATTTGGAAAAGCAGTCTTTGCGTGTGTGATGCAGTGAAGGGTCTGAGATGTGGTCCTCCTGGAGGAGGGTGGCCCTACATCCAATGACAGGGTCCTTCTAAGAGACAGAAGAGGAGAGACACAGACACAGAGGAGAAGCCCCGTGAAGACAGAGGCAGAGACGGGAGGGAGGCGGCCCCAAGCCCAGGGACGCCTGGAGCCCCCAGAAGCTGGAAGAGGCGGGAAGGACCCTCCCCCGGAGCCTCTGGAGGGACCTCGGCCCTGGGACACCTTGACCCTCACATGCCTGGCCTCCAGGACTGGGGAAGGATGACTGTTTGTTATTTTAAGCCCCCAGCTTGTGGCCATCTGCAACAGACGCCCCAGGAAACCCATACAGACTTCTCACCAGTAGCGGCGAGTCACGGCTCAGGGGCGGACGGCAGGGTTCCTGTTTCAGAGGTGCACGCCTAACTCTGCGCCTTGCAGCGGGTGGGGTCCAAGGCTGAGGAGATACTCAGCTGGTGTAAGGACGATGCACGAGCAGGAGAGACGCCCCGGGCTGTGAGCCGCGTGGGCCTAAGCCTGGAGAGGCGGAAGCATGGCGGGTGGGCGGGGCCTCACCATCCTCTGCTCCGCCCCGCGGCCCAGGAGGGCGGGGCTGGCCGACGTCTGGGGAGCTGTACACCCTCCAGCCCCGGAACCAAACCAGCCTTCTAAACCTTTTCAAAGATCGAGGCGCCCAGGGACTTGTAACCGAGTAGGACCCTCTGGGGCCTTCCCGGGACAAACCCCTCCCCCATGCCCTCTGCCGTAGCTCCTCCCTAAAGTACTTACATAACAGTATCTGAGGCAGGTTCCCGGAGTTGTTTTGCAGATGCTAAAACCACCACCAGGTGGAAGAAATGAACTACCTGATGATCGTGAGCACGCAGCCCCCAGACCTACTGGCACCTAAGGACTGATGACGTTAACCCCTGTGACCCCGTCCTGGTACCTCACCGTCAGTCAATCAGAGAATCGTGCAGGAGCTGATCACACATCCTGGGACACGCCTACCGCACTTTGCCTTTAAAAATGCTTTGCCGAAACCCTTCGGGGAGTTTGGGTTTTTTGAGCACCAGCCCTGTTCTCCTTGCTGGGCCCTGCAATAAAGCTGCACTTTCCTTCACCACAGGGGTGAAGGAGATTGGCTTTACTGCGCACAGGTGAGCGGACCCGAGTTTGGTTCCGTTACAGAGTTAGACCAAGAACCCGGGAAAGGAGAAATCAAAGAAAAAGCCAAAACACCATATTCTTAGGTTTTTATTCGTGTAAAGTGCACATAACATAAAACTGACCATTTTAACCACTTAGTAAACAGCTCAGAAGCATTTAGGACTTTCACAGTGTTGTGCAAACATCACCTCTGTCAAACATTCCCATCCCCCCAAGGAGACCCCGTCCCCATGAAAAGTCACTCCCCCTCCGCCTCCCCCAGTCCCTGACAACCATGAATCTCCTTTCTTGTCTCTATGGATTTGCGTGTTCTGGACGTTTCCTATCAACGGAATCACACACTGTGTGTCCTTCTGGGTCCGCTTCTCTCACTGAGCATCCTGTGTTCAAGGTCCATCCACGTGGTAGCCTGTGTCAGAGCTTCACTCCTTTTCATGGCTGCATAATATTCCACGGTGTGGGTGGACCCCAGGCTGTGTATCCATCCATCCATCCATCCATGGACACTTGGGTTGTTTCCACATTTATTGACGTTGTAAATACTGCTGTTATGAATATCCCTGTACAAGCTTTTCTTAGATGACTGTTTTCAGTTCCTCTGGGTGTACACTTAGCAGTGGGATGACGGGGTCCCACGGCACGTCTCTGTTTAAGTTTTTAGGAAACTGCTAAACTGCTTCCCACAGCAGCTGCCCTATTTACATTCCCACCAACAGTGCAAACGGACCCAATTTCTCCACATCCTCGTCAGTGTTTATTTCCCTTTTATTATTACTATCAGTGATGATGATTAGTAGAGTAGTAGTACTGCGTTCTAGTGGGTTCTGGTTTTTTTAATTGAGCAATTTGTTTTCTTTTTAGTTTGGAGCCTGGGGCCGCAGGACGATTTAACTTGCTGCCCTAAAGCAAGGGGGAACGTGATTGGAGAAGGGTGAGTTCAGACGTACTCGGAGACCACCTGGTATTCGTTACTTGCAGCTCCTGTAATACCTCCGACTGGGGGCTTATAAACAACACACATTTATTCCTCACGGTCCCGGAGGCTGGACGTCCGAGATCCCGGTGAGGGCAGATTTAGCATCTGGTGAGGATCCTCCTCCTGGTTCCTAGATGGACGTCTTCTCGCTGTGTCCTCACACGGAGGGAGGGGCCAGGGAGCTCTCTGGGGTCTCTTTTCTAAGGACACTAATCCCATCCACGGGGGCTCCACCCTCATGACCTCGTCACCTCCCAGAAGCCCCACCTCCTGACACCATCGCCTTGGGGGTAAGGGCCCCCCCCAACACGTCTGAATTTGGGGGGACGCAAACGTTCCGTCTACAGCGCCTGGGTGCGAGCGTTCTGACGGGGCGGTGAGGGTGGTGGGAGTGTGAGGGCAGTGCCTGAGTTGCCGGGCGGGAGAGAAGACCCTCCTGCAGGGGTTTTATGGACGAGAGCAGAGATGGGGGCACTCAGGCTGAAGCGGGTGTGGGGAGACACGTACACAGCTTGGGGGTGGAGACGTCAGCCTGTCCGCGGGCTGACTGGAGGGGCCTGATGTGAGAGGGGGGTGCGTATGGCACCCGGGAAGGCCTGCCCGGAGGAGGGGGCTGGGCCTCAGGCACGCCATGTGCGCGTGGGCAGCGGGGCAGGTGGGAGGGGCGGGAAGGGACGCTCCGCGGAGCGCACCCCCTCCTCCGACACTGCATCAGCATCACCTGGAAAACACCTGTTACAGGTGCTCCATCCGCCCCCCCACACCTGCCGGGTGGGATCCTGCCTTTTCCTCTCACCCCGAGGTGAGTCCAGAACACCTGCAAGTCTGAAACCAGACCGCCATCCTGGGGCAGGGGTCTTTCAGGGACCCCCCTACGCGCTTTTTTAAAAAAAATATCATCTAAATGCAAATGCAAATGGTGCAATGTTTGGCATATAATAGACATTTTTCAAATTTGCTGCATTCTTTGGAGTGTGTCTGATAGAATCTAAACACCCTAGCGATTTAATAACTATATCCATCCACTTAAAACCCCACAAAATAACAGTGTGTTTAAAATAATAATGTTATATGGTTTCCTTTTCTAGTTCTATCCACATTCTCAACTCACTTTTCTCCCCGCCAGGATTCTGGGCTCTATTTTTTGTGCTTAGAAATGTACCTGGTCATCCCATCATACTTGTGAAGTAAGATGTCTATACACGAGGTGACGGAGGTTAACTAGCTTTTTGTGGTGATCGTTTTGCAGTATACACAAATATCCAACCAATATGTCAATTATATCTCAATAAAACTAGAAAAAATAAAACATATAAATTGAAATTGTACGAGAATTTACGCTTTGTGTGTTTTTTACTGTTAACAGAAGGTTTTATGTGTTTTATGTGCTCTGACTCATCACGAGCAGGTGTATAAATGAGAGCTTTGCAAATGTTAAGTATTAACTGACGTTCGATCGGAAATGCGTCCTCTAAACGAGGGAGACAGGGCTTCCTCTCATGACGGCTCAGAACGAACTTTTTCCCGGTTCTCCTTGTGTCTGGGGGAACCTGGTTCATGCACTCGATGGGAGCAGAAACATGGACAGAAGGGTGTCATTTCCTTTTTAACAATCTCCCAGCAGACACCTCCGGGAGGCCCTTCTTCCGTTCCGCTGTCCCCGTGTCACTCCCAGACCCACCTCTCCAGGTGACACTGGGACCCTAGAAGCCGTGCCATCTTGGGGCGCAGAGCCCAAGTACGAGGAAGGAGGAGGCACGGTGCCTCCGTGGGGGCCGGGAGAGGGAGGAGAAAGGGGACGCTGGAGCCACTCTCCCAGGACGATCAGTTACAAGAACAAGTTTAGAGCGAAGCCGAGGACTCAGAAATGGACCCGATCCCCTTCAAACGGTGTGTGCGTCAAGGACCCCGTGAGCTGGCATGAAACCCCAGGTGGGAGATTACAGGGCAAAGACAGGAATTGGGGAATCGAGCAAGACGGCAGCCTAGGTGACTCGGGTGAGTCGGAGGGGTTTCTGCCGTATGTGCTGAGCGGGGATAGGCCTGGAGGGCAAGGAATGGTCACGGTGATGACAACCTCCTCTACGGCAGTACTTTAAAGATCCAGGGAAATAAGCAACCATACAACGAAAGCAGGTCAAAAATTCCTTTGTATCGATAGTTGCCTGTTAGATTCAGGGTTTGCAGGAGCGAAGATGGCAGTGAAAGGGGGTGAATCAACTGCCCGACACCACGTTAATCTCGTTCTTCCCTGAGAGCTCTGCGCCTTTTGTCATTTCCCAATCTCTCCTCCAATGCAGGTTGCTAGGTTCCAGAGGACACAAGAGCCACAGTCAAGTCCCAAATCCCAGACCACCTGGTGACCCCCAGGCCCTTAGGTCTGGAGAACATCTCCACCGGGTGAAACTGTGATAAATTGGGGATGGTTTTTGTTTACCCACAATGAGATAATGATCCCACTCGGCTAGAAAGAGGCTCAGGACAAAATGCTGTGAGACAGACAGACAGAAAAGGAGGAGCAAACCTCCCATTCATTCACCCCAGAAGTTGGCAGGACAACGCTTCTAGGGTGGAAACCTTCTGTTTCCTCAATAAACGTGTTCCTTAGTCACAGCGCCCTTGGTTACAATCTAGTCACCTTAGAACTAAGAAAAATCCTGGTTTGTGAAGATAAAATCTAATCAGTTAACAGACGTGTTTCAATTAATCTCTATTTTTTATCGCTAACAACTCCTACAGAAAACAAGAGAACTTTTAGAAAATAAATGAAAGCACAATTGTCCCTCGGTATCTACGGGGATCGGTTCCAGGACCCACCGCCGGTACCAAAATTCGCCGATGCTGAAGTCCCAGAGTCCACCTCCTGTATCCATGGTTCCGCACACACGGATTCAACCAACCGCAGATGGTAAACATAGTATTCAACCTGCGGTTCACTGAATCCGTGGATGTGGAACCCGTGGATAAGGGTTGGTTGCACTGGTAACCTGGGAAATCCCACCCTAAGTCATAAGGATGATAAGTGTCTTAAAGCCAAGATGAGTCCAAACGACCAGGATCCCACACGGGCAGTAGGGGTGCTCTTCACCGGGTCCCCACGCAAATCACTGCCATCGGCCTCACAGAAGAGGGGCTGTTGGGTGAAACGGTTCTAAGCCAGGCTCCCGAATCCTCATTCTTAGTCACGCTGCCTCTAAAAGTATCTGCTGTGTCACAACAAAAGACTACTGTCCTCTCCTCTGCAGAGCTTGGCTTGAAAAAGAGAGATCATGGCTTACGCCAAAACCTTCTTCTTCCCTGACACCCTTGGATGCTGTGTGTGTGTCTAGGAGACACATACATGTAACGGACATCTCTTTCCATCAAATTCCTTTCCTCCCCATTTACCACCAAACAGACTTCAGGACAAGGAAAATTATCAAGGTACAGAAGGGCACTGCAAACGACCAAGGAGCCAGTTCTCCAAGGAGACGTGACAATCCTTAACTTGTACGCAACTAACAACACAGCGTCAAACACAAAAGGCAGAAACGGAAAGGCCTTTGAGGAGAAAAAGATGCATCTGCTGCTACGGTTGGAGATGTCAATGCCATCCCCCTCTCAGGAACTGACAGATCCAACAGGTGGAGGACCAGTCAGTAAGGGACGATTGGCCTGGGCAGCATTTATCACGCCTCCGCCTTCTGCCGCGTAGCTCAGTGGTGTTGGAGGTGGAAGATGCATGATCAGTGGAACAGGTTTAGAATTCAGATGCCTGACTCTCGTCCACAGCGATACCTCCCCTACCTCAGAGATGCCCCCTGATCTGACTCTCCCTCACTTCAGAGAAACCTCCTCTGACCTCACGGAGTTCTCCCTTGACTTCAGAGACCTCCCCTACATACACACACAACGCCACGTGGCCTGCTCCTCATTCCTGTACTTGCTCCTTCAAGATCCCCATGTTTCAGGGGGCCTGTCTCACCCAGCAACATATCCTGGGCACCCAGAGTGACACCCAGTCCCCCGACCTTCTCAGAGCTGCTGATGGGGCAAAAAACACTCCATGCCAGGCTGCAGGAATCCTGACACAGCTGCCCGCGTGCATCTCCGAGAGGCATCTCCAATCACTGGGCATCTGAGCACGTCCTGCACCCACACCTCGGCTGGTGACAGACCAGACCAATGCCAGCGCAGAAAAGGAAAGTGGAAGTCTGTTGTGCCGGCCTGAGATTTTGACGATGATGTGACTAGGGTGGAAAAGGCATATAATTGCCCTCCACGTGCTGATAAGATCTGGGTTTGACTTAAACACAGACAGACGGAGGGATCACTTGCAGCTCGGGGTCCCAACAGGGGCACTGACACCTACCTGCTACATCAACTCAAGGTGAGAAGAGAACCACTTTCTTTAAATCTTTTTTTTTTTTTTTTAATGGCACTGTAGCTTTAAAGACTGCTTCTGTGAACTTGCTAAACTTTTATGTTCCTGGTACACAAATCAAATGAGTCCCAGGACGCGTGTTCTCCTCCAGGGGGTTATTTTACAATAGTCACAGCATGTGAAATGAATCTTTAGAAATTGGCGATTTCAAATATGCCAAATTACGCTCAGGTCAGTGAAGTAGCCCAAAGAACTTAAGAAAGAAAACACATAAGTATGGGAAACATTAGTTCATTGGAAAAGGATTTTATTTCACCATAAAAACGCAAACTGGAATAAACACCATCTCTCCTAAGGCGGACGATACAGCTATCTTTAAGGATTTCTGAGCTTCACTCAGAGAAGCCAACGACTATAAAATTTAACATGTTTGCAGCATTAAATCTGAAACGTTCCAAGTAAAAATAATTTAGCAAAACGGTTTCTTAAAAAAAACCACACAGGCTAACCTTGACTAGGAACCAAAACTAACTTTCATCAACCTTTTTTTTTTTTTACGCTGAATTACTTGAATTTGTAAAAAAGTGAGTGTCTGGGACCCTCCGCACCACTTCCGCACCTGCCCACACCTAGAAAGATGGCACATCTGAGTTTCCGTGTTGCAGAACGTACAGCTTCCCCGCCGATGACTTATATGCACCAGAGCCATTTTCCTTTGGCATCCCACCCAAACTCTGTTCCCAATCCGTTGAACTTACAAATGAGGGAAAAAACCAAAAAACAAAAAAACACCCGCAGGGCGAGACTTCCTCGTTTCCACGCCCCGTGGGGCTGCGGCCGCCACACTGGACAGTCCGTCCCCGAGACGCGACAGGCGGCTCCCGTGAAGTGAGTACGAGAGGCGTCTCCGAGCAGGTGCAGGGATTCGGCGCTGCCAGCCTGTGTGCCCGGGGCGGGGTGGTCTGCAATTCTCACGGCGGGCGGCCTACGTGCTCCTCCTGATTCAGAGAGGGCTGCTGACGTTAAAGCTATTGGATCAACAGTTTTAAGGGAAACGAAAGCTCGTGACCGGGGACGATGCCTCTGAACTAGACCCACGGCCACGAAGGAGAGGAGGCTGGAGGCGCTGCCTTCCTCACCAGGGGGCTCCCTGGGTGTGCTGGGGGGGGGGGGGGGCGTGGGGGCGTGGGGGCAGCGAGTTGCAGGACGTGCGCTCCCCCGTCCTGGTCCTCCGGGACGGCTGCCTGGGCCCTCCGTGCATTACCTGTTCCAGGTGCTGCGGTGCCGGCTGGGGGAGCCCGAGCGCGACCTCTCGCTGCGCCGGTGGCGGCTGCGCTTCCTGCCCGAGCTGCCCCTGCGGTCCCGGTCCCGGCTCCTCTCCCGCCGGCCGTGCCGGTCTCCGCTGTGGGACCTCCGCGACCGGCCGTGCTCGTGCTCGTGCTCGTGCTCGCGCTCGCGCTCGGGGCTGGCGCTGCGCCGGCGGGGGCTGCCGTCCTGGTGCGAGCGCTTCCGGTGCGGCCGCCGCTCCTTGTGCGGCCTCGCGTCCTCCCGGCTGCCCGCCCGCCGCGGCCGGCTGCGCTCCCGCTTGGGCCTGTCGTCGCTGCCCCGGTCCCCGCTGGCCCGGCCGCGGCCCCCGCTGGGCTCGCGGTTGCACTTGTCTTGCTCGGAGCGCGCGTCCTTCCTGGGCGCGCTCTGCTCGCAGGCGGCGGGCGCGGCCTTCGGCTGCTGGTTGTTGTCGGGGATGCAGGCGAGGACGCCGGGGCACCTCTTCTCGGCGGGGCCGGAGGGGCCGTCGTCGGCGGCGACCCGGCGAGCCCGCTGCCCCTCCTTGCTCGCGGCCTCCTCCTCCGCGGCGCTCCCGTTCACGCTCTGGGCGGGGCCGGGGCCGGGGGCGGGGCCGGCGGCCGGCGGCCGGGGCGGGGCCTCCCGGGGGCCGCAGGGCGGGGGCGGGGCGGCGCCCGCGCAGCCGGCCGACACGGTGTGCAGCATGTCCAGCACGGGCTGCAGCAGGTGGGCGTGCGAGGCGCCCGGCTCGGCGGGCGCGCGGGGCCCGTCCGCCTTCTTGCTGAGCAAGATGCTGAGCAGGCGCTCCCGCAGCTCGCGCTCCCGGCGCTGCAGGCCCAGCGCGCGCTCCTTCTCCTCCTCCACGCGCCGCAGCTCCGCCTCCTGCAGCCGCCGGCGCTCCTCCTGCTGCTGCAGCCGCAGCGTCTCCTCCTGCTGCTCCTGCGCCCGCAGCTTCACGGCCTGCGGGACAGAGGGGGCCGCGCCTGAGCTGGGCTCTGAGCCCGCACGGACGCTCCGAGGCCGCGCGGCTCTGCAGGCGGACGGCCTGGGGGGCCTGGGGAACCGGGCCGGCGGGCGGGCGGGTGGCCGGCTGGAGCCTGGCCCGCCCCACCTGACCTGACCACGCCCGCGCGTCCTGCCCAGCCGGGAGAGGAAAGCCCTGGCCAAGCTCCTCGCCGCAGCCCCGGGGCGGGCCTTCTGCGCGGGCCGGGCCCCTCCGGCTGGCGGACGGGGCCTGCTGTCGGTGCGAAGGTCGCCGGCCACGGGGAGCTGAGATTACGGCGCGGAGGCGCGGGGCCGGGCCTGCTCAGGGTCTTCAATATTCACCATGAAACAAGAACACGCTGCCACAGGTCTCAGCGCGCCCGCCACGCTCCTTCCCGCGGACTGATCACAACTGTAACCAGACAACAGGTTAGGGTCGCCCCGCGCCTCACTCCGCGGCCCGCCTGAGCACCACGAGCGCCCAGCAAGGTCCGTCCATGCCCCCGGCCCGGCTCACGGGAGTTACCGGCCTGGCCTCCAGCAGGAGCAGCGGGGGGAACCGGGAGGGCCGTCCGCACAGCGCCGCTGAGACCCGTCAGCTCTGCAGCTGCGGACCGAGGGGGCACGGCCCGGCTCCAGGCGCCTGGCTTCCCGGGGCCCCGGCGAGGACCGCGCATCTTCCGGCCTCCGCCCCGACCCCCGGCAGGCGGTACCTTGGCGCGGCTCAGCAGCTCGGTGACGAGCCGGAGCGACTGCAGATTGCGCTGGGCCAGCAGCAGCTTGCGCTCCTCCAGCCGGATCTTCTCCTGCAGCTTCCGCTGCGCCTCCGCCTGCAGCTTCTCCAGCTGCTTCTGGCTGCGGCGCAGCTCGCGGTCCCGCTGCTTCTGCTCGCGCCTGCGCAGCTTCTCCTCCCGCTTCCTCTCGCGCTCCTGCGCCTCCAGCTCCTTCTGCTTCCTGCGCGAGCGACACACACGGGGCTCCGTGAGGCCCGCGGGCCGCGCGGGGAAGGGGGCCCCGGGACGGCGATCGCGGGACTCATCATCTCAGCGCTTTATCCCCGGAGAAAGCTCAGCCGCATCCGAGGACCCGAGGAGCGCGGGGCACAAGGGGTGAGAGTTTCCGGCGCCGTCCGAGGGAGAGTCTCGCTGAGTGCGACCCCAGCCCGGAAACGTGAAGAAAGGGACGGCCGGCCGGGGAGGACGCGTCGGAAGCTGAGTTTTGAACAAGATGCACCGGGCTGGTGGAGGGGCGACGACAGACGGACGGGGAAAGGGCTGCGGCAGCGGCGCGGAGCGCGGGGAGACGACGCCCCTCCGCCGGCCGCACGCACCCCGAGCACAGAGCCAGCGTGCTGGACCGGCCCCAGTCCCAGTGGCAGCGGAGACACCCGGCCCGGGCTTTCACACCCCGGGAACCCGTGGGCCCTGAGCGGGAGGGAATCAGCAACGTACACGGCCGCAGGAAGGTTCCGGAAGCAGCGAGCTAAGGGCAAGACCAAACACGAGAGACTGTACTGCATGGCCTTTCATAGGAAGTGGTAGAAACGACAAAGGCAAGGGGACGCAAACCCGACCCGGTCTGCCCTGGGGTGTCCCCCGATCAAGGGGTCCCGAGAGCACGCACTGGGGACACCCTGCGAGGTCACTGCATACACACGCCCTGGAGACAGCGACTGTTCCATGAACACCCCCGCACCACACCCACCAGCCTAGACCCTAACAACATCCTTTCCTCGTTCGGAAATGAGGATGCCACCGAAAGCAGGATGGCTCCAGACCCCCAGGGAAGGTCTGAAGACCAACGGATGTCTCCACTCGGCACACCCGCATCTCCCTCGAGCTTTAAAGTTCGCCGAGTCGCCGGTGGGGCCGGCACAGCAGAGAGGCGAGGTCGCTCTGGGCAGGACCAGACACAGAAGAGACCCCTGAGGCCAGGAGGCAGACCGTCTGCAGAAGAGCCGACATCACTCCCAGGGCGCCAGGCCCGGACGAGGAGGCGGGAGGACCCAAGCTCACCCGGACACGGAGGAGGGGGGCGGGCTGGGCACCGAGGCCGGGCTAACGCGGGGAAGCAGGACAGCTCGAGGGTGCCGGTGTCCAGGAGGCCACACACACCTGAAGGTCTCCCGCAGCAGGTGTCCGTCAAGAGCTGCGGGTCCTAGCGGCCTCACGGGCCTCAAGTGACCACAGCCCTCAAGCGTGGAGCTCATGGCCCACGACCTGCCACGACCAGGAACGTGACCGCTGCTGGCCGGCTGCACTCCGTTCCTTATGAACACCAGAGGACCCAGACACGCCCGCCCGTGATGGGGCGCAGACGCCGAGGCTCCGCCCCACAGCCCTGCCCACCAGAGCGCACCCTGGGCGCCTCCCGGGCCCACCGCTCGTCCCAGGCCAGGCCTGCCCCCTCCGCGGCCACAGCCGGGGCGCCGCCCTGCGGCTGTGTGCCCGGGTCCTCGCCAGGACGTATCCTGCTCTCTGTCCTCAAAGGCCACTCTCAGCCCCGGGTCCCCGCCCGCTTTTCCTGCCATTAAGGTCAAGCAAACTGCCTTTAACGAGACCTCAGAGCTGCTGTCAGGAAGGCCGTGGGGTAACTTCTACGCCCCCCAGCTCGGGGGCCTGTGGTCACGGTCTAGCCTGGAAGAGGCAGGACAAGGCCCGTTTGGGACAAGGGCGAGTGGGTGGTCCGCACGCCACTGGCGCTTCCCGGTTCTGCCTGAGGGGGCCGTGCTGGCGCCGCGGCCCGGTTCAGTGCGCGATCCAAACCGTCCCTGCCAAGGGCCGCCTCCTGAGGACAGCCACGCCGCGAGCACGGCCTACACTCCCCGGGCGCCCGTTCCTCTCTCTGCACCGACGGCCTCACTCCGGGGCTCCTGGCCCCCGACCAACGGCCACACGCTCGCCCCTGCCCAGCCACCCCCGCCTCCCCGCGGGAGCCACGTGGGGCTGAGCGGAGAACAGCGGCGGCGTGCGGACCCGCCACCCTGGAGCTGGGTTCCGGTGCAGACAAAGGAACTGCTACCCGCCGAGACATCTCAGCATCTGTGTTACTGCTATCGGTGAAGAAGGGAAAACAAAACAGGAACCCGACAGCCGGGGCAAGAGCTAAGTCAATTCAGCCAACAGGTAAACACTGGTGAGCAATGAACTGCCCAGATCACGCACGCCTAAGACTGAACAACACTCTGCAAAACACACGAAACCTTGACTGTAACACACACACACACACACGCTGCAAAGAAACAACAAGCGCACAGCAGCCGTGATGGACCAAGAAGAATCTCTCCTTGTTTTCCAAAATGCAGGTAGTATCGTTGGTCAGGTTGCTTTTATAAGTCACAAAGTAAAAGATAAAAGGGGGAAAGGTCGTCCCCCGAGTTTGCCTTTAGACGCGTGAACCTCAGTTACTCTACAGACCCACTGTATGAGGCATTTTTGTTAAAACCCGCGAGCGTCATCAGCTCTATACTTCACTTAAAAGCAGCTTCAGCCTGAACGCAAAAACCTGCAGAACAGCCAAGATTCCGTGCCTGTGTCGGCAGGACCCGCGCATGGCGCTCAGGGAGGCTCGGAGGGAAAGGCCCGTGCGGGGAACGGGGCAGGGGCCACGCGGGAGGCGGGCGGCGATCTCCGGGGAGGGGGCGGGGGGCGCACCTGCCCGCGGGGTCTCCGGCTGCCGCCCGCGCCCGAGCCCGCAGATGCGCCCGCAGACGCGCACACAGACGCGCCCCCGCGCACAGATGCCACACAGAGGCACCCACGCCCGCAGATGCGCACAGATGCGCCCGAGCCCGCAGATGCGCACACAGACGCGCCCGCAGACGCGCGCACAGACGCGCCCCCGCGCACAGCTGCCACACAGAGGCACCCACGCCCGCAGATGCGCACAGATGCGCACACAGACGCGCCCGAGCCCGCAGACGCATGCGCACACGGCGGCCGGGCGGGCGCTCCCGGGGTGGGGCGGGGCGAGGCCCGGCCCGGCCCGGCCCGGGCAGGACGCACCTCTCCTCGGCCCTCTGCCTCTCCTCCGCCTCCTTCTCCCGGCGCTTCTGCTCCTCCCGCTGCTGCTCCAGCTCCTGAAGCTTCTGCCGCTCGAGCTGCCGTTTCTTGATGGAGGCGTCGCTCAGGTGTTTGGTCGAATCGAAAGAAACCTTCCGAGGGAGAACGGGGCGGGTTGGGGCGGGTTGGGGTGGGGTCGGGCGACCCGAGAGCCTCCCTGACGGTGGCAGCCCCGCCCGCCCGCGTGAGGCCGGCTCCCCCAGACCCACCGCAGGGAAGGGGCTCCCGGACGCCCTCCCGCTGAGTGCCCGCGGGCCCCGAGCCTCACAGCGCTCGGGACCCGACTCCTCCCGAGGGAAGGGGACCACAAACTAGAGGGACACCCCCGCACCCGTGCCACTGCTCCGGGTCACTCCTCCTCCCGGGAAGCCCCGCGTCCGGCCCCGCAGCCAGGCGGCCGCGCCTCCACCGCCCAGGCGCCCGAGCCGCCCGGCACGAGGCACAGCGCACGGCCGTAAAAGGGCCGTCGCCTCGTCTCAGGGACGTGTGGGGGCCTGCGGTGCGCCGGCCGGGCCCGGCTGGAGCTCCTTCCAGGGCGTGCCCGCCCGTCCCCCCCGCGGCCACGGGAAGACGCTGGGCTCCCTCACGCCTCCCTGAAGACGCAGCTTCCGTGAGAAGAACGGGGCCGCCCGCTCCCCTCCCCGCGCCTGACGTCCTGCAGGACGCGGGCCTGCCGCTGGGGCCTATCCCCCGGGGCCCCGCCCGCGCCCCCGGGACCCCGCGCGCACCTTGATGTTGCAGGCCACGGCCTTGCCGTCCTCGCCCTTGTACATGAGCTTCATGCCGCGCAGGGCGCTCATGGCCTGGATGAAGCCCGCGTACTCGCGGTACTGCACGTAGGCCTCGAAGTTCAGGTGGCCCCCGAAGCTGAAGGTGTGGAAGTTGCGGCCCGTCATCTCCTCGCGGTAGGGGTCCAGCATGGGGATGTCCACGTTGCGGATCTCCCCGAAGCGCTCGAACACCCGCACCAGCACCCCCTCGCTGGGCTTCTCGGAGCCCGACGCCTTCGGGGCGAACCACTTACAGGGCAGCCCCTCCAGGTGGATGGTGTCGGGCCGCTCGCCCGGCAGCGTCTCGTTCATGTCCTTGGCGTCCCGGAAGAAGGAGTCCCAGTCGTGGCGGGTGGGGAAGTCGATCTTGAACTCGGCGGCGCGCACCTTGAGGATGTCGGAGAAGCCGCTGAGCTTGATGGTCTTGCCGTCCAGGCAGGCCAGGAAGGACCTGACCAGGCTCTTGTTCTCCACCTCGCCCTCGAAGCGGATGAAGTCCATGGTGCTCTTGGAGATGCGCAGCGTGGAGAACTGGTGGTTGTGCACCATGCCCTTCAGGCGCTCCATCACCTCCCAGTTGGAGATGGACTTGCCCGGCTGCTTCAGCTGCGGGAGCGCCACGCTGATGGTCATCTTCGTGATGGGCTTCAGGTACAGGCCGTAGGGAGGGCACAGCTCCACCGCCTCGGACGTGTCGTGCACGATGGTAGCCGCAGCCATAGCCGGGACCTCAGGCCTGAAAAACACGCGCGCGAGGGGTCAGGGCCGGGCACCGGGGCGAGGTGTCCCAGGCTGGCCGGTGCCGCGGGCCCAGCGCAGGGAGGCAAGTCTGCTCTCTGTACGTCAGGCACACGGGCCTCTACGTAGGGAAAGGCCCTCAGCCCGAGACGCTGGCGCTTTTAATGAGATTACACTAAAGCAGGGGAGAAAACGGGCCGACAAAACGTTTAGGCACAGCTGGCAGCCCGACTCCTCCAGCAGCGCTACCTGCCCCCAGTACCCAGAGGCAGCTCTCCTGGGGCCAGGGCGGCGGGAGCCCAGCTCGGCGGGGTCGGTCGCTGCCCTCAGCGTACACGGGGCAGGCCGGCTCCACCCGCCACCTCCACCAGAAGGTGCAGACACCTCACGGGGGAGGGAAGGGACGGCCCAGGACAGGCATCTGGGAGCCTCTGTGGAGGAGGCGGCCCTGTGTTTCCACGGAAGAAACAGGAAGGAAGTTTCAGGCTGAAAAAAACAGCCAAGGGCCATCGACTTCAATTTCCCCACTGTGGGCAGAGGCACCCTCTCTGTGCCCAAATAAAGCATAAAAGTGACAGGGCCTTTCGGAAACCGGGGGGGGGGGGGCCCTCCTCCCCCAGCTCTTCCCTCCTGGTGGGACAAGTGCCTGCTTCCAGAAAGCCAGGCCGCAGCAGCGCTGAGCCTGACCCAGACCCACGGACACCAAGCCCTACAGGTGGCGGCCTCAGCCGGCCTGCCCGCCCACCCGCTAGCTCTCGGAGCTCCCTCCCCAGATCCAGGAGGAACCCAAGGGGTGCGGGCCTCCCAGCTGGAGGGAAGAGCCACGTGGCAGGGTCAGGGGCACCGCAGAGGGACTCTGGCCTGGGCTGAGACCTGTGACTCCCCCCTCCACAAGACCCCAAAGACCGCAGGGAGGGCCCAAACCAGAGCCCTGGGACACCCACGACCCCTCCCCCGCCTGCCTGCCGGGAGCCCTGGTACTCCCAGCTTCCCTGGTCGCCTGGCTTCTCCTGCATCCTGGGCGCGACCCCCAGCCCCTTCGCTGCCCTGATACCACCAGGTGCCCCTACGCGGTCCCAAGGACCTCCAGCCCCTCCAACTGCCCCCCCCGTCCCCCAGTTCCCGCCTTCCCTGTCTCGGGCCGCTGCCTGTGGTCCCGGACACCCCCGCCAACCCCATTAACCTCGGAACCCCCAGCCCCCCGGCCCCGCCTCCTTACCTCTCTGGCACCGGCCCTGCCCTCCCCCCCGCCCCCCCCCGGGGACCAGTGGCCTCCTGGGAACGCCCGTCTCCCTGGCCGCCTTTGGCTCCTCTCCCAGCCCCCGGTGTCCTCGGCCCCAAGATCCCCGCAGACCTCGGCCCCTGCTACCTCGTCACCCCAGGTCCCCCGCCCCCGGCTCCTCACAGACCTCGGCCCTCGATTCCCCGACTCCAGGTCCCCAGGCCTACGACCCCCGCCCCCTGGCCGCCCGCAGACTCCCGACCTCTGGGTCCCCCGCCCCTGGGTCCCCGTTCCCGAGAGCTCCGCAGACCCCGGCCCTCTGATACCACGGCCACTGGGTCCCCGCCCCCAGACCCCCGCCCGGCTCGCGGGCGGAGGCGGCTGCGGACGGCGCTCACCGGCGCGGGGTTCCGCTTGCGTCCCAGGCCGCCGCCGCCCTGGCCCCAGCTCTCCGCGGGCCCCCGACGACCCTGGCAGGCGCGGCCTCCCCGCCCGGCGTCGCGACCGTCCACCGGAGGCACCCCCAACGCGACCCGCCGCCGCCGCCGCCGCCGTCGCCCGCCCCTGTGACGCATCTCCGCTTCCGGCGCCGGGGCCCGCGGAAGCGGCCGCGCGGCGGCTCCCTGTTTCTCCTCCAGGCCCTGGTCCCGCCCCCAGAGGCGGGACTTCCGGAGACGAGGGGGTGGTGCCGGCCGGGGCCTCCCCTCCCCCCTCCCGGGCTTTGCACTGCTCATGCGCGAGCCCACCCCGCCCCCAGGCCGCTACCTGTGTTCACGTCCAGGCGGAGGCCGCACCTGGGGCAGGAGTGTGAGGCCACCTGACTTAGGACCGGGACCAGGTGTTTGGGCCTAAATTACTATTATAATTATGCATCGCACATAATATATAGTATAATTTCATTATAAACTATTATCTAATTACATATTGATTATTGTATTATAGGAATTGATTCGTTGCATAACGTTATTATATTATAAGGTAATTACATCTACATATGTAATACAATGTTAGTGTAAACATATATTATTTTTACATTTTGAATGTTTTACATTTTAACATTTATTTTTCTATAATATTTATTTTTAATAATATCTGAAAATGACACAAATTACATACCGATTATTTTTAATTACTTGACATATACTTTATGTATTTTATCATTTTAAGGTGAAGCCTAATAATATCTAAAATTTAACTGTAAATAAGTAATAATATGCTTTAGGCGTTATACATAACATATTTCATATGTAATGAACTTTTGCATAACTTTACATGTTACATATAATTTATGCACAATAATATACATATAATTTTATGATATAAATTAACAAATGACAATTTATTAAGCTCCCACTTTATGCCAGGCGCTGCACAAGTCATGTGATTCTGAGGCCCCAAATATGTCACAAGTCCCCACATTGAAAATTCAGGGTTGGGGGCTTCCCTGGTGGTGCAGTGGTTAAGAATCCGCCTGCCAATGCAAGGGAAACGGGTTCGAGCCCTGACCTGGGAAGATCCCACATGCGGCGGAGCAACTAAGCCCGTGCGCCACAGCTACTGAGCCTGCGCTCTAGAGCCCGTGAGTCACAACTACTGAGCCTGCGCTCTAGAGCCCATGAGCCGCAATTACTGAGCCCGCGCGCCACAACTACTGAAGTCCGCGCGCCTAGAGCCAGTGCGCAGCAACGAAGACCCAACACAGCCAAAAATAAAAATAAATAAGTAAATAAATTTATTAAAAAAAAAAAACCCAGGGTCGGAGAACAAGAGCACAGACCCTCTGTTTTTCAACACGGAAAGTGCCAAAGCATTTGCTTCAGAAGGGGCGAGGGTGGGTAACTCCACCCTATGTCAGGTGGAGTTTTGAAAAGAGGCTCCTGGGTATTTGCTGGGTATCTGCTATGGGTGAGATATGTAGTCGAATTAAATGCTACCCATATAGTCAAATATGATCATGACATCCACCTGACAAGGAGGAAACGGAGGCTCCAGGGTCCCCCAAGGTAAGAGGGTCCCTCTTTGAACACAGGCAGGCTTCTCAGTGGGGTATATGCATCTTTTCTGTTTTCTTTTGTCTTCTTCTTCTGGAGAACATAAAGGTGTTTGGTGTTCCCTTGAAAGCCGTTCTCCCAAAGGCTGCTTGCATGTGGATGGCTTGCTTATTTCCCTGGAGAACTGTTAAATTTGGAAACTGCTTCTCCGCTGTGTTCTACCAAGCAATTTGCAAAGTGAATTAAGAAATGAGGTATTCACTTCTTTGGAAGCGGCAAGACTAAGAAAGGATTGTAATAATTTGGGAAATGTTCAAGGAAAATCCTTTTACAATTTTGAGCAAAACGTTCCTTCAGGGGATATACCCCAGAAACAAAGAAACAAAGTTCCCAATTACCTGTAGCCCTAATCCTTTGTCCTGGCGTGATATATGCGTGGGTATATAAATCACTCTCGTTGAGCGTGACGGGGACGGGGGATCGGATGAGATCTCGCTCCCAGGATTATATGGCAATGGTGAAGGAATTGTGTGGTTGTAATTAAAGTCTATAATCCACTGATTCAAGCTAATGGAAGGAGAGATTATTCTGGATGGGCCTGACCTAATCAGGTGTCGGAGTCAGGGCTAAGCCGTCGGAGAGCTTTGAAACAACAGAGGAACTGCCTGCTTGCCTCGAGGAAGCAAACTGCCTGGTGGAAAAAGACCACTTGGCCGGGATTGGCAGGTGGCTTCTGGGAGATGACGGTCTTAATGCTCCAACACAAGAAACTGAAATTCTTCCAACAAGCACTGAGCTTTGAAGAGAGCCCCAAGCCCCCAGTGCGACCCCTAGCCCTGGCTGACAGCTTAATTTCAGCCCGGTGAACCCTTGAGCAGAGGACGCCATTAGTCCCTGCCTGGACTCCTGACTTAGGGAAACTGGGAGATGATAAACATGTGTTGTTTACAGCCTCTGCGTTTGGAGCCCTTTGTTACCCAGCCATATGTGACTGCTACATCTGGAATAAACATATGGATCCTCAGCCCTCCTTAATCACAGAAAAACATGCCTCTTTACCCCACACAGAAAATGACCTCCTCTCGTGCTTAAATAAGCAGTGATTTTCTTATCATCACTCGATTCAGTTTTTAGGACTGCTGTAACACATTACCCCAGACAGCACAGAAATGTACCCCCTTCAGACCAGAAGTCTGAAACCAAGGTGTGGGCTGGGTGGGTTCCTTCTGAGGGCTCCAAGGAAGGATCTGTCCCAGGTCTGTCTCCTGGCTTTGGGTGGTTTGCTGGCAATCTCCAGTGTCCCTTGGCTTGTGGCAGCCTCACTGCCATCTCTGCCTCTATCCTCAAAGGATCGTCCTCCCTCTGTGTGTGTGTCTCCATCTCTTTTTCTCATAAGGGCCCCGTTCACGTTAGATTAGACCCACCCTCCTCCACTGTGCCCTCATCTTAGAGTAACTAATTACAGCTGATACAGGGGTACTCAGGTTCATGCTGGATGTAGGCATTCAATGAGGCACTGCGAGAATTGAGAACAGTAAGCTGGACACCTGTTTCTGAACCCAGAGCTACTCCAGTTCTGGCTTCCATCTAGATTCAGATACTTCCCTCCAGGTTAGACACCTTCCCCCCTCTGTATCACTATTCCTTTCACTTTGAGCCATATCGAGGGACCCTGTTAATCCATTCCTACGAGAAAAGTGCCTGGTGTTAGTATGGGTATCTGTAAATGTATGTATATACGTATGCAGACATCTACCTATCTGGTCATCTATCCATCTACCTACGTATCCATCTGTTCATCCATCCATCCACCCACCCATCCATCCATTCATCTACCCATCTATCCATCCATCCATTGACCCATCCAGCCACTCATCCACCCACCCACCCATCCATCCATCCATCCACCTATCCATCTGTGTGTCCATTCACCCTCCACCCATCCACCTATTCGTCTGTCCATCACCCATTCATCCATGTACCCACCCACCCATCCATCCATTCATCTACCCATCTATCTATCCACTCATTGACCTATCTGTCCTTTCATCCAACAATCCATCCATCCATCCATCCAACCATTTGTCTGGCTATCCATCCATTCATCCACCTGTGTGTCCATTCATCTGTCCATTCAGCCTCCACACTCCATCTGTCTGTTTCTTCATCTGTCCATCCATCCATCCATTCATCCATCCATCCACTCATCCATTGGTCTACCCACCCACCCACTCATCAGCCTATCTGTCCACTCACCCATCCATCCACCCATCCTTCCATCCACCCACTCACCCACCTGTTCATCTGCCCATCGATCCGCCTACCCACCCAGCCATCCCTCTCTCCATCCACCTCACAGATCCATGCCTCTCAACACTTTATTCAAAACAACCCCTTTCCACCAGGTGGCGCACCCACCTCCTTAATGAACACTGGCGAGAGCTCCGCCATATTAATCCTCTGGTCTGGATGTGAAGCCAAAGTCTGAAGGGTCATCCATCCTCAGCAAAGGTATCAGTCCAGTCATTTCCCATGAACATTCCCCTATTTATGGAATCCACCTTCTGCCACTCAGTCTCCTATTAGATCATTTTTTATTTATTCCAGAACTTTCTACGCAATTTATCATGCCCTAAGCAGCACAATAAAAAGAAAAAGGCACACCACAATTGAAGACACTGCAGAAATGCACTCTCGCCTCTGCTGGTGTTGGTGGTACAAATTAGCCTGATGTTCAAAAATAAATTCAACAAAATCTATCAATTACCATTTTTAAAGTGCCCACATTCTCTTTGAGTCTTCAGTCTCAGTGTTGGTAATTCATCCTATAGAATTATTCCCCACAGATATACAAAAGTATATGTGTAAGTTCTGCATACGTGTGTGTGTGGCCACACACACACATATATGTAGTATGCATATATAATGTACATATGTGTGTATATACATATATATACGTGTGTGTGTGTGTATATATATATATATATATATATATATATATATATAGTCCCTGTAGGTATAAAAGACATATGTGCAATTAATGCTTCTGGCTGCATTAGGAGACCTGAAATTGGAAACAGCCCTAATGCACACACACAGGATGCTGAGTAAGCCGTTACAGCAACCCCTGTGCTGAGTCAGGCACAGATATACTCACCCACTCACTCGCTGAGTGTTACATGAAAACCTCATGCTGCAGACATGTTACACGCCCCCACTGTTGTGATGATACGGTGGTACTCAACGGTGACTTCAGACTGTGGAATCAGTAGTTTGGGGTGGGTGACCGCATCACTGTCGAAGATAGAGAAAGGGGATTAGGCTGGGATAAAGGACTCAGGGATTGATCAAGGGTGTCTGGTTGGATTACAGGGGTCAGGGGTGGTGGGATAAGAATGACTCTGAGGTCCCAGGCTCTGGCCACCGGGTGAGGTCAATGACATGCACTGAGGGGGAACCAACAGAAGAAGGCGCCGTTTGGAAGGGGAAGGAGGCAGGTGGGTCCAGGAGGGCTGACTTAGCTTGGAGGTGCCCGCAGCCTTAAGGGAGCTGTCCTGTAAACTCAGGAGCCCAGGGGGAGTCTAGAGCAGGAAAAACCATGATATTGGAGGTGCATCCCCGGTACAGGAGAAGATACTGGGCACAATCCAACCATCCATCCATCTATCCCCCAATTCATCCATCCATTTCATCCGTCCATCCATCCATCCATCCATCATCCATCCAGCCAGCCAGCCAGCCAGCCAGCCATCATCCATCCATCCATCCATCCATCATCCATCCATCCATCCATCCATCATCCATCCATCCTTCCATCCATCCATCCATCCATCCATCATCCATCCAGCCATCTACCCACCCATCCATACATCCATCAATCCATCCACCCATCCACCCATCCATCCATCCATCCATCCACCCATCCATCCATCCATCCATCCATCATCCATTCACCCATCCATCCATCCATCCATCCACCCACCCATCCATCCATCCATCCATCCATCATCCATCCATCCATCATCCATCCACCCATCCATCCATCCATCCACCCATCCATCCATCCATCCACCCACCCATCCATCCATCCATCCATCCATCATCCATCCACCCATCCATGCATGCATGCATCCATCCATCCATCCACCCATCCATCCATCCACCCATCCATCCATTCATCCAGCCATCCATCCATCCATCCATCCACCCATCCGTGCATGCACGCATCAATGTGTGACAATATCCACTAGGGAAACTCACCTGAGCCTCAGCATCCAGTATTTATTGGTACTCAACCACGGACAATCCATGTGGCTGTCCTTTAGTCTCCGGCCCCTTCCAGAGGTTCAGGATACTAATATTTGTAGTCTCCATCTTCTCCTGGAGTTTGGAACTGATATGGCATGTCCCAAAGTCCCCATCATAAATCGCATCGTTAAAGGGTCCAGCAGCCAAAGTCCCCAAGCAAACAAAGACACGCCTATGAAGCAGGACACTGCAGGGGCCTGGAGGTCACCTCTCAGGGGTAGAGGGCAAAGACAGGCCTGTCTTTGGGTCAGGTTAAGTCTTCACTACACACAAGCAAAGCACAGAAGTGCTACAATTTATGGCAGTGCTTTGAAGGAAGATGAGAAAGGGTGACATAAAGCCTGGGGAGGGCGAGTGTGGGTCCCCTCAGGAGAACAGGGCGAGAGCTTTAAGGGCAGTGCTGCAGGGCTTGTGGAAGGAAGTTGAAGGGAACGTGGCCTCCTGGTGCGGAGAGACGTCCTCTGCACAAGCCCAGACAGGAGTGGCCAAATGTCCTTATGGGACTTTCCCTGGGGGAGGTCACAGAGCCCTCCGGTGGGGTCCTCAGGACAACTAGATCCTGGCGGGTCCAGGAGAGGCTGAACCATACACCAGCCGTCAGCATCCAAGTGGAGGCTGCGGTTACATCTTGCTGCGTTAAGATGGATTTCATCTCCCAATCCCCTCCCCTATGTGGCCCATGACACAATCGCAGCCTATGTGGCCCAGGTGGCCCATCACACGATCGCAGAGAGACACACAGTGTTTCCTGGAGCAGAAGGTCAGTTTAGCAAGGGCCCTCCCTCCTCACTCTGTGCAAAGACGGACTATATTTTCAGGGTGGTTGTTCCCACTTTGTAGACATGAGTAAAGTGTCTTCATGCTTTGGTGCCTTCCCCATCATTTCTCGAGAGCGTTCCTTAAATCTCTACATTCTTTCCCCCCACCCAGATCTGCATAATTAGAGCTGGAATTTTTTTTTTTTTTTAGTAAACGGTACCAGCCTCACCTCTCCAAGTCTTTGGAAGGAAAGGTATTATGTGTGTGGTTCTCTCAGAGACTTTCTCCCACCGTCCCTTTCTCTTCCCCCGACTGCACTACACGTTAATCATCTGAGCTTGGGTTTGCAGATACAGAGACCTAAGGGGTGGTCGACAGGAGACAGACACCATCCCAGTCACTGGAAGTGGTCTGGAGGTGAGGTCACCAGGAGAGATGGTCCATGTCTAGCCCTGTTAATGATGAGATCACAAGAATCAAATACACTCCATGAGAAAGGACCCAGGGTACCACGATAGGTTATCTAAGGTTGCTAAGGAACAGGGGGGCGGGGAGATTTCATTGAAAACATAGCCTGATGAGAAAATGCTGCTTCCTGTGTTGCAGATTCTGGGAATTCATTAGCTGTTGATGTGCAAGTGATATTTTAAGGAGATATGTTATGGGGGGGTGGGGTCTTATATGTTATGTTGGGGGGGGGGTGTCTTATTTCCTGTGTGAGGAGGAGAAAATCAGATGTTGTGAAGATCAGAGCAGAGGGCAGTCTCAGAACAGGAGATAAAGATACAAATCTGAGATAAAGGAGAGTCCCTCCCTTCACAGAAATGGCGTCCTGAGGTCTGTCACCAACGTGTGGGCCTTCCCTTTCCTCTTTAGGGCAACAGGGGTGTAATTCAGAGCAGAGTGGAAGGTGTCTGGCCGGGATGAGCAGAGCCAGGAAGGAGCATGGTCTCCAGAGCCACCTGTGTACGGATGGCCAACTGGAAGTTTCCAGTGGCAGGTGACAGCTGGGGGTGGGGGAGGCCCAGGACTGTGGTCAAGAGGCCCCCAACAAGTGAGGGCTGTCAGACAGTCTCACAGACAGAACCCGGTCCCGAGAGGTCGGCGAGAGAAGGACTCATCCTTGGGGACCGGGCTCTCGCCTCCTGTAGCTGGACCCCGAGGGCGACGGGGGCAGTGGGTAAGCATTGTGTGGACTGAAAAAAATGCACAAGCTAAGAGTTGAGAATTGTGTTTTGTTTGGTGGACTTGCTGAGGACTTAAGTCCGGGAGGCAGCCTCTCAGATGGCTCTAAGGCACTGCTGCCAAGAGGTCAGGGAAGGGCCAGGGTACCTAGGGGTTTTTGCAACAAAGACCAGGTGGTGGGAACATTAAAAGATCACAGTTAATTAAAGAAAACCAGACATTTCAAGTGCATGAATTTAGCGCGTTTCTATGTATGGTAAGATGCAAGAGTCTGGGCTCATCAAAATCATTCCTTTGATGTGCACCTTAGCTATCTGGGGCCAGGATCCTGGTTTTCTCCATCCTGAGTCCCCCCCAGGGTGCACCGTTGGCAGTGGCTGTAGTGGCCTGATGGCCGCAACATCCTTTATTTACTGATATGACAGGCAATATTTTTCATTCACAGTTGCAAGGATCAAGAATCCCAGCGACCAGTGAACTGAACTAGGGTCCAATGTTAGAGCACTGGCCACCTTTGTCCTCTCCAGCCATCCATTCACCCACCCATCCACCCATCCAACCTCCCACCTACCCACTCATCCATCCATCCACCCATCCACCCATCCATCCACCAATCCACCCACACACCCACCCATCCAGCCACCCATCCACCCATCCATCCCTCCTTCCTACATTTCTACTGTCCCAACCTTGATGGATGAACGCTCATCAAAAAATATTCTCAAAGTCTCCTTCTTCACCCATCTCATCTTAGGTTGAGAGAATTGCCCGACTTGACAAAATTCTCTTGACCAAGGGACCATCAACCTCTCATAATGTTTAATTAACTTCACCTCATGGGTCCCATCCTTATTTAAAATGCTAACGTTTTGTTCCTTGTGGATTTTTGCATCAATTTTTATTGTTGTCAGTGATCACATGACATGAGCATCGTTACGCCGATGACTGAATTTGGGGCACGATGGTTCTATTTTGCCCCCCCAGAACGTGCAATCAGCAAACCCAGGGAAACTCTCACCAGTAGTGCTGGGTTTTTCCCCCCAACAGCTGGGTTGCCAGCCCCTCTCAGTCACCCAGGCTCGCTCAGAGGTGGGGCTTCGGTGACCGTTCAGCTCCCCATGGTGAGGGGTGGCTCGGGCCGGCTCTTCATTTCCTGCCTTCTTTCTGTTCCATTTTCACCTCATGGCTCACCAGGCATCCTGTGGCCACTGGGACACGACTGACATGCACAATTCCAGGGATGTTTAGAGCTGGAGAAAGCGTTGCCTGCCATGTCTCCCTTCTCCCTCTACCCACTGTGGCCAGGGCCACCACGCCCGGCTCTCTCCACAAACCAGCCAGTTTCCTAGCATTCGCTGTACCACCCGCTTGTCCCAGGCAGCTGCAGAAACGCAAGCTAGCTTTATGATTTTCTTCCTTGCACACGGAAAGCTGGGAGGGTAAGCTTAGCCTGGACGCAGGAACAATGGTATTTGCTCGATCTTCTTGTCTGCAGACCCAAACCTGAGCACCGCCTTCTCACTGGAAGGCTTGTCCACGGGAACTCAGCATCTTCCTGAAGCTCAGAAGAGCAAGCCTTTCTGGTAATGAACACCTCCCAACCTGGGCATGCAACAGACAGCAACCCCAAGCCAGCCTGTCTCTTCACCAAGGCAGCAGAAAGAACTCAGCCGCCTGCCCTGGTCCAACGTCCCATTTCAGCAAACGTCAGCATCGTGTTTCCCTGACACCTTCCAGTGGTGACTGCGTCCCCGGACACACACCACACGGTCTGCATCCCAGACAACAGCCTGTCTGTGGGACAGGTGTCCCCCCTGTGACCAAGCCTGGACCCCTCCCCAGTTTGTCACCCGAGCCCATTGCATTCCATTGGTGTCTACGCAAACCAACCGACGCCAGTAAATAAAAGCAGACAAGACTCCAACTCATAAGGCTGTGGATTCACTCATGCTGGTTGACCGAATGGCCGCCACTTCTGGGTCTGCGTTTTGGATGCAACGAGGAAAGGAAGAACAGAGACTCAGGACACAACACGCCACACGAGCTGGTCATAGGACCTGTTGGATTTTTGTAAATATTCGCAGGCTCATTCCCGGTGGTTCTATCACATGGACCACCTGCACGATCTTGCAACGTTCACTGGCCCAGTGACCATTTGCAGAAACGCTGGACGGTGGCCCGGGACGTATTAGGAGTGCACACAAGGGCCCTCCTTCCCCACCCTGGTCCCTAAGAAGCTTAATTTAAAACCAGGTATTTTTCTTTACTGCAGTGAACCACATAACATGTAACTCACTATTTAAAACGTACAACTCAGGGGCGTTTAGCACATTCACAGTGTTGTGTAACCACCACTTCTCTCTGGTTCCAGAACCTTCTAATCCCCCTAAGGGAGATCCCGTCCCCATGAACAGTCACTCCTCATCCCACTGCCCCAGCCCCTGGTAACCAGGAACCCACTTTCCAACTCTGTGGGTTTGTCTGTTCTAGAAACTTCTTATCAATGGAATCCCACACTGTGTGTCCTCCTGGGTCTGCTTCTCTCACGGAGCATCCTGTGTTCAAAGTTCATCCATGTTGTAGCCTGTGTCAGAGCTTCACTCCTTTTCATGGCTGAGTTTTCACCCCAAGGAAAGAAAACCAGTTATTTTTATTCTAAAGAGAGCGACAGGGCATTCTGCTGATTTTTTAACCTGGGTTTGTTTTCAGTAAATGTTCTGAGAACAGGTCACAGCTGAGAGCATCTGCCTGCACACTTTCAACTAGCATGTGCCCGTGGACCTGTGGGGCAGGATGGTACAATCTTTCCAGGTGTAGAAACCTGCCCAGTGCATTAACTATCACTGGGGTCTACCATGGGTTTCAGAGCTATCCCTCTAACCCCAAAAAAGAGAAAGGGCCCTGCTTAGGGATGGGAGCTGGGGAATTTTTAGGGACCAGATAGCGTTTGTGCTTTGTTTTGCATCTCTGCTTTTCTCTTGGGTCCTCCTGTGATCTGCTCCCTGCAGATGGGTTTTCTCCATTCTCCATGTGGAGCAAAGAGGCAGTCCCTCCACCTCTCAGCATACAAGGTTATCTCTTTGTGACGGTTACTGTTATGTGTCCATGTGGCTGGGCCACAGTGCCCAGATACGTGGCCAAATATTATCCTGGATGTTTCTCTGAAGCTATTTTGTGAGTGAGATGAACATTTACCTCAGTGGACTTGGAGTAAAGCAGACTGCCCTCCCCAATGTGGGTGGGCCTCATCTAATCAGTTGAAGGCCTCAAGCGAATGAAGACCCATCTTCCCTGAGCCAAAAAGGAATTCTGCCAGCAGATGGTCTCTGGGCTTCAGCTGCAACTTCAGCTCTTCCCTGGGGTCTTCAGCCTGAATATCTGAGACTTGCACCCTGACAATTGCGTGAGCCAGTTCCTTAAAATGAATCTCTCTCCATATCTATGCATCTGATTGGCCCAGTTCAAATCACGCGTCTCACTTCAGCATCTACCCTGCTGCCATGGGTAGGTGTAGCCAAAGGTCAAACCTCAGGCTGGGGCAGGATCCGGGAAAGGCCCTGTCAGGAGATGACAGGACAGCCCTGACTCTTCCTGCTCCTGGAGGTGGGGGCCAATCCCTGGTGTCACCCCGGTGAGCAGGGCCGCATCCTCGGAAAGTTTCACAGGCACCTCTGCTGGCCCCCCACCCCCTAATCCCGCCTCCTACCTGCTTGTGAGCAGAGACCCTGCCTGAAAGATGCAGACCCACAGGGAAACCAGAGAGCCGGGAAACCCGTACAGGATGAGTGGACGTTGTTCAGAAACACGGCAGCCCCCAGAGCACGTGCTCCTCCTGTAGATCCAGCCCAAAGATGGGGCACAGGTGGTCAGAGGTCCCCGCCTCTTGTCTAAGTGCGAGGGGAAGGGTGTCCTTGGGGCTGGAGTGATCAGAAAAGTCACGAGTCGGAAGGACCGCATGGAGAATTCTTAGCAGGCAAATTAAAATCTAGAGCCAGGGCAGTAAAGATGGGGGTCGTCTGCTATCAAATCCACCAGGAAGAGTCAAACTCTGGCGGAATACTGAGGTAAAAGGATTAAAAGATAATTTAATAGTGAATATATTATTACATGAATATGATATAACATATGTATGAGTTGCATGAATATATATAATGTATATGAATATATTATATATATGGTGTTTGTGTATATACACACATATGGTGTATACATAGCTTACATTATATATGTGCATGTCATATTTATTATTTCATGTCTATACACATAGTATTTTTGCAACATAAATTCCATGAAGAAAACCAATAAAGCAGAAACAATAATCAAAAAAATAAGAGATAAAAATATCCCTGTACTGAATACAGCCGTGCAAAGCAAAAGACCCCCTCCCCCAAGGGAAAAGAGACCCAGAAGTTCCTCTTGGTAATTTTTCTTAAATACTGAAGATAAAGAACATCGTCTAGTAACCAAGAAAAATAAACAGATTATTTATAGAAACGAATCCTCAGTCATCCCCAGAACCAGATACCCAAACATCTGAAGCACCAGGTCTCTCTAGATTTTTGTTTTTTTTGGGGGGGGGGGGCGGGGGGCAGGGGCTGTCTATCTAGTTTTGACAGGGAAAGGTTTTCCACCCCAAAATCCTATGCTGGAAAAGGTGTCATCTTGGAAGCATAAAATTGCAAGCACAATTCAAAGCATGCCCCTCATGTTCCCTTTTTGAAAAAAAAAAAAAAAAATCTCATAAAACTAACTCCAGCCAAAGAAGATAGGAATTGAAATCTAAAATTTTAAAGTGGAAAAGCTTTGGTACAAAATAATTGGCAGTTGGCCATAAAAAATAAAGAGCTTAATAAAAAGCATTTTAAATGTGTAATATATAAAAATATACAATGCATTGATATAATTACATTGTAATTAATAATTACTGGTAATGGAGTAATATTATACATATTAGTTGTTATGAACTAATATGAACATTATATATTTTTAACCTTTTTAAAATTGAAGTATAGTTAATTGACAATGCTGTGTTCATTTCCGGTGTACAGCAAAGTCATTCAGTTTAAATATATATATAGAATATAGTTCCCTGTGCTATACAGTAGGTCCTCGTTGTCTATTTTATATATAGTAGTGTGTATCTGTTAATTCCAAACTCCTAATTTAGAACACAATGTATTTTAAAAGTACAATATAGAAAACACTGAGTTTGAAATAAAAGATGTAAAATGTTTCAAGAAATATAGGATCTAGCTCTGGAATACCCGACTGTATTCTCATCCCACAGACTGGGGTCCACAGTGGACTGGGGTCCGCTTTTCATGATAATAATAATTTTTTAAAAACAGGATTCCATACAGTTACCTCTCACTGCAAATGCAACTATCAGCAGGGAAAGGTTGATGTTTGCAAAACACTGAAGTAATAATTCCTGAAAATAATTCAAGCAAGTGTAGCATGAGAAATAGAGGGTATGAAACAAAGTAATAATACTTTGAACAGTAAATGCAAAGATGTTCCAGTCTTGGACCCCAGACTGTTTATCTCCTTTCCTACCCCCAGTTTTCTCCAGTGGGCGTTCTTATTACAATTAGAAGAAAAGTGATTAAGAAAAACTGAAGCAGAGGCAGAAACAAGGAAATAAAAGTGAAGCCCGCATCAGGGAAAGAAAACGATTTTGGAAAAGCACAACTGATGTGAAAGTCTTAGAAAATGGCAACTATAATTAGAAAGAATCATTTTTTCCGTTTGTTGCTCCACATACTTGGAAAATACCACAAACTTTATACAGCTTCTTTTTTTATGCTTTTATTTTTTTTGTTTTTGTTTTTATTTTATACTGGAGTATAGATGATTGACAGTGTTGTGTTAGTTATACAAGTTTTTTTTTTTAAAGAATCTAAAAAAGAGTGGATATATGTTTTTGTATAACAGATTCACTTTGCTGTACACCTGAAACTAACACAACATTGTAAATGAATTATACCCCAATAAAAATTTTTAAAAAAATAGTTTTACAACTTCTAATGTAACACCATAGATCTTCCCTCCTGGCTTTATTATAGTAAATTAATATAGATACCCTTGTATTTCACTTTGATGACATAAAAGGATACACAACTCCTCCTTCCTTGTATTGAAGAACAGAGAGAA